>NC_084839.1:75702166-76902166 GCF_033115175.1 Lepus europaeus | reverse complement strand
CCCTTTTACTGAAACCTCATGAACCAACATGCCTTCCTAAGTCTATTTGTATGTTCTTATTTAAAGTGAGAGATATAAGGGCAGGTATTTGCCACAGAACTTAGCTTGCTGTGTATCCCATATCAGAGTGCCTGGTTTTAGTCCCAGCCTCTCCATTTCCAATCCAGCATGCTGCTAAAATACCCTCTTGTATGAAGCAGATAACAGCTCAAGTAGTTGGGTTCTAGTGACCCACACAGGAGACTGGGATAGAATTCTAGGCTCCTTGTTTTCTTTTGGTCCAACCTCGGCTATTGTAGACATTTGGGGAGTGAACCATGTGATAGAAGACCTCTCTCTCTTTCTACCTTTCAAATAAAATGAAAATAATTTTTAATAAAGTAAAGAACAAAGTGAACCTTGTGGAACTCTTCGTTTTACTTGAACACTTAGAGGCCAGTGTAGGATCAACTGTTAAGTGACCTAATTTCAATATTCTTGTATCTCAGGGAATAGAGAATCCCACAGAGGAAAAGAAAAAAGGTACTGCCCAATAAATGGAGCAGTATGAATACATACTATTTATCAATTAAGTTCACCACCTTATAAAGGTATGGCTTATGACACATCAAAACATTTATAATAGTAACATCAGAGATAACTAATCATAGGTCGTTATGATACTTATATATATAAAAGAATGTAAAAATATTATGAGACATACCAAAATGTGACACAGACATACAAACTAAACATATACTGTAATATTTGCTGAATGTAGGGTTGCCACAGGCCTCTAATTTATAAAAAACATAGCACATTGTTAATCATCAGGAGATATTCCATAATAGAAATATGGCAAGAGTCAAGTAGGCCTGAAGGAAAAATCAGGATGCTACCTTGGGGCCAGTATGGGTTAGATATGCCCATATTTTAAATAGAAAAATAAAAATTAATTTAATACCTCATCACTTACTGATTGGGTGAATTAGTTTATGCCAACCAACTAACTTCTTCTTTTTCCTATTTGTAAAGTGTACTAATAATCCATTCACGTTAACCTTCACAGACTTAAAATGAGAATGGCCTATAAAAATGTTTAAATGCTATGAAAACCTAACCATGCAAAATGGGAGTCTTATTTGCTTCCCAGAGGATAAGAAAGTGTATGCCTGAGTAGTATGTGTTCAAGATCGCCAAAATGCTCCCCTCTGCAAATCAACATCAAATTGATGTAATCAGCCAGCAATCACTTTTCCAGAAAATAATATATATTTCATGGAGAAATATCACATTCTCTCCTTCTCTCTCTCTCTCTCTCTCTCTCTCTCTCACACACACACACATTTACACATAAAGTTGTAGATATAAATGTTCAGAATGCTATAAAAAAAAAAGGACTAGAATGAGTCCAATCTCCCAAGATCTAGGAACATATTTCCAGCATCAGCAAAATGGTTTCAGAAAAGTGGAATGGGCAATGAAAACATATGTTGCCACATTTTCTTTATCCATTAAATCTGACTATGAACACTTTGGTTGACTGTCAAGTATGGACTCAATTCCAACATAAGATGACCAATACCATTTAATATAAAAACTATACTGTTTTCCGTGTTCATTGTCAGCACCTTTTTAAAAGATCTTGTTTGTGTTATGTGTATTAATTTCTGATCTTTCTGTTCTATGGATGTTCAGGATTTTATACCAGTATCATGGTGTTTTAATGACTATCATTTTATAGTATACTTTGAAATCAGGTATTGGGATGCCTCCAGCTTGATCACAAAACCTGATCACTTGGGCTATTCTGGGTCTTCTGTGATACCAAATTAATTTTACTGATGTTTTTTCCTATTTCTGTAAAGATCGTCATTGGTAGCTTGATAAGGATCGCATTGAATTATAGATTCTTTTAGGCAGTATAGACATTTCACAGTGATAGTAATTCTTCCAACCTATTAGCAAAAAATAGATTTCCATTTTTTTGTGTTCTTGATGATTTTTCCCATCAGGGTTTTAGAATATTTATTGTAGAGGTCTTTTACTTCTTTGGTTAAATATTTTATTTTTTAGCTATTATGAATGGTATTGCAAATTTTGAAAAAGGGAAATATGGTAGGAATGAATTCAGTTATTTTAGTAGTGAGTGATACATAAAATATTTGAAAAAGATTTAACAATATTTATTATTTATTTGAAAGGCAGAATGTTAGAGAAGAAGACATACACATACACACACACACACATATATGGGGTGGGGAAGTAGGAAGGGGGTGGAGAAAGAGAAAGAGAGAGACCTTCCATCCACTGGCTTACTCTCCAAATGTCTATGACATCCAGGAGACCATCCTGGTCTCCGACATGGGTTTCAGGAGCTGATATACATGAGTCATCTTCTGCTGCCTTCCCAGGTGCGTTAGCAAGGAGCTGGGTCACAAACAGAGCAGCTGGGACTCAGACCTGCTCTCCAATATGGGATGGCAGCATTGTGGTGCCACAACACTGGTCCTATAATTTGAAATTTTTAAATCAGAGAAGCTGTAAAAATTAAATAGAGTACCATGTTGAACTGTTCTCGATTATTTTAATTCAAATCACAAGTACTCGACAGCGATCTAGAATTCATGCCCTCAAATTTCATAACAGACTTAGAATGCATTTAACCTAGTTTGTTATAACAAATATGTTCATTACCTGAACATAATTGATTCATGTCTGAAATCATTGCAAGATTCATTTTTCTTATCTTTCCCTTTCTAATGACTATTAAACGTTAGATAATGTTGACTACAAACTTAATTTTATGATAGTTTACTTTAGAACTTGTAAAATTCAGGAAAATTTATGCCCTTGACTCTTATACTGAGTATTTCCACCCAAGACATGCTGAAAACTACAGCACTCTGTCTAAATCATTTTACAGACTTTTCAGCAGATAATAATCTTTGTTTCATCATTTTCCTAAAAACTTCCCGATTTTTCAGATCTAATAGAGTAGAACTGAAGTTTTGAAACACAATCTGTCAATGACATGGTAAAATTAACATAATGATGATACTGGTAGACTGATTCAATGTGACTTTAGGAAAAGAAAAGTTAAAAGAAGAAAAAAAAAAAAGCTTAAAAGTGCACTGGCTCTTGAAGGCACGATTTCCCACAAATTGAGCGAATCTTGTTTGACATCAAGGTCAGATCAATCTGTAAAACTGATTTAATTCAAATTGATTTGATTTGAATCTAAAAGTTCAGCTGGGCTCTACCTGATAGAGACTTCTAGTTTTAATGATATTTAGCCAAATATACTACATGGAATATGAATGTGGAAACTATCATGCATTAATTCAAGAAATATACTAAAATGAAAAATTCTACTGTACAGGTCAAACACAGTAAGCAGGTCTTTCCATTATTAGTATTGTCTGATCGGATTCTCATGTATAAAACTGCAATCTATTGCTTCTCTGATTCATGATTTTCTAAAACACATATCTGTTTACACACATGAAGGAGGAAGAAAGATTTGAATGACAATGATTAGTATATGATTTTCAAATCATTTATTAGTGTGTGACACAGTTACAAACAGATGCTTCCAACTGCAGACCCTAACTGCCTGAATGGTCTAAGAGGTAGTTTCACCTGTAAGTAAGCATCAGGATCTGGAGCAAGCATTTTGCATAGCATAATGGCATTTGATATTCCTCTTGTGATGTCTGCACCTAATATTTAAGTTCCTAGGTTTGAGGAACTTAGCATTCATTGTGTTATCTATATAAATATATCTTTCTGTCTTTCAACAAAATCAACATTTCAAAAGAACTTTTAAGGTAAATCATCTGGATCCCTTTACAATGAATTCATGTGAGAGATTAATTATGAGGTGTGCCAGTGCGCACAACGAAGTAGAATAAGAAAAATTCCTCCCTGGTTGCAAAGAAAAAGTAGATTAGTGCTTACAGCTCTGGGGGGCAACTAAAAACATTGGGATGAAGAAATATTGGACTTTAGCTGAGAAATGTATTAAATTTTATCAAACCATATTAGAAATTGATGAGCAATCACATATGATTAGCATTTTAATATGTATGATCTTGTATACCAGAGTATAATTACAAGAATGAAAGATTCAGTATTCTTCAATTGGCACTTAAAATTTACTAAGAATTTTATCTTCATCAGAAACAGAATTGACATATTGAACTACTATATATTAGAGTTATAACAGTAAGTCCTTACTTACCCATAATTGCTTTAAGTATAAATAGATTAAGCTATCTAATCAAAAGAGTCAATTAATGAATTAAAAATAAAACAAGATCCACATACATGCTTCCTACAAGAGACAACTTAACTTTACGCACTTATATAGACTTAAAGGAAAGGGATAGAAAAAAGTATGTAGGCAGTGTTTGTGGAAAAGGAGTATGTCTTTCACAGGACTTGGGTTTTTAACATATAGATAGTGCCAAAAATTTCTTCATATTAATTATATTATCTTTACTCCTTATCAGCAGCATATGAATGTTTTAAGTGTTCCAAATTCTTGTATATGCTACATCAAACTTTAATTTTAGTTAGGCTAATGGGATATTAAAGGATATTTTATTCAGTTGGGAATTTTCATTCTTCTACTTATTGGAGGATTTGGACTTTAATTCCTGTATTTATGAGCCATTCCTACATATTTCCCTTGCAAAATTTTTGTACAAGAATTGTGTATTTTGGGGGCCAGCACTGTGGTATAGGAGGTTATGACTATGCCTATAGTGCCAGCATCATATACAGGCACCATTAAGTGTCCCAGATGCTCTACTTCCAATCCACCTATCTACAATGGACTGGGAAAGCAGTAGAAGATGGCCCAAGTGCTGGGAGACCCAGATGAAACTCCTGGCTCCTGGCTTTGGACTGGTCTACCTTCAGCAAGTGTGGCCATTTGGGGAGTGAACCAGTGGATAGAAGATCCCTCCAGTTCTCTCATTTTCATTATGTAACTCTGCCTCTCAAGTAAATATTTTAAAAATTGTGAGTTTGTCTGTTTTCAGGATGCAGAAACAGTTTACAAATGCATGATACTAATTTTTGTCACTTATTCATTTGAAAATATTTATTTTAAAGATATTTATATTTTAAATTAAAATATTTTGCTTTTAGCTTATGATTTTCAAGTATCAATTAATCCTTCTCAAAATTCACATAAAATTATTCCGTTATTTTAGAATTTTAATTTTTTTTTTGCTTTTCCAGGCGAAATTCTCCTGAAATTTCTGCCTATAGATGAATATTTTTTATAACACTCTATACCCTGATCCTTTGTCTATCTATAGAAGAGCCTTTAATTTCCCTGTTAATCTTCAATATCATCTTCATCAACAATAAATTTTTACTTTGTGTATATCTGTTACATAAAATATTTTTATTTCTTAGTCTATTTATCTAGTGAAATCTTAACCAGCAGGTCTTGTGAGTAATGGCATATCACAGGGAAATGATGAGTGTTTAAGTTAATATATTAATGTCCTTTATAATAAGTGAAAATCATCTTAACTGGTTTCCTCTTTCCCTTTAAAACTACAAATAAAACTTTCGCCTTTATGTTTATTGATAACACATTGGATCCACAAGTCTGTGTCTATAATATTAAAATATATATTAGGCTTTCGTATTAATGAATGTGTTCTATTTCTCCAATTTTCTTACGTACTTTCAATGTCTCTTCACAACATTTTATAAATAATAACAAAACTATTTCTTTGGGAGACTTTGCCTTGATTATTTTATTGATACTATAAATTATATGGTTAAATTATTGTGATTTTCTGTTTTGAAGTTAAGAAATTAACATATTTATCTTATTAATTTTTATGAAAACAAAATACTAAGTCTTTAAATTTTATGTTTTTTCACTGTTATTTAATAAATATAAATTTCCAAAGTACAGCTAATGGATTACAATGGCTTCCCATCCCCATAACTTCCCTCCCACCCGCAACCCTCCCATCTCCTGCTCCCTCTCCCATTCCATTCACATCAAGATTTATTTTCAATTCTCTTTATATACAAAAGATTGATTTAGTATATATTAAGTAAAGATTTCATCACTTTGCACCCACACTGAACATAAAGTGTAAAATACTGTTTCAGTACTAGTTATAGCATTAATTCACATTGTACAACATTAAGGACAGAGATCCTACATGAGGAGTAAGTTTACAGTGACTCCTGTTGTTGACTTAACAAATTGACACTCTTGTTTATGGCGTCAGTAATCTCCCTAGGCTCTTGTCATGAGTTGCCAAGGCTATGGAAGCCTTTTGAGTTTGCCAACTCTGATCTTATTTAGACAAGGTCATAGTCAAAGTGGAAGTTCTCTCCTCCCTTCAGAGAAAGGTACCTCCTTCTTTGATGGCCCGTTCTTTCCACTGGGATCTCACTCGCAGAGATCTTTCATTTAGGTCTTTTTTTTTTTTCCACAGTGTCTTGGCTTCCCATGCCTATAATGCTGTCATGGGCTCTTCAGCCATATCTGAATGCCTTAAGGGCTGATTCTGAGGCCAGAGTGCTGTTTAGGACATCTGCCATTCTATGAGTCTGCTGTGTATCTCGCTTCCCATGTTGGATTGTTCTCTCCCTTTTTAATTTTATAAGTTAGTATTAACAGACACTAGTCTTGTTTATATTATCCCTTTGACTCTTAGACCTATCAGTGTGATCAATTGTGAACTGGAATTGATCACTTGGACTAGTGAGATGGTATTGGTACATGCCACCTTGATGGGATTGAATTGGAATCCCAGGGCAGGTTTCTAACTCTGCAATTTGGGGCCAGTCAGCTTGAGCTTGTCCCAAATTGTACATCTTCTCCCTCTCTTATTCCCACTCTTATATTTATCAGAGATCACTTTTCAGTTAACTTTAAACACCTAAGAATATTTGTGTGTTAATTACAGAGTTCAACCAATAGTATTAAGTAGAACAAAAAAATTATGTTGTACATGCTGAGTGAAATAAGCCAGTCCCAAAGGGACAAATATATATATCATATTCTCCCTGATCGGTGACAACTGAGCACCAAAAGGAAAACCTGTTGAAGTGAAATGGACACTATGAGAAACGTTGACTTGATCAGCCCTTTTCCTGACTGTTAATGTACAACTTAAATTTTACATTTATTAATATTTAATGTTACCCCAGTTATAAAATTTTTAACATAAATTAATTACAGCCATCCTATGTAACAGATAATTATTTGCAGACGTATCTTTATGCTAGTAGGCTTTCATCACAATACGTATTGAATTGCAGTAACATATCTTCTGGAATTTCCTCAGGATATTTTGGTGGTGGCTGACTCATTCAACACGGTCTTTGTATAATAATAATGACTACTTTCACATTTGAAGTTTATTTAACTGTATGGTTTGAGACTGATCCTCACTTTACCTAATCAAGACCAAACAGTCCATTTTCACACAGTCCTCCTGCTTCCCTTTTCTGTTTTTCCAGAGAAAGTTTCTTTTCTCTCATTTTTCCTTATACCTCAGGTGTGTGCATTTCCCCGGCCTCTGATTAAGATTTTTCTGCCTCTGATGACCTGTGACTGTTGCAGGGGAAGGATTTGCTCCTTTTTATGTACTCCAAAACTTCCAAGCTTTCTTATGATGCTCTTCTCTATGTCTCTGGGCCAATTAATATGTTTGGATAAATTTCCTTAGATTTACCTCCCCATTATGTTTTTATTCTGCTGTATATAAAGCTGTTGTACAGGTGTCTATTGATCTGGTTTCTTCAGTGATTCTAATTCCATTTGCTGTGGTTCTCTTTCTTTCCCTTTTTATAATATTACTTCATATTAATCATTGATATTTGTTCATTTCCTACTACACTTAAATTATTTTATTTATTTGAGAGTCAGAGAGATAGACACAGAGAGAGACAGCTCTCACCTGTTGGTTCACTTCCCAAATACCACCAGTGGCCAACCTGGGCATGAGGTCTGAGCAGGCAAATACAGGAGCCTCGAACAAAGCCCTGGTCTCCACATAGAAGGCAGGAACATGATGGCTTGAACCATGGTGGCTGCCTCCTAGTAGGTATATGCGCAGGAGCTAGAGATAGGTGCCAAATGTGGTACCCTGAAGTAGATTGGGAGTATTCCAAGTGGCATTTTAACCATCATGCCCCTAATACATTTTAAATATACTTTTTTCAAAAAATTTTCTGCATCCTAAAGATTGACCCCAGGTTTGATAATTCTCTAAGATCATATACTGGACTCAGTATTTAGTCATAATCAAAGCTCTGATTTTTTACTGGGATAAGATTCAGATCATATCAGTAAGGGAAACAAGGTATATAGGTTGAAGCCTGGAGAAAACCAGGAGTGAGTTTTAAATCTTTTTTCCAGTTTAACATGCTTAAAACCCATAACAACAATCTATAGTAATATAGATAAAGTATTTGGAACCAGAAAAATTGTATAAGCATGAACACTCATAAAACAAAGTTGACAAGTTTAAACAAAGGAATTATGTAGTTTCATGAAACAAACTGCAAAAATGTCTACATGTATATGTGATTAAACATGAAAATATTAAATTTAGTAAGTTAGAGAAGTATTTTATATTTATAGTATATGTTTGAACAGATCTCCCAGGGGAGGTAATTAGAGATAATAGTACCCAGGGTTTTGATTAGAGGTTAATCATGTGATATTCTCTATGTAGCATTAACAAAGATTCCCAAACTCCAGGAGGAAAGCATACGTATTTCTTTCCCTGCTGGCTCTATAACACTTGGTACTCTATATTCATGGTAGTGAAAGATGCAACAGGGTAGCCTACTTTAATGATTCCACTTACCACTACTATTTCAGCTGATTCCTAGTTTTGGGGCTCTCAGGAATTTCTTTTACTTTCTTGTGATATATTTAAGGAATTGATCTTTAGCAAAAGGGTCTTGTAAAATCTGGTCCTTCTTCTTGCAGGAAACAAGAATTTTGAATTTATTTCTCAATTCCATTACTTTTTTATTTTGTTTTGTAAGTCTTAGTTATATTACTATTTTGCTTAAAATTTTCTGGGATTTGGCAGGCGCCGCGGCTCAATAGGCTAATCCTCCACCTTGCGGCGCCAGCACACCGGGTTCTAGTCCCGGTCGGGGCACCGATCCTGTCCCGGTTGCCCCTCTTCCAGGCCAGCTCTCTGCTGTGGCCAGGGAGTGCAGTGGAGGATGGCCCAAGTTCTTGGGCCCTGCACCCCATGGGAGACCAGGATAAGCACCTGGCTCCTGCCATCGGAACAGCGTGGTGCGCCGGCCGCAGCGCGCAACCGCGGCCGCCATTGGAGGGTGAACCAACGGCAAAAAGGAAGACCTTTCTCTCTGTCTCTCTCTACTGTCCACTCTGCCTGTCAAAAATAAAAAAAATAAAAATAAAAAAAAATTTTCTGGGATTTGATGTCTTTGTTCTTTAATGCAATTTATTATTCCTGGTACTAATTCATTTATTTTCATTGCTTCTTATGTAATAAGTAATGAATACATGGATATAAATTTTACTTTGAGTACTGGCTTGGAAACATTACAAAGGTTGATGTGCTGTGTAGTAGATATGCATTGACATGCACTGTATCATATTTCCCAAAGGAAAAAAAAAAGGGGGGTTTTGAAGGAAGGAAATAAGAAAGGAAAGTAGGACAAAAGGAAAAGTTTGCTGGCATACCACTGTTTATGCAAATTATGTCTAACTGCGAGTGTGTGAACTGTTTCTTTTACACTCTCATAAACACTACTAAAAATAAAGTATAACGTGTTAAAAGCCTAGACCTAAGAAACACACAACCTAGTTTAGAATTTTAACTCTACCATTAGTTAGTTTTTTGACTTGACAGCTCATTGATTTTTCTCTAAGCTGAAGCATTCCCAAATGGAAAGTTCACACTGTGGGAATGAAAATTAAATTAGATTAAATATAAAATATTTCTTAACCTAAATATCCTTATTCAGTTTTTTTAGTTACTTAAAAATTTCCACTGGCTGTTTAAAATTTTATAAAACACTTAAGAAATTATTTAATGTGATTTTATTATTAAATAAATAGATCAATAATTTCATCTGGATATACAAGTTCCAAGTACAATACTTTTAAAAAAAGACCATCTGTTCAGAAACATTGAAAATGCTAATTGTCCTACTTAAAAGATAACTTAAAATGGATTAAGATGTTCTTTAAGACTATTTTCTTTTTTCTTTTTTTTTTTATTACAGGCAGATTTAGACAGTGTGTGAGAGAGAGAGAAAGGTCTTCCTTTCCGTTGGTTCACCCCCCAAATTGCCACTATGACCGGCGCGTTGTACCAATCCAAAGCCTGGAGCCAGGTGCTTCCTCCTGGTCTCCCATGCAGGTGCAGGGTGCAAGCACTTGGGTCATCCTCCACTGCCTTCCCGGGCCACAGCAGAGAGTTGGACTGGAAGAGAAGCAACCAGGACAGAATCCGGTGCCCCAACCTGGACTAGAACCCCGGGGTGCCGGCTCCACAGGCAGAGGATTATCCTAATGAGCCATGATGCTGGCCCTTTAAGACTATTTTCAAGTAAAAATTTCAGAAGTCATCAAATGTTATACATGAAAAGAATATGAGACACTGTTCTATCCTGGTGATTGTAAATATGTTTATTAGGGACAGAGGGTTCTTTGGTAATGTCTTAAGGCTCACTAATATGCATGATCCTGAAGTTATGTTGTCAAGACTCTAAGTTTCTTGAATGTTATAAACTTAACTTTTATCTGTTTGTACATAAATAATTGGCAAAATAACATGAGGGTACTTCAACAAATTTATGGAAAATGGAAATACATTGTTTATTGCAAAAATATTTTAGTGCATAGTTTTTTATTTTTATATAATGGGGATAAATATTATGTATTTCATCTATTCTTTATATACATGCATGTATTTCATATTTCCCTCCCTACACTTCCTTTCTCACTTGCTCCTGGCCCCCTCATTCCGCTTTTATTTTTCTTCTAATTTTTACAGCATATTTTCAATATACTTTATAGCTGCAAGCTTAATCTTCCACTAAATGAAGAATTCCACAAGTAGGAAGTAGAAAAAATACTGTTCCTCAGGAGTATAGGCAAGGGCTCTATACAGTAATGAATCTCAAATGTCAATTTTTGTTTATATTACATTTTTGTACCTGTATATTAGTAAACAGCAATCAGAGAAAATATATAATTTTTGTCTTTTTTGGATTTGCTTATTCCACTAAGCATAGTGGTCTTACATTGCATCCATTTTTGGTGAAAAACTTACGACTGAGTAGTATTCCTTTGTGCATATATAACTAAATTTCTTTATTCAGTCACTAATTAATGCACTCTGGGTTTTTTCCATATCTCAACTATTTTCAATAGAGCTGCTATAAACATGGGGGTACAGAAAACCATTTTTATGCTGATTTCATTTGGGTAAATTCCTAGGAGTAGGATGGTTGGCTCATATGGTAGACCTTTTTGTATATTTCTGGGCAATCTCCACACTGACTTCCATAATGGTTGTAGTAGTTTACATTCCCATCAACAGTGGATTACAGTGCATTTTTTCCACACATCCTCATTGGCATTTGTTATTTTTTGAACCTTGGATGACAGCCATTCTACCTGGGGTGAGGTGAAACCTCATTGTGGTTTTATATGCATTTTACTTATGGATAGTGATCCTGAGCATCTTTTCATGAGCTGCTGGCCATTTGTACTTCATCCTTTGAGAAATGCCTTTGCCCATTTCTTAACTGGATTGTTTGTTTTGTTGTTGAATTTCTTGAGCTTCTTATTTATCCTGGATATTAATCCTTATCAGATGTATATTCTACAATTACCTTCTCTCATTTTGGCAGCTGAGTGCCTCCTTTGCAGTACAAAAGCTTCTTGGCCTGATATAAATCCATTAGTCTATTCTCCCCTTACTACGTGTGCTTCTGGTTTATTTTCCTAGAAATCTTTGCCTATGCCAAAGTCTTGAATTGGTTTTCGCTCTTTTCATCTAGTCATTGGAGAGTTTCAAGTCTTAGGTTTAGATCCCTGATCCATTGTGAGCTGAGTTTTCTATAGGTTTAAAGGTAGTGATCATGTTTCAAACTTTTTCATGCAGAAATCCAGTTTTTGCAACACCATTTATAGAAGAGACTGTTCATTCTCCAAGGAGTGGTTTTAGCTGAATAAGATTAATTGCTTCTAGCTGCACAGTTTAATTTCTGAGGTCTCTAATCTGGTTTATTGCCCCACATTTGTATTATTGTGCCATTACCAGGTTATTTTCATTATAACTGCACTGTAATATGTCTTGAAATCTGGTATTGTGATGCCTCTCAGCTTTATTTTTATTGTTTAGGATTGCTTTGGCTATTTGGGTTCCCTTGTGATTCTGTGATTTTTAGGGTCATTTTTTCCAGATCTTAGAAGAATATCTTTGGTATTTTTGATTGGGATATCACTGAATTTTTTTCAACTTTTATTTAATACATATAAATTTCCAAAGTACAACTTTTAAATTATAGTGGCTTTCCCCCCATAACCTCCCTCCCACCCGCAACCATCCCATCTCCCACTCCCTCTTCAATCCCATTCTTCATCATGATTCATTTTCCATTATCTATATATACAGAAGATCAACTTAGTGTATACTAAGTCAAGATTTAAACAGACTGCACCCACACAGACACACAAAGTATAGAGTACTGTTCGAGTAGTAGTTTTAGTGTTAATTTGCATAGTACAACACATTAAGGACAGAGGTCCTACATGGGGAGCAGGTGCACCGTGACTCCTATTGTTGATTTAACATTTGGCACTCTTATTTATGACATCAGTAATCACCCGAGGCTCTTGTCATGAGCTGCCAAGGTGATGGGAGCCTCTTGAGTTCACTAGCTCCAGTCTTATTTAGACAAGGCCGTATTCAAAGTGAAAATAAATAGCTTTGGGTAATATGGACCTTTTGACGATATCAGTTCTTTCAATTCATGAACATGGAAGGTTTTTCTATTTTTTCATATCCTCTTCTAATTTTTTCCTCATGTTTTATAATTTTCATCATAAAGATCATTCACATCATGGTTAAATTTATCCCAAGATATTTATATTTTTTGCAGTTACTGTGAATGGGACTGATCTTACAAGTTCTTTTTCTGCCATGTCACTGTTTGCGTTTACAATTGCTATTGATTTTTTTTTTTTTTTTTTTTTTTTTTTTTGGACAGGCAGCTAGACAGAGAGAGAGGGAGAGACAGAGAGAAAGGTCTTCCTTTTTCCGATGGGTCACACCCCCAAGTGGCCGCTATGGCTGGCGAGCTGGGGCTGGCACTCTGCGCGGATCCAAAGCCAGGAGCCAGGTGCTTCCTCCTGGTCTCCCATGCAGGTGCAGGGTCCAAGGACCTGGGCCATCTTCCAATGCACTCCCGGGCCACAGCAGAGAGCTGGACTGGAAAAGGAGAAACCAGGACAGAATCTAGTGCCCCAACCGGGACTAGAACCCAGGGTGCTGGCGCCGCAGGCAGAGGATTAGCCAAGTGAGCCAGCCAGCTTTTTTTGTGTGTTGATTTTATATCTTCAAACTTTACCAAACTCTGAGTTCCAACAATCATTTTTGGTTCTATTATACATGAGATCACATCATCTGCAACATGGATAATTTACCTCCTCCTCTTCCATTTGTATTCCTTTGATTTCTTTTTCTTGTCTAATGAATAGCTAAGACTTCCAGAACTATATTGAATAGTAATGGTGAGAGTGAGCATGCTTGTCTGATTCTGAATGTTAGTCGAAATGCATTCAGCTTGTGTTGAACTATTTGCTTAAGATTTTTAACTTGAAAGTACGTTTTACTTTGTCAAATGTTTTTCTGCATCTATTGAGATGATAATATTTTAGGGCAACTAGCTATTTAAAAATGTTAATAGATCTAAAGGGAGACATAGGCTCCAATACAATAATAATAGGTGTCTTCAACACTCCACTTGCATCAGTGGATAGATCAACTAGACAAAAGGTCAAAAAAGAAACAACAAATCTACACTGTTAACCAAATGGATCTAATTGATATCTATAGAATTTTTTTTATCCCACAACTGCAGAATATATATCCTTTTCATCAGTGCATGGAACTTTCTCTAGGATAGACTATATACTAAGCCATAAAACAAGCCTCAAAAATTTTAAAAAATGAAGTTGTGTGACGTATTTTTTTCTGACCACATTGAATAAAGCTTGAAATAAGCAACTTAAGAAACTCTATGGAGCTGTGGCATAGAGGATAAAGCCACCACCTGCTGTGCTGGCATTCGTTACGGGTGCTGGTTCTAGTCCTAGCTATTCCACTTTCAATCCAGCTCTTGCTATGGCCTGGGAAAGCAGTGGAAGATGGCCCAAGTCCTTGGGCCCGTGCACCCACGTTAGAGACCTAGAAGAAGCTCCTGGCTCCTGGTTTAGGATCAGTGCAGCTCCAGTGATTGTAGCCAATTGGAGAGTGAACCAGTGGAGAGAAGACCTCTCTCTCTTTCTCTCTGCCTTTCTTTCTCTCTCTGGGTAACTCTGACTTTCAAATAAATAAATAAATCTTTAAAAAAAAACCTCTAGAAAATACGTAAACACATGAAGACAACAAAAATATATTAACATGTGAAGACAACAAAATGTTCTGAATGAACAGTGGGTCATAGAAGAAATTTTTTTAAAAATCCTAGAAATGAATGAAGATGAACACATCAAAACTTATACAATAAAACAAAGAGAGTGTTAAGAGTTTATAGCAATTTATGCCTACATAAAAAAATTTGAAAGGCATCAAATAAATGATGTAACAATGCATCTCAAGGATCCAGAAAAACAAGAACAAACCAAACACCAAATTAGTATGAAGAATGAAATAATAAAAATCACAGAATAAACACATTTTAAACAAAAAATACAAAAGATCATTGAAAAACATAAACAAAATTGAACCATTATTGGCCCAACTAACCAGACAAAAGAGGGAGAGAGATCCAAATTAATAAAATCAGAGATGAAATAAGGGGATATTACACTGGATATCACAGAAATAAAAATCATAAGGAATTATAACGAATGGTTATATGCCAATAAATTAGAAAATCTAGAAGAAATGGATAGATGTCTGAACACATACAATTAACCAAAATTGAGTCATGAAGACATAAAAAACTTAATAGAACAATAACCAAGATGGAGATTAAATTGGTAATAAAACTCTAACAAGAAAGAAAAGCCCAAGACTATATGATTTCAGTGATGAATTCTACCACATTTAAAGAACTAATCCCAATTCTTCTTATATTGAAAACAATTAATAAGGAGGCAATCCTCCTAACTCCTTCAATGAGACCAGCATCAGCTTAATTATAAAACCAGAAAGAAAAAGAACTATAGACCAGTATGTCTGATTAACATAGATGCAAAAATCCTCAACAAAATAGCTAATGGAATCCAAGTATACTGCAAAAATATCATTCATCTACCAGGTGGGATTTATCTATGATATGCAGGGATGGTCCAGCATACACAAATCAAAAAAATGATCCATCACATAACATACAGTTTTTTTTTTTGTAATTCCCATTTTCATGAAATATTTGAAGAGCACTTAAAAGCATAGACTTCAAGGCTTTTTGCATGAAATAAACTTTTATTTTAATTCCACTTTCACATGTTAGTCTAGTTGTAGCAGAGCCAAAATCTTCTGTGTCCCATTTTCATTGGCCCATCTTTGATCTTTCCTAACATAATTCCAGGAATAACTGAGAAAATGGTGACTTTGTTTACCAGCTGTTCATCACTATACCTAAACTATATGAGACAAAGACATTTATTTTGACTCACAGTTGTAAAGTTTCACAATCCATGATCCAGTGGGCCACACTGGGTTGGCCATCTGTTGAGGCTTACTTGTATGGTGGAATGATTACATGGCAAGACAAGAAGCAGAGAAAGAGAACAACTGAGCCAGACCCAGTCTTATCATCCCTCTCACAACAACTATAGATCCCAAAGATCTAAGGATATCCTTCTAGGAACAACTCTGGGGTAACATTATTGTGTCAAGCATCCACCCTGAATCTATCAATGATTAACATCAATCTAGTAACTATTTAAGATTTTTGCGACCAGGACTTTAACCCAAAGGGGACACACAAACTAATTTCCAAACAATAATGGTGGTCCACCTGTAATCTTTGAAAATGTGCCTTATATGCATAAAATTTATCTCAGACCTTTAAAACTCAGATTCTTACTTCTTATTTTGAAGGAATTTTGTGATTTTGAGAAATGAAAATACAACAGTAAATTTCTTTCCCTAGGGAATTGAAGAAAACATCATTGAAATAGTGGCCAGATGCCAAAAGCTAATTATCTTATATGAATTTGTCATAGGACTGAATCCAATGAATCTGAGGTGTACCACGCAAATAGTAACTGTATGTTTACCTCAAAGATTAGGAGGGTGGATGTAATACTCAAGCATATGTTCTTCTTGGATTTCGCACCGCTATGGAGGAACTCATATGGATGCATCTTTCACTCTATAACCATTCTCATTTGCAATTGGATTTTCAGTTACTATTGCCCATAATAGATCAAATGTTTTTTTACCATGCTGTCACAAATTGTTTCAGCTTTTACATACAGAGTGGTTCACAGATATTTTAGATTTATTTCCATGCATCCACACCTATTATATTTTCCACTGTCTGGTACTGGGAGTTCCTAATAAAGCATTGGTTAGTTTCATTCTATGGACTATTACTAAGTGCTTAATGCAGCCTATAACAATCTGTGTCTTATTAAGTTATTAATATTTGCCATGAGTTCAGTGGAGTGGCTAAGTTTATCATGTTCATTTTATCACTGTAATAATAGCTTACAACTCTCACTTAAATTTCATAACAAGTGTAATATAGCTCCTATAATTGTTAGCATTATCATTATCACCATTATCCCCATTTTACAGGAAAATAGAGTAATGCATAGGACAGTTGACTAGCCTTTGTCATATAGCTCCTGATTTGTAGGGATGGGATTTGAACACAGAGACTAGGCCCATAAATACTACACAGTGCAATCCTGTAGCAGCCACCCATCTAAACTTTTATTATTGCATTATTGCTTAATAAATAAATTCTAACTGAAGAATTGTCTCTAATCTCATATTTTTATTTGGTTATAAGAGCTATTTAAAAGATCAGTTAGAAATGACTAAACTGATAAAAAATTTCTGTACTGAAACAAACATTTAAAGTTATGTCATTAACCATGTGTATGAGACTATGTACCCAAATGATAATTGGCTTCTGTGAACTCTAATGTTTATAAATCTGATAAACTCTGAATTCTAATTTGAAAGAAATTTCAATGTTTAAGAAAAAGTATCCAAAATTGTACTATTTGCTTTATATCATTTAATTAAAATAATTTACTTATACAGACATCCGGCAAAAATTCAACTGCATTCTACTAGCCAGAATAGTGAATAAGAGCCACCTATCTATTCTCATGACAATGGACTATCTGGCTTGCAGCAAATGTTTCTAAATGAAATTATTTGGGTTCATATTTTTCCTTTGCCCTGGTGATCTGATTTACATTTATATGTTTTGAATAGTCACTGATGTAGATATTTCTCTCCATTGACCCATTTCACAAATTGGCTGGGAAAAGCCCCGAATTAAGAGTACCATATTCTCGTAATTCATCAGTAATTAAACCTTGAAATTTATAGGAATTTTACTTGCAAAATTTTCTCCTGGTATCTTAACAGCTTGTTGACTGGTTCCAAGAAAATACATTCACTCCAAAAAAGAAATATTGATTTTACTATATTCTACATTAAAACTTCATTTTTGTTTTTTATTATGTTGGATTTAAATTTTAACCTGGCTTATAAAATGTAATCTACTTTAATGGTTAAAAATATTACATTAAGACAATTTGCTTCCTCAGATTGAATATTTTTTCACTCATTTTAAATTGCTGAATCACTTAGTTCAGTAAATTATACCTAAGTCCCAGTAAGGTCCCCACATTTATTAGTTTTATTTTAAATTATTAGGAAGTAATCTTCTTAAGAGTTAGGAAGAAAATTGCAGTGGAAACCCCATGACAGTTAGAGGGAAGCTGTGGGTCTATATGGACAGTGTGGATGTGCAGCAAGAACACAGACACAACACATGACTCCAGCAGCCAAGTGCCTCAGCACTGGCTTTGGATAGTGAGGGGAGATTGGATGTAGTAGCCCATGCCACTGGCGATAAAGCTATAGGAAGAGCCAGGTGTGAGTCAGGCTTGCAGCCCTTTGGGGGACAGTGTACCTGCCAACCTAGAGGGAAAAAAGAGGCAGATTTCTTTCTGCAACACCTGACATCAGTGTCCTGTATCTAGCTGAGATAGGGAAGGCACCATTTTGGACATATGTAACAGCTATGCCAGCTTGTGTCCATGTGCCCAGCAGCCAGTCAAGAGGAGATGTCTAAGTCTGGCTCGGAGAATTGACAGGAGGCTGCGTGCCTATGTAGGACTGTGAGGTGCGCCCCACACATTAAAGGCTCTGGGGCTTAGGCCACCTGGGCAAAGTACCAACAGGCAGCTTGCTCTGAAAATGTCTGCTCTCTGTGAATGGTAATTGACTGGCACGAGAGAGTAAATACTTGGCGCCCTGTGGCTATGGGAGCCTTGTGTGATGGGACTGTGGAAACACTGAAGCTGCATGGAAGGGCAAAAGCTGTGGCCACACGGGACTGCAAGGATCCTTTGTGTGATTTTTGTGCCAGTGCAGAAGAACACTGGACCCACTATGCTAGCACCCAGGCATTAATCACCTTGAAGGAGAGGAGGTGAGCATAACACCAGGGCAATGAGTTGATCAAACTCCCCCCTTGGGAAAAAAAAAAAAAGAGAGAGAGATTAACCATGACCAACTTGGGTGTCCCCTCACCCTGGAGCCCTGAACAGAGCACAAGCCTCTGGGCATGCACTGAAAGAGCAGACACTCCACTAAGCCACGGAAGCATAGTTCTAACATAAAAGCCAACATGTGGGAAAAAAAAAAGTATCTTCAGAAATGCCAAAAAATAAACAGAAATTCAAGAAACAAAAATAAGGGAGACAATATGACACCCTCAAAGAAACAAAACAATACTTCAATACTAGAATGTGAAGATGAAGAGATTGAAGAATGCCAGAAACAGAATTCAAGAAATTGATCATAGGACTACTTAGAAATAATCAGAAGCAAATATACAAATTAAAGAATTCATACATGACGTTAATGAAAAATTTTCCTATGAAATTAAGATCTTATAGAGAAATCAAAATAAAAATTAGACATAAAGAATTGAGATCAAATAAAAATGCAAAAAGCCTAACAACAGACTAAGTGAGGCAGAAAACAGAATATCAAAATTGAAAAACAAATCTCTGGAAATTTTGCAGTCAGATAGAAGAAGAAGGATAAGGAGGGGAAAGAGGGGGATAAGGAGGAAGAGGAGGAGGGGGAGGGGAGAGGGATGATGAGGAGGAGAAAGAGAAGAAATTATAAAAAATTTAAAACAGTATTGGAGGTTTACAAGGCAACATCAAATGACCCAACATAGGAGTCTTAGGAGTTCCTGATGGTGTTGAAGGAGAGAATGGATTGGAAAGCTTTTTAGTGAAGTAATTACAGAAAACTTTTCCAATTTGGAGAAAGAAAGGAGCATCCAAGTGCAGGAAACATATAGAACCCCTAATATACATGACCAGAAAATATCTTCACTATGACACACTGTAGTCAAATTTTCCACAGTAAAAAATAAAGATTCTAAAATGTGCACTAGAGAAGTGATGAATTAAATTCACAGGATCTCCAATTAGAATCACAGCTGACTTCACATCATAAACCCCAACAGGATAAAAAAAAGAATGGTGAGATATATTCTAAGTCTTAAGAGAAAAAAAAAACTGTCAATTCAGAATACTTCATGCAAAGCTCTCATTTATGAATGAAGGTGAAATATAGATGTTCCATAACAAACAGAAATTGAAAGAATTTGTCACCATTCATCTAACCTTATAAAACATGTTTAAGGATGTGCTACACACAGAAACACATAAACATGGATATCACTATGAAAGAAGGTGAAGGCAGAAAATCTCCCAGTGAAAGTACAAAGGAAATCCAAAGTAAGCAACAGGAATATTTATGGGGAAAATGCAGGGGCAAGTAGTTACTTATCAATAGTTACCTTGAATGTAAATGGCCTTGACTCCGCAGTTAAAAGAAACAGACTGGCTAAATGGATTAAAAAACAAGATGCATCTTTTTGCTGTCTGCAAGAAATACATCTCACCAACAGAGTTATAAATAGACTGAAAGTGAAAAAATTGAAAAAGATATCCCATGCTAACAGAAACCAAAAAAGACCTGGGGTAGCCATGCTAATTTCAAACAAAATATACTTTAAAAGAAAAACTATCAGAAGAGAAAAAATAGCACTATGTAATGATTAAGGGATTAATTTAGCAGGAAGATGTGACTATAATAAATGTGTATGCACCAAATTACAAAGCAGCTGGCTACTGAAAAAATGTTAATGACTCAAAGAGAGACATACTCTACCACAATAGTAATGGGGGGCATCAAAACCCCACATTCAGCAATGGACAGAGCAACCAGACAGAAAATCAGCAAGGAAACAAGTAAATTGACACTATAGACCAAATGGATCTAATGGATACGAACAGAACTTTTGATCCTACAGTTGCAGAATACACATTCTTCTCACCAGTGCATGGAATTTTCTCTAAGATAGACTACATGCTAGATCATAAAACACATCTCAGAACATTTTAAGAAAATTGAAATCATACTATGGTACTCCTCTTACCACATTGAAATAAACTGGAAATCAACAACTCAAGATAATCTTTAGATAATAAACAAACACATGGAGAATGAACAACATGATGTTGAATTAACAGTGAGTCATAGAAGAAAACAAAAAATCAAAAACTTTCTGGAAACTAATGAAGAAGACTATACAACATATCAAAACTTATGGGATACAGGAAAAACAATGTTAAAAGGAAAGTTTATAACAATCGGTACCTACATCAAGAAATTGGAAAGGCACCAAAGAATTAAGTTATCAATGCATCTCAAGGATCTTGAAAAATAATGGCAAATCAAGCCTAAATTATTAGGTGAAAAGAAATAATTAAAATTAGAGAATAGACAAAATAGAAACAAAAAAATGCAAAAGATTAGTGAAATAAAGAGCTGTTTTTTTGAAAAAATAAACAAAATTCATACACCATTGAACAAATAAACCCAAAAAGAGGGAGAAGACTCAAATAAATTAAATTAGAGATGGAAAATGAAATGTAATAGCAGATACCACAGAAATAAAAAGAATCAAAAGGAATTACTGCAAAGAGATGCATGTCAACTAATCAGGAAACCAAGAAGATATGGACAGATTTCTGAACACATAGAACCTAACAAAATTGAGCCACAAAGACATAGAAAACCTAAAACGACCAATAACCAAGACAGAAATTGAATTAGTAGTAAACACCCTCCCTACAAAGTGCAAAACCAGATGATTTCACTGCTGAATTCTATCAGACATTTAAAGAGCTAATTCCAATTCTTTTCAAGTTTGGGAATCCTCCCAAACTCCTTCTAGGAAGCTATAATCACCTTAATTCCTAAACCTGAAAAAGATACAACAGAGAAAGAGAACTATATACCAATATCCCTGATGAGCATAGCCACAAGAATCCTCAACAAGATACTAACTAATTGAATCCAACAACATATCAGAAAGATCATTCACCTGGACCAAGTGAGATTTACCCCTGTTATGCAAGGACGGTTCAACATTCACAAATCAATCAATGCTATATACCACATTAACAAACTGAAGAACAAAAACCATATGATTATATCAAGATGCAGGGTAAGCAATTGATAAATTACACCCTTTCATTATGAAAACTTTAAGCAAAATAGGTACAGAAGAAACACTCCTCAACACAATCAAGGCAATTTTTGACAAACCCATAGCCAGCATCCTACTGAATGGGGAAAATTTGGTAGCATTCCCACTCAGATCTAGAAGCATACAAGGATGTCCACTCTCACCACTGCTATTCAATAGAGTACTGGAAGTTTTAGCCAGAGCCACTAGGCAAGAAAAAGAAATCAAAGAGATGCAAATTGTGAAGGATGAAGTCAAACCATCTCTGTTTGCAGATGACATGATTCTACATATAGGGAATCCAACAGACTCCACTAAGACTATTGGAACTCATAAAAGAGTTTGGTAAAGTAGCAGGACATAAAGTTAACACATAAAAATCAATAGGCTTAGTATACTCAGACAATACTGAGAAAGAAGTAAGACAAAGCCCATTCACAAAAGCTAGAAAAAATAAATACCTTGTAATAAATTTACCCAAGGATGTCAAACATCTTCACTATGAAAATTATAAAACATTAAAGAAAGAAGTAGAAAGAGTGGTTCTTGGATGCCGCACTCACACAGTGCAGAGCCATAGGGGAGCGATCTCAGAAGGGCTGGATCTTTTTAAGGATGTATATTCAAGACATATGACTTAACACATCCACCTGGGTCTTTGCTGCCCCTTCAGGGTCGACAGTGCCTCTAACTCTGAGGAAGAGACCATGGAGGAACCTGGGTGAAGAAATCAGGGATATAATTGGGGCGGCAGAGGAGGGACCTCTGGAGAGACCTCTCTGGCAGGGAAATTGTAGTCAGTGGTGGCAGGGAATTGCCTCTCTGTTTCAGCCTAAAAGCAAGTTGGTCGCATGGCGATTGGTCGTGGTGGGTCAAAAATAAAAGAAACACAAAGTTTAGCAAACATCAAAAACAGATAAGAGGAAAAGCTGATGCAGAAGCAAAAATTTTTGGCAGCAAGATGATGCAGAAAAAAGCAAAAGTGGTAATAGATGATTTTATTAAAAAACAAGAAAATTATAGTCTAAGTCACAAAGTTGATATTGTGGCCTTCCGATCCTTTGGAGTAGAGATAAGCACAGATGCCAAGGGTGTTAAAGATCAGCCATTGATAGACTGGGATCAAATTCAAAAGGAGGCTGTGAGATGGGAGGAAGAGAAGTGGGAAGATTTACTTCCAATTAAGAAAAACTTTAATGAAGAATCAGAAAAAAAACAAGATTGATGACACTAGAGCATATAGACACAGGAGAAATGGAAATTAAATGCAATGTGTGATGGCTTGAAAGAAGATGAAAAGCATCCAGTACTGAATCTTACCTGTTCAATGGAATATGCCTTTGAAACTTTTCCTGAAGTGATGAAAAATATTGAAAAGGCAGAGTTTAAAAAGCCAACGTCAATTCCATCACAAGCATGACCAGTAGTTCTATAGGGGAAAGATGTCATAGGAGTAGCCCAGACAGGAACCAAGAAGACATTGTCATATTTAATCCCTGGATTTATTCATTTGGATTGCCAACCAGTTGGCAGAGAGGAAAGGAACGGCTCCTGCACATTAGTCCTTACCCACTCGGGAGCTGGCTCTGCAGGTGCAGGCCAAATGTTCTAAGTATTCATACAGAAATCTTAGAAGTGTTTCTGTATATGGTGGTAGAGAAAGATGCACAAATACAGGATGTTTCAAAAGGTATTGACGTCATAATCACAATTCCTGGGAAGCTAAATTATCTACAAACAAATAACTTCATCAAACTTAAGACCATAACCTACTTGGTTTTAGCTGAAGCAGATAAAGTGTTGGATATGGGGTCTGAACCCCAGATAATGAATTTTTATTATACGTGCAACTTGATGGGCAAAAAATTGTGATGAGTCCAACCTGGACCTATGGTGGCTGTCAACTTGCACAGTCATACTTGAAAGAAACAGTGCTTGTGCATGTTGGAAACTTGGACCTAGTTTCTGTAAGTACAGTAAGGCAAAATATAATCATTAGCACAGAAGAAGAGAAACGGATGCATATACAAAAATTCCTAGAAAATATGTCACCGAAAGACAAAGTCACAGTATTCATCAGTAGAAAAGTGGTTGTTGAACATTTGTCAAGTGACCTAGTCCTCTGACACATATCAATAGAGTCACTGCATGGCAACAGAGAATAAAATGATAGGGAGAAAACGTTAAAGGACTTTAAAACAGGTAAAGTAAGGGTATTAATTGCTACTGATTTAGCATCAGCTAGATTGGATGCCCATGATATTACACATGTCTATAATTACAACTTTCCAAGGAACATTGAAGAATATGTACACAGAGTAGGACACACTGGTAAAGCGAGGAGAGCAGGGTTTCAATCAACCCCATCACTAGAAATGATTTGAGGATTGCTGCTGAACTGATGCATTTCCTGGAAAGAGCAAATCAGAATATCTCAGAAGTGCTTGTTTCAATGCCTGAGAGATATAATACAAGCAAGCTGAAAAGAGAAATGGAAAAAAAATGCGACGACCTCAAGGAAAGCCCAAAAATTTTATTAATGACAGGCTTTCAAATGCCTGTCTATATAAACTAAGCTTTTTGTTACTGTTTATTATACTCAGTATTGTCTAAGTCTTTAATTATTAGGTGTTAACTCTCTAACCTGTTGCCCAAAGTCTAATGTATGTTCAGAATTCAAAAAAAGTAATAATTTCAGAGTTGAAAAAATATTAAATTGTACAGAAAGATCATATAGCACAAAAGTTAATAGAAGTAAAATTGGTAAAATGGCTTCTGAGAAACTAATCTATCAGTGGTAAATCTGTATACCTTCTGATACAGAAGTTCTTCTAGGAATGTATTTTATAAATATGCCTGTTTAGGAGACTTAAAGCAATGTTGACACTAGCAGAAGACTGTAACATGTCTGGCAGGGGAGCTAGATGAACTGCAGGTATACTGGATATGCTACGCATCTGTTTACAATCATGTGGACCATATTCAAGAACACCTGTTAAAAACAGAAAAGCAAAATTCACTAGAATGGTGGGTTGAGCTAACACAAGCAACTTTTTTACTTCAAACTCATTTCTAGAAATGCTAGATGTAATATTTTCTTGATATGTTCATAAAGCTGGATGATGGGTGAGAGTTTGTGATTGTGTATGTTGTGAAACTTTTTCAAAATAAAACCAAGTGGTCTAACAACAACAACAAAAAAAAAGCAGAGAGGACACAAAAAAATTGAAAAAATCTCCCATGTTCATCTATTGGAAGAAACGGTATCATCAAAATGTCCATGCTGCCTAAGGCAATTTGCTGATTCTATGTGATACCAATCAAAATACCAATGACACTGTTCTCAGATCTAGAAAAAAGATGATATTGAAATTCATATGGAAACACACATAACCCCAAATAGCTAAAGCAATCTTATACAACAAAAACAAAACCAGAGGAATCAGAAAACCAGATTTCAAGGCGAACTACATGAGAGTTATAACCTAAAGAGCCTGGTACTGGCAAAAACATTTGGACAGATCAACGGAACAGAATAGAAATCTCAGAAATCAACCTGTGCTTCTAAAACCAACTTATCTTTGACAAAGGAGCTGAATCAATCCCTGGAGCAAGCACAGTCTCTTCAACAAATGGTGCTGGGAAACCTGGATCTCCACATGAAGACGTATGAAGTAAGACCTCTACCTTACACCTTACACAAAAATCCACTCAAAATGGATCAAAGTCCTAAATCTATGACCTGATACCTTCAAATTATTAAACACTGGGGAAACTCTGCAAGACATGGGTATAGGCAAAAATTTCTTGCAAAAGGTCCCAGAAGCACAGGCAACCAAAGTCAAAATTTACAAATAGCATTTCATCAAATTGAGAAGCTTCTGCACCGCAAAAGTAGCATGCAGCAAAGCGAAGAGGCAATCATTAGTATGGGAGAAAACATTTGTAAACTATGCAACTGATAAAAGATTAAAATCTGCAATCTATAAAGAGTTCAAGAAACTCAAAAGCAACAAAACAAACATCCAGTTAAGAAATGGGCAAAGACTTAAAACGATATATGTGAAGAGCAGAAAATGAAATGGCGACCAGATACATGAAAAACTACTGAAGATCACTAACCTCCAGGGAAATGCAAAAAAAAAAAAAAGCTACAATGAGGTTTCATTCTCCCAGATAGAACTGCTCTCACACCGAAATCAACAAACAACAAATGCTGCCGAGGATGTGGGGAAAAAGATGTCCTAATCTACTGTTCCTGGGAATGTAAACTGGTGCAGCCACTGTGGAAAACAATATGGAGATACTTCAGAAATTTATATATATATATATATATATATATATATATATATATATATATACACACACACCATATGACCCAGCCAGCAACTCCTGGAATTTTACCCAAACAAGAAGAAATCAGCTATGAAAGAGTGATCTGTATCCCCATGTTTATTGCGGCTCAGTTCACAGCATCTAAGATATGGAATCAACCCAGATGTACATCAACTGAAGACTGGCTAAAGAAATTACGAGATATATACACCATGGAATACTACACAGAGGTAAATAAAATAAATGAAATTCTGTCATTTGCAACAAAATGGATGTAACTGGAAAGCATAATATTTGCTGAAATAAGCCAGTCTCAAAAAAGACAAATACCATATGTTCTGCATGATCTGTGGTAACTAATAGAGGACCTAAAAGGTAATCTATAGAAATGAAATTGACACCTTGAGATGTGATGACTTTGAACAGCCCTTGTCTTGACTTTTTAGGAACAGTTGTTTTTTTCATACTGTTTGTTGAATTCTTTACTTAGTATAGAGTTAATCTTATGTGCATAAAATTAATTGAAAGTAGACCTTAGTTAAAAATAACAGTGAGAATCGGAAATGGAGGAGGAAGAAGGGTGGGAGTGCAGGTGGGTAGGGTGGGAAGAATTACTATGTTCCTAAATTTATATTTATGAAATGCAGGAAGTTTACCCCAAATAAAAAATAAATAAAAAAAGAAAATAACCTTCTTCTCCTGTATGCTCCCACCATACACATACAAAAAATATTAAATTCCTCTAGATGCATTTATCAGAATGAATTCAAATTTTAAGCATGCATTTTCAGAATAATCATGACTATAATTAAGAACTCTAAGAAATGAACAAAACAAATACTGATATAAAGAACACAAAATGATTTATTGATTCATCATTATTAAAGCTTATATCAGAATATATGAAAATCACATTTCAACTTGTTCCTATAAGTTTAATTATTTCAGATTCCCACTATTATTAAAGCTTATATCAGAATCTATGAAAATTTCAACTCGTTCCTATGAGTTTGATTATTTTAGATTCCAGATATAATTGAAATTATATCGTATTTTCCTTTTTTGACTGCCTTATTTCATTTAGCATAATGTCTTCAAAGTTCATCCATGTTGTAATATATATCACAATTTCCTTTCTTTTGAAAGCTGAATGAGTTGTTGAGTTTCTTGAGCTCTTTATAGAACCTGGATATCAATCCTTTATCAGTTTCATAGCTGGCAAAAAAATT
This sequence comes from Lepus europaeus, assembly GCF_033115175.1. Taxonomy (NCBI): domain Eukaryota; kingdom Metazoa; phylum Chordata; class Mammalia; order Lagomorpha; family Leporidae; genus Lepus; species Lepus europaeus. The sequence goes on along the minus strand of NC_084839.1, from coordinate 76,874,588 downwards.
CTCCGATTCTGTTGATTGCCTATTCAGTTTGTTGCCTCTTTCTTTGCAATCTTCTTATCTAGATGTAAACCCACTAGTCTATTTTTGCTTTAATTGCCTGTGTTTCTGGGGTCTTTTCCAAGAAATCTTTTTTTTGCCAATGTCCTGCAAAGTTTTCCCTTTGGTTTATTCTATTATTTTGATGGGATCAGGTTGTAGATTTAGAACCTAGACCCAGGGCTTGTGCCATGGCTCACTAGGTTAATCCTCCACCTGCAGCATCGATGTCCCACATGGGCACCAGTTCTAGTCCCAGTTGTTCCTTTTCCTGTCCAGCTCTCTGCTGTGTCCTGGGAAATCAGTGGAGGATGGCCCAGGTGCTTAGGCCCCTTTACCCACATGGGAGACAAGGAAGAACACCTGGCTCCTGGCTTCGGATCAGCGCAGTTCTGTTTGTTGTGGCCATTTGGGGAGTGAACCAATGGAAGGAAGACCTTTCTCTCTGTCTCTCTCTGTCTGTAATTCTGTCAAATAGATAGATAGATAAACAAATAAATAGAAACTAAAAAACATTGGAGTTTACTTTAAAAAATAAAAAAAGAATCTAGACCCATTTTGAATTGACATTTTTCTAAGTGTAAGGTGGTGCTCTTGTTTCATACTTCTGCATGTGTAGATCCAATTTTCCAAGTGCTATTTGTTGAAGACTGTCCTTTTTCCAGGGACTGATTTTAGCTTGTTTAATAAAGATTAGTTGATTGTATATGCTTGGATTAATTCTGAGGTTTCTATTTCTGTTCTATTAGTCTAATGTCTATTTTTGCGCCAGTACTAGGCTGTTTTGATTACAATTTCCCTGTCCTATGTCTTGAAATTTGAAATTATGATGCTTCTGGCTTTGTCTTTTGTGGTGGAATGAGAAGGCCATGCCAAGATGGCCGCTGGCAACAGAGTCTGCCTGGCAACAGGCTGTGATTGGATGGTTTTCGAAACCACATGACAACAGAGCCTGACTGACAACAGGCTGTGATTGGATGGCTTTGGAAACTTCCTGGCAACAGGCTGTGATTGGTTAGGGCATAGACCGCCCCTTGACTGGATTGGTTGCCTTGGCTATATAAGTAGCTGTAGCAACTGAAATAAATGAGTCTGCAAGCTGCTTGCCTCAGGCCTGCTTTCACCCAACTCCTGGGGTCTGTGTGGTGACTCTGCACCTCTTGCCCCCACCACACTCTTCCTCTCAGAAATGAATCCACCTCAACATACTTTGCTCTTTAAGATTGCTTTAGCTATCAGGAATCTCATGTGTTTCTAAAAGAATTCTAGCATCATTTTTCTAGTTATGAGAAGAATGTCATTGATATTTTGGTTGGGATCACAGTGAATCTGTAAATTGCTTTCAGACATTTTGATGATATTAACTTTTCCAATCCACAAACATGGAAGGTTTGTTTCCATTTTTTTGTGTCTTCTAATTAGTTAATATTTTGTGATTTTTATTGTAGAGATCTTTTACATTCTTGGTTATATTTATTCCAAAGCATTTAAATATTTTGTAGCTATGGTGAATGGGACTGATCTCACAAGTTCTTTCTTATAAGAAGGATATGAAGTTATTTGTGTATGCAAAGGATATTGACTTTCGTGTGATTTTATATTCTGTGAGTTTACCAAAGTCTCATCTGAGTTTCCAATAGGCTATTGTAGGGTCTTTGGTTCTCCTACTTATACTATCTTGTCAGCTGGAAACAAGGTTAATTTTACTCCCCCATTTCCAATTTCTATCCCCTTAGATTCTTTTTCTTGTCTAATGGCTCTAGCTAAAATTTACAGCATTCTATTCAATAGAAATAGTGAAATTGGGCATCATTGCTTCATTCCAGATGTTAGTGGCAATGCTTCAAACTTTTCCCCATTAAATCTGATGCTGGCTGTGGATTTGTCACAAGTTGCCTTTTTTGTGTTGAGTTGTTCTTTCTACACCCAATTTGCTTAAGGTTTTCATCATGAAAGGGTGTTGTATTTTATCAAACTGACATAGTCATATGGGTTTTTTCTTAGTTTATTAATGTGGTGTATCACATTGATTGATTTTCAAATTTTGAACCATCTCTGCAAACCAGGGATAAATCTCACTTGGTCCAGGTGAATGATCTTTCTGATGTGTTGTTGGATTCAATTAGTTAATATTTTGTTGAGGACTTTTGCTTCTATGTGCATCAGGAATACTGGTCTTTAGTTATTTTTTATCTTTTCTGATTTTAGGAGACCTATATAGACCAATAACCATAATATAAATTGGGTATGTAATTAAAAACTCCTCAACATAAAACGCCCAAGGCTAGGTGGCTTCACGGCTGAATTCTACCAATCCTTTAAAGAAGAACTATTTTCAGTTCTTCTTAAATCAATTGAAACACTTGAAATGAAGGAACTCTCCCAAATTCTTTTTATTTGCTGTTTTTTATGTTAATAATCCTGGTATGTATGAAGTAATCACATAGTTTCAATTTTTATTTCTCTAATTATTAGTGCAGGGCCATTTGCTTAAATGACTACTTTCCTCATTGAGTGGCTTTGGCATCTTTATCAAAAATCAACTGATCACATATGCAAGACTTATTTCTAGGCTTTCTAATTTATCAGTCTACATGTCTGTCTTGATTCTAGTATCACAATATCTTGATTATTATAATATTGTGATGTTATTTCTATTCAAAATTTTATTTATTTTTATTATCTTAATCATGTGGAATCTAAAAGTTTATCTTATAGAAGATGAAAGTAAAGTGTCAGCTTCCAGCTTCTAGGTAAAGAGAGTGGGAGAAAGGGAAAAAGGTTAACTAATGTAAACTAAGTTATAGATAGATGGGAGAAAGAATTTGTGAGGTTCTATTGCACAGCAGTGTGAATATTTTGAAGTGCAATGTGCTGTATATTAACAATAGGTAGAAGAAATGATTTTGAAAGTTTTCACCATAAAATAATGATATTGAAAGACAGATTGATTTAACTTAACATTACACTTTGTATACATGTATCAAAATAGCATATACCTCATACATATGAGCAAATTTTACATATATGTTACAAATCTTTTTAACAGAGTCCCTACTTTTGTTTTTCTTTACAAGATTACGTTAGCTATTTGATGTTTCTTGAAATTTCATGACTTTTACGATGAAATTTTGTATTTCAGTGAAAAAAATAATGGATGATTTGATAAGGATTGTATTAAGTCTGGAGATCAGTTCAGGTAGAATTGATTTCTTAACACTATTAAGCATTCCAATCCATGAATATGAGATGTGGTTCATTTATTCTTTAATTCATTTCTGCAGCGATTTGTAGTTTTCATTGCATAAGAATTTTATTTTTTAGTGAGATTAATCCCCAAGTATCTTACTTTTTATGATGCTATTATAAATGGAATTTTTTAAACTTCTTCTAGTACATAAAATGTAAACTTCCTATTGTATTTTTCTGGTACCCAGTTAATTTGCTGAATTCATTTATTGTTTCTAAATTTTTGTGGAATTTTAGTGTTTTTCTAAATTTAAGAACATATTCTCTGTGGCTTTTTATTTCTTTTTATTTTCTAAATGCTCTTGTTGTAACTTCAAGTGCTGTGTTAAATAGAAGTGGTGGGAGAGGACAACCTTGTCTAATTTCTTCTTGATCTCAGAAGAAAACTTTGTTTTTCATGATGGCAAACAATGTTTGCTGTGAGATTCTAATGTATTTATTTTACTATGTTAAAGCAGTTCCTTCTATCTTTAGTCTGTTGCATATTTTTATAATCACTATTGAATTTTTTTTTTGACAGGCAGAGTGGACATTAAGAGAGAGAGGCAGAGAGAAAGGTCTTCCTTTGCCATTGGTTCACCCTCCAATGGCTGCCATGGCCGGCACGCTGCAGCCGGCGCACCACACTGATCCAATGGCAGGAGCCAGGTTCTTCCTCCTGGTCTCCCATGGGGTGCAGGGCCCAAGCACTTGGGCCATCCTCCACTGCACTCCTGGGCCACAGCAGAGAGCTGGCCTGGGAGAGGGGCAACCGGGACAGAATCCGGTGCCCTGACCGGGACTAGAACCCGTTGTGCCGGCGCCGGAAGGCGGAGGATTAGCCTGTTGAGCCACAGCGCCGGCTGGCTATTGCATTTTGTCAACTGTTTATAAACTGAGATTATCATATTTGTCTCCTTTTTCATTTTAAAAAATTTAACTGATTGTATTTCTATGGGTTTCCATGTGGTGTTTCAGTTATACATATTTACAGGGAAATATGTGGCATTATATATATCTTGTAATGTTCAAATGAGATAAACATATTTATCTCCTCAAATATTTATCATCTCTTTATGGTGAAAACCTTCAAAATCCTTTTGTCTAGACTTGTAAAGATATAAACAGAACATCATTATCTATAGCTCTACTACTATCCAACTGAACATCAATAAGTTGTTTCTATCAAACTACAACTTACTCCCCTTTAATTAACTTTTCTCCGTCCTTCCTTATCCTACTCTCCCAAGCCACTGCTAACCACCATTCTACTCTCAACTTCTATGAGATTAGCTTGTTTACATTCCTTACATGCAAGCTATAACTTGTCTTTCTGTGCCTTATTTTTATTTCATGTAACATGTTTTTATCTTTAATAATATTAATATGATATGTGGCATTAATCAATTTTCATATAACACCTTTGCATTCCAAGAATAAATCCTAGTCATTCATGGGATTAAAAGTACCCTTTTTAAAAAGCTGCTAAATTTGGTTGCTAGAATTTTGTTGATTATTTTTGCATCAATGTTCATAAGGAATGATGATCTAGAGTTTCCTTTTCTTTTACTGTCTTGGTCTGGCTTTGCAATCTGAGGCATCCTAGTCTTATAGAATAAATTAGGAAGTATTGTGTCCTCTTTTATTTTTCTGATGATGTTTGAGAAGGATTGGTGTTATTTCTTCTGTAAATGTTTGATACAATCTCCCCCATGAAGTCAATCAAATCCAGAACTTTTTTCATTTGATTTTTATCACTGATTCAATCTCCTTACTAATTATAAATCTATTCAGATTTTAGATTTATTTGTGTTTTCTTCATGATATATTTTTCTAAGGATTTTTTTATCCAAGTAATTTATTTTGTTGGCATACAATAGTTTATGCTGCTCTCTTATATTACTTTTGCTGGAGAATCAGTTATATTATCACCAATTTCATTTTTTATCTTAACTATGGATATCTTTGTCAGCTCATGTAGAAAACAGTTTGTCAGTATTGTTGATTTCTTCATATTTTATTTCTTCCTATTGTTTATGTTATTGATCTCTTTCCCAATGCTTTTTTCCTTTCTTCTATAGTTTTGGAATTATTATTTTTGTAGTTCCTTTGATTGTATTTTGATTGTTGGTTTAAGGCCTTTTTTCTTTTTTAAAGATTTCTTTCTGTATTAGAAAGAGAGAGAGAGAGGGAGAGAGAGATTGATTGATTTACTTTCCAACCCCTAGTTCACTGTCCAAATGTTTGCAATAACCAGGTCTGGGCCAGGCGAAAGCAATCAGGTCTCCCATGTGGATGGCAGGGTCCAAGCACTTGGGCCATCTTCCTCTGCCTTCTTAGGCACGTTAAGCAAGTAGGTGGAGTGGAAACAGAGCAGTTGGGACTTAAACATTACTTTGATATGGGATGCTAGCATCATAAGCATCAGCTTAATCCACTGTCCCATAAAACCAGTGGCCACTGGTTGTTGTTTACAAATGTATTTGTAGCCCAAAATTTCTCCTAAAGCGCTGCTTTTATTGTGACCCATATATTCTGTCATTTTGTATTTTGATTTTTATTCTTCTCTAAATATTTTTATATTTTTTCTACTTTGACCTATTTTTAAGAATGTGTGGTTTCATTTCTCAAATCTATATAATTTTCAGTTTTACATCCATAACTAGTAACTATATTCCACTTGTATTCAGAGAAAATACTTCTATGATATTTACCTTTTTTAATCTTTTAAAACTTCTTGTATGATCTAGTGTAGTGTCTATCCTGAAAAATGTCCCATAATTACGTGAAATGAACATGTCTGCTGCTATGGTTGTGTATGCTACATATGTCTGCTTGGTCTAGTTGGCTTATTGAGCACTTTAAGCCTTCTATTTCCTTACTTATCTTCGATGATCATGTTCTACCCAGAGAGGAGCATTGAAATATCAATTCATGATGATGATACTGTGTATTTTGTATTTTCCAGATCCACAGATCCCTGAGTATCTACTTTTTAAAAAATATTTTTCCTCTGTTCCTTAGAAAGAACAATTTTCATTGCTGTGTCTTCCAGTTTGCTAACACTTTCTTCTGCCTGCTCAAATTTGTCTTTGAATTCTTTTTTAGAGTTGTTTAAAAGGTTTTGTCTAACATATCTTTCAGGGAAGTTTGTCTTGTTTTTTTTTTTCTTATTTATTTGTTCATTTTAGCCTACAAAACTTTTTTAAGGTATACAAACTTCATGAATTTCATATATACAAATTTGGGAACACAGTGATTCTTTCCACCCCAACCTCCCTCCTGCCCAAACTCCCACCCTTCTTCCAACTCCCTCTCTCCCATTCCTTTTCTTATTTTTTACAAAGATCTATTTTCAGTTAACTTTGTACTCATAAGATTAACCCTACACTAAAGAGTTCAGCAACATGTATCAAGAACTACAAACAAAAGCACTGCTCCTCAACAGTCAAGAGCTGTTCAAAATCATCGCATCTCAAAGTGTCTATTTGAATAGGTCATACTGTCCCATTTCTTTGCACCCCTTGTGATTTTGCTTATTTAAAGCTGTACATTTGTGTCTAATAATGTAGTAATTCTGGAAATCAGGCTCACTCAAGTTCCTCAGGGTTTGCTATTCATTTTCTTTCTTTTGTGTATTGTTTGTTGTTCAGTTTTTATTGTTGTGTGAGATCCTAGTGCTAAAGCTTATCCTGAGATGTAAAATTAAATGTGCTTTTGTGTCTTTTCTAAGCTTGTGTCTTTCCCTGAGCATTCATGGTATCCCCCAAGTTTTTCCATACACACTACTTTTTTTCATAGCCATTAATATTTTGCCCCCAAAGAGGGAAAAATAGAAAAAAATGAGTGATAAGAAATTTAAAATTTTCAATTAGTTTTTAACAAATTCAATGTAGTTCATAGATACAATGCTAAGAATATAAGACATTCCCTCTCCACTTCACAACCCCTTTCTCCATCCACCCTCTTCTGTCCTTTTAATCTCCTAGACATCATTACGGAGCGAGAGGGACTAGTGGGGGAAGTATAACAATGACTGCTGCCTATTTTCCACTGTGTTCAGAAGCACCAGTCAGTGATCAGAGAGCTAATCCACAGTATTTGAAGCAAAGGTCCTTTTGGCCTCATCTGGCACCTAGAAACAGGGGCACAAGCTGCTTGTGTACACACAGAGCTGCTTGCCATGGCAGTGGTGGATGGGTATCTGCCCAGTTACTAAAAGCTGAAGATGACCAAAATTAACTTACTTTTGAGACTCAGTCTCTCACTAGATTCCATAGCATCAAAATAATTGTATCACGTAGATTTTGCCAATTTAATTTTTATCAATGTGGGAATATATATTCTTGGTGTTTTTTATCCCCAAAATTTTCTACGACTTTCCCCATTCACACTAATTTTTATAGATAAAACTTTGCTTCATATTAAGATATTTTCTCTACAATCATCCCAATTTCATCCCTTTATAGTGACAGAGTACATTTAAATAGATACTTGATAATTAAAAAAATAATTTTACTCATTATTAGTGATCTATAGCTATGAAGGTTGTGATATGCTTGTATCACTACATAATTGTTCACATTAAAATAAAGCTCATATTCACTCCCCATCATCCTCAAAATTGGTACAAAATGAATCTGTTTTAATGGTCCTTAGACATGAACTGTAGTTTGATTACTTTCTAATTTTGAATCCTTGTACAAATCATGTAAATTTTTCCAGCCCACTTTTTCTTAAATGTAAAATTAGTAAAATAACACTTACTTCACTAGACTCAATTAGAGATTTTAAGCATCATGGGACACTACTTTTTAAATTCAGCAATCCCTTCTCCCATATTCAACATACAGTCACCTCTCTCTCTTCAAAAAACTAGTGATTAACTACATTCATTTTGTGTCCAGTTTCTGTATACTTACACATCTTGTCTATGATATCTTTTTGCAAAGTTCTTCAAGCAAAGTTCTTCCTCATGACACAAGCCCAGATTCACCCATGAAAACCAAGATTCTAAATAAAACGTGATGTTCAATAGCATACCCAATAAAGTTAAATTCATTAAATTTTTTTAAAATTTATTTATTTGAAGGGCAGAATTAGAAAGTTGGGGGGGGGGGTCAGATCTTCCATCAGCTGGTTTACTCCCCATATGGCTGCAACAGCTGGAACTGGCCAATCAAAATCCAGGAGCCAGGAGTTTCTTCCAGGTTACCCACATGGATGAAGGGGCCTATGTACTTGGGCCATCATCCACTGCTTTCGCAGGCCAATAGCAGGGACCTGGATTGGAAGTAGAACATACAGGACTTGAAACAGTGCCAATATGGGATGCCAGCATGACGGAGAGTGGCTTTATTTGCTCCTTCACAGCACCAGCCCTTCACTAAACTATTTTAAGAGTACCACTGGGGGCCAGCACTGTGGCTTAGCGGGTAAAGCCGCCACCTGCAGTGCCGGCATCCCATATGGGTGTTGGTTCAAGACCTGGCTGTTCCACTTCTGATCCAGCTCTCTGCTGTGGCCTGGGAAAGCAGAAGAAGATGGCCCAAGTCCTTGGGCCCCTGTACCTGCGTGGGAGACCCGGAAGAAGCTCATGGCTCCTAGCTTCGGATTGGCACAGCTCCAGCCATTGCGGCCATCTGGGGAGTGAACCATCGGATGCAAGACCTCTCTCACTTCTCTCTCTCTTCCTCTTCTTCTATCTGTGTATCTCTGACTTTCAAATAAATAAATAAATCTTTAAAAAAAAAGTACTACTGGGACCAGTTTTTTGGTGCAGTAGGTTGAACTGTATCCTATGTGCCAGCATATTGTATGAGCACCAGTTTGAGTCCTCACTGTTCTACTTTCAGTCCAGCTCCCTGCTAAGGCATCTGGGAATGCAGAATATGGCCCAAGTATTAGTGATGGGAAACTCTGTCTCTGTCCTCCCCCACCCTCTGTGCCTTTCAAATAAATAAAAGAAAAAGAAAAGGACTATTAATGTGAGGTTTATAAAAAGGTGAACAAGTGATTTAATCCTGTGGGCATTTTCATTCATACTAATGGGAAAAGTATGAAACCATAGAATGCTTATTCAAATAGAATAGCATCAGGGGCCAGTGTTGTGGAATGGCAGGCAAAGCTATTGCCTGTGACGCTGCATCCCATATGGGCACCAGTTCAACATCTGGCTATCTAGCTCCTATCTATCTACTTCCTATCTAACTCCATGTTAATGCACATGGGAAAGCAGTGTAGGATGGCCAAGTTCCTTGGGCCCCTAAACCCATGTGGGAGACTAGGAAGAAGCTCCTTGCTCCTGGCTTCAGTCTGGCCCAGCCCTGGTCATTGTGGTCATTTGAGGAGTGAACTAGTGGATACATAATTTATTTCTCTCTAACACTGCTTTCAAAGAGACAACATAAATATTCAAAAAACATAAAAGTATTAACCAGGTTTTCCAGACTATATTTTAATCTATTTTGGATTACTGTTCATCTACTTGATGTTAAATTATCCAATCTAAAGGCAATAATGTCTCCAGAAAACCATGCATATTTGCATTGTAGAATATGGCCGCACAAGCTAGGAAAAATGTTAACACACATTATTCAATTTACTGCTTTTTTTGTAATCTGAATATCATTTCTAAAACATCACTTCTTATTTCTTTTAAAATGCACCAGAGTGTTAGAAGATATCATATACAAAGCATTTTCACATAAAATTATTTGCCTTAACGGATGTTTGTTTTCCCCAGTCTCTGTTTCATATCTGATAGGACAAAGCCCATTTAGGCATTCACTTGTCTACTTCTGTGACATTCTATAATATTATGACTTTTTAGCTTCTTTTTCCTTTTTTTTTAAATTTATCATCTTAAAATTTATTGATTTATTTGATAAGAAAGAGAGAGCAAGAGTGAGATAGTCCATCCATTGGTTCACTCCTCAAATTGCTGCAACAGCCAGGCTGAAGCCAGGATCTCTATCCAGATCAGCCACAAGGTTGATAAAGATCCAGACCCTTGGCCTGTCATCTGCTACCTTCCCAGGCACATCAACAGAGAGCTGTATTGGAGGCAGAGTATCTGGGACTTCAATATGCCTTTTCATATGGGATGCCAGCATCACAAACTGTGGCTTAACGCCATGGCCCCAGTTTTTTCCTTTTTCTACTCATTGATATGGAGGACTGGGAATGCCATGGTCCATAAAATGGTTTTACCTTCCTGATTACTTTAAATAGTATAGCGCAGAAATTTTTGCTGAAACAAAGCATTAAGTTTTTAATATGAGAAGGTCAAGTGCAAAATTGTCATTAAATAGTGTAGAAAGTAGGGATATTATTTAGATAAAATATTGAAAATATAAAAATGATGGAGAACATCTTGGAGCTGACATATTTTCTCAGCATTGACACTAGATAATATGCCCAAAGAAACCCATACTTAACTATGTTGATAAATATCCCCCTCTTTGTTGGTTTTATCAAAAAGTACAGAATCAACTTTAGCAATAATAATGTTAAGAACTTATAAAAATGATAAAGTTGCAGTGATCCTATCAAGTAATTGTGATTTTCTATCCATTGAGAGATCATAGAAGTCCATAAACATAAGTAATGTTTTATCTATGTTCACAGATTCATTTGAATAATTTGTCATGTAGTAAAAATTTCCATTATTGTCTTCCCTTTGCAAAGTGATTTTTGTTGGCAATTTTTCTGTTTCATCTTTTGCACTAAATCTATTGCATACCTGTATGTATTAAATGGAAAATTATCACATAAGTGTTCTTTTTGGGAACCATTTGATTGAAGATTAAAGAAGAATAAATGAAGTTACATAAGTGATTTTCTATGTTTACAAAAGACATAAAGATGCAAAAATAATATTTGGTATCAATTCAAAATAATAATGATGATGATGGTTACAATAATTTACAGAGATAAAGATCTGTTATTGCTGATGCATTTGTTTATAACGGGTTCTTGGAGTTTGTCTATCTGCTACAAGCTTCATTATATAAATCAATTCTCTATGGTGAAATATAATTGATACTAAATCTTATAGGAAAAAAAGAAAATTATGAACAAGGAGGGACTAAAGTGAGCAGGAAAAAATTTTTAGGAACAAACTGTTAAAGGGGAGGATTAGATAAAATTATTTAGGACTTTTTGCATAAGCCACTGTCCAATTAACTACTAGGAAAATTTTTATCTTCCCATGAAAATATTTAGAAAGTGCTGCTTTCTCTGTTAATTCAGAAAGAGTTGTGATGGGATTTATGCAGAATATGGTGGTTAGACTCAGCAATCACGCAGCTTGAGATTTACCCAAGTGAAAATTTATGACCACACAAACACATGCGCATAGATGTTTATGGCAGCTTTATTTCTAATTGCCAAAACTTGGAAGCCACCAAGATGCCCTTCATACAAAATGGATAAATAAACTAGAGTATATTCAGAAAATGTAATATTATTCAATGCCTAAAAATGAACCAATTATCATAAAAGACATGAAAGAACTTTAAACATAAATTACTAAACGAGAGATGTCAATTTATTAAAAGCTACATAATATTTGATTCTGAATATTAGAAAACTATGAAACCTCGAAAATGAACAGTGGATCCCAAGGACTGGGGGAAGAAGGAATGCCTTTCAGAAGACAGAGTAATATTAGGGCAGTGACATTATTCTGTACAATAAGAATGGCTATGTGCAATTACTATTTACAGCCCTTGTCTCTACTGTCGAGAAACAGCACTTTAATCTTCTTACTATTTGTTGAATTATTCTTTTAGTGGAGGATTAAACTTGTGATTGTAAAATAAACTGAAAGTATGCCATTGTAAAAACTTAAAAGAAAAAATAAGAAAGGAAGTGGGAGGGAAAGTGGGAGAATGGGTGAGGGAGGGAGGGCAGGGTGGGAAGTATCAGTGTGCTCCTAAACCTGTATATATGAAATACATAAAAATTCTTCACCTTATATAAATAATATTTTAAAAGAAAGCCATAAAGGCTTTAACGAAGTTGCAAGGAGCAGAATTAAAAAACCTTAAAAAAAAAGTGACCTCTAATATAAACTAACACCTTTGGTTACAAAGATGTGTTCAGGTAGCTTCATCAACTGCAACAAAGAACTGTGGTGGGAGATGGTGTTGGTGGGGGAAGCCATGCATGTGTGGAAGCAGGAGATATATGGGATATCTCTTAATTTTGCATTGAACCTAAAACTGATTTAAACCCTTGTTTAAAAAATAAATTAGGTGAGATGCCTTATTGCTGAGTGTTTAATCTGTGTGCTTAGGTAGCTGTACACATTTTTACTAATTTTTATTTTATTTTAATCAAGAGTTTAATTTCTACTTTTCCCCCATGGGAGACCAGGATAAGCACCTGGCTCCTGCCATCAGAACAGCGCGGTGCGCCGGCTGCAGCGCGCCTACCGTGGCGGCCATTGGAGGGTGAACCAACAGCAAAAAAATGAAGACCTTTCTCTCTGTCTCCCTCTACTGTCCACTCTGCCTGTCAAAAAAAAAATTTCTACTTTTCTTATAAGAATGAGTTGGGAAGCTCTTCATTTCTGGCTATGGTCTTAATTATTTAAAATTACTTTAATAGTTAAATAGAATCGAGCTGTGAAATGATATGATGCTGGTATTTAAAAAAATAAATTAAAACTCTCTACCCCTTCCAATTCAACAGACAACTGTACCTTCTTGTGCACTGCCCCTACCTCTCTAAGACATGATGGCAAAGGTCAGAGTGAGCAGATTTGGCCACGCTGGGCACGTGATCACCAGGGCAGCTTTTAACTCAGGCAAAGTGGATGTTGTCCCCATCAGTGAGCTATTCACTGATTTCAACTATATGGTCTACATGTTCCAGTATGATTCCACCGACAGCAAGTTCCTCAGTATGGTCAAGGCTGAGAACAGGAAGTTTGTCATCAGTGAGAAAGTCATCACCATCTTTGGCACCACGGAGAAGCCTGGTGCTCATTTGAAGGTAGAGCCAAAAGGTTTATCAACTCTGCCCCCTCTGCTTGTGATGGGTGTGAACCATGAGAAGTATACTAACTCCCTCAAGATTACCAGAAATGCCTCCTACACTACCAGCTGCCCCCCTGGGCAAGCTGATCCATTATGATTTCAGAACCAAAGTCTATGCCCTGACAGCTATGCAGAAGACTATGGAAGGCACCTCCAGAAAATTGTGTGATGGCCATAGGGCTGCCCAGCATCCACTGGTTACTGCCAAGGCCATGGGCAAGATCATCCCTGAGCTAAATAGTAAATTCACTGGCATGGCTTCAGTGGGTCCACCCCCAGCGTGTCAATGATGGGCCTGACCTTTTGTCTGGAGAAATGTGCATAGTATGACGGCATCAAGAAAATGATGAAGCAGGCATGATAGTGCCCCCAAAAGCACCCTGGGCTACACTGAGGACTGAGGTGTCTCCTGTGACTTTAACAGTGACATCCACTCCTCCAACTTTGGTACTGGGAATGGCACTGATCTCAATGACCACTTTGTCCAACTCATTTCCTTGTTTGGCAATGAATTTGCTGCAGTAACAGGGTGGGTCTACATGGACCACAGGCAACATTATAAACAGACCACTGTGTGTAAATCTACTACTTTTTGATTTAAATTGTATTGATTTTTGTCAATGGTCCATATTATTTCGGTCCATATTATTCTATTTGAAGTCTTATTCTTTGTATTTTAATTGACTTGAGTTTCTTTAATAGTGAGGTTTTAATCCAAGAATCACGTTTTGTTTTCTAGAGATGATTTTATAAGCAAAATGTTTCATTAAAATCTATCATTATTATCCTATTGTAATCAAGTCAATTTTATCTTCTAAGAGTTTTTGCCTTACAAGAATATTTTTTCCCTTATCCTTTCCTTCTGATCATAGCTAGTACAGAGCAGCATTTGCTTTTGTATATTGATTTCTGCTCAAGAATCTCCTGAATTATTGTAGTTCATCTGTAGATTCTATTGGATTTTCTACATAATTGAATCTATTCTATATACACAATGACAGCATGTTTTCTCTTTGCTTTTAATCCTACAATTTTATTTACCTTTGTTCTCTGAATTTATTTGCCACATGCTCCAATTCTTTGCTATGTATGTTACTATCTACTACAATTGCTCAAAAAGAATTAAACAAAATTTTTAAATTACAATTTTGTGTAAGGCTTCTATTAGTCTCCATTTAGCTATACTTAATCTGCTACTACCCCAGCACATTGAGTTGTTAGTTCATGTCTATTTATTCTTCTATATGCATTTGTATCTTTTCAAATATTTAGGTTATTTCTCAAAAATAATTTTTGGTTACTGTGAATATTTAAATTTGTCTTACATTTCCATTCATATTTAAAGTGAATTCCTGGGGCCAGCACTGTGGCATAGCAGCTAAAGCTGCCGCATGTAGTGCCGGCATTCCTTATGGTCACTGGTTCAAGTCCCAGCTGCTCCACTTCCAATCCAGCTCTCTGCTATGGCCTGGGAAAGCAGTAGAAAGTGGCCCAAGTCCTTGGGCCCCTGCACCTGCATGGGAGACCCAGAGGAGGCTCTGGGCTTCGGATCAACCCATTCCACACCACTGCAACCATTTGGGGAGTGAGCTAGTGGATGGAAGACCGACCGACCGAGCTCCCTCCCTCTCTCTCTCTCTCTCTCTCTCTCTCTCTGCCTCTCCCTCTCTGTAACTCTGCCTTCCAAATAAACAAATAAATCTTTAAAAATAAAAGAAAATTCCTTTGCTTATTTTTGAAATAATTATCTGAAAATCCAGTTGTTTTTAGTTCCTGTGAATATGTTTTTCTTGCATTTATTTCTGCTGGTACTTATTTATATTTTCTTTTCTCTTTGTGTATTTGATTGTCTTTTTTTGTATATTAGCCAAATGATTTGAACATTTTTTTAAAATTTTCAATTATCTTTATATATAGAAGATCAATTTAGTATATACTAAGTAAAGATTTCAACAGACTGCATCCACAAAGACACACAAAGTATAGAGTACGGTTTGAGTAGAAGTTATATCGTTAATTCACATAGCACAACACGTTAAGGACAGAGGTCCTACATGGGGAGTAAGTGCACAGTGACTCCTGTTATTGAGTTAACAATTGGCACTCATGTTTATGGCATCAGTAACCACCCAATGCTCTTGTCATGGGCTGCCAAGGCTATGGAAGCCTTTTGAGTTCACCAACTCCGATCTTATTTAGACAAGTCCATATTCAAAGTGGAAGTTCTCTCCTCCCTTCAGAGAAAGGTACCTCCTTCTTTGAGGGCCCTGAACAAATATTTTGAATGAATTTACCTTTCTCTGATTTTTTTTTCCAAGTGCTGGGGAGCTTACATTTAATGAAAGGTCTTTTTAATCCTATTTTAGGTTTTGAAGTTTTATTGGTTATGCAAATAACATGAAACTGGGCAGCAGAAAGCAAAGTAGTATCTGGTTTACTTTCAGTTCCTTTTAAGATTTCAGTGGCCCTTCAGAGACTAAAACAGGCATCCCCACACTTGCCAATCCTGCACTCTCCCTTCTGTCTTCCTAGTGCCAGTTAGCTATGAACATCTTTACTTTTGAGGTTGTCACATAACTTCAAGGAAAGATGGACCCGTGAGTTGGTGCATGGCTAGCACCTAGTTCTCACCTGGAATCTGACTTAGTCATTTATTGCAATTCTCCAAAATGTATCAGAGAATTTTTTTTTTTTTGGACAGGCAGAGTGGACAGTAAGAGAGAGAGACAGAGAGAAAGGTGTTCCTTTTCCATTGGTTCACCCCTCAATGGCCGCTGTGGCCAGCGCGTGGCAGCCAGCACAGTGTGCTGATCCGAAGCCAAAAGCCAGGTGCTTCTCCTGGTCTCCCATGCTAGTGCAGGGCCGAAGGACCTGGGCCATCCTCCAATGCACTCCCGTGCCACAGCAGAGAGCTGGACTGGAAGAAGAGCAACCAGGACAGAATCCGGCGCCCTGAACAGGTCTAGAACCCGGTATGCCGGTGCTGCAGGCGGAGGGTTAGCCTATTGAGCCGCAGCGCCAGCCCAGAGAAATTTTAAATAATATTTTATCTAGTTTCTTAAGAGTTGTTATCAACTAGAAAGCATCTTATTGTCATTTTTGTCATTATTATTACCTCATCATCACAACCATTGCTCTATTACCATTTTATTCATATTGTCTTCTCTCCTCTCTTATCCTAGGATTTTTATTTTTCTGAAAGCCACATGATCCACTTGTTCATCTTTTCTTCTTATGTGGTTTAAGCTTCCCTGGGTACATTATTATTGTCCTTTGTGATTTGTGAGTGGCAGGTGTCCCATAGCTGAAGTTCCTATAGCAGAGGCAATCCTGAGAGTGGTGCAAATGCTTTGGACTGCACCATTGTGATAGCTATATTATCACTGGGCAAATGGTCAGTCTTTTGTCAAAAAAAGAAAGAGTCCTCTTAAAGAGACTGAATAACAAGGAACACAAGTAATTTTGATATTTTACCCATCACTCTGATATATTTTTGGAAGACTACAGAACTTAAAAAAAAAAAAAAAAAAAACCTTGATCAATAGGGAAAAACTGATTTAAAATAATTTTACACATTTTGTACATATACAATATTGTTTTATTTTTAAGACATCAATTCAGAGACACTTTTATTTCAGTATTTTCTGTTATTAAATAGCTACTCTTATTGGAAATACTAGGATATCATATCCTTTTTGAAGACAATTTTCGTATGCTTCTCACTCTCCCACCAGCATCAGGTCAGAATCATTTTTTTCCTTAGTGATATGACCTTGAATAATTCTTTTGATTATTCATTAGTATTCTTAACTCATATCCACATGAAATTCTCTAGTGTGCTTGCAGAATTAACTACTACAAGAATTTGGTATAGCATTTACTTACAAACACACTGTGTCAAACACATTAAAAGAAATCAACTTTGGAGCATATAGCCTACTAATAAAGAGAAATCATCACCATTATTATAAACACAGTTTTACCTAGAAGATAATTTGAGATATGTTCCATATGATTGAAATTTCCAGTGCTCTTTGGCTTAGGCAAGTCACTAACTATTCTGTACCTTGGTTTCCTGATGTGTAACCTAGGGATAGTAATTGTACTTATGCCAAGGTGTACTTGGAGAATCAAAAGTATTAGCATATCAGAGTACCTGGAAATAAGTAATTGCTATTTTCTAAGTGCTGATATTAGAGATTAGGTAAAGATCAATCCCTTAAAAACTCACTCTATTCATTTTGTTGGGTAGTAGAGCATAATTATCTGAAAACTGTTCCTAGAACTTGGAAACACAAAAATTTCTTATCCTCCACCCAAACCAATCCCAAGCTCTGCTACATGATAAGTACTTGTTAGACCAAAGAAATGTAGTCTCTTCTAAGACCTACCTATGAATTTTCTCATCCCTATGTGGTCTTTCTCTTGTCTTTTCATCTCTTTGACATGAGGACAGAGTAAACATCAATCCGTTCTACAGCAAATGGTCAAATTCTGGAACTAACTTATTGCAGCTGGCCAGCAGAATCAGGACCTCACTATCTACAACTGTCTTACAACAACATTATTCAGAGTACTGCTGCCAGCCATTAGTGAGTGACAAACCAATTGTATGGATCATGATTAGCTCTCAATAATTAAATCAATTTATAAATAAATGGAATGGAGATTATCGCATTATATAAAATTAGGTATAATTTCATTAAATTCTTTGCATGCATGTATATTTTCTATAGTACAGAGTAAAAGACTTTCATAATTATAGCTTATCATCAAGCAAATGAAAAACACTGCTTTATTTCATTTCTGGCATAAAATAAAGAAAAATAATAAGTTGATTTCCTAATAGATAAAGGAAGCAATAGTAGAAAAGAACTGCCTATATCTTAACTCCAGCTTTAGGGAAACTGCTTTCCAGACTTCAGAAGGCAGAAAGCAGAGGAGCTTATCTGGTTGACACTGCTTAAAGAAACAGAAGGTCCTGATGCTTATCAACATTTCCTAAGATGGAACCATTTAAAATGCCTACTTTACAAACACTTCATAATCATGAACAATACCAAAAGATGGCTAGATAGCAATAACGTCTTTCTCAGGTCTAATAGTAGCAATTTAACCTACCCTCACCCATTAAACCTTCAGTTAGGAACCTCTTGAGCTAAGAAAGTTATTGAGAAAAGAGTACACATCCCACATCTCTGGATGCCATGTAACTTAAATCAAATTAATTAGGGGATAATACTTTAACAGTAGAAAAATACCCCCAAGAACTTAACACAATTACAGAGGACATACATGAGTGGAAGAAGATTATTCCACTCAATTGAAAGACCATCTAAAAATACTTGAAAACTAATTTTTTAAAAATGTTCAATGAAAAACAAAAGATGATGGTAATTTTGGAAGGAAACTATCATATCAATTTGTAGTTTTTAAAAGAATAGAGAACTAATTTTTGTATGAAAACCTTAAATAATGCCAGGTATAATCATACAAGAACCATTACATGGCTAAACTATATTTAATCTTTAAGATATAAGTGGAAAGTGTTTAGTTGGCAAAGATAAACAAGGGAGGTGTTTCTATGAACTTAAATACTCCAGTTAGTTTGCTGTAGTAATGCCAGTTTACAAATTATGAATGTGTTCTAAAAGCACTAACATGCCCGAGTCAATAAAAGTATAGTTTACAGATTTATATTCAAATTCAGATTTGTCAATTCTAAACTCCAGTTGTCTTCTTATTCCAATAATTTTTTTAATATTGAAGAGAAAAAAAGGAATCTGAGAACAAACCTAGTACTTAAGACAACTCTGAAAGTGTATAAAAGAGACAAAGTAATAGAGAAAAAAATCCTTATTTATTCCAGAGACATTGTAATCAGAAGGTATAGCACTCAACAGTGGCTTTGAATGGTCTCTGTTTTCTAAGCCAAACAGATTTCAATTGAACATTAACCTTGTGGGACAACGATAGGAAAAGGTGAACAAGGAAACATGTGGCTTTAAAAAATGATGGTTGAATTTGTAAATTTGTAAACAAAACTATAAATCATTAAGCCTAACAACCATGCATGAGGGTAAACATAATACTAGAGTTACAATGTAACATGATCAAATAACATAGTAAAGAATTTTAAGCTGACCCTTGCATTCATGAGGACAATACAGATCATATTTGATGAAAATTAAATGATTAATTTAAGACAGTTCACTGCTAAAGAGAAAGGTAGAATACAGATGAAGGGCACACGAATTATGAAGGTCCCCTAAATGTGGACCAATTTGGATATGACAGAAAATTAGTATTTATTCAATACTTAATATACATCAAGCCTGTTCTATGCATTATTTTGAATTCTACTATAAAGTGTCACATAATACTATTCACCAATTTCTATTATTAAAGAAATCCTCCAAAAGTCTAGATAAATCAGTTAAACTCTTAAAGCTACCAGGTTGCAAAATCAGGATTTGAAGCTAATTCAAATCTTTGCTATTCTACTTACTTCTCCTTTCTATCAGTAAGTCACTTAAGGGGCTCGCGCTGTGGCGCAGCGGGTTAATGCCCTGGCCTGAAGCCTCGGCATCTCATGTGGGTGCCGGTTTGAGACCCAGCTGCTCCTATTCTGATCCAGCTCTCTGCTGTGGCCTGGGAAAGCAGTAGAACATGGATCAAGTCCTTGGGTCCCTGCACCCGTGTGGGAGACCTGGAAGAAGCTCCAGGCTCCTGGCTTCAGATCAGAGCAGTTCCAGCCCTTGAGGCCAATTGGGGAATGAACAATCAGAAGGAAGACCTCTTTCTTTCTCTCTGCCTCTTCTCTCTTTCTGTGTAACTCTGACTTTCAAATAAATAAATCTTTAAAAAAAAAAAAAAAAACAAGTCACTTAAATTTTCCAGGCAAGAGAATCATTAATAGGAGGCAGGACTTTCAAGGCAGTTAATGGAAGTTGTTTTCATGTTGAGAATGTGTATTTGTCCAGTATCATCAGAAAGATGCCTATCAGCTGATGCAGAAAGCCATCTACTTACTGTATGGCAGGTATGCCTGTTCTCATTTGAATTATAGTGAGAGTACTAAGATTCCTGCAGCCTATAATTTATCTATTTCTGCTTATTTATCAACATAGTAAAAGGGATTATTAGCAAATTGCTTTTCTTTTTTTCCCAACTTGCTCCATTTGCTTTCTTCAATTTGCTTGGATTGTGGGGAAAATAATTTAACACATGCTAATGAATTCTAAATTTGCATAAATCATCTCCCTATGTGATTTATAATCCTGAATTAAATATGTCCCCAAATTTCCACATGCAAAGAAAATCTATTATATGTGCAGGAATAATTCTAATAATCATGCAATTTATAAGCTGAAAACAACTGAAAAGATTAGATGACCCCAAGCCACTCAAAAATAATCCTTTTCTCTTACTTTTCACCTCTTTATCAGTCTGTCAATTAGAGAAATTAACTATATTCTCAGCTTGTATTATTTTTAGCAATGCATTTAAGTTGGATGAATAATTAGATGCCTTCACAAAATTTGCTTGATTTTTTACACTAAGAAAAGCATAAATGAATATGAATTCACTAATTTACTTATACATTCATTAATATATTTTATGAAGTCTTGATAAATGCCAAGCACTATTGTAAAGTCTGGAAATAGGATTTATGATATCTCAACCTATAAAAAATGTATGTATATACTTATACATACTTTGTTTCTTATTCACTGTTTTTGTATGAATGTAGAGGATGCATTTATTCTCAAAGACCTTTCTATTTATAAACATGAAAGAGACTGGCCAAGTAAACAAATAGTTCAATAAACAAAACCATTCTGGCTGTACCATAGTCCTTTCTTATCTGCAATTTCCCTTTTGCAGTTTCAGTAAACCCCTGGTCAACTGTGGTCTGAACATACTAAATGGAAAATTCCAGAAATGAGCAAATCACAAGTTCTAAATTGCACACCACTCAGCAATTGAAACCCCTTGCCTTCTTGTTGAGTGCATCCCAGGGATGCGAATCATCACTTTGTCATTCCAGGCTGTATAGACCTCGGCCCATCCATCACTTACTGGCCCACATGGATTTGATTGACTTTCTCATAATAATGGCCCCAAACCAAGAACAAATTCAGGCATGCCAAAGAGAATCCATAAAGCACTTCCTTTAAATGAAAACGTGACTTAGAAAAACAAAAATCATATGCTGAGGTTGCTGTGATCTCTGGTAAGAATGTATGTTCTGTGTATGAAATGGTGAAGGAAGTTTAGCGTTGTAGCTCATCTGGTTAAGCCACTGCCTGTGATGCTAGCATCCCATAACAGCAATGGTTCAAGTCCTGGTTGCTCCACTTCCAATCCAGCTTCCTGCTAATGCACCTGTGAAACAAGCAGATGGTCCAAATACTTGGGCCCCTGAAACTTACTTAAAACTCCTGGATGGAGTTCCAGAGCCCTATCTTCAGCCTGGCCCAGCCCTGGCTATTGCAGCTATTTAGGGAGTAAACCAAAAGATAGAAGATCTCTTTTCTTCTTTGTTTTTTCACTCTGTCACTCTGCTTTCCAAATTAGTAAATACATTTTTAAAAAATGATAAAGAAAAATAAATCCATTCTATTTCTTCTGACATATCTCAACTTATAAAAGTCCAAGTCATAGGTTATAAAAAAATAAGTTAAAAGGCATTAAATTTGTACATGGAACACATGAATAGGAAATACATTTTAATTCATAACAATGTGCTGTACCAGAAAACACTGAGCTTTATTTCAGCTGATTAGTATCTGACATCATCAAAACAAAAGGTGAATACAGCACAATATTTAAGTGATATGATATTCACATAGCTTTTATTATAGTATGCTATTATAATTATTTTATCTTATTAGTGTTATTAATTATCACTACGTCCATGTTATAAATTAAACGTTATAGTCAAAGGAAAAATATAGCATATATAGGGTTTGTTACTTTCTGAGTACAAGCATCCACTGTGTGTCTGGAATGTGCTCATGTGGATAAGGAAAGACTATTGTGTTAAGAAAAGAAATCGGAGTTGAAAGAGTTAGTGGAGCATAGTGTTTCATTTTGGACTATCATATAAAAGTTAGGGTACACAGCTTTGGTTTGTTTTGTAATGCTGTAACTAGAAAAGCTGCCTTTGAAAGATGAAGGTGTGTAAAACAGTATAGTCAGCCCTTCAAAGACATAAGCAAGACATATTCCTAACACAAGGAAGTTGATTACAAAAGAAATGAGGAAGACTCAGTTCGTGTCAGGAACAAGGGCAATGCCATTGGGATGGCAAATAAATAGTAGATACAGTCAAGAGTCAGATCACCAAATGTCTTCCGGGCATTGGTAGAGGTTTTGGGCTTCATTTTAAGTACACTGGAAAGCCAAACAAGGCATTAAGAAAATGAACAACATCAGAGTAAGAGACTGTCTGTTTTGTTAATTGATGTTTCCCAAGCATCTCGTGCGCAGTCTAGTATGTAATATAGACTCATTTAAGGTGTATTGAACTGAAAAATGTAGATAAAAATCTAGATAGTTTTGTGGAGGGGGAAGTTAGGTCAGTGTTGGTAGAATGAATGAATAAAGGTATCATCTGAATTTCTTTGAGAGCTCTACATATCACAGATAGTCATGGTGATCGTGGTAAAAATCCTGTAATTTGATTGACCACTGAAGTACTGTAGATTCTTGTGTTGTTTGTTTTCACTCAATCAAATCTGAATTCCAAAAATGTACCAGAAAACAGACCCTCAACACAGTGAAGGAAGTACATTCTATTCAATTGTGTTTGAATATATCTAGTGATCCTACCAAATTTATTTCATACCTGAAGTAAATACCTACTCAATTCATAATAGAAATATATTTTAATTATGAATTCACCTAAGGTTTTTTTTTTTTTTTTTACAGGTAGAGTGGACAGTGAGAGAGAGAGAGACAGAGAGAAAGGTCTTCCTTTGCCGTTGGCTCACCCTCTAATGGCCGCTGCGGCCAGCGCACCATGCTGATCTGAAGACAGGAGCCAGGTGCTTATCCTGGTCTCCCATGGGGTGCAGGGCCCAAGCACTTGGGCCATCCTCCACTGCACTCCCGGACCACAGCAGAGAGCTGGCCTGGAAGAGGGGCACCCAGGACAGAATCCGGCGCCCCGACCGGGACTAGAACCAGGTGTGCCGGCGCCGCTAGGCGGAGGATTAGCCTGTTGAGCCACGGCGCCGGCTCACCTAAGTTTTTAAAAGATGAAATAACAAGTGACTATAATTAAGGTACTTGTGAAGGAGAGAACACTAAATTTTTCATAGCACTGAGTCTGCTGAGGTCAATAATTCTTCGTCTAAATTCTGTCATGGAAAACAAATTGGCTATAGTCAATGGACTCTAATATTTTCTCCAATACTTTGTTGTAATTCCCTGCACTGTACATTGTGAAGGTTAATGAAATGAGTGGGAGGTGTATTCACATAACCATAGATTAGCTATAACAGAGTGAATATTAATCAACAAGGAGCTCACTCTTAGTCCTTGTGTGTTAAGTTTTCAATACTCTATCTCTTGCTTTTTGTCCCACCTGATATGAAAAAGTACATTCCTGTGGCATAATTTGATTATCATATAAAAACTACTTGTTTTAACTTAATCTTCACTAGAAAGTGAACTCTCAATATTTTGCCATTAGAACAAGAATTGATCTATAATTTTGTGTCAATCTATTAAATGACCAAAACAAAAAAGTGATATAGGGAAGCAGAGATTGAGTGCTTGGGTAGTAGGTGGCCTGGAACGTAATTACGGCTAAACGGCTAAATCTGTTTGTTATTCTGGACCTTTATATCTTTGTACCCTCGGGTCACACTTCCACAAGTAAAGTAACAGGCCTGAGTTTAACTAATGTTAAGATACTATTGCAGTTTGGATAATTTAGTTATAAAGGTTAGAAATCCACTCAAGGAGCAGGTAAATAGTCTAATGGTTATCCTATAGTGATATATCCTGTAGTGAATGGATTCAGTTCCCATCTCTGGCTCCTGACTGCAGTTTCCTACCAATGCAGACCCTTGGAGGAAGTCACAATGGCTCAACTAATTGGGTTCCTGCCACCCAAGTTGGAAAGCTGCCTGCTTTGGGCTGGCCAGGCCTTGCCCATTACGGGCATTTGGGAGATAAATCAGCAATGGGAACATTAACTCTTTTACTCTGTCATATGTCCCTCTGCCTCTCAGATAGATACAAAATAGTAAAATTTTTGTTAAAAGAAATTAACCTATTCAGACAAGCTCTTCCCTGAAAAGGACATTTCATTTAAAACATGGAGGATTCTCATGAGGGACTAAAAATAAGAAGTGAAAATTTACCTACTCTGTCTTGTTTTGTCCTTACATACGCATTTTTCCTATGTTTCAGCTGTGCTATCAGGTATATTGGGTTCTGATTCTGCACAATCTTCCTGTTGAAATGTCTACAGACTAACTAGAACCCTTGTAGCCCAATAACTAATTCTGAGGACAGAAACTGCCTTTCGCTAAGCTGGACTCAGTTGTCTACATTTGGTTCAATCTTGTCCTGCCACATAGTCATCCAACATTCAGGGGTCATGTAACCTCATTCACACACATGACAGAATAGGCAAACTGAGTAACACATTCTCATACAGCTCTGTAACGCTATGTACAGACTGCCATTTTTCTACTTGAATTGTGTAAATCTGTACTTCAAGTCAGGATAAAAATCCTAAAATAACCAAGATTTCTAAATCAAAGAATAGGAACTGGAACTAAAAATACAAATGAAGACAAGCTTGAAGAACTGTTAGCATTGATGCAAGGCATGAGAGGCATTGTTTTTTTGAGAAAGCAATGTATTCATTCAATTCCATAGTTTTAATTTAGATTATCCCACAGCTTTTCCACCTATGTAAAATTTTAGCATTCATCTCTCCTTCCTCATATCTCATGCAGTTATCAGAGCATAAACTCAAAATTTCCAAAGAGATTCTTATAACTGACTTTGTTTTTTATGTCCCTCTAAGAAATACTAGAACCACTGGATTTGAATTTTCTTTTCTGTTTCAGTTTGGTGGTTTAGAAATCTCAGGCTATGAGTTTAACTTTGAATAAGACAGCATCTTATGTGAAATATAAGAATCTCTCCTCCCTCTAGGAGCTTTATAAGTGCATAGCATTGACATTTATTCTTTAATTTCTTGTGTGGCTGCTATGTGTTTTGCACTGGTTTGGAAGTGTGAGCCCATGATGTCTTTCAAGGATATCAAAAAATAAAGTCAATTTCCTAGAATATAGAAAGGCCTATTTTCTTGGTTCTCTCCAGGGAAAAGCACAGTTATACTGCAGAGTTGGTTTTTTATTTGCTTATTATCAGCAAAAAGGTAAATACTCAGATATGGTAATCATGTGCTGCTTCTACATACATTGTACCTTTATTGTTTGGAATATGTTTTTACTTTTCTTCTCCTCCTTGCCTGTTTAAAAGATGCTGCTTTGACTTTGGAAAGCATAATTATAGTTCTACATGAAAATTTTCAGCCACCAACTTGCTAATGTTCAAATACTTTTTCAAATCTCTTCGTAATATTTGGAATAAAGTCATGAAAATGAAAGAGAAGGCTATGGTGAGAGAAATTTACAGGCTATAAAATCAGAGACTAGCAAATGCTAATCATCTGTATAAGTTAATTGGATTTTGGAGAGAACCAAAATGAGAATGTCGAAAGTAGATTAAGTTCAGACTTAATCAGGCTAATATTAATTCCGATCAATTTACCTAATAATTTAGCCCCACTCTTCTCTGAGAAATAGCATCCCTGCTTATATCTGGAAGATATTCATGGTAGCATACTGTACAGGCATCTGTAAGATGCAGCTATGAATTAGAGCTGTCACTTTGTGGTTTGGGCAAGACTACTGCTTAAATAACAATTTCTGTGTCTCAAACATCTTGGTAAAAACAGTACAGAGGCTGAACATGAACACACAAGGCCCAAGCATAGCCTAACCCTCTGGGTAACTCTAAACAAAGTTTGTATAAGCATGCCTATCTACATTTACTCGTTTTTTCCAACCTGTTATACTCATAGTGGCCTCCAGGTGTCCTTGTGCACCACAGACCTGTCTTTCTACCCCCACCCACCCTCAGCCTATCCTGGACATATCAGTTCTTTGTATCTTCTTTTACTGGAACAACAAATCTTTCTGCTGCATGTTTCATGATCTAAGAATTTCATCCTGTGGGTTGATAACTGGAAAGTTTTTAAGTGTTTTTTCAGATAATGAGGTCTCTGTTAAAATCATGACATCAAAATTTTTTTCTATACTTCGGGTAGTAAAACTCAAAAGAAAATGATATGAATCTCTCAAAGACTACCAAGAATTACTTGTCATGAATTCTATGAATAATGATCTATTAATATAAGCAATACATTCTGTAAAATTTTCTAACATTCCCTGTAAGTTGAAACTTGAGTATATTTTCTGATGATCTTATACACAATCATATAATGCATATAATTAATATAATGTATTTGAAAACATTTTGATGTTACAGAAAATTCACTCATATACAAATATAGCTCCTCATGAAACTAAATACTTGAAGAAAACCATTTCCATGATATAAATTATAAGTCTAAGCCACAGACCAACCACTAGATTAATGCTTTCAAAAAAGGTTATATTTTCTTATTATTACAGATGGCTTTAACTATTCATACAGGAGTTTGACATGGGAATAATGCATTCAGACTTAGTACTCAGTTTCATAATGAAATAATCATTGCAGGTTTCCTTTGTTAAAAAAAAAACTACTCATTCTAGCTATTTAATTTGGGAAGATTAAAATTGCAGTGAATAATTTCATTTGGTAAACTAACTCAACAGAACATTAAAATATATTGAGATTTCTAGTTTGCTATAATTTTGGGGTTTGGGATAATATAAACCCAAACTTAAAAAAGACTCATAATCTCCTAGAAGTTGTATGTGATTTTTTCCCACCATGAAATATTAAACTCTGGCCCTCCATTATTATTATTCTTTCAATTTAAATTATGAGACACCTTATCTTTGGAATATATGATAGGTAGAAGGGAACCTTGTACTGTGAAAATTCTGTAGGTATTTAACATGAAAAAATGATTCTTCTTAATTTTGGCTAACTCCAGAGTTATTCAATAGTCAATTAATTAAGCCCTGAACTAGAGGCAGTAGGTGAAAGAAATAGTCTAAAAATACTAATATGCATTATAGAATATATAATAATTTAGAAATAAATTATTTATTTCTCCATTTTTTAGAGGGGTCAGAGAGGAAAAATATCAAAAGATAGAGAAGATAGAAAAGCTTTATTCAGGCAGGGGAATTGCAACTGACCAAAACAATGGTGTTCTGAGAGAGGGAGGAGATATTTAAACTCAGAGCTGTATTTCAATTAGACAATTGACAACTTACACAAAGTGTACTTTCAATGCTATAGATATGTGGCTAGTAGTCTCTAAGCAAAGGCTTGACTTCCTGGTAAGTAAAAGCACAGATCCATATTTAAATACAAAATACCATTGTATTACTTTGTAGTTGTATGAAATGGAAATTTACTTAGTTTCCCTAAGGAAAAAAATAATATATACAAATCCAAAAGCAAAATAACATGAGCAAAACTTAAGTAATGTACATTCTACCTGGCATGTGGTAAGCATGTAACTCCATTACTCTTGTTACAAAGATTTGCTAATGATCTTAACAATAAAAGAAATAGATATCTGCTGGTAGTCTATCTGTTCTGGTATCATAAATTCTAACATTGGAAATATATCTCCAATTGCTTTCAAGATGGCTGAATAGGGAAAAGAAGTACTGCTTTAGACTAGGGAAAAATAGCAGGGGAAAAATCAAAAAGCAAAACAAAACAAAACAAAACAAAAAAAAACTTAGAACAAATGCATTCCCAAAAGAGATTTGAAGAGAAACCTGCAGTAGAAATTCTACAGAAGGGTAGATTTGTGTGGAAGGTACAGACCCGCAGCAATGAGCAGAGACACAACACATGATCCCAGCAACCGAGAGCCAGAGGATACATCAGCATGGGAGAACAAGGTGAGATCAGACTTCAACAGCCCATGCCACTGTCTTTGATTTTGGCCTGGAATCATAACAGGGGGCAGGGTACCCACCTGACCCAGTGAGAAAAAAATAAAAAGCACAAGGTCTCCCGGCAACTGTTAGGGAAAATGCACCATTTTGACATCAGTAGCAACTGAGGTGGCTCTTGTGTGCATGTGTGATCCAGGGATTCACCAGAGGGAAAAATCTACATACACCACTGACTTTTAGTTTTGCTGGGAGGGTTGACATGGGGCTCAACACCCATGTAGGACTGTGAGGTGCCTCCAGCTTCTCAACATATCACAGGCTGTGAGCCTCAAATTGCCAAAGCAGAGCATGTTTCTGCTCTCTCCCTGAATGGGACAGGATAGTGGGACAGAACAAATCCTCTGGACCCTGTGACTGTTGCAGCCTTGTGTACTGAGACAGTGGGACAACTGTGAATGCACAAAAGGGAGTACGGTTTAGCTGCATGTTTGGGCAAATATTCCAAGCTCCAGATTGCTGGGGATGAGTCATTGCAGCAGAATCCATGCTCACACTAAGGACTGCACAAGTCCTTTGTGAGGTTCATTCAGCAGTGTGGGTTAGTGTTGCACTCACTGTGAGTAAAATGGGCATTAATCATCCTGGAAAAGAGAAGGTAAGGATGTGATTTTGACCACAGAGGTGATCATACCATCCCCGTGCTGACAATACAGGAGGCCAACCACACCCAACTAGGGTGTCATTGTGGATACATGTCCCACCCTGAGCACTGAGCAGAGCAGAGCTCCCTGGTCATACCCAGCATATGCCATGTTGAAAGCACAGACACTACACTAAGCCCCTGAAGCATAGTTCAGAGGTGAAGGCCATCAGAGAAAAAGCCAACAAGTATTTTTACAAATGCCTAAAAATAAATGCAAAATTCGTAAACAATAATAAGGAAGATAGCATGACTCCCCCAAAGGAACATAATAATACTGGAATGTTGAATGTGAAGATAAAGAGATTGATGATGTTCCTGAAAAAGAACTCAAAGGATTGGTCATAGGATTACTCAGAAACAAATTCTTCAGTAAAGAAATTCATACATAACACAGAGGAAACTTTTCCTATGAAATTGAGGTTTTGAAGAGAAATCAAAATGAAATATAAGAAATGAAGAATTCAATATGTTAAATAAAAAGTACAGTGGAACGCCTTAACAAAAGACTTAGTGAGGTGCAAGAAAAAACACATGAGCTAGAAGACAAATCTTTGAAAATATTTTAGGCAAATAAAAAGGAAGAAATTAGAAATATTAAAAATAATATTTGAGATGTATGAGGCAATATCAAATGACTCAACATATAGGTCTTAGGATTTGTGAAAGTGTAGAAAGAACGAATGGATAAGAAGTCCAATTCAGTGAAATAACAGAAAACTTCCCTAATTTGAAGAAAAAGGTACACCCAACCATAAGAGGTACAGAGAACTCCTTTTTGAAATGACCAAAAAAAATTACTGTGACACCTTGTAGTCAAACTTTCTACCAAAAAAAAAGCATAAACAAAAGATTCTAAAATGTACAAGAGAGAAACAATAGATTACCTTCAAAAGAATTCCATGTAGACCTATATATAGCTTATTTCTTATCTAAAACCCTACAGACTAGGAGAGAGTGGATAGAGAGACATAGGTCAAGCCTTAAAAGAAAAACACCATCAACCCAAAATACTGTGCTCTGTAAAGCTCTTATTTATGATTGAAGGTGAAATAAAGACCTTCTATAACAAGCAGAAATTAAAAGAGTTTATCACCACTGATCCAGCCTTAGAAAAGATGCTTAAGGATGTGTTAGACACAGAAACACAGAAAGATAGCCATCATTATGACACAATGTAAAGGCAGAAAATATCCCAGTAAAATAATAAAGGAAATTCAAAGCAAACAATAGGGATGTTTATGGAAAAAAGGCAGGAACAAGATGTTGTTTAATGATAATAGTCTTGAATGTAAATGGCCTAAATTTTCCTATTAATAGATACAGACTGGCTGAATGGATTGACAAACAAGACTCATGTATTTGCTGCCTACAAGAAATACACCTCCCCAACATACACGAAGACTGAAAGTGAAAAAATGGAAAAAGATATTTCATGCTAACAGAAAATGAGCAGGTGCAGCCATCCTAATGTTATCAGAAACAATAGAGAGTTTAATAGAAAAACGGTAAAAAGAGAAAACAAAGGACAGTATGTAATGATTAAGGCATCTATTTAACAGGAAGATGTGCCTATAATAAATGTATATGGACCTAATGCCAGGGTTCCTGGCTATTTAAAACAAACATTAATGGATCTAAAGGGAGATAAAGACTCCAGTGTAATATAATAGGGGACTTCAACACTCCACTTTCTTCAATGGACAGATCAACAAGACAGAATATAAACACTAAAAAAAAACAAAAACAGGGCTAAGCTGCATTGTGGACCCAATGAACCTAACTTATATAGAGAACTTTTCATCCCACTGTTATAGCATACACATTCTTTCATCAGTGCATGAAATTTCTCTAGGGTATACCATATGCTAGGTCATAAAGCAAGACTCAGCAAATTCAGAAAAACCAAAATCATACCATACACCTTTTCTGACCATAATTCAATAAAGCAAGAAATCAACAACTCAAGAATCTCTAGAAAATTTACACATGCATGGAGACTGAACAACATGGCTCCTGAATGAACAATGAGTTGTATAATAAATCAAAACAGAAATAAAAATATTCTGGAATTAAATATAGATGACAAAACAATATATCAAAACTAAAAAACACACACAAAAATTATGTTAAGAGGGACTTTTATAGCAATTGGTGCCTACATCAAGACATTGGACAGGCATCAAATAAATGCACTATCAATGCAACTCAAGGACCCAGAAAAACAACAACAAACTAAACCAAAAATTAGGAGGAAAGATATAATTAAAATTAGAGAATAAACAAAATTGAAAAAAAAAACCACATAAGATCAGTGAAATAGAGGGAGAAGACCAAAATCAATACAATCAGAGATGAAGAAGGAAATGAAACAACACATACAACAGAAATTAAAAAAAAAAAATCTTCAGGAATTACTACAAAGAACTTTATGCCAACAAATTGGGAAACCTAGAAGAAATGGACAGATTCCCAGGCACATAGAATCTAACAAAGTTGAGTCATGAAGACATAAAAACCTAAACAGACCAACAACCAAGATGGAGACTGAATCAGTAAGAGCAACCATCCCAACAAAGAAAAACCCAAGACCGATGGCTTCAATGATGAATTCAACCAGATTTTAAAAGAACTATTACTGGAGCTTCTGCTGTGGTGTAGTGGCTAAGTCTCCACCTGTAGTGCTAGCATCCCAGATGGGTCCTTTTTTGTGTCTTGGTCGCTCCTCTTCCCATTAAGCTCTGCTATGGTCGGGGAAAGCAGTGCAAGGTGGCCCAGGTGCTTGGGCCCCTGCATTCATATGGGAGACATGGAAGAAGCTCCAAAATCCTGGCTTCAGATTGGCCCAGCTCCTGCTCTTGAAGCCATTTGGGGAATGAACCAGTGGATTAAAGACCTTTCAGTCTGTCTGTACCTCTACTTTTCAAATAAACAAATTAATCTTTAAAAATTTTTTAAAGAACTAATACAAATTATTTTCAACCTATTAAAAAGTATTGAAAAGGAGGGAATCTGCCCAGACTCCTTCTATGAGGCCACCATCACCTTAATTCTAAAACTAGAAAAAAAAAATACAACAGAGAAAGACAACTATAGACTAATTTCTCTGATGAATACAGATGCAAAAAATCATGAAAAAAAAATTAGCTAATTGATCAGAAAGATCATTCACTTAGACCATAAAGTGGGATTTATCATTGGTATACATGGGTAATTCAATACAAGAAAATAAATATGATGTATCACATTAAAAACTAAAGAATAAAAACTGTAAGATTATCTTAATAGATGCTGAAAAAGCATTTGATACAATACAATATCCTGTCATGATGAAAACCTTAAGCAAAATGGGTATAGAGGGGACATTCCTCAACAAAATCAAGGCAAATTATGACAAACACAGAGCCAGCATCTTATTGAATGGGGAAATGTTGGAAGCATTTCCACTAGGATGTGGTATCAGCTAAGGATGAGCACTCTCACCATTGCTATCCAATATAGTCTGGATGGTTTAGCCAGAGTCATTAGACAAGAAAAAGTTATCAAAAGAACACAAATTGGAAAGGAGGAAGTCAAATTACCCTATTTGAAGATGACATGATTCATTATAAAAGGTAACTCAAACTCCAATAAGAGACCACTAGAACTCTTGAAAGAGTTTGGTGAAGTACAGGAAACAAAATTAACACACAAAAATCAATAGCTGTAGTATACACAAACAATGCCAAAGCTGAGAAATATCTTCTAAGATTAATCTCATTCACAATAGCTGCAAAAATTCAAATACCTTGGAATAAATTTACAAAAAGAAGTGAAAGATATCGGTGATGAAAATTACAAAACAATAAAGAAATAGAAGAAGACATCAAAAATGTAAAAATCTTTCATGTTTGTGGATTGGAAGAATTAATAGCATCAAAATGTTCATACTACCAAAAGCAATTAACAGATTCAATGTGATCCCAATCAAAAAGCCAATGACATTCTTCTCAGATCTAGAAAAAATGATGCTATAATTGATAAAGAAATACAAGAGACCTCAAATAGATAAAGCAATCTTAAAAAAATCAAAGTGAGGTATCACAATACTTGCTTTTTTTTTTTTCTTTGACAGGCAGAGTAAGCAAGAGAGGGACAGAGACTTATAGACAGTGAGAGAGAGACAGAGTGAAAGGTTTTCCTTCCGTTGGTTCACTCCTCTAATGGCCACCACGCCGGTGCTGTGCCTTTCCAAAGCCAGGAGCCAGGTGCCTCCTCCCGGTCTCCCAGTAAGGTGCAGGGACCCAAGCACTTGGGCCATCCTCCACTGCCCTCCCGGGCCACAGCAGAGAGCTGGACTGGAAGAGGAGCAACCAGGACTAGTACCCAGCACCCCAACTAGGACTAGAACCCAGGGTGCTGGCGCCGTAGGCGGAGGATTAGCCAAGTGAGCCACAGTGCCAGCCCACAATACTTGATTTTAAGACATACTACAGGTCAGAAATTATCTAATCAACCTTGAACTGGTAAAAGAAAAATAGACATTTGGACCAATGGAACAGAATAGAAACTCCAGATACCAGCCGGCGCCGTGGCGTAACAGGCTAATCCTCCACCTTGTGGCGCCGGCACACCGGGTTCTAGTCCCGGCTGGGGCGCTGGATTCTATCCCGGTGGCCCCTCTTCCAGGCCAGCTCTCTGCTATGGCCCGGGAAGGCAGTGGAGGATGGCCCAAGTCCTTGGGCCCTGCACCCACATGGGAGACCAGGAGAAGCACCTGGCTCCTGGCTTTGGATCAGCGCGATACGCCAGCCGCAGCGGCCATTGGAGGGTGAACCAACGACAAAAAGGAAGACCTTTCTCTCTGTCTCTCTCTCTCACTATCCACTCTGCCTGTCAAAAAAAAAAAAAAAAAGAAACTCCAGATATCAATTCACAAATCTACAACCATCTAATCTTTGACAAGGAGCTAAAATCTATCCCACAAGAAAGGACAGTCCCTTAAACAAGTGGTCCTGAAATACTGAATCCCCTCATGCAGAAGTATGAAACAAGACCTGACCTTACACCTTATATAAAAATCCACACAAAATGGATCAAGGACTTAAATCTTTCTCTTGATATTATCAAATTATTAGAGAACACTGGGGACTCTGCAAGGCATTGGCATAGGCAAACTATTCTTGGAAAAGATCCCAGAAGCATAGGTAGCAAAAGAAAAAAATAGACAAATGGGATTATATCTGCATTGCTTTCATGCCTTTATTTATTTTTTTTAATTTCAGATGTGGGTAGCTTTTTTCTATACATATATGTATATGTATATATTTTATTATTTTGACAGGTAGAGTTTTAGACAGTGAGAAGGAGAGACACAGAGATAGGTCTTTCTTCCATTGGTTCACTCCCCAAATGGCTGCTATGGCCAGCGCTCCGCCAGTCCAAAGCCAGGAGCCATTCTTTTTCCTGGTCTCCCATGTGGGTACAGGAGCCCAAACACTGGGCCATCCTCCACTGCCTTCCCGGGCCACAGCAGAGAGCTGGACTGGAAGAGGAGCAACCAGGACTAGAACCCGGCACCCATAGTGGGTGCCGGCACCCAGGTGGAGGATCAGCCAAGTGAGCCACGGCGTTGGCCCGCTTTCATGCTTTTCATGCTTCTGTATTGAAAAGGGAACACTCAGCTAGTGAAAAGGCAACCAAGATAATGGAAGAAAATATTTGCAAACTATATATTTGGTAAAGGATCAATGTCCACAACCTATAAAAAGCCCAAGAAAGTCAACAACAACGAAACAATACAGTTAAGAAATGGACCAAAGAATTGAACAGACATTTTACAAGAAAGGGAATTCAAATAGCCAAGAGACACTTGAAAAAATGCTTAGGACCTCTTGCCATCATGGAAATGCAAATCAAAACCACAGTGAGTTCTCATCTCACCTCAGTTAGGATGGCTCTCACACAGAGATCAGAAAACAAATGTTCAATGACTAGCAGGATTCATTTAAAAATAAATAGATAAAATAATCACTTTAAACTCCACCAATGGTCTCTCTTGTCCACTCAATAAAAATGGAAGTACTTTAAGACCCTGCTTAATTTATGTTGTAAAAGGTTTTTTTAGCCCATGGTTCACCCCATTCTATCCCCAACAATTTCTTTGCTGTTGAACAAACAGAGAAATCATGTTTACACCTTATAGCAAGCTCTCAAGGTTTTTCCTTCAGCTGGATTTGTATTTGTGTTGAGATGCCTATCTGATATTTTTATCTTTTCCAGTTAAATTCTCTCTTTGAAGTGAGGATGACCTTCCGCTTCCACTGTCAGTTTACTTAATTCTGTAATCTGTGTCCAAGTTACTTTTTTTCCATCTAAGCATCGGCAATATAAAGCCATCTGTACTTTTTTCTTTATATCCTCATTATGCTTTTATATATCTTACTATACTTTTATTCATTATGCTTTTAGTTTATATAAAAATATGTATATACACAAATAAGTTTTTATTTTTTCATAGAGTAGGCAATGACTTTAGCATCTAGAATATTTACTGGCACTCAAAATATAAGATAAAATAGCACTCAAAATATAAAAATTGTGTATGAATGAAAGAATTGCAATGATGATTATTTGAAGATTGTTGCAAAAGAGAAGTAGAAAATGCCCTGGGACTGTCTAAAAGGAAATCCACCATAAGTCTGTCATGACAGAAAAAGACTACCAAAGAAAATAATACTTGAGCAAAAATCTGAAGGAAGAGTAGGACCTAGCTATATATAGGTGCCAACTTCACAAAAAAGATAAAAATACAAAAGCCTACTTAATAGCTCTAAGCTTAAGAAGCATGAACTTTTTTAGGAATTTGAGGAAAGATGTTAAGTGCTGATGCCAGTAGGAGTAGAGAATGATTGGTGAAGTGGCTCAAAATTTAAGTAAGAATTTCCTTAATAATTTTCTTCTTCTGAGCAAGTGTATGCTTTATTAGGATTCTTCAATTAGAACGCAGTAGGAATCCACCAACATGCTGCTATGAAGACTTTGGTTAGTTTATCTTAACTGAACAAGTCACCCTGTGCTAGAGCTGTTTGATCCTGTACCTGGATTGCTGACAGCAGGATTGGAGCTGACAAACAACTATGAGCTTGTCTTAGTTATTCATATGAAATGAAAGTGACCTGAACAGGTAGGGTTTCTTGGGATACAGACAAATAAGTAGGTGAGTGATGTTGGAAATAGAAACCACAGGGTTGTACCAGTTGGTCTTGTTTATTTATTGGGTGTTAGAGGTTCTTCTTTTATAATGCTTTCCCCCAGCTTTACTGATGAATTCATTTAGTATTCTGTCCTCAGAGGAAAGGTGTTTCTTAAATTATTTTTATTCCAGTTTTAATTAGGAAAGATTGTATACAACAGAGTTTAAGAGTATAGGCTGGGCCCAGCATTGTGGCACAGTGGTTTAAGCTGACTCTTGAGATGCCTGTATGTCTGGTTTGAGTCCCACCTACTCCAATCTTCTGATCCAGCTTCCTGCTAACATACTTAGGAGGTTGTAGATAATGGCCATGTTCCTGAGTCTGCCACCCTGGATGATGTCCACGGTGATGTCCTGGATGATGTCCCTACCTCCTGTCTTCAGTTTGGCATCGCCCTAACTACTGCCAGCATCTGGGGGGTGAAGCAGATGCTCTCTTTTTGTCATTCTGTCTTTCAAATAAATAAATACATCTTTTAAAAAAGAGCAAAGCTTTTGCTAATAGGATGAATTCCTATTACTGAATTCATCATTCATAGATGGCTTTGGAGAGTTTATTTCTCCTCTAGAAGACTACATTTCAATATCTGTGAAATAGATAACTTTTTCATATGATTGCTGTGAAAATATAGATCATGTTCATGAATTAACATGACTGCATACTAGCCCTCTAGAAAAGAAAGGAGACATAAAAATATTGCTCTTATTAAGATTTACATAGATCATTCAACATTACATTGTAAACTTTTAGATTTATTAAATTTATCTTTTTACTTAAACCCAGCATGGTATCACAATATTGCCTTATCTATACAGGGACTTAAATCTGTGTGGGGTTGAACTACATAAAAATGAATAAAGGCAAATGAATAGCTTTATGAAGAAAGTTCCAACTTAATCAACCTTGCCTGATACTTTATTCTCTGTTCACTATTATCTCTAACCTCAGCTGGTTTTCCATCAGTGACCAGTAATTTGCTTTATGGACATTGCCCATATATAGTCCTTCATGTATATTTAATAGAGATCTGGCTTGAGAATATACCTATCAGGCTATTAATACCTAAGTCTGCTCATTTGCAATGTACTGGGGACAAAATAATATAAATATGTTTTAAGTGAGCTTCTGTCTCTTATTGAAAATCTAAAAAAAAAATGGAAGTAGAGATTTCTCTCCCATTTCTAGGGACCCATTATGTTAGCTGTCTGTTCATTATATCTTGAACTGCTAAGAAATGAGTACTTAAAGGGGTTTTAAAAGCTCAAATCGCTGGCTTTTAGGTAAATGGGATAAATTTTCTCCTATTTAAGAAAAATGACATGACCTGAGACCCCAAAAATATTAAGTAGCCTGTCAATGATGAGACAGCTAATAAAGGATTTGGCAACCTGCCCCATGCTTTCTGCCTTCTGTTCACAACATCACATATTATGGTATACCTGATGCTAAGGGCAAACAAACCCAAAAACTGGCCTCTCTGTGGCACTGGGAAAATATGTCAGTAGTGTCCATAACAAATCTAATACTAAAAGTTATTAAACAGTGGGACTTGCTTATCAATGTGAATCACTTTGAATAAAAAGCCTGACATGGATTTCTTACCAATGCAGTCTCTAATGCCGTTTGACTATTTTTTTTCTTTTTAATGTCTGATTATAAAACTTTGAAATATAAAGCTTCATTATGAAAACCCTGATGAACCTTTAACTACTGTAAAACTAGCAGGCAAAGCTATAATGATTTCAGCTTTATAGTATAATCTGAAATTGAATTACTCTCATTTCATGGAAAAGTCAATACTGTTAATGGATTAGAAACATGGTTGATAAAAGTAATGTTGAGTTCATATTTGAGGAATCACATGGAAAAATGATTTCTCTTATGGTCTATGATACTTGAACCTTGGCATTGATCTGAAAAGAAACTTCATGGTATGAACCCTTTAGTAAGCAGATGTTAAAGGTTGAGATAAGTGAGCCTAAAGTAGGTCTGATAAAGTATTTGAGAATCTTTCATGATATATCTCATTCTATTGTCAAATTACTCTGGGAAAACCTAATCTATCAAGGAAAATTTCAAATGAACAGGCTAAGCATGAAGGAAAAGTCTGTGATTTACACAAGCATATTTCAGATTCATCTGAGTATCTACCAGGGTGACAATGGATTGAGAGTCTTAGAGAAAAAATCAAACTCTATTTCTTGGAAGATTGTAAATTTGCATACCTTGTTCTCCCAGATCTTGCTGCAACTTGAGAAAGAGTCAGGATAAAACACACAAATACACCTAGGAGTAAGAATGAAACAGGAAATGGATCACAAAACTCATCTTGGGAACCATGTACCCAAATTCATCCCCAAATCTCAGTGAAAGAGGGAGAGCCTACATACAAAGTACAGAACAAAGGGTTTTTAGGCAATTGGAATAATAAAGTGTGTCAAACATACTACATTAACTATTCTAGCTTCAAAAGATACACAATAAATATGTAAGCACAGAAGACCATGTGGCTCAAATAATATACAAATTAAATAATTCTGTATATTTAATAGTATATATATATATATATATAATGTTAAAGGATTTCTATTTCATCTTGAATTTTATAAGGATTGTTTAAAGAAATTTCAGCAGAAAAGTTACATAATAAGAAATGAACTGAGGGCTGGCACTGTGGCATACTTTGCTCAGCCTCCACTATAGCATTGGCATCCCACGTGGACACAGGTTCATGCCCCAGCTGCTCCTTTTCCAATGCAGGTCTCTGCTATGCTGTGGGAAAGCGTTGGAAAATGGCCCAACTGCTTGGTCCCTTGAGCTGCATGGGGGACCCAGAAGAAGCCCATGGTTGCTGGCTTCAGGTAGGCTCAGGTCAGCTCAGTTGCAGCCATTTGGGGAGTGTACACGCAGATGGAAGACCTTTTTCTCCCTCTCTCTCTAATTCTACCTCTCAAATAAATAAATACAATCTTAAAAAAAGGAAAAAAATGAATTATAAGATAAATATTTGGAATGAAAGGTGAAAATAAAATAGAGTGAGGAACAAAAATTAAGACACAGAATTCATTTTGTAGCCTGTTTTCCTTTTAAATTGAAAGGTTAAGAGTCTAATCCAATGTCTGATGAGTTGAGTGGATAAGTGTTGAAATTGAAGGATATCAAAACAGTAAATTTGATAGAGTGTGATTTATTGGAGAAATAAAAGACAAAATAAACACAATTCCCAATTTTTCTAGCATGGCACATAGGTTAAGTTTGGTGCCAGTTTTGCTGAGAAAAACAGTGCAGATGCAGGAAACTGGTTCTTCTAATGACTAGCTAATTTTGAGCTATTCTTCTTGCTGAGAATAAAAAGAAATTCTAACATTTGGAGGCATCCTGGAGTCAAGAAGAACCTGGGATTTGTAGTGTAAAGTCCTGAAAAAGTAGTGAATTGTGAGGAAAGAGGTTAATTACTAATGCTGACTTTCCCTAGAGATATTAGAAAGCAGTGCTTCAGAGAAAAGGAAGCTGGGGAAGGGCTGAGATAGAGCTGATAATTACAGAAAGGAGGGTGAAGTCTCAGAGGATGTAGGAAACTTAAGGAACGATAAAGGGGTTCAGGACCTTCCAGGGAAGAAGATCCCTGGTGAATTCAAGCAAAGGGAAGATCAATTCTAGTATTTAAAAGTAAAATAACTGAAATTAATGCAATAGATGTGTTTCACAGCAGAATAAAACTTTCAAAGAGAATTAATGGGTTTGATGGCACAACACAAGAAAATATGCTAAAGATTGCCAATTAAAATAATAGAAAAATCAACAAAAATTAAAAAATGCAGGGAGAGTAAAATGTCTAACATAAATACAATTAGAGCCCTAGAAGAATAGAAGAGCAAGAATGAAATGGGAAGTAGAATAAAAATGAAAAGAATTTTTCTAAATGAAGAAAATACAGAAAGGCACAGATTCAAGCTGTACAACATCCTCAGACAAGGTAAATATATAGAACACCACCAAATAGTAAAAGCAGCCAGAGGAAGGAAAAGTTTAACCTCCAAAGCAACAAGAAAAAAAAATCACCACTGAATTTTAAAAATAAATATAAAAATTGAAATTTATTTATTCTGAACAAACAAAAAGCATATTTCAAAACGAAAGTTACAATAAAATCTTTTTGAGATAAAATGAAATTTAATGATGAATCACATACACAGGCAACTTTATAATATTTATTGTAAACACAATGGGAGAAAAATGAGAGTTCTTAAATAAATTAATTGAAGGAGGTAAATGGAATAATTAATAAGTTTTTACTGAGGCAGAGTCAAGAAAAGAGCCAACTGTGAATATTTGACATCTGGGACAAACAGAAACAAACTAGGGGGATGGTGTTGTGATATAGTGGGTTAAGCTATTGCCTTCAGTGCCAGCCTCCCAAAAATGTGCATGAGTTGAGTCCCAGCAACTCCACTTCTTATCAGGTTCCCTGCTAATGTACTTGGGAAAAAAGCAGAAGATGGTCCAAGTGCTTGGGCCCCTGCACCCACATGGGAGACCCCAATGAAGCTCCTTGTCTCAGCCTGGCCTAGTGCTGACCATTCTGACCATTTAGGGAGTGAACCAGTAAATGGAAGATCTCTGTCTCTTCCCTATGTGTAACTTTGCCTTTAAAATAAATCAATAAATCTTTAAAAAATGTAGTTGTAATGTAGTAGATTTAAACCTGATGCATCATTAATTATATTAAAGGCAAATAAACTGAATCATATAACACAGATCAACTTTAAAAAATAAAACAGGATAACTCTGTTAGGTAGATAGATATAGCTGAAGTGATTGACATATATATTATCATCCCTTTTGTCTTAAAGCCTTTTGATGAAGATGCTATCATTTTACAGATAACAAATTTAATTCATCTAATATGAATATATTTAGTGGCTGTTGAGAATACCATAAGCTTGATACTACTAAGACCTGAATTTATGGCAACACCAAATAAATGTCATACCAGGATTTTACTCGAGTTTGGAAACCAGCAATGCAGTATATATCAGATTTGTCATATTTTATATCACTCAAATTTAATCCATTATAGTTATGTCTTCCATCATTCTCTCATTCAAAGATTGTTCCAAGTTTCCTTTCTCCAAGTCTCCATGGTCTACCTGTGCTCTCTGAACTTCTCTTCTACAACACAAAAATTTCTGTGTATCTTCAAATTGTCCCTTTGCCATTTTGCTTTAACTTAAACTTACTTACAAGTGGCCATTTTAATAGAATCTTGTCCATTCCACCTATGCCATGAGATCAGCCCAAGACTCAGAAATTTTTTAGTTCCAAGTGTTGGAAGGGTGTATGTGTGTGTTTCTGTGTCCTGAAGGTAATGTTTCCATACTGCTATGTGTATCACTGATCACAGCTACATACCATGGACGTATATCAACATATATAGTCACTCCCATACATTCATCAAATATGTCAACAAATATAATTTTCTCAATGTCTTGTCCCACCCTGATCCTGCAATTATGTCAGTACCTTTGGAGGTGACCCACCCAAGATTCTAGATAGTCAAGTCTTACATAACACTTTTGACCTTTGTTTCTACAAACATAAAATACTCTCCATTTTGTTCTCACCTGGAATTGCTGAGCCTCTGCAATTCGTATTACAACATCACAATCTCCGACTGTAATCCTTTTAGCCCAAACTCATGCTCTGCTGCCCACAGCACTGCGTTTTCTGGTCGTAATCCTCCACATTTGAGAACTCCGATTCTTTTTATCCTAACCCACTTAACTGTTTTGCCTATAGTGTCTAACTTCCTCCCTTCCTTTGCTAAGGTCTAGGAACTTCCCTTTTCTAATTTCTTTGTTTATTATGTGTAGAATTCACACTCCATCATTTTAAATGCAATCCCCTTGCTCACCTGCAATTTCTTTGCTACCCCTGGACTAAACCATAAACTTGGGCAAATATTCTCTTATATCACCTTGGAAAACTAACACAAACTATACATTATCCAATTCACAGCCTTTTTCCCATTCCCAGTCACACACAACAGGGAGATTTTTGCCTCTTTCTTCATAAGAGAGAAAATAAAGCAATTGATTAAAAAACTTTCTAAATTATTTATTTTATGTAAACTTAACTGCCATTGTATCTATAGTTATTTCCTTTTCTTCTTTCTATACAGTCACTTTATTCTATCTAACTTTATCCCTTTATATCATCCTCTGATTTTCATAACATTATTCCTGCTTTAGGGGGAAATCACCATTTTTTATTTATTCTGATATTCAAAATTTTCTCCCTACATTTTTTCTGCTTACCTCCTCAAGAAAACACATATTTTCAAATCATTCACAAGTTTAAAAAAAATAGCGGGCCAGGGCTGTGGCATAGTTGGTTAAGCCTTTACTTGCAATGTAGGCATTCTATAGGAGTGCCAGTTCATGCCCCAGCTGCTCCTCTTCTCATCCAACTTCCTAATAATGCACCTGAGAAAGCAGCAGGAGGCAGTCCAAGTAATTGGGTCCCTGAACCCACTTGGGAGACCTAGAAGACACTATTGGCTGCTGGCTTTGGGGTGCCCTAGCCTGGCTATTGTGGCCATTTGGATAGTGAACCAGCAGATTGAAGACACACTCTCTCTCTCTCCCCCGACTTTCCCTCCCTCCATCTATCTCTGCCTTTCAAATAAATCTTACAAAAAAATAAAACAGTATTACATATATGTAAAAAAACATTATTTTTAACTTTAATTTTAACAAGTATTTTAATAGATTCAATATGATTTGCAGATAGACATTTAAGAACCAATAATATCCCCTTTCTCCTTACCTCTCTCTTTACCTCCTTCCCTTCTCTCCCTCCCATCCTCCTTCCTTTTCCTTTTTTTTTTTTAGCTTTCAAGATAATATTATAAATTTACATTATGGTACAAAGGCTTAATCATTCATCAAATAAAAATTTTAGCATGGTACAAAGGCTTAATCATTCACCAAATAAAAATTTTAGCAAGTCAAAAGCAAAAAGACTCTAGTTTAGTGGGAATACAGACAACAGCTATAAACAATAATTGAATGGAAAAATGGCCATTTCATCCGAACACTGTAAATTTTAAAGTAATCACAAATCATTAAAACGACAATACTATAACGTTCCTAACCACTGGTTTCACAAAGGTATAAAAATGTTTTATAAAACTATATTTGCAGCACTGATACACATAGATATTTTTCTTATTTTAGCTCCAATATATAAGTGAGAACATGTGTTTTTTGTCTTTCTGGGTCCAGCTTACTTCATTCACATGATGTATTCTAATTGCATCCATTTTGCTGCAAATGGTAGAGTTCTATTCTATTTAATATCTGGATGTGATTCAATTATATATATATATATATATTTTCTTTATTCATCTGATGATGGACTCCTTGTTTAATTAAAATTTCAGCTACTGTGAACAAAGCTGTTATAAACATGGTGGTGTAGGTAACTGTGATACATTGTGTTCAACTCTTTTGGTCATATACCTAGTAGTAAGATTGCTGGATCTTATCACACATCTATTTCTCATTTTTAAAGAAACATCCAGGGTTGGATACCAATATGGCAGAATAGGGAGGGAGCTTACTGCTCTAGTCTAGGAGAAGACAGTTAAAAAAAACATGGATAGAGTCCAATCTCAGGGAAGAATTAGGGAGAAAACAGCAAAGAAAACTCCATGCATATTAAAGGGACACTGGATCTATATGAAGTGTGTGGACATGCACAACTCAGAATCCCAGCAGCCGAGAGCCTTAGCACCAGCTTCAGAGTAAAGTGAGATCAGACTGCAGCAGCCCAAGCCACTGGCAATAAAGCTGCAGGAAGAAGTGCAGCAACTCTAGAAACAAGAATAAGGAAGACAACATGAATCCTCAAAAGGAACACAGAATGTGAGGATGAAGACAATGAAGAGATGCCAGAAACAGAATCCAAAAAATTCATCGTAGGATTACGTAGAAGTAATCACGAGCAAATCCATGAATTAAAGAAATCCATGCAAGACATGAATGTTTTTCCCATGATATTGAGATTTTAAAAAGAAATCAAAATGAGGTATTGGAAATGAAGAATTCAACAGAA
The DNA here is from genome assembly GCF_033115175.1 of Lepus europaeus. Taxonomy (NCBI): domain Eukaryota; kingdom Metazoa; phylum Chordata; class Mammalia; order Lagomorpha; family Leporidae; genus Lepus; species Lepus europaeus. The sequence goes on along the minus strand of NC_084839.1, from coordinate 76,830,100 downwards.
TAAAAATGTGTTGTAAAGCCTTAAGAACAGACTCAGTGAGGCAGAAGAAAGAATATCTAAGTTAGAAGAATAACTTAGCTTCAACTCTGTAGAAATGTGGCAGTCAGACCAAAAAAGGAAGAAATTCAAAAATTAAAATATAGTGTTTAGAGATGTATAGGTACTATCAAATGACCCAACATACAGGTTTTAGTAGTTCCTGAAGGCATGGAAACATAGGATGGATTAGAAGGCCTTTTCAGTGAAATAATTACAGAAAACTCCCCTGATTCGGAGAAGGGGATGTCTAAGTAGAGGAAGCACATGAAACTCCTAATAGACATTAGCAGAAAGGATCCTCACCATGAGACACTGTAGTCAAACTCTTCACGGTAAAACATAAAGAGAAGATTCTAAAATGTGCACGAAAGAAATGCCAGCTTACTATCAATCTCCAATTAGACTAACAGCTGACTTCTCATCAGAAACTCTACAGGCTAGGAAACAATGGTGAGCTATAGCATAAGTCTTAAGAGAAAAAAAACTGTCAACCCAGAATCCTGTACTCCGCAGAGCTATAATATATGAACTAAGGTGAAATAAAGACCTTCCATAACAGAAATTGAGACAATTTGTCACCACTCATCCAGCCTTACAAAAGATGCTTAAGGATATGCCACACACGGAAATATGGTCATCACTATGAAAGAAGGTGAAAGCAGAAAATCCACCAGTAAAAGTACAAAGGAAATCTAAAATAAACAATAGGAATATTTATGGAAAAATGGCAGGGAAATTGAATTTACTCTGGTTTTTCTTCCATAGTTCCTTAGATTTCAGAATACCCTCTTACTGGGAATATAACCACATGTTAAGGCAATCTGTTTTTGAATCTTTTTAAAAAGAAGATATCAGTTATATTGGACCGTCTTTTTTTTCCCTCTTCTTATTATATCCCATTTGTGTGATTACAGTGTTAATTCTTATGTCTTTGGACAGAAGAGCAAATTAAACAAATTTATCCCCGTTTTTGAAGCTCAGTCTGTAAGTGTGTTGTTGCCACAAAAGAAAATACTTGGGTTTGCATTACTTGAATACTTACAAGCTGAAACTGATAAAATAAGATATGTAATGAATTGGTTTTTTTCTGGATAAATTTATAAATGAAATAAATATTCAAACTACTTAAAGGATGAAAATAATGATAGTGTTGATAAGCACTGTGAACACTTTGTGTTTGAGGCATCCAAAATTCAAGTGTTTACTAGATTTTTCTCCTGAAATCCTGTTCTTTTCTGTGCTTTACACATATACTCTTATTATTGATGATGTAAAACAGCAGGGTTAAAGTGTCATTATATCTGTGTTCATTATGAATCCCATAGCTTTTCTAGTTAGGAAAAGATTTGTCTCAAAAATACTCAGTGTCATTTTTTGGTTAATATTTTACCCACTAATGGTATTTTAGATACCTCTAATCATTTTAACAAGGTGTCTATAAAAATTTAAAACATTAAGCCGGCGCCGCGGCTCACTAGGCTAATCCTCCGCCTTGCGGCGCCGGCACACCGGGTTCTAGTCCCGGTTGGGGCACCGATCCTGTCCCGGTTGCCCCTCTTCCAGGCCAGCTCTCTGCTGTGGCCAGGGAGTGCAGTGGAGGATGGCCCAAGTCCTTGGGCCCTGCACCCCATGGGAGACCAGGAGAAGCACCTGGCTCCTGCCATCGGATCAGTGCGGTGCGCCGGCCGCAGCGCGCTACCGCGGCGGCCATTGGAGGGTGAACCAACGGCAAAAGGAAGACCTTTCTCTCTGTCTCTCTCTCACTGTCCACTCTTCCTGTCAAAAAAAATAAAAATAAAAACAAAAAATAATACATTAAAAAAAAATTTAAAACATTACATAGTGTATTTGAACTAGTTAGTGAAGAGTAAGAATAAAAAAAAAAAAACTAGTTTATTGAGACTATAGATGTCCTGTTAGTTAAATTTCAAAATTTTATTAAAGGAAATTTCAGATATTGGTTAAAACCCGATAGTAGCCATTATACTACCTCCTGTGCTGTGGAAAGGAACCCCAGAAGCAGTGGAGGACATGTGAGGGTATTTACTGCCATGATTGTGGTTGTGGTATGCTTGTACTTAAATACAGGTAGTGACATATTGACATTTTTTTTGCCCAATAATCTGTAGTATCCTATCTGTAATAAAGTAACTATAAATTATTAGAATCTACAAAGAAGAAACTTTATGACTGTACTGTATTTGGGAGCCTTTCTACAGCTAGGTAAAGTTTCTATGATACAAAGTATTTGGATTTTAAATTTTACCATTATAAAGAAGAAGACATGGCATTATTCCATATGCTTAAATGATAACTTGCTTATTGAGTTTCAGAAGAAAAAACAATGAAATCAGTAACTGTTACTACATTAGCTATACTGTTAAATTGGCAATTTGTAGCATAAGGCTTAAATCTTTGTTTCTCAAATGTGAACCATGGTAGTCTAATGCTCTTTGTACGTACTGTAAGTGCTACAAATAGTCTCAGCACTGAACATGTATTGATACCTCTCAAATGAATGCAACCTTTGATGTAGGTGTTTTGATATGCCTCAGGAAGTATCTGAGTGTCTGCAAATTTGTTAATCTGTTTGATAATGAAGATAATTTTCTATTCTTTGGTTGCTGTTCCTCTACATTTTCATGTTTAAATTTGAATTTTTACATTTTTACTCCTGTTAATTTCAGTTTGTTCAATGGTAAAAACGCGATTGTGAAGAAACTTAAAAGCAGCCTTATTCATGTAACTGCTTAAGTAAAAACTACATTTTGTGCTTTATGTTCATACACTTTTATAATATGTATCTCTGTTTAAATATAAATAATGATTTTTTGAAAAGATATATGATAAACAAAAATGTTAAAAAGGTGCTGCTATCAGGGCTGGCGCTGTGGCACAGTGGGTTAACGCCCTGGCCTGAAGTGCTGGCATCCCATGTGGGTGCTGGTTTGAGACCTGGTTGCTCTACTTCCTGTCCAGCTCTGCTATGGCCTGGGAAAGCAGTGGAGGATGGTCCAAGTCCTTGGGCCCCTGCACCCATATGGGAGACTCAAAAGAGGCTCGTGGCTCTTGGCTTCAGATCGGTGCAGCTCTGGCCATTATGGCCAATTGGGGAGTGAACCATCAGATGGAAGACCTCTCTCTTTCTCTGCTCACTCTGTGTAACTCTTTCAAGTAAAATGAATTTTTTTTAAAGGTGCTGCTATTAAAAACTAAAAGAAAGAGAACAATTAATCTAATAGCATAACATATTAAAGTGGGAAGAAGTAGAGTTCTGATAATAAATAGGGAAGCTAATAAAATAATGGATCTTGATACAGATCTGATGTAGGATAATTGGGTAAGGATGGTTGGTGAGAAAAAGGGACAGATTTAAAAACTGCTCTGAAAGCAAGATTGATAGAGTTTTATAAGGAAACAGATAGAGGAATTAAGAAGATTGAAGAGTCATAGCTACCTACCCAGTATTTGCCCAGGCATCCGTGTGACCAAAAATACGTCCCTTTCTCTGCCAAACAGCTACTAAACAGCAGAGAATTGGTGATTTCATCAGCTAACTGAAATCTGAACCTCCTGGACACAGGTGTCTCTTCTCTAAGCTTGTAAGGAAGTGATTACACAGGATGCTTTGGTATTCTATTTGCTAAAATCCAATTAGCTCAGTCATATACATTACCCTTCTCATTTATATACATTGTGGGTATCATTTCCTTTCTTCTGTCTTTATCCCAATTCTTTTCTAACTGGATCTAATTTTATCAGCAGGGACATTTGTTTCCTCAGAGAAAAGGGATGAAAAAGAAACAACAAACAAAAGACTAAGAGCAGTGCTAGGTATACACATCTATACCAAAGTGAGGGAGCATCTCTGCTGTGCCCAGGAGGGCAGCGGAGGATGGTCCAAGTGCTTGGGCCCCTGCACCCGCATGGGAGACCAGGAGGAAATACCTGGCTCCTGGCTCCTGATCGGCTCAGCACCTGCCGTAGCAGACATTTGGGGGTGAACCAATGGAAGGAAGACCTTTCTCTCTGTCTCTCTCTCTCACTAACTCTGTCAAATAAATTTTTAAAAAAAGATGAGAGAGCATTTCATCAAAATTAGTCACTTAATGTCATTAGCCATCCATGTGCTTAAAAGTACCCAGATCCCTGATTTTTTGACATACTGCTTTTCTTACAGCAAATCACATAAACTAGTATCCAAGACACACACACACACATAAAAAAAATTTGATGCAGTCTTATTATCTTTGTAATTATTTAATAATAAGAGGACCCTAAAATTGTGGAAAAATGAATTGAGATGAATTTATTATCATGCAAAAAGTTTGTGATCTATGCATAGTTTTTTCATAATATGCATGTTCCATGAACATTTTGAAGACTGCTTTCATGAGCTCTAGACCAGCATTAATTTATTTATTATTATAAATATGTACCACATCAGTAAAATTATTTAAGTATCTGTAGGGTGTCAGCATTGTTTCATAGTAGGTTAAGACTCTGTCTCCAATACTAGCATCCCATATGGGTGCCAATTCAAGACCTGGCTGCTCTACTTCCTATCCAGCTCCCTACTAATGTGCCTGGGAATGCAATGGAAGATGGCCCAAGTCCTTGGGTTCCTGCAATCATGTGGGAGACCTGGAGGAAGCTCCTGGCTCATGGCTTCCAACCAGCCTAGCTCCTTCAGTTGTGGCTATTTGGGGAGTGAACCAGCAAATGGAATATTTCTCTCTCTTCTCTCCCTCTATATATATAAATCTGCCTTTCAAATTAAAAAAAGTCTCTTATGGACAGATTTATAGCACACTAATTTATGTGAAATATGTGCTCTAATTAAAAATTTTTGTAATAAGCTAATCATTAGACGATAATGTATAAATTGAGAAATCACTGAATAAATGTTCATTAAATAAACTATATTGTACCAAATAAAAATAAAAGGAAACATCCACACTATTTTCCACAGTAGCTTCCCTAATTTACATTCCCACCAAAAGTGTCTAAGTGTTTTTCTTTGCAGACATCTTCTTCAGTATCTGTTATTCTCTGATTTAGGTTTTAGCTATTCTACAGGGGTGAGGAGTTATCTCACTGTGGTTTGGAATTACATTTCCCTGATGGTTTGTGAGGTTGAGCATTTTTCATATATTTGCTGACCATTCATATTTAATCTTTTGGGACTGTCTATTGAAGCCCTTTGCCCACTTCTCAGCTGGATTGGTTGTTATTTTGTTGTTGAGTTTTTTAAGTTGCTGATATATTCAGGATATTAATTTTGGTCAGGTGATTTGCAAATATTTTTCCCATTATGTTGGATGCCTCTTTTTCTTTGCTGTGCAGAAGCTTCTGAGTTTGAAACAGTACAATTTGTTTAATGTTACTGTTGTTACTTGTGCTTTGGGGATCTTGTCAAAGAAGTCATCCCCTATACCAACCAAGCAACATTTTCTTTCAGAAACTTCATAATCCCAGATCTTAAATATAGGAATTTGATCCATCTTAAGATGATTTTTTTATATGGTGAGAAGTATGGATCCAATATTTCTATATACATACATCCAGTTTTACCAGCACCATTTGTCCACTGCATGGTCTGTGCACTTTTGTCAAAAATCAATTGGCTGTATGTATGTGGATTAATTTCTGGGCTTTCTATTCTGTTCCATTTTCTTTATATTGTTTTTATGCCAGTACTATACTATTTTAATTACTATAACTTTTTAAAATTATTTTATTTACTTATTTGAGAGTTAGAGTTTTAGACAGTGAAAGGGAGAGACAGAGAGAAAGGTCTTCCATCTGCTGGTTCACTCCCCAAATGCCTGCAATTACCAGAGCTGTGCCAATCCAAAGCCAGGAGCCAAGAGCTTCCTCTAGTCTCCCACACAGGTGCAAGGGCCCAATGGCTTGGGCTATCTTCTACTTTCCCAGGCCATAGCAGAGAGTTGGATCAGAAGTGGAGCAACTGGGACTAGAATTGACACCCACATGAGATGCTGGTGTCACTGCATTAATGCACTGCACCACAGTGCCAGCCCCAAATTACTATAACTTGGTAGTATGCTTTGAAGGCAGGTATTGTGATGTCACCAGTTTTATTTTTGTTTTTAAAGGTAACTTTAGCCATTCTCAGTCTTTTGTGATTCCATATGAATTTAAGATCAATTTTTCTTATTATGTAGAGTGTCATTGTTATTTTGATAAGGATTGCATTGAATCTTAGATTGATGTAGGCATTTTAGATATTTTAATGATAGCAATTCTTCTGATCCATGAGCAAGGAATATTTTTCCATTTTTTAAAGTCTTTATGATTTCTTTAATCAATGTTTGATAATTGTCATTGCAGAGATCTCTAACTTCTTTGGTTAAATTGATCCCTAAAATGAGACATTACAACTGACACCACTGAAATACAGAGGATCATAAGAAATTACTATGAAGAACTATATGAAAATAAACTGGAAAAACCACAAAAAAGGGATAAATTCCTGGACTCATGGAATTGATCAAGAATAAATAAAAAAGATGCAGACAACCTAAACAGACCCATAACAAACAATGAGATTCAAGCAGTAATAAAGTTTTCCACCAATGAAAAGTTGGGGACTTGATGGCCTTCCTACTGAATTCTACAAAACATTCCAAGGTGAAGTAACTCCAAAATACTTCAAACCGTTCCAAAATATTTGAACAGAATAGAACTTGGCCAAACTGTTTTTATGAGGCCAGCATTACTTTGATACCAAAACCAAAGACACAACATGAAAGAAAAACTACAACCTTAAGCCTTACTTAACATAGATGCAAATATTCTCAACAAAATACTAGCAAATTTAATTCAAAACTACATTTGTAAGATCATACATCATGATCAAGTGGGATTTATCCCAGAAATGCAACATTCACAAATCAATAAATGTCATAAATCACATCAATAGAATGAAGAACAAAAACAATATGGACAACACTATAAATGCAGAGAAAGAATTTGATCAGATTTAATACTGCTTCACAATAAAAACTGTCCACAAATTAGATATAGAATGAACATTCCTCCAAATTATAAAGGCTATACATCACAAATCAACAGCAAACATTATCCTGAGTAGGAAAACTTGAAGACGGATGTTCTTTTTGTCAATCTAATTCAATATAGTACTGGAAGTTTTACCAAGAACAATTAGGGAGAGGAAATAAAAGGCATCTATGTTAAGTAAGGCTTAAGGTTGTAGTTTTTCTTTCATTTTTACTCCTGTTAATTTCAGTTTGTTCAATGGTAAAAACGCGATTGTGAAGAAACTTAAAAGCAGCCTTATTCATGTAACTGCTTAAGTAAAAACTACATTTTGTGCTTTATGTTCATACACTTTTATAATATGTATCTCTGTTTAAATATAAATAATGATTTTTTGAAAAGATATATGATAAACAAAAATGTTAAAAAGGTGCTGCTATCAGGGCTGGCGCTGTGGCACAGTGGGTTAACGCCCTGGCCTGAAGTGCTGGCATCCCATGTGGGTGCTGGTTTGAGACCTGGTTGCTCTACTTCCTGTCCAGCTCTGCTATGGCCTGGGAAAGCAGTGGAGGATGGTCCAAGTCCTTGGGCCCCTGCACCCATATGGGAGACTCAAAAGAGGCTCGTGGCTCTTGGCTTCAGATCGGTGCAGCTCTGGCCATTATGGCCAATTGGGGAGTGAACCATCAGATGGAAGACCTCTCTCTTTCTCTGCTCACTCTGTGTAACTCTTTCAAGTAAAATGAATTTTTTTTAAAGGTGCTGCTATTAAAAACTAAAAGAAAGAGAACAATTAATCTAATAGCATAACATATTAAAGTGGGAAGAAGTAGAGTTCTGATAATAAATAGGGAAGCTAATAAAATAATGGATCTTGATACAGATCTGATGTAGGATAATTGGGTAAGGATGGTTGGTGAGAAAAAGGGACAGATTTAAAAACTGCTCTGAAAGCAAGATTGATAGAGTTTTATAAGGAAACAGATAGAGGAATTAAGAAGATTGAAGAGTCATAGCTACCTACCCAGTATTTGCCCAGGCATCCGTGTGACCAAAAATACGTCCCTTTCTCTGCCAAACAGCTACTAAACAGCAGAGAATTGGTGATTTCATCAGCTAACTGAAATCTGAACCTCCTGGACACAGGTGTCTCTTCTCTAAGCTTGTAAGGAAGTGATTACACAGGATGCTTTGGTATTCTATTTGCTAAAATCCAATTAGCTCAGTCATATACATTACCCTTCTCATTTATATACATTGTGGGTATCATTTCCTTTCTTCTGTCTTTATCCCAATTCTTTTCTAACTGGATCTAATTTTATCAGCAGGGACATTTGTTTCCTCAGAGAAAAGGGATGAAAAAGAAACAACAAACAAAAGACTAAGAGCAGTGCTAGGTATACACATCTATACCAAAGTGAGGGAGCATCTCTGCTGTGCCCAGGAGGGCAGCGGAGGATGGTCCAAGTGCTTGGGCCCCTGCACCCGCATGGGAGACCAGGAGGAAATACCTGGCTCCTGGCTCCTGATCGGCTCAGCACCTGCCGTAGCAGACATTTGGGGGTGAACCAATGGAAGGAAGACCTTTCTCTCTGTCTCTCTCTCTCACTAACTCTGTCAAATAAATTTTTAAAAAAAGATGAGAGAGCATTTCATCAAAATTAGTCACTTAATGTCATTAGCCATCCATGTGCTTAAAAGTACCCAGATCCCTGATTTTTTGACATACTGCTTTTCTTACAGCAAATCACATAAACTAGTATCCAAGACACACACACACACATAAAAAAAATTTGATGCAGTCTTATTATCTTTGTAATTATTTAATAATAAGAGGACCCTAAAATTGTGGAAAAATGAATTGAGATGAATTTATTATCATGCAAAAAGTTTGTGATCTATGCATAGTTTTTTCATAATATGCATGTTCCATGAACATTTTGAAGACTGCTTTCATGAGCTCTAGACCAGCATTAATTTATTTATTATTATAAATATGTACCACATCAGTAAAATTATTTAAGTATCTGTAGGGTGTCAGCATTGTTTCATAGTAGGTTAAGACTCTGTCTCCAATACTAGCATCCCATATGGGTGCCAATTCAAGACCTGGCTGCTCTACTTCCTATCCAGCTCCCTACTAATGTGCCTGGGAATGCAATGGAAGATGGCCCAAGTCCTTGGGTTCCTGCAATCATGTGGGAGACCTGGAGGAAGCTCCTGGCTCATGGCTTCCAACCAGCCTAGCTCCTTCAGTTGTGGCTATTTGGGGAGTGAACCAGCAAATGGAATATTTCTCTCTCTTCTCTCCCTCTATATATATAAATCTGCCTTTCAAATTAAAAAAAGTCTCTTATGGACAGATTTATAGCACACTAATTTATGTGAAATATGTGCTCTAATTAAAAATTTTTGTAATAAGCTAATCATTAGACGATAATGTATAAATTGAGAAATCACTGAATAAATGTTCATTAAATAAACTATATTGTACCAAATAAAAATAAAAGGAAACATCCACACTATTTTCCACAGTAGCTTCCCTAATTTACATTCCCACCAAAAGTGTCTAAGTGTTTTTCTTTGCAGACATCTTCTTCAGTATCTGTTATTCTCTGATTTAGGTTTTAGCTATTCTACAGGGGTGAGGAGTTATCTCACTGTGGTTTGGAATTACATTTCCCTGATGGTTTGTGAGGTTGAGCATTTTTCATATATTTGCTGACCATTCATATTTAATCTTTTGGGACTGTCTATTGAAGCCCTTTGCCCACTTCTCAGCTGGATTGGTTGTTATTTTGTTGTTGAGTTTTTTAAGTTGCTGATATATTCAGGATATTAATTTTGGTCAGGTGATTTGCAAATATTTTTCCCATTATGTTGGATGCCTCTTTTTCTTTGCTGTGCAGAAGCTTCTGAGTTTGAAACAGTACAATTTGTTTAATGTTACTGTTGTTACTTGTGCTTTGGGGATCTTGTCAAAGAAGTCATCCCCTATACCAACCAAGCAACATTTTCTTTCAGAAACTTCATAATCCCAGATCTTAAATATAGGAATTTGATCCATCTTAAGATGATTTTTTTATATGGTGAGAAGTATGGATCCAATATTTCTATATACATACATCCAGTTTTACCAGCACCATTTGTCCACTGCATGGTCTGTGCACTTTTGTCAAAAATCAATTGGCTGTATGTATGTGGATTAATTTCTGGGCTTTCTATTCTGTTCCATTTTCTTTATATTGTTTTTATGCCAGTACTATACTATTTTAATTACTATAACTTTTTAAAATTATTTTATTTACTTATTTGAGAGTTAGAGTTTTAGACAGTGAAAGGGAGAGACAGAGAGAAAGGTCTTCCATCTGCTGGTTCACTCCCCAAATGCCTGCAATTACCAGAGCTGTGCCAATCCAAAGCCAGGAGCCAAGAGCTTCCTCTAGTCTCCCACACAGGTGCAAGGGCCCAATGGCTTGGGCTATCTTCTACTTTCCCAGGCCATAGCAGAGAGTTGGATCAGAAGTGGAGCAACTGGGACTAGAATTGACACCCACATGAGATGCTGGTGTCACTGCATTAATGCACTGCACCACAGTGCCAGCCCCAAATTACTATAACTTGGTAGTATGCTTTGAAGGCAGGTATTGTGATGTCACCAGTTTTATTTTTGTTTTTAAAGGTAACTTTAGCCATTCTCAGTCTTTTGTGATTCCATATGAATTTAAGATCAATTTTTCTTATTATGTAGAGTGTCATTGTTATTTTGATAAGGATTGCATTGAATCTTAGATTGATGTAGGCATTTTAGATATTTTAATGATAGCAATTCTTCTGATCCATGAGCAAGGAATATTTTTCCATTTTTTAAAGTCTTTATGATTTCTTTAATCAATGTTTGATAATTGTCATTGCAGAGATCTCTAACTTCTTTGGTTAAATTGATCCCTAAAATGAGACATTACAACTGACACCACTGAAATACAGAGGATCATAAGAAATTACTATGAAGAACTATATGAAAATAAACTGGAAAAACCACAAAAAAGGGATAAATTCCTGGACTCATGGAATTGATCAAGAATAAATAAAAAAGATGCAGACAACCTAAACAGACCCATAACAAACAATGAGATTCAAGCAGTAATAAAGTTTTCCACCAATGAAAAGTTGGGGACTTGATGGCCTTCCTACTGAATTCTACAAAACATTCCAAGGTGAAGTAACTCCAAAATACTTCAAACCGTTCCAAAATATTTGAACAGAATAGAACTTGGCCAAACTGTTTTTATGAGGCCAGCATTACTTTGATACCAAAACCAAAGACACAACATGAAAGAAAAACTACAACCTTAAGCCTTACTTAACATAGATGCAAATATTCTCAACAAAATACTAGCAAATTTAATTCAAAACTACATTTGTAAGATCATACATCATGATCAAGTGGGATTTATCCCAGAAATGCAACATTCACAAATCAATAAATGTCATAAATCACATCAATAGAATGAAGAACAAAAACAATATGGACAACACTATAAATGCAGAGAAAGAATTTGATCAGATTTAATACTGCTTCACAATAAAAACTGTCCACAAATTAGATATAGAATGAACATTCCTCCAAATTATAAAGGCTATACATCACAAATCAACAGCAAACATTATCCTGAGTAGGAAAACTTGAAGACGGATGTTCTTTTTGTCAATCTAATTCAATATAGTACTGGAAGTTTTACCAAGAACAATTAGGGAGAGGAAATAAAAGGCATAAAAAATGTAAAAAAAGGAAGTCAAATTATTCATGTTTGCAGAAAACATTATGTTGTACAGGGTGAAACCTAAACACTCCACGAAAAAAGCTGTTAGAATTGATCAATCAAATCAATAAAGTTGCAGGTTACAAAATAAACATACAAAAAACAGTTTTTTGTATGCTAATGATGAACTCTCAGAAAGGAAAATCAAGAAAGACATCCCATTCACAACCTAGTGAATCATAGCATCTACAAAGCAATATTTGCCAATCCTAATTTCTTACAAAGTTTGTATTTCCACATTTACTATAACCATATTTATAGACTCATAAATAAGGCTTAAAAACGGAAACTGTTCATCAACTGGATGAATTGCCTGTTTGACTACTAATCTTTCCTTCTAAGGTGTATAGATCATAATTCTAAACAAAAGGCTCGTTTTACTAATTGCTTGCCATACTACATTCCAAGACTGTTCTGATCATGCTTCCAGATTGTAAGTTACCAAATATTTTGGCAACTTTAGTGGAACTATGTTATGGCAACTCTAAAAACTTTAATCTCTAGCCCAGCATATTTCTCTTAACTTCAAGGATACCTACCCGAATATTTACAGCATACTTCCTGATTACCATTCCAACTTCAACATATGAAAAACTGAACTCATGATCTTTCATCATAAAAGTGCTTTTTTTCTATATATCCCTTTAAAATAGAATTCAGATAATAGTTTATTCATAGAGTAAAATATAATTAATGATTATGCACATCAAGTGTCATAAACACATCTATTAAATGACATATCACAAAATAGAACATTGTCAGAAAAATATTACTCCTTTTAATTCTCTCCTCTTTTGCTCCAAAAGTAATCACTCTCATAATTTCTTTAATTATCATGATCAGGATTTCATTTAACTGTATTCATGCCCTTATAAACAAAATAAAGCTATATAATTCTTTTATGTCTCATGATTCTTTTGCTTCTAGTTAATGTCATTGAATCAAGGCTAACTCATGTTTTAGATTTTGTGGTTTGAGTGAAGGAATCATATTCAATTCCTTGTTGAGTAGTTTGCTCAACAAACTGAGTGTTTTTGCAAATATTTAGCCATAGCCCTAGCTTCAATTCTTGAAGAATTGTGCCAATAATATTCCCTTGCTGTATCTTGAAATTTTATTACTCAATCTAGAGAATTATCTCTAAAAATAAAGATGACTGGTCAACCTTCTTGTTACTCCTTTATAGAACCATTCTCATAGTTCAGAAATCAACATAAAAACACATCATTGAATCACTCCATCATAGGGACACTTGGGGCACACCAGATGAAGCTGACACTTGATGCTGATACCACACACTGGCACTGGTTCCATTTCCACTGCTCCACCTCCAATCCAGTTCTCTCCTAATGCAGTTGAGAAGGCAAAGGATACCACCCACACAGGAGACCCAGATGAACTCCAGACATCTGGCTTTGGCCTAGCTCAATCCCAGTCACTATGGCTATTTGGGGAGTAAACCAGCAGATTGAAGATCTCTCTCCCTGTCTCTCTCTAACTCTGCCTTTCAAATAAATAAATCTTGGGGCTGCCGCTGTGGCTTAGTGGGTTAAAGTCCTGGCCCACAGTGCCAGCATACCATATGGGTGCCAGTTTGAGTCCTGGGTGCTTCACTTCTGATCCAGCTCCCTGTTAAGGTGCCTGGGAGGACAGCAAAAGATGGCCCAAATCCTTGGACTCCTGCATTTGCGTGGGAGACCCAGAAGAAGCTCCTGGCTTCAGATTGGCTCATCTCTGGCCATTGCGGCCACTTGGGGAGTGAACCAGCAGAGAGGAGACCTCTCTCTCACTCTCTCTCTCTCTTTTTCTCTCTCTCTCTCTTTCTCTCCCTCTCCCTACCTCTCTCTGTAACTCTTTCAAATAAATAAATCTTTAAAATAAAGAAATGTAAAAATTACTCTATTTCCAAATAAAGACTTTTGAGAGCATACTACATAAAAGGAAGATTAGACATCACACCATTAAAACAAGTATTACTCTTCTAGCAAATTCTATAGGTTAGCAGTCAAGAAAGAGATAGAATATAACCTCATAAAAATGATTTTGTTGATTTACTTGAATGTATGAATTCAGCAAAAATATGTAGTAACAGCATCAGGATAACCTGGGGAAAATTAGAAATGACAACACTGATCACTTTCTGAATCTTTCCTGAATATATATTTACTGGACTGTATGGCACGCTTTGCATTTTGTGCTGTTTTGTTGCATTGTCTGTACTATGGAAGGTAATAAAATCAAGAGAAAGATAAATGAGCCCTCTTACTTATATGTTAAGGTCTAACATTGACATACGTATGATTGATCAGACTACTCAAGGAACTCCTTGTTTGTGGTAATGAAAATAAAATAATAGAAGAATTCCTCTATTGCAATGGAAAAACTTGTCATTAGAATTAATGTTAAGTGATTATTCATGCCTGTCCTCTCTAGTATTTTAGCCTTTGGTAGAATTTTAATAATGTAGATGTTAACATGCATTATGCTGATCAGATTCTATCAGTAGATTGTATAGGTGGTAAATTTATGCCCATTAATTTGAAATGTGAGCTTAGGAAAATAAAATCTAACTAATTGGATAGATTGTCCCACTTGTAAGATTTATTATTTCATTTTGAATTGATTACTTCTATCAAAAGGCATAGATTTACTTGATATAATTAAACAATGAGGCTATTTGCTCTTATTTGGTAACCCTAGCGTATTTTTCAGGACATGGTGTTATAGATGAATTGATCAACCAAATACAATTACACCTGTTCACTGCATTTATAAAAGAGTGCTAAGAAATTCCAATAAGTAATTTCAATCTGTTCTAATAAATGGAAAATAAATCTGAAAATCTCTTGGATTTGAGACAAGAAAAAGGAACAAACAGGTTAATTTTTTTATAAGTTTCCCCTTTTATAGTTCTTACATTTATCCAGTGAAAATAACAAAGCACACATCAGTCTGGCAGCAACAGAGTAGAATGTGGACATTTTTCCACATTACAGAATGGTATTATTCAAAGAGAGGCTGAGTTTTCACATGCTGATCAATAGTTATTGTCCATTTTCTTCTCATGAAGGAAAAAAAAATGAAGCAAGATCAGTTTAAAACAGCAAAAGTTACATTTTTTAAAAGATTTATTTACTTATTTAAAAGGCAGAGTTACTGAGAGGCAGAGGCAGAAAAAGAGAAAACACTGGTTCACTCCCCAGATGGCTGCAACAACTGGAGCTGCGCAGATCTGAAGCCAGGAGCCAGGAGCTTCTTCCAGGCTCCCATGCGGGTGCAGAGGCCCAAGGACTTGGGCCATCTTCTACTTCTTTTCCAGTAATGTGGTCAGAGTCATTTAGCACAATATATTCTCTAATGATAATACTGTCTCAGATTATTTGTCTATGTTATCGTTGGAGTGAAAATAATTGTTAAGTGTCTAAGAACAAGGTGAATAAGGAGATAAATATATATATAT
This sequence comes from Lepus europaeus, assembly GCF_033115175.1. Lineage (NCBI taxonomy): Eukaryota > Metazoa > Chordata > Mammalia > Lagomorpha > Leporidae > Lepus > Lepus europaeus. The sequence goes on along the minus strand of NC_084839.1, from coordinate 76,814,755 downwards.
ATTATACTACATTACTGAATGGTATAAAGATTTAGAATATTGTGAGGGTCTTCAGACATAGAAAATGTACACTATCCCTAAACTCTATTTTTATCACAAACTTTATGAAATATTTTGTGTATGTGTGTGTGTATTTAACTTAGTTTGCAATGTATCCAGTTGAAAAATACAAAACAAGGCCGGCGCCGCGGCTCACTAGGCTAATCCTCCGCCTTGCGGCGCTGGCACACTGGGTTCTAGTCCCGGTTGGGGCACCGATCCTGTCCCAGTTGCCCCTCTTCCAGTCCAGCTCTCTGCTGTGGCCAGGGAGTGCAGTGGAGGATGGCCCAAGTGCTTGAGCCCTGCACCCCGTGGGAGACCAGGAGAAGCACCTAGCTCCTGCCACTGGATCAGCGCGGTGTGCCAGCCGCAGCGCGCCAGCCGCGGCGGCCATTGGAGGGTGAACCAACGGCAAAGGAAGTCCTTTCTCTCTGTCTCTCTCTCTCTCACTGTCCACTCTGCCTGTCAAAAAAAAAAAAAAAAGAAAAGAAAAAGAAAAATACAAAACAAAACTAATTGAAACAAAAACAATGAAGTCTGTTAACTGACACTCTTGTTTGTTTGCTTGTTTTTCACTCAAGAGGTCTATAAAAGGCTCCTCAGATCCAGCGCTTATCCTGAAGCTCAACAATGTTTTAGGAGCTTGGAATATTTTAACATTTTTGCCACACTATATTGCATGTAGAAACCTTCATTCTCAAGCTTACTTCCTGTTTTTGTTAAAATAGGTAAAGCTGTGCTGTAGCATTTAAGATATCTCTACATCAAGAGTTCAATGCAATGGAAATGTATTTTACTCACATTTTACTTCTAGGTGAATTCCACACACCTCTTTCCCATGTTATGACAAAACAGTTTGAGTCCCTTTGATCTATTGATTTTGCAACATCAACACAATGCTTCCATGTTCACAGGTGAAAATCTAGACAACAACAGGAACAATGGAACATGGAGTTTCCACTGAGTAAGCCAGGAAATTTTACATATCATCTCCATCTACCTTTCACTGATCAAAATCAATCATATGGAGCTATGGCATAGTTTTGCAAGTATCCTTGATGCAGAGAAGTTGGGTATTAGGTGTAATTGTAATGTATACCTCATCATGTTACAATTATAAGATGGTACCTGCACCCTTTGTCAGAGAAAGAGATCAAGAAAGTGTGCAAGAGCACACACAAAATATTCCATTTTCACCTATTTATTTTACTTATGTTTTTATTGGATAAGCACATCACTACCAGGACTGGCATTTCAAAATACAGAAGCTGGTTTGTGCTGTTTCTACAGATAATTTTAAAAGAATATTTTCCCTTAGAGAACATTATATAGATTGCTGTCCAGATGGTGGTGAATGGATTATGTGAGTTTCAAACACTAAGGCTGAGTTTTTATTTACAATTTATCTTGAAGAAGAAGTGGTCTCCATGGTACCATCACACCAAGGTGCAAAGTATCGATGTTGGCAGCATCAGGATTTTAAATGATGTGATTCAGAAAGCTTGGAATCAAGCCCTCTTCCTGTGTTTCACCATGCAACAAAATTCCAGAGTCCATGCAAACATTAGTCATGAGATGTTAGAGTCCAAGCGCTCACAAAAACTGTAGAGGATTCTACAGTTTGGAAGAGGATCCGAGAAACTGCCAGGAATGAGGCTTCAAGGATAATTGCTGCAGAAATCTGTAGAACCTGGTCTAACAGCAGCATAAAGAAGACCATGTGAATAATTGATCTGGAAATCTCTAAGGGCCTCTATTAACTTTCACAATGGAACACTTTTAGCATTCCTTCTTTTCTTGTTTTGGGTTATTTATTGGCAAACAGTAACTGCACATATTTATGGGGTACAATGCAATATTTCAATATATGCATACATTTTAATGATCATATTAGGATAAGTAGCACGCATCGCTTCATGTATTCAAGGTTTCTTTGTTGTGTGTACATTCAGAAGCCTTTCTTCCAGCTATTCAGAAAAGGGTAGTATGTTATTGTTAACTATTACTACCCTACTTTGCAATAGAACAAAAATATGCCTATTTTTACAATAAGGGAAGAAAGCACTTTTTAATTCAATAAAGGTAAACCTTTCTGAGATTTGACTTATCTATCTATATCATCTGTATTTTTGAGGGAGTTAACTTTGGAGAAGAACCCAAGAATGGTGTGTCTTTTGTGAGAACTTAGACATTACTATAGCTTATGATTCACAGATGATGTTCTCTACATGAAGGACTTCCGAGTGAGACCCCAACAGAAAGAAGTGATCAGCAAAGAAAGATGTACTTAATTCTGAAGGGAGGAGAGAACTTCCTCTTTGCCCATGGCCTTGTCTAAATATGGAAGGAGTGAGTGGATTCAGAAGGTTTCCACAGCCTAGGCAGCTCATGTCAAGAGCCTCGGGTGATCACTGACATCATACATAAGAGTGTTAATTGTTAAATTAACAACAGGAGTCACTGCGCTTACTTCCCATGCAGGACCTCTCTCCTCAAAGAGTTGGATGATGAGGGTTAATAGCAAAACTTGATTGCAAAGATCTACCTCGCTTTAATGTATTAAGTGGCATTGGTTCTTGAGCCAAAGAATGATGAGCCTCTTCATAGAAAATTGTGTTTGTGTCTAGCCCATGAGTACTTTAGCGAATCACTCTATAATATCAGATTGCGTGTTTTCTGGAAAAAAAAAAAAAAAACACCAAGGGAGGCACCAATATATCTGGGAACTATTGGTGCCAGAACCTATCATTCCACTCCACCAATGTCTTAAAATTCTAGCAGTATAAAAATAGTGATAGTCATGTTAAAACCTTAACAACTCATCAAACCTAAGGCTTCAAAATGATAGTTGTGTAGAAAAGTACTCAGTCAACATCAGAGGTATCACACCCTTGGATGCCAGTTCAAGACCTGGCTGCTCAACTTCCAGTCCAATTGCCTGCAAAAACCTGGGAAAAGCAGAGGAAGATGGCCCAAGTACTTGGGCCCCTGCCACCCATATGGGAGACTCTGGTGAAGCTACTGGTTCCTGGCTTTTGTCTGGCTCAGACCCAGCTGTTTTGGCCATATGCAAAGTGAATTAGTGGATAGAAGACTGATTCATTCTCATTCTCATTCATTCTCTCTTTCTCTCTCTCTCTCTCCCTTCCTTTCTATAATATGTTTAACCTACACATGTCTCTCCAAGCACACATTGATTTTTCTCTATTTAATCTTTACCCAAACTTGATAAGGTCCTTAACTATTTTCTATTAACTGAAGGATAGTTGAACCCAAATATTCTGCAGTTATACCATATGCATTTGATTATTGGCTCTGCTACTTTGTAATTTAGTGTAAGTTAGTTAAATTTTCTAAGCTTTAGTTTTCTTCATACGGAAAATGATTTTTAAAAAGTACCTTTAGGTAGAGTTAGTAGTACTAGTATGGTTTGTATAAGATTAAATGTATATGCCTTTAAAACTATATTATTGTTATTGCTGCTGTTATTTTTATTCATTAACTTGATTACCTGAGGAACACATCAATTTTGAAGAGTATTTTCTGTATTAACTTTTAGCTTTTCCATACAGTATTGCTTTTGACACTAGAAAGGTTAAAAATTGACTGAGAGGAACATGGGGTGGACCTCTGGTGTGTTCTTTATCATGGGATATCTAGTATGTATTCCAGTATAAAAATGTTATTATAATCCACATGTAAATTAATTATAATCAAAAATAAATTACTTGAATGCAATTGGTAACTTAGCTCAGTACTTAATTTTTCCAAAATGTCTTACAAATGAAGGGGATTATGAATGTCTAATCTTTCCAAAATGTTGAGAAGTGAATTGTTAAAAGTAAGCTTAATTCATTTTATTTTTGCAATATTGAGGCTTCTTCGGACTTCAGCTTATCATACCCAAATAATAAATATGTACGTGTCTGCCTGTTGGACACCAGGATACACTGAAGTTCCCATAGTGAAATCATGGTCACTTTTAACTTTGCATTTACCATCCGCCAGTATTTTTCCTTTGTACCATGTTTCTTCCAGTGACTATGCTATTGCACCTAATCCCTTTGAAATCCATTAAAAATATAGAAATATTTGCTACTATCACTAATTGAAATAAATGTACTTGTCACCCACTACCTGTTCAGCCATAACTGTGTCTAAGCCATGTACTTATATTTATAAAATCTTTATTAACTTTTCCAGGTACACTATGAGATTAGTATTATCTCCATTGTATAGAAAGGTTGAGTGATTTGTAACATGTCTCTCTACTCTAATGCCATTACTCTTAAAAGATGTGCTCTATGAAGCTATTTCTCTGTATAGCACAGTACCTGCTGGGCACATGATGATATATTTGTTAGTTGAATCAAAAATTAATGAAAGGATGAAGGAATCAAATGAATAGATTATACTTCAACCACAAAAGTTTACTGAACCAAAAAATGTGAGTTGTATAAGATGAATAGTATATTAGATGTGCACAATTATATAAATATCAATTTTTAAATAAGTAGACCACTGAAACCATATGAAGAATGAAAAAAGAATTCAAAATATTCAAAATAAAACTATTTAAAAATATTTAATATACAAATGAAATAAATAAAAAGGCCACTTTTTCACTGAGTTGTGAATATTTACAAGTAATGATTAGTCACTAAATTTTCTCATATAAACTAAACATGTATTTCAGCATTTTCAAATCCACCTAGCATTTTGATAACCAAAATTAATGGTTTAATTTATATTACTTAAAATTTCAAAGTAAAATTAGTATCAACAACTGGTTTGGGACAATTATTACTTACATAGAGATCTTTGATTGAAAGATTGCACAATATAAAAAATAAACCCAAATGCATCATAGAACTAAAAGTAAAATTTAAGACTACACATTTTTGGAAGCAAATATAACAGAAAAAAATTATAAAATTAGACTTAAGCAACTATTTCTTAGATAAGCCCTGAGCACACAATCTGTTAAAAGGAAATTAATAAATTTGGGTCTTTCAAAGTGTGAAACATTTATTCCTTAAAAGATGCTGTCAAGAAAATGAATATACAAACTAGAACCTGGAGAAAACATTTTAAAATACATGTGATAAACTCTTAGAAAAAAAATCTTATAATTCAACAAGAATAAACAAACAACCCAATAAAAAATTGTGCAACAGATTTGAATAGGAATACCACCAAGGAATACATGTGAATAGAAAATAAGCAGCCGGCGCCGTGGCTTAACAGGCTAATCCTCCGCCTTGTGGTGCCGGCACACCGGGTTCTAGTCCCGGTTGGGGCGCCGGATTCTATCCCGGTGGCCCCTCTTCCAGGCCAGCTCTCTGCTATGGCCCAGGAAGGCAGTGGAGGATGGCCCAAGCCCTTGGGCCCTGCACCCGCATGGGAGACCAGGAGAAGCACCTGGCTCCTGGCTTCGGATCAGCGAGATGCGCCGTCCACAGTGGCCATTGGAGGGTGAACCAACGGCAAAAAGGAAGACCTTTCTCTCTTTCTCTCTCTCTCTCTCACTATCCACTCTGCCTGTCAAAAAAAAAAAAAAAAAAAAAAAGAAGCATATGAAAAGATGTTCAACAGGATTAGCCATGAGAAAAACAAAAAAGGACAGTCAGATATCACTATATTTCTGTTAGAATGGTTAAATTCAAGACTGTCCATACCAAGTGCTGGTAGGAATACACAACTGCCATAGACTCCTGAGGAAAATGTACAACTTACACAATTTGTCAATGTCTTAAAAATGAAACATACTCAGAGGTTCCAAGATGGTGGAATAAGGAGGCGCAATAGTTCAGGAAAAGGTAGTTTAATAAAAGTGGAGATAGTGTAGACTCAGGGAAGAGTTAGGGAAAAAATGGCAGAGGAAACTCTTCCAGAATTAGAGGGACATGGTGGATCTATGTGGAGGGCATGGGTGCCCACAGCTCTGGACCCCAGCTGCTGAGAGTCTCCTCTGTAACAGTGCTGGAAAGAGAGGTGAGGCGAAACTGGAGTAGCATGAGACACTGGCAGAAAAGCGGCATGAAGAGCCTAGAGGGAACAAGGCTTGGAGCCCATGGGGGAAACTACAACAGCCTAACTAGAGGAGAGAAAAAATAAAAGCACCGGTATGGACACGAATCTCTCTCTCCACTCACCTTACAAAGGCATGTGAGACAACAGAGTAAGTCATTTTGGACATGTGTAACAGCTGCGCCAGCTAGGGGTGGTGCCTGCCCTCAGCCAAGCAGAAAAACCTGACTCTGGTGGGGAGTAGTAACAGGATACTAAGACCTAGTCAATGTGTGGACCTTATGAACCAGGACAGTGAAAAAAAAAAAAAAAAACTGAGGGTGTCTGGGAGAACTCACGGTGTAGCTGAGATGTGAGCAGTCTCAGTGGGAGACACCACAAGGTAGGGTGGCCTTAGCTACCTGGGGAGATACATTGCAGGAGAATCTGAACACTGAAGACTGCACAGATCTGCTGTGTGATCCTTAGGACAGAAAAGACAAATATTATACCCACCGGGGCTAGCATTCAGGCACTGATTGCCATCAAGTAGAAGAGCACAGCTGAGTGGAAAGAGATTTAGCATGCCAAATCTGGGTGTGTCACCTTTGGCACAACCTTAACCCTGAAAAACTGAACAGAGCTCTCTGGCCACACCTACCACAAACCACTAGAGATTCACCAAAAGCAGACAGTCCACTTAATCTGGAGTTATAGTATGAGAAATGAGAAAAGCCACCACAGCGGGGAAAAAAAATAAGAAACCAAAAGATATCAACACAATGCCAAACAACAAATGCAAAAACTGAGGAAACAAAAACAAGGAAGACATCATGATGCTCCCAAAAGAACATGACATTCCAATACAAGATTATGAAGATGATGAGATAGAAGAAATGCAAGAAACAGAACTGAAAAAAGTTTATGATGAGAATATTTAGAAGTTATCAAAAACAAATGCATGAACTACAGAAATCTATACAGGACAGGACAAAAAATCTCTCTCGTGAAAATGAAATCTTAAGGAGGAATCAAAATGAAATGAGGAATTTAGTAGAACATGAAACTGAGATAGTGAAGAGAAATCAAAATTAAATGAAGAATTCAACAGAATAAATAAAAGACACATTTGAGAGCCTTAAAAACAGAATCAGTGAGGTAGAAGAGAGAATATCTGACTTAGAATACAGAACACAGGAAAGTAAACTATCAAACCAAAGAAAAGAAGAGGAAATCAGAAATCTAAAAATATTGTTGGGAATCTACAGGATACTATTTAAAAAAAAAAAAAAAATTCGGGTTCTAGGAGTTCCTGAAGGCATGGAGAGGGAGAAAGGATTAGAAGGCCTTTTTAGTGAGATACTAGCAGAAAACTTCCCAGGTTCGGAGAAGGAAAGAGACATCCAGGTACAGGAAACACATGGAACCCCGAATAAAAATGACCAAAAGAGATCCTCACCACGACACATTGTAATCAAACTCACCACAGTAAAGCATAAAGAAAAGATTCTAAAATGTGCAAGAGAGAGATGTGAGATTACTCTCAGAAGATCTCCATAGCAGACTTCTCATCAGAAACCCTACAGGCTAGGAGGGAATGGCGAGATATAGCCCAAGTACTGAGAGAATAAATCCAATTCCTTGAGCAAGGACAGTCTATTCACTAAATGGTGCTGGGAAAACTATTTCCACATACAGAAGCATGAAGCAAGACCCCAACCTTAGACCTTACACAAAAATCCACTCAACATGGATTAAAGATTGAAATCTATGATCCAATACCATCAAATTATTAGAGAACATTGGAGAAATCCTGCAAGATATAGGCACAGGCAAAGACTTCTTGGAAAAGACTCCAAAGGCACAGGCAGTCAAAGCCAAAATTAACAATTGGGATTACATCAAATTGAGAAGTTTCTGTACTGCAAAAGAAACACTCAGGAAAGTGAAGAGTCAACCAACAGAATGGGAACAAATATTTGCAAATTATGCAACCGATAAAGGTTTAATAATCAGAATCTACAAAGAGATCAAGAAACTCCACAACAACAAAACAAACAACTCACTTAAGAGATGGGCCAAGGACCTCAATAGACATTTTTCAAAAGAGGAAATCCAAATGGCCAACAAACACATGAAAAAATGTTCAGGATCACTAGCAATCAGGGAAATGCAAACCAAAACCACAATGAGGTTTCACCTCACCCCGGTTAGAATGGCTCACATTCAGAAATCTACCAACAACAGATGCTGGAGAGGATGTAGGGAAAAAGGGACACTAACCCACTGTTGGTGGGAATGCAAACTGTTATAGCCACTATGGAGGACAGTTTGGAGATTGCTCAGAAACCTGAATATAGCCCTACCACGTGACCCAGCCATCACACTCCTTGGAATTTACCCAAAGGAAATTAAATTGGCAAACAAAAAAGCTGTCTGCACCTTAATGTTTATTGCAGCTCAATTCACAATAGCTAAGACCTGGAATCAACCTAAATGCCTATCAACAGTAGACTGGATAAAGAAATAATGGGATATGTACTCTATAGAATACTATACAGTGGTTAAAATTAAATGAAATCTGCTACCTTTCTCTGAATGGAGGAGAGTACTTCCACTTTGACTATGGCCTTGTCCTAATAAGATCAGAATTGGTGAGCTTGAGAGGCTTCCATAGCATTGGCAGTTCATGACAAGAGCCTCGGCTGATTACTGACATAAATAAGAGTGTCATTTGTTAAATCAACAACAGGAGTCACTGTACACCTATTCCCCATGTAGGATCTCTGTCCTTAATGTGTTGTACTATGTGAATTTATGGTAAAACTACTACTCAAACAGTACTCTATACTTTATGTGTCTTTGTGAGTGCAGTCTATTGAAATCTTTACTTAGTATATACTAAATTGATCTTCTGTATATAAAGATAATTGAAAATGAATCTTGATGAAGAATGGGATGGCAGAGGGAATGGGAGATGGGATGGTTGCAGGTGGGATTGAGGTTATGGGAGGAAAAGCTGCTATAATCAAAAAGTACTTTGAAATTTATATTTATTAAATAAAAATTGAAAAAAAAAGAAACATACCCACCACATGATCTGGTCTTTCTATTCACAGGTAGTTGTCTAAAAGAAAGACAACAGATGATCTTACAAAGGCAATGTACACACATGCAGTTTTACTTATAATAGCCAAATACTATGAACAATCCAAATCTCTACCAATAAATCAAAAGAAAAGTGTGGAATATCCATACAACAAAATGATACTGAGCAATACAAAAGAGCTATTAATCTCAAGACAGTAAGAATAAATCTAAAAATAACTGTTATGTAAAATAAGCCAGACAAGAAAGTAGGTCACACTATATATTTTCACTTCCATAAAATCTTGAAAGTGTAAAATAATGTATATAGAGATGTATTTGTTTATTTTAAAGGCAGAAATACAGAGACGCGGAGGCAGGCAGACAGAGAGGAGTCTTCCAACTACTAATTCATTCCCCTAGATGGCTACAATGACCAGAGGTGTGCCTATTTGAAACCAGGAGCTTCTGGATCTCCCATGTGGGTGCAGGGGCCAAGGACTTGGGCCACCTTTACTTTGGCTACCTTCTACTACTTTCCCAGGCCATAGCAGAGAGCTGGATCAGAAGTGGAGCAGCCAGGACTCAAACTGGTACTCATGTGGGATGCTGGCACTGCAGGTGGCAGCTTGCCCTCTATGCCACAGTGCTGGCCCCAATTAATGTATCTTGATAGAAATCTCATCTGTGGTTGTCGAAGTGTTGAATAGGAAAGAGAGAAGAACAATAGAAGGGGACAACAAAATCTTTTGAGGGGCGATAGATATGTTCACTATCTTGATTATGGTGAAGGTTTTCTGGATGCATTCATATATCAAAATATAAAATTATGTTTTAAATGTGTGATTTATTTTACAGTAATTTCAAATTATGCCATTAATGTTTTAATAATCTCAGCAAACCTATATAACTTTATTTACTCAAAACATTTTAAAATAGTAACAAATTACTATCAATAATATAAAAATAAATAAACCATGAAACAGAAAATGATTTCAAATTATGCCATTGGAGATTCTGTTAGGCCTATGGACCTTCAGACTTTTAGTCTAAACAATTAATCCTAGTTATGGGTATTTACCTTGATGATAACTATTTTGGTTATCATTAAAAATAACTCCTTGAATTTAGATTATATGTCATGTATATCATTCATATATACATATATAGAGGGTCAGTTTTCTGAATATTGACATATTTGGATAGGATCTTATGTTTTCAAGGACTTCTATATATATTATCTTGTTTGATCTTCATATTCTCATTCAGCCTCCTATCCTCTTCCCCACTGGTTTACTATTTCTCCTGCATTCTGCTGTGTGCTCAAATGTCATTCCCATTGCCACCTACCTATTCATTAGACTCCACATCTTCTGCCCCACCTCATTCTCTATTTAAAGACATTTATGCATATCGTTTGTTAAAACCATTGAATGCCAGAACTTGAAGTATCATTGTAAATCATTGCAATTCACATTTCAAACATGACAATGAAGCCTAAAATGATGTCTTACTGAGTAATCTAAAAGATTCCTGATTTACATCAACTGGAAGAACATGAAGCAGAGAGTCCTGGAAGTAGATATCTAGACTAGTGGAGAAGGTACTCAAGTCTCACATCAGAGTATCTAGGTTTGATTTCTGGCTCTGGTTACTAACTCCAGCTTCTTGTATATGCAGACCCTGGGAGACAGGATCTGCTCAAGTCATTGGATTCCTGCCACCCATATGGGAAACATGGATGGCATTCCGAGCTCCTAACTCTGCCCAAGCCCAACCCCAACCATTGTGAGTACCTGAAGAGTGGACAGTGGATGGGAGTGAGCCCCCAACACTGATAATTTTAAACCCATCAGAATGGCTATTATCTAAAAGGCAGCAACAAATATTTGCGAGGGTGTGAAAAAAAGGGAAACTCTTATACACTGTTGGTGGGAATGTGAGTTAGTGCAGACACCATGGAAAACAGTATGGAAATGTATTTAAAAGCGAGAAATAGATTTGCCATACGATTCAGCAATCCTACTATTGTGAATACACCCCAAAGACATGAAACATTATATCAGAGATACCTGCTCCACCATGTTAATAGCAGCACTGTTATAAGTAACCAAAATATGTAATAAACCAAGGTATTCAACATCACATGGACAGATATGTAAAATGTGGTGTATGTGTGTACACACACATGATGAAATACTATTCAGCTATAAAAAGGAATGAAATTACATTGCTTACTGCCAAATGGTTAGAACTAGAAGCCATCATATTGAGAGAAATAAGCCGGACACAGAAAGGTAATCATCACACAAAGAAATACTCCCTGATATAAAGGCAAAGGCAAAGTCAAGGCAAGGCAGTGTTTTGTCAAGCTTGGTTTAAAATATTTCTTAAACAAATTGATAGGAAATATATATTACTATAGGTTAATGATTTTGTGACGCTCTTAAAATTTACTTTATATGAACAAAGTTGAACATCTTTTCATTTGATTATTGCTATAGCCAGTGGCTATTTTCATGTCAGACTATGATCTTTTTATTTTCTTTTTGTTGAACATTTTATTTAATAGAGCCATTAAGCCTTTGATTATAATATAAATTTAAAATATGCTATCTCCAAGAATAATAAATCAGATAATAATTTGGAAAACAAAAGAAAACATGGGATAACATAAATGTCACATTTGATAATTGTTAAATATAACATCTCAAATGATATTTTTCATTGTCAACATGATTGATAAACATGGCGTAAGGTTTATATTTATGCAAAAATAATAATATAACTTTTGTCACAAAGGTTTATAATTTTTGGTATTGTCAAATTGCCTATTTGAATCTGTTGCCTATAAAAAATTTAAATCTGAAGTCCTCTAGCTGGCATTCAAAACACTCTTTAGTTACAACATATCCTAATGAGATTGCCTGTATTCCCCCAAGGTTCCTGTATTTGCATGATAGTTATATGTTTGTAATTTTTGACAATGTGTTTTATTTCTTTCTTTTACCCACAGGGCAGTGAGATCTGTGAAAATGACAACTCTCTTATGGTTAGTTCTAGAATCTAATAAATTCCCTGGTACATAAACACAATGCAGTAGTCACTTGTTAAGGGATCAAAAGATGGTTGAACACTGAAATTTTCTCTTCATATAAAAAAAAAAATTAGGCTCCTTTCTTTCACAACATTCCCATTCAATCTATCCACTGTCTAAATGTAAGCTCATTGTACAATAAATATCAGTAGTATCAACCTCATTTTTAGATGAAGTAAGGACTACTTGATTAAATCACTCTACTTGATATTCTCCCTGAGCCTATGAAGCATTAATATATGGATTTCTCTCCAAATAAAACACAAGGAATTCATCACCTTTACAAGTTTTAAACAAAATTATTTTTTTAAAATTTAGTAAATCAGATAAGTATTTTGAAATGGTTCAGAATGTCACACATATAGGTATGGAATTACATGTTATATACACACAAATCATTTTGCCAACTTTCTTAAAACTAAGATCATACATCTGGCAACCTCAACTATTTCACTTAGATCTTATAGATAAGTTTCAGTATGTTACCCAAGGAGGTATAAAAATGCTTAGAAAATTCTTTCAAATTATAACATTATCTATTTGCTTTTTATTCACAATTATCGCAAGAATGTATGCATGCTTTTCTAGTGCAGAAATTGTGAAGCATTAAAGTGGAATCACTGAATCAAGACACTAGAGTTTAATCTGAGGACTTGCACTCAACAAAAATGTTTTAAGAAGAAACTTCACTCAAAAAACATTGGCAGTAGCAGAATTGAGAGCAGAGGATATTCAGTGTCAATACTATCAGTAGGTCTCAATGCTATCTTCCATGTTCAAAACATTCTACTATTTATCCCTGATAAAGTAAGTGTGCACTCCCAGAAAAAATGAATTATCTGAATTAGCCTAGAGACAGTTATCAAAATCAGGATACTAACAATAACATATCCAAACAATGAAGTCGGATCTCATCATTTATCCTAATAGTGTTTATCACCATGACTCTATAGTCTGCTTTAGTCAGAACTAGTTCCTTAATCCTCATTTGTATTTTATGCAATGATATTTTGTAACACTGTAGCCCTGTTATTTTATAGATTTCCTCTTAATGTTGGCATGGCTGATGCTCTTATATTCTCATGAATAGCTTCAGGCTATGTACATTTCCATGTGAAAGCACAGAATGACACTGAGTTTTCAGCGCTTCATATCAAGAGGTACGTGCTGTCAACTGTCATGCTGGCAGTGTTAATTTTCATCATCTTAACTGTTCTGTTTCTTTTCTCCACTGTAAGGTTTTAATTTTACACTTTGCAATGAATAAATATGATGAGACATTCTAAGATTATGTAAGTATCTTAGAAATCCATAAACACTCTAGCTTCATTTTCTGTTGATGATTCTTGCTGGAATTAATATTTATTATGCCTTCAAATGTTGATTTTCTAATTGCATTACGGCCGGCGCTGCGCCGATCCGAAGCCAGGAGCCAGGTACTTCCTCCTGGTCTCCCATGCGGGTGCAGGGCCCAAGCACTTGGGCCATCCTCCACTGCCTTCCTGGGCCACAATAGAGAGAGCTGGACTGGAAGAGGAGCAACCTGGACTAGTACTCAGCGCCCCAAATGGGACTAGAACCCCAGAGTGCCCAATCCGCAGGAGGAGGATTAGCCAAATGAGCCACAGAGCTGGCCCATTATTATTCTAAGTTTGATGAATGGAGCTCCCTTCAAACTGGCTCCTTATACATCCTTTTGATATATCTTCATAATTCTTTGAACACTATTTCACTTTGGAGCTCAAAACAATCTTTACCCCAGCCTTGTATTCAGTCCTTTGTTTGAAGAGCCCTTGTTCTTAATCAGAAAATAACGTCAGAGCATTAGATATGCTCATTGCTACTTAGATTATATTCCTTCTCTCTCCTATATATAGAGGGCTAAGGCAGATGTATGTATATTTACACATAAATACAGGCATGCCTGCATGCATATATGTATATTCATCCAAAAGCATTTATACATTATTATCTTATTAGTTTTCTTTATATTTTAAAGCTCTAAATTCACCTTGATACCTCAAATTGAACTCCAATGCCATTAGGATTAGAAACAAAACAAGATCATTTGTACTTCTCTTTCAATGTTGTGGTAGTCAGTACAATTAGATAAGACTCAGAAACCAAATATATACACAATAGGAGGAAAATATCTTGAAATTGTTTCTATTGAGAGTCTTATGATTATTTGCTAAGTGAACACTAGACAATCTATGCCAAACATAATACAAGAATCACTAAAGTAGCAAATTATGAATTTAACATATATGTCAATAGGCTTTATATACACAGTCAATAACAGAGGATATAAAGACAGAGAAACATCATTAAAAAATCAACCAAAATACTGTTTTAAAAAATCCACCAACCTAGAATTAACTAAAACTATGTAAAGTCAACACTTAAAAATAATATTTACAACCTGTCCATGCTTTGAATACCAGTTTTTTCCCCAAAAAAGAATAGAAAATTATTAAATTTCTAACTCATTTGGCTTTTAAATTTGCTTATGTTTAGTTTAGTTAAGCTCTAAGAGTATTTTAATAATCTTTACGGATTATTGTCTTATTTATGAATACAGGATTGGTTTTGGGAGCTGTTCCATGAACCTTTGGGAGAAAGATATGTTCTCCATAAATAGTGTGTAATCTTAAGTGTATTATATCAACTAATTTAACCTGGATTTACCAACAGTGAGATATTAATGTTTTCTATTATTGTTTTTGTACTTATGTCTCTGCATCTTTGGGGAGTTTTGCTTTATAAAATTGGTTTCTGCCTTATTAAGCAAATAGATATTCAGTTTCATTATTTCTCTACTGTGAAATATAAATTTAATTAAATGATTTCATTTTTGTAACATTTATGCATTGTGGTTCAAATTCTACATCGTTTAAAATCACCATCACCACACATTCCATTATTTGATTTGCATTGTTATATTTTTGCTTACGATTTTATTTTTAGCCCTTAAATTATTTGATATGTGTCTAGATCTTAAGTATACCATAAGAAGTTCCTTCCAAAAGCTTACAAGACAATTAAAATGTAACGTTATGCTCCTGGAATAATTTTTGAAATACATGCATAGTTTTTAAAAAATTATGCATTTTATTCAACTTTGAAGACATTTGCTAGACATAGATTTCAAAAATAATTTGTACCAAAATAAACTTATCTTTTAATTTCATTTTCCATGAACTGTTGGAAGCATCCATGTATAGTTGTCTTCCTTTTACAGTCTAAATTCCAAATATCTTTTTCTTTTTAATAGCTGAATTAAGTACAATTAACATTTGCCAGTAAGACTAATATATTTTTACAATTTCTATTCTGCCTAACTTATCTTATAATTATGTAGAATATATGATGTGTTTCTTTCATGTTTTGGAATTTAAACTAGAAAGTTTGTATTTTGTTCTTGTACCCTTTATAACACCCTTGTTTAACCTTTCAATCAATATCTGGTTTGTGACTTTGAAAGAGCTTGTGCTCTTGTTGTGTTTTCTTTAAGTCAATTTCTCTAGAAATAAGGTTAAGGTTGGTTTCCAATTTGCATTTTGCAGGACCCTCAAAGGTTGGGATTGATCCTAACATCGGAGCTAGAATGAACGAGTACCTCAAATACAAAGGCTGAAACTTCCTCCTTCTAGCAACCAGTGTCTTCTGAAAATGTGATTCTCAGCTGTGAGAACACAGCAAAGACTTGAACAGTTTACTGTTTGTAAGCAGCCTGTTCCAAGTTTCCCTGATAGGGACTCATGCCCACCTGTGCCCTTGGGAAATCACAGTGCATAAACTGAGCTTACTCAAATCAGCATGTAACTATTAGTGTGCTTCAGATGTTTGTGGGGAAATGGAACTAAAAGATAAGTTTATTGTAGCACAAAATCATTTGAAATTTGTGCATAGATTTCTCATTATACACAGCTTCCACAAAATTTTTGAAGACCACTTTATGCATGTATTTCAAATTTCTGTGCACAAAAATAAAAATCTTTTTTTAACTCTAGTTTTACATGAATTTGTTGAAGTACTCCCATATTCTGACTTTCTGCTCTAAGGGTAGGTATCCACATTTTTTTGTTCAATAAACTCTGAAATATCTAATATAATAAGTAGTTATCAAAATCACTGACAAGACTCAGTAGGGGCCTCTGTCCTCATCCCTCTTACAATAGGCTCACTATCCGCGTAGTTACATTTCTTAAATGTATTCATAGTGCTATGTTAAAGTGTTATAATTCCAAAATTTGAAGACAGACTCCAACATATTGGAAAAGTTCCAATAGGATAGGCATTAAACAATGGGATAGATTTTATTAGTAAAAAATAATGCAAATGATTGCAGCCAAGCCTTTCCTATATTATTATAAGGCTGTCTTATATAGTGTAGATTACCAACAAATATCTTTTAGGTAAAGTGCCCATTGTATTTAATCAAATGTCTTCTGATACAAGATTAAAATATAAACATAACACATACATTGCGATTATTATGTTCACATATATTGTTGTGTCCAAATTATGCAACGTTTTAGCCATAACCAGCACCTTATATGATCTATGGTAAATCTGAAGACAGAATGGGTTTCCTGTTAATACAATTTCTTGACTCTGGATGAAAAAAATAAAAGCTTGGGAAAACAAATTTGATGATCTTTTCTAACTATCTTTCAGAACTTGGCATTTCCTTTGTTGATTATTAAAAAAAAAATTGATTCTGTCTGATATTATTTGCCTGTAAGTTTGGGATAAAACTGAGTTTGGCTGCACTTGTTACTTTAAACATACATGGGCTGCAGCATATATGAGAGTATTTGCTGATGGAAAATGAAATTAAGTTTATTTTTATGTAAAGTTATTTGAAACCTATACACACAAAGTGTTTCAGAAGGTTCCAATCAGATGTGTATTATAAAAAAGTTACATTTTCTCATTTAAAAAAAAATTAAGTACCCTCAAAGATGTACTTTGTGGTCTTGAAATGAACCATTCCTCATTAAAAAAAAAAAAAAAAAAGGCTCTCATCTAGTAAGTCCCACTCTCTTGACAATATAATCTACCTAAAATGTATATAATACAGAAGCTTAAATTACTCCTTTGGTTAATTATTCAATCGTTAACTCATTGAGAACTAAGTTCATATACTCACAAAACACTATATCCTATAATATGGGTTATAAGCCATTGATGGATAATGCATGGCAAAGATCCTAGAAAAGTGGCAGTTATTAAATATCAAGTTTGAAAGGAAAGATTGTGTGATTTGTGTCTCTTTATTGCCACTATGTGTGCATACGCTAGTGCAGGACTGAGTGACTGCCACATTCATAATGACCTTTCGTGGGAAGTAAAGACGACTGTTTCATAGGAAGACCAGAGGCGAAAGTGAGACATGACAAGTATCCCAGAAGCCTGTACTATGCCCTCTTTTGTCCAGCAGCACTCCCTACTGAACAGGGACTCTCCTACCAATTGGAAGATTTCCATGGAGGTATATAAATGAGAGACATGCAAAGGTAGGTAGTTAGTGATGTCAGGAAAAGCAGACACAAAGATAAACTTAAGTCTGCACTAAAGCAAACGTGTAATAGGACACTAAATCCTGGGTGTTGCAATAGCACTCACTCCCCAGACCTGTTTAACATCAGTTTATCTGTGATTTTGGAGTCTATGGAAACACTCTAACAACCCATATATATTCTTAATAAATTTCCATTAACTCAAGTGAAGAAACCCTACTAAATCCTTGCTCACTAAAAATGTGTAATCATTGTTCATGTAAGTTTTAGATGTTCAAAAAATTCATGATTTTTAATAATTGCCTTTATCAGACATTAAGAGTAGTAAAGTATACATAAAAAAATGCTTTTAGGAAGTATAAGGCAGGAACGGCACTATGGATTAGTAGACTAAGACTCTGCCTGCGGTGCCAGCATCCCATATGGGCACAGGTTAGTGTCCCTGATGCTCCTCTTCTGATCCAGCTCTCTGCTTATGACCAGGGAAAGCAGTGGAAGACAGCCCAAGCTTGGCCCCCTGCACTCCTGCTTCGTATCAGCTCAGCTTCTGCCGTTGCAGCAATTTGGGAAGTGAACCAATGGATGAAAGACCTGTCTCTCCCTTTCTCTGTAACTCTACTCTCAAATAAACAGAATCTTTAAAAAAAATAAGCAGTATAAGGCAACATTTTGATAAAACACATGTATCAACCACCCAGATGTATTTAAAAAGATTATTTATGTATTTGAAATACAGAATGATAGGGAGAGACACAGAATACGAGAAAGAGAGTGAGAGAGCAAGAGAGAGAGAGCGTGCACACATTTCTCCAGTGGTTCACTATCCAGATGCTTACAACAAGCAGAAGCTGGGCCCGGCCTAAGCCAGGAGCCAGAAAATTCAACTAGGTCTCCGATGTAAATGGCAGGAACCCAGGTATTTGAGCCATCACTTGCTGGTTCCCAGCCATGTTAGCAGTAAGCCAAATCAGAAGCAGAGGTGAGACTTGATCTCAGGCACCCCCTCAGGATATGGGATGTGGGCATCTCAAGTGGCAGCCTAACCCACTGTGCCACAGTACCTTCTCCCAAACACCCATTTTTAAAAACACATTTTCACATTTAGGGCATATTTCTACAATACTGGTCACCTTCATCATCCACATAAGAATCCACAACAGTTTAAATATGTAGTTTTTGATCTCTCATTTTGAATTGTTTTGCTTTTCATTTGAATACCTATATTCCTAACAATGCAGTACACACTTTTGAGAATTTGTATAAATGTAATTATATCTTTATGATTTTTTTCACAAAAATATTGTATTACTAGAGTAATTTTATTATATCAGTTTTATTGAAAATTTCATTACTGTAAGGGATTCATTTTATTAAATACTATTATACAATTATACAACTTCTATTAAAAAACTACGCATACTTTTCTGATCCCTTAATAATTAATTCAAATTCAAAACAAACACCAAATGTCATTTTTGGAGTGGCCATGTAACCGCTAATTCACACTGACTTTATTGTCCTAATAATGGGTAAGAAATCTGAGGTATTCCTGCTCCAGGCTTTACAGTAACTAGTATCAGCAGACTCATTTATTTTTGTTAAAATATATATTATTAGAATTACCTCTTATCATAGCCCTCAGGGACTTTGGGGATTCTAATTCTGTAATCTAGGATAATTGTCTGCACTTTTGATTAGTACATATATTTATGGCCATTTAAATTATCAGTATCAATGGGAAAAGGTAGAGGTCACATCACTCAGATTGACAGTGCTCTGTTACTCAATACCATTTGATTGACTATAGGACTGCATTCCTTTCCACCTTACAAATCTTCTATCCCATATTAGAGTCAAGGCTATTACAAAGGACTATGACAAGTGTCTCTCCAGAATTCAACTCTGTCTTTTGAATGCTTGTCATAAACAGTCTGTTAAATCTGTCAGAGAAGAAATTGAGATTGATTATAAAGGACTTCTGTGTGAACTCTGCTGAATTTAATGTCAATTGTAACGTTTCTAATATGCAGTATTCACCACTTACAAATGTCATGGAGAAGACAGCAACTTATTTTAGGACTCAAAAGTCTTCTCTTTTATCATCTTTGAAGCAAATTCAGCAGACTGGTGACTATTCTGTCCAGGTATAAGACGTCACCCAAGTTCACATAAGCTTCAACCTATTGCCCTGCACATTTGTAACTACACTTTATCAGCACAGTGGGTACTGGAGCAGGACAGAATTGTACAGATTATTTAATTTTGTGGTTTTCAAACAACTGCTTCACATAGATCCCTGGGGCTACCAGGAGATGTGAAAGGCAATTGACCCACAGAGTTTCAAATATGTCCACAAGCATGAGGTCTCGGGCTTTGTGTTATAGCCTGGATTTCTATAAAGATATCTTGCAAACCATTGCTACAAAAATGTAACTAAAATTCACCAACCCAGTACACTCCTCTTTTACACTCTTCACATTCTTCCTTCCATGATGTCACTATACATTAGAAGTCCTTGATGTTCTTGGATTGTCTTCAATTCTTCAGTGGGATACAATGAACATAGTAATGGTAGTAGTTAGAATGACAAAGTAAAAAATAAAAGTAGTGAGAATCCATGCATATGTGAAGTACCAGAGTCCAGATAAACAGAAATTGTACTGTAACAAAAATAAAGTTAAATGATAGATGTTAATTAACACAATGCCAGGGGTGGCCAGCGCCGTGGCTTAACAGGCTAATCCTAGCCTTGCAGCGCCGACACACCGGGTTCTAGTCCCAGTTGGGGCGCCGGATTCTATCCCAGTTGCCCCTCTTCCAGGCCAGCTCTCTGCTGTGGCCCGGGAAAGCAGTGGAGGATGGCCCAAGTCCTTGGGCCCTGCACCCGCATGGGAAACCAGGAGAAGCACCTGGCTCCTGGCTTCGGATCAGCGAGATGTGCCGGCAACAGCGGCCACTGGAGGGTGAACCAACGGCAAAAAGGAAGACCTTTCTCTCTGTCTCTCTCTCTCTCTCACTATCCACTCTGCCTGTCAAAAAAAAAAAAAAATGCCAGGGGTAAAAATATTCAGTTATTTTAAATATTGTTGAGGAATCTGAAATCTCCCAGGAGTTACATTCCCAGAATTTTTTGTTGTTGTTGTTTGTTTCCTATTGGTTGCTTGTAACCGATTTTTCCTTTTAATTGTCCCACCTTGCATTTTAAAATGGCAATCACTGATTTTTTACTCTTGGGCTATGAAGGAACAGTGTCTGTTGTGAACAGAAAAACTCTTCGTTTTGTAGGACACGTACTGATAATCATCAAAAAGTAGCAAATAAGGTAAGCACCAGGAACTATTGCTGTAGAAGCAATAACACCTAAAGTAGACATGTAGAACAATTTCTTTATTATCCTCGTAAAATCTGGGGATCAGGAATTCGATGGCAGATGGCTTATTTCAGTTCCAGGATGTCTTAGACTTCAGCTGTGAATACCCAAAGGCTAGGGATGACTCCGCATTTATTAGATTAATCTGGAGTTGTCTTCAGTCACGTGACTGGCAGTTGGCGCTGGATATCAGCTGAGGTCTTAGCTGAGTTGTAGATCAAAATAGTGCAAATACCTCTCTCTGGTTTCTCCCCATAGGCTAGTTCATGCTTTTTCACAATATGGACATTTGTTTTCAAGGGTAGGATTTCCCAAATAAAGGGCAAAAGTATATGGTATATTTATAATATACCCTAAGAGCACATGTAACCAAACTATTTTGTTTTACACTGGTTATGACGGTCAAATAGGTCCACTAAGAACATGGTTAACTACCCTGGGAAAATTTATCTGCCACATTCCACTTCTGACTACAGTAACATTCTCCATCCTCATGTTCAAGCCTATGCCATTATGTTATCAGCTACAAGACTGCCATTCAAAAGGTAGAAAAAATGGGAGGAACAGAACAACTCCTGTTTCATAATAATTCTGAAATTCAGCTGCTACCTGATGACAATCAATCAACTGGAGGTGGACTATGGGCTTCACCCTTTGGGTTTATAGATCATACTCTTAGAAAATCTTCATTTTCCAGAAGAAATAACTTATGTTCCTAACTGAATAGTTTTCCAAGCCTGTTTTCTATCCACAGAAATCTGTATTCTAAAGGTATCTTTCATGTTATATTATTTCTATCTCTTTAAGCTCATTGGGTATAATTTTTATGATGCATTGTAGTTTTCTACAGTTTTTCTACAGTTCTAACAGTTTATAATCACTCAGTTGCACAAAAACCATACTCATACATCTCTTCAAAATAAGGTCTGCTTTGCCTCAGGCTCTGTGTGAGACTACCACGGAGCACATCATTGCGACTCAGAGATTCTCATATTACATAAAGAAATTTTGTGAGGCATGTTCTTCGTTTTCTTACAGAGTACAAGGATACTTCAAAAAACTTTGTGGAAAATTGAATTTAAAGGAAAGTTTATTTCCATGTGACATATTATTGAAATCCATGTATAATTTTATAATATATGATCTCCCTGAATTCTTTTGTATACTCCTCTAAGTTTGTTGAAACAGTCCTGTAAGGCAATACCACAGATCTCTCTGACACTATACAACACATGGAACTTGGCTATCTTCCTTAAATATATTTTTTATTTTAGATCCTTACTAATCTGAGAAAAAATATTTTATTGTGAGAGGTGAAGCATGACAAAGAAATTATTATCAAAACTAGAAGGTCTTGGTTTACATACTTGGCAGAATGTCCTTAAGGTTCTTCTGTCTTCTTTTGTCATAGGAAACCAAAATAAACCAGTCAGTGTTTGAATATTCTGATTTCAACTATTTTTAGCTTGATTACCCTGTCTTAAGGATATATATTATAGTTTCTGCATCGCTGCAGGAAATGCTGTAGTCAAACTTTTCAAAACTGCACAGCAAGGTCTCTATTCCATTTTTGACAGTCTCCTTGAAGGTGAGCAGGCTTTCACAAACAGTATTCTCAAAGCCGTTCTAGCTTCTCCTTACCTTGTTCTAAACCTATCCTTATGTTATGAGTTTTTTTGCACAATAATATTCTTCTAGGTACCAAAATATCATGAGTATTTATTGTTGTGTAATAACTGTGAAACCAAATGCTTGGAAATAACCAGAGTATTCGTTTTGTTCAAATGTCTTTGATAAGGCTCTGTAGAAATTCATTTTTACTATTTAACTGGGACCATTTCAAGATGGTTGCCTCATGTGATAGGCATGTTAATGCCATGTGTCAGGTGAGAATTCCACCAAGGCTGTGGGCCAGGAATTGACTTCTCTGTGCCATCCTTTATGTAGACGACTAGCACTTTCTCACACAGAATGACTGTATTGCAAGTGGGAACATACCCAAGGAAAAGAACAGAAATGCATAGCAGACATAGGCCCTATTTTCAGAAGTCCACTTCTGGTGGTTTACTTCCACCAATCAAAAGTTAAATTATTTAACTGCAACTAACACTGACCATAAACAGTGGGGTAGATGAATATATTAGGAGAATATGTTTATAATTTCTGAAAATATTTTATTAGAAACTACCTTCCACATTATACAAAGAATTCTTAGAGCTCAATCATGAAAACGTAAATAACCAAATTAAAAAAGAGCAAGAGATTTGAATAGATGTTTTTATCCCAGTGCACATGAAAAGTTTTTTGCCATTGTTAATCATTAAGGAAATACAATGGATAGCTACTACCTAAAAGATAATAGACAATAAATGTACAGAAATTTGTTGCCTCATACAATGGGTTGAAGACATAAAATGAGGCACCTGTTTTGGAAAACAGTTTAATAGTTCCTCCAAATAGAGAGAAAATTGCCACATTACCTGGCAATCACATGCCTTATGTACACCCAAGGGAACTGAAAACACGTATTTATATAAAAACATGTACAGAAATGTTCATAGCACTATCATTCATGATAATATGCCAATTAAAATTGGTTCAAACATCTATTAATGGATGTATGTACTAAAAATATGATCTATCAATAACAGCATATTTCTGAGCCATAAAATTTACTGAAATACCTGTTCATGCTCCAGAATGGGTCAACTCTGTATTAAGAAAATGAAGCTAAACACAAAATATCACCTACAGTATGATTTCATTTATACAAGTGAAGTGGAACAAGATAATCCAGGGAGTTGTTAGGTCCTATACAGTAGAAAGAAAAGAGCACAAGTTATTAATAGGTACTGGATTTTTGAAGGAAAGGATCATTAAAATTGTCAGAAATGAGAGATAGTCATGATCAATGTATAACATTGTGACTATTCTAAAAAACACTGGAACTGGTGTTGTAGTGCAGTGGGTAAAACTTCCATCTGCAATGCCAGCATCCCACACAAATGCCCATTTGAGCCATACCACTTCTGATGGAGTGCTTGTTAATGCCTTTGGGAAAGCAGGCGAGGATGGCCCCATTGCTTAGGCCCCTGCCACCCTCATGGGAGACCAGATGGCATTCTTGGCTAGCGGCTTGAGCCAGGGTCCAGCCCAATTGGCCACTGTAGCCATTTAGGAAATGAACCAGCTGAAGGAGGAGCACTTGCTTGCTCGTTCTCTCACACTCTGTTTCTCTTCCTTTCTCTGTAACTCTGCCTTTCATGTAAATAAATAAATCTTTAAAAAGAAACACTGAATTGCGGGACTTTAGATGGTCAATTTTATAGTATATGAATAATGATTCATATTTTCAAAATTCTTCAATAAAATAAAACAAAAAAAATAATAAAAAATACTGTTGCAGTTGTAGTGCCAGGATCTCACACATCTCTCTGCATTATCAGAAATCCACACAGGGGTAGAAACTCATGGGACTCGCAGCAATAATGAACAAATGGGAACTGTTCCTATCCCATGGTTAGCAACATTGCTGGTGGTCTCCCAACGGTATACTTGACAAATAATAGGGAGTAGGGAGAGATCCATGATTAATGTTGGTATCCTCAGGAGGTTTCAAGAAGGGATATGTGAAGAAATACTTGCAAGGACTGGGCCACCTCATAATTAAGGTAAAATGTTTTTAGCTTTCTAATTTAAATACTAAGAAAAATCATAATTTTATAGTGATGAACATTCAAATATAAGCATTTGCTTTTTGCTTTTTTTTTTTTTTTTTTTTTACATAGAGCAAAGTGTATTCCACCAGTTATTTTGAGAGAAGAATTTTAAGCTAGGGAATCTTAATTCTGCTGCTAATTGAATAAGAACTTATGTTAGAGATTGGTATTTCACTTTGTAAAATGATTTTTGGGAATCTTTTTATAGCATCACTTTTTGTATTATTAATAATTTGAATTCAATCATACAATTCTCAATATAAATATACAGCTACATATCAGGATAACATGCTTACATAGGAGACACCTAGAGAAAAATCTACAAAACAGTGTACTCCAATTTTTTCACTGAGTAGTAATGCAGTAATTGAGTAGTAGTAGTAACAATGGGATCAAAGTTTCATGAAACGCAAAATTGAACAGCTATTCAAAAAGTAAACTCATCAAACCCTCTAATTGAGACTGAATCATTGCATAGAATCCTCAAGCCATGCCTTAGTAGAACTAAATTAGCTTCAGATTAAAGGATACTGTGCATTTTCCATAATAAACCATGAAAGCAAGTTTTGAAATGACCAAACTATATCCAAAAATAACATGTTAGATCAAAATCTAACCTCATTTACAGGCCAAATTCATCAATAAATTACATAAACATCAAAATTTCCAGCATTTAGTAAAAATATCAGCTATTTTTAAAAAGTAGGGAAAGATTTTGAAGCATGAAACAAAATCTGCAAATGGATAAAAAGATTTTGAGACCAGTACTCAAAGTAACACAACTTCATGAATCTTTGAAATATGCTAAAGCAAATTAGGGAAAGCATGAACATAACTTAAAATAATAATCCTTAAAAGAAAAAAGAATGTGGGATGAGAATAATAGCAGGAAATATACTAGAGGAAAAACTGGTGAGCTTGAAAGTATACTATTACACATATTCAGAAATAAAAACACAATAAAAAATAAGTTGGCAAAACCTATGTGAAATATGAAACAATATCATGTATAATATTGACAGATAATGGGAATTCCAATGGAAGAGGAGAAAGCAATAGAAACAATAAGTGCTAGATAAAAATTTCCAGCTCCATGAAACAAATTCACCAGTTAAAAAAGCTAAGTCCCAAACAGCAAAAATAAATCAAAGAAACATTGCACACACACACATACACTCTCACACCAGCATGTATATTCTATAAGAAAACTACTGAAAATGAATATTAAAGAGAAAGCTAAAGGAGAAATACAATGGACTCAGAGTGATAAAAACAAAAATTATGGCAGAAAATTTATCAGATTTCTGCAAAGCAAATGACAATGGACAACTTGAAAACACTGAACAGAAAAGCAAATATATTATACTCAAAAATATATTTCAAAAATTTTGGCAAACAACGATTGTGCAGGCCAATAACAACTGACTGAATTAGTGCACAGTAGACCTATTACTATAATAATAATCAATGTAGGATTTTTTAATCTATGTAATACTAACAGTATGATAAGAATAGCATAAATGTTTTTGTTAAAGATTTATGTATTTATTTGGAAGTCAGAACTACAAAGGCCAGGATAGGGGGAAGAATGAGTGAGTGAGTGAGAGAGAGAGAGAGAGATGAGAAATATCGTCCATCTACTGGTTCACTCCCCAGGTGCCCACAATAGCCAGGGCTGGACCAGGCTGAAGCCAGGAGCCAGGAGCTTCTTCTAGGTCTCCCACATGGATGGCTGGCACACAAACACCTGGGCCATCTCCACTTCTCTGCTCAGGCCACTAGCCAGGAGCTGGATTAGAAGTGAAGCAGCCAGGACATGAACTGGCATCCAAGTGGGATGCCAGTATTACAGCAGCATCTTTACCTGCTGCACCACAATGCTGACTCCAGCATAAAAATTGGAAAGAAATAAATGATAGTGTTTTAAAGTTGTTATGAAATATGGAACATCATATAATATTTAGATAGATGGAGATAAATTTAAAACACACACCAGAAACCCCATAGCACTCGTTAAAAATAAGATTTTAACTCATTAGACAAGAGACATGATTAAATATAAAAATCCAATTGATTCGTTATATATGTGTGTTCTACATCCATAGATTTGACTAACTGTGCATCTCATACTATGTAGTTAGGCCTACAATAATTGCATCTGTACTGAACATGCACAAACTATTTTTTCCCTGTGGTTATTCCCTAAATAATACAGTACAACTATTTACATAACATTTACATTGAAATAGGTTATACATAGAGATCACTTAAAGGATATAATAGGATGTGCACAGATTATATGCAAATATTATGCCATTATATATAATGACCTTGAGCACCTGCAGATTTTAGTGTCATCAGGGATCCTGAAACCCATCCCCTGTGGACACTGAAGAATGACTAAATGAATTTAATTCAAATATTTTCAGGAACAAAAGCAATCAAGGAAAAATAGGACAAATAGGAATCTGGTGTTAAGGTATAAATATAATCAGAAACTATTTCATTAAAGTTATCTAAACAACTTAAAAATCCAAGAAAAGGGCATATAAAGAGCCAAAACTAAATGATGCTTACAGGAAATTCACTTCAGATAGCAAGATAGAGTTATGTTACAATGCAATGGGGTAGACACTTACTCTCATTGACATGCTGATCAAGTTGTCTAGGTCCTGGAGGGATGCCTAGGTTGGACACATGTCTCTAGCCCTTGACTCCAGATTCACATTAATGTGGATCCTGGAAGGTGGTGATGATGGCTCAGGGAATTGGATTCCTGCCACCCACCCATGTGGAAGAAAGCCATAGCCTCACCCTGCCTGAGCCTCTGTGAATTTTGTGGTAGTGAACTGGTATACAAGAGCTCTGCTTATATAAGAGACAAAGAGGCAAACAAATAAAGTTAAAAAGTAAAACAATGGTAAAATAGTGTAGAAAAGTAGCAACCTATGGAAAACGTAAATGATTGTATGATTATTATGAACAAAATAGACTGAACAAAAAGAATATTATCATAGGTGAAGCTCAGTATTTCATAATGATTAAAAAGAAATGAACTAAGCAGATATAATACCAATGTTTATAACATTATTATCAAGACATGAAGTCCATATGATAAAATAGGAAGAAATTAACAAATCCACAACTATGCTGCAGAATTGCATCACTACCTTTTTTTTTTTTTTTAAGATTTTACTTATTTATTTGAGAGGTAGAGTTACAGACAGAGAGAGGGAGAGACAGAAAGAAAGGTCCTCTATCCGCTGGTTCACTCCCCAAATGGCCTCAATGGGTGGGGCTGTCCTAGGCTGAAGCCAAGAGTTTCCTCCAGGTCTCCCATGTAGGTGCAGGGGCATACAGTTGAGCCATCCTCTGTTGTTTTCCCAGGACATACCAGAGAGCTGGATTGGAAGAGCAGCAGCTGGGACACAAGCCAGGTCCATATGCTATGCTAGCACCACAGGCAGAGGCCTAGCCAACCATGCCATGGTGCTGGCTCCTCATCACTACTCTTTCTGTAATTGATTAATTCAGTGCAAAGAGAGTAGGAATCTAGAAGACTTAAACTGTAATAACAGCTTGATTTAATTACCATTTATAGATAATAGTGATATAGTGCTCATTTATTTTAATGAACATGAAAAATTAACTAAGAAAAAACGTAGTGTCTAGGTTATAATAATTATAATAAGCTTAAAGTTATATAAATTTAAAAAGGCAAGTTCTTTTATCCCAATAGAATTACACCACAAAAATAACAAATATATCTGTAAGATCCCTAGCTTTAGAAATTAAATTTCTTCATAACATATGGGTCAAAAATAAAATTGTGAGAAAAATCAGAAAATATTTAGAAGTAAAAAAAGATGAAATAAAAACAAATTATATGAACAAATGTGTGGAATACAAATTAAAGAGAAATTTATATTCAAAATATTTACATTAGAGAAAATAAAAATCTAAAGTCAATAATATTCTGAGCTTACTTCAGCATCACCTATACTATAACTGGAATAATACAGAGAAGATAAAGTCAACCCCTGATTGAAGAAGACATACAAAACCATGAAACATTCCATATTTTTACCTTGAATACAGGTTTTTTTTTTTGAAATATATCAATTAGAAGAATAAAAAGAACAAAACCATTGCTCAGGAACTCTGGGATACCATGAGTGAATGAATTTTCAAATTTTGGGGGAATTCTCAAAGATGTAGATAAAAGTAATGACTTAGAAAACCTGTTCAAAGAAATAGCACAGAAGTTCCTCAACATGGAAAAAGACATGGAAAATCAAATACAGTCATCAGTAGGAAACAAAATAGACATGATCTCATAAAAAAAATTCACCATAAAACATTATAGTTAAATTTTCCACAGTACAATACAAAGAAAATTCTAAAATTTGTAAGAGGAAAGTCCAGGTCACTTTTAATGGAATCCCCAGGGATCCAAAATGTTGAATAAGGTGAAACCACCTGACTGCAGCCATGCTAGGATATAAAAATGAAAACAAAGAAAGGACCACATTTCCAGGGTCTGACTGACAAATATTTTCCGTGGATCTATAACAAAAAGAACAAAGACTCCATGGGACAGAAAGAAGACAAAGACACAGTTGAGCCCAGCCATGTAGTGCATCCAGCTGACAGTTGGGAGTCACTATCCTACCAAGTCAAGGTCAAAAGAAGTTGTGTGTCCTGTTACCCACAGCTTTAGCCAAGGGAGAGATCTGCAATCACCCACTGTGACTTCATCCTGGAGAGCTGACTCCGGTATGAGCAGATGCTGGGCTCTGAGAAGAGAAGCCGCATTGCGTCCCTCCCCTCACACACTCACACAGAGCACCAAGTCAAGCTGTGAAAAGTCACACAACTGATGTGTTCACTGCTGCTACCAGAAGTTAGATTCAGTGCAACTTGTGGGGCAGTTGACAGATCCCCTGCATCCTGCAACTGTGGGAGTTTTGGGGACTTAGCCCCATGTTCAGTCACTCTACATGAACAAGGGTGTTCCCTTTGGCTTCTGTGGCTAGCACGAGCAGCAGCTCATAAAACATCTGCTCCCATCCTGAGAGATCTGGGTAATGACACCACAGTACCATGCAATATAACCAGTTCTAATTTCGTCATTTCCACTGGAATCTGCCCAGTGGACCTAGAGAAGAACCCTGTTGCATTCCACCTCTCCAGACCCATACCCACCAGAGCAAAATGTCCTGTATACTTTCTAGTCACACTATGGGACAAGATCAGGATTCAGTGCACATCCCTCAGACCCGGGTACAGGGCTGTTGGTGTTAAAAGCCACAATATCAGGTACTCTCTCCTAACAAGACCTGAGGAAGGACCCATCCACATAACAGAGTCTTAAGAGTCACAGAAATTGGTGCCACAAGCCCCAGTATCATTCAGGTTTATCATTGGGACAAATAGTAGCTCCTTTTTCTCCCTCATCAAGAACAAGGCCCTGGTTATCACAATTCCCAATGTGACTGATAATAAATTCTCTGTGTATTGAATATACACATACTAGGAAATATAAACTCATCTCAAAGTCACACTTCTAGCCCTAAAAATTGCAGCAGACTAGACCACTGTACCACTTATAGACACAGCTGACATGGATTGAAAAAGAAGGAAATCACTCAGAGGCTACACTTTTGTTCTACCTAGAACCAAAGCCAAAGAAACAAGCTAAAGATACCCCACACTCCACCTAAACCATACTAAAACCTACTCCATAAAGAAGGAGGAGTTATTATACCAGATGTGCAGACATCAATGTAGGTACACAGGACACATGAAAAAGCAAGGTAGCATGACACATAAAGGACCACAATAATTCTCCAGAATTAGATTCTAATCTGAAGAAAATCTGAAATGCCAGGAATGGAATTCAAAATAATGATTGCAAGAAAATTCAATATGATGCAAGAGAATACAGATGGACAGATTAATGAAATGCAGAATCAGTGAATAACATGAATGTATATATAACTAAGGTGATAGAAATCATTAAGAAGAACCAATTAGAAATTTAGGAGATTGAATCTTCAATCACTGAAATAAAAATACAAATTGAGACCTTTAACATTAGAATAAAAGAAGTGGTGGAAAAATTGTCTGACCTAGAGGACAATACTTTTGAATAATTATAAAAAATAAAATAATTTGAAAGAATGAAGGAAATTTACATGAAATACCATTAAATGACTAAATATTCATATTATAAGTATTGCTGATGGATATAAAAGGAAAAAGGAATCAAGAACATGCTAAATTAAATAAAAGTTGAAAATGTCCAAAGTCTTGAAAGATGTCTAGATACTGGAATCTCAAAGGACTCCAGGGAGACTCAACAAAAAAAAGTAAAAATGTGTGTCTGTCTTCTGAGGCATGTTGTCAAAACTGTCAAAAGTTAAGTACAAGGAGAGAATCCTAAAGACAGTAAGAGAAAAGCATCAAGTTATATATAAAGGAAACACATTAGACTAACATCAGATTTATCAGCAAAAACCCTACAGGCCAAAAGAGAGTGGGGTGATATATCCAAGGTTTTAAAAGGAAAAAAAAAAAAAACTTCCAACCAATAATATTACATCTGGTGATTCTATTCTATAAGTGGGGAAATGAGGTATTTTCTGGATAAGCAACATTGAGAGAATTCACTGCCATCAGGCCAGCCTTACAAGAAATTCTGTAGATTCCTGCACTAGAAGTAAACATCATGAAAACACATAACACCACCAAATTCAGTAACAGAGCAGGTAAAATCAAAATCCAATTGATAACATGAGAGGGCATAATTAGTACTTACTTATTAGTACTAACCTGGAATATAAATGGATTATATTCAACAGTCAAAAGACTTAGGTTGGTTGAATGGTCAATAAAACAAGACTCCACCATATACTATTCACAATAAAGTCACTTCACAAACAAATAAAAAAATACATATACTGAGAGTGAATGGCTGGAAAAATTACTAGGTGAATGGAAACCAAAAATGAGCAGGAATCGCTTCCCTCAAATCAGATAAAACAGACTTCAAATCAAAAACCGAAAAAAAGAACCAGTCATTTTGTTTAGATACAAAGTTCAATTCAGCATATAGCAATCATAAATATATATGGATCCAACGCATGATGAGCCAGGTATATACAGAAAAAACCATTAGATCTAAAGTCAAAGATAGACTCCACTATAATAATGGTGGGTTATTTCAGCACCCTGCTCTCATCAATGGACAGAGCAACCAGGCAGAAAACCCATAAAAATACAACAGAGCTGAAACATACTATTGAGCAAAGGACCTCACAGACAGTTACCAGACATCACAATAGCTACAGAATGTACATTCTTTTTGTAAGTACATGGAACATTTTCTAGGATAGACTATATCTTAGGTTAAAAATCAACTCTTGATGAATTTGAAAGGATTGACATTATACCATGTATCTTCTCAGACTACAAAGGAATAAAACTAGAAATCAGCAACAAGAACATATGGTTGGGCCACCGGATTCTGTCCTTGTTGCTCCTCTTCCAGTCCAGCTCTCTGCTGTGGCCTGGGAAGGCAATGGAGGATGGCCCAAGTCCTTGGTCCCTGCACCTGCATGGGAGACCAGGAGGAAGCACCTGGTTTCTGGCTTCGGATCAGCACAGCACACAGGCCGCAGCAGCCATTTGGGGGGGGGGGGTGTGTGAACCAACGGAAAAGGAAGACCTTTCTCTCTGGACCTTTCTCTCTGTCTCTCTCTCTCTCATTGTCAAAAGAAAAAAAAAAAAATATATATATATATATATATATATATATGATCCAGCAACCCACTTCTGCATATATGCTGAAAAGACATGAACATTTATTTTATTTATTTGAAAGGCAGAGTTGGAGTGAAAGAGAGAGAGAGAGAAAGAGAAAGAGATCTTCTATCCACTGGTTCACTCCCCAAAATGGCCATAAAGGCTAGAGCTAGGCCATTCAGATACCAAGAGCCAGGAGCTACTTCTGGGTCTCCCGTGTAGGTGCAGGGGCCCAAGTATTTGAGATATCTTCCAATGCCTTCCCTAGCACATTAGCAGGAACTGGTTTGCAAGTAGAGCAGCCAGTACTCAAATGGGCTCCCATATGGCACCACAGGCACCAGCTTTCCCTGTTATACCACAGCACCAGCCCCTACATGAACATATTATATCAAAGAGATATCTGAACCACCACGTTTTATAGTAGCCTGTTCACAATAGCCAAAATATGGGATTAACTAAGGTGTCTGTCATAAGATGAATAAAGAAAATGTGGCAGGCTGGCACCGTGGCTCAATAGGCTAATCCTCCTTCTTGCAGTGCCAGCACACCAGGTTCTAGTCCCAGTCGGGGCACTGGATTCTGTCCTGGTTGCTCCTCTTCCACTCCAGCTCTCTGTTGTGGCCCGGGAGTGCAGTGGAGGATGGCCCAAGTCCTTGGGCCCTGCACCCACATGGGAGACCAGGAGAAGCACCTGGCTCCTGCCTTCAGATTGGCGCAGTGAGCCGGCCGCAGCAGCCATTGGAGGGTGAACCAACGGAAGGAAGAAAGGAAGGAAGGAAGAAAGAAGGAAAGAAAGAAAGAAAGAAAGAAAGAAAGAAAGAAAGAAAGAAAGAAAGAAAGAAAGAAAGAAAGAAAGAAAGAAAGAAAGGAAAGGAAAGGAAAGGAAGGAAGGAAGGAAGGAAGGAAGGAAGGAAGGAAGGAAGGAAGGAAGAAAGAAAGAAAGAAAGAAAGAAAGAAAGAAAGAAAGAAAGAGAAAGAAAGAAAGAAGGAAAGAAGGAAAGAAAGAAAGAGAGAGAGAAAGAAAGAAAGAAAGAAAGAAGGAAGGAAGGAAAGAAAGAAAGAAGGAAGGAAAGAAAGAGAGAGAAAGAAAGAAAGAAAGAAAGAGAGAGAGGGAAAGAAAGAAAGAGAGAAAGAGAGAGAGAAAAAGAGAGAAAGAGAGAGAGAAAGAAAGAAAGAGAGAGAGAAAGAGAGAAAGAAAGAAAGAGAGAAAGAGAGAAAGAGAGAAAGAAAGAAAGAAAGAAAGAAAGAAAGAAAGAAAGAAAGAAGGAAGGAAGGGAAGGAAGGAAAGGAAGGAAAGGAAGGAAAGGAAAGAAAGGAAAGAAAGGAAACAAAGAAAGGAAGGAAGGAAGGAAAGGAAGGAAAGGAAGGAAGGAAGGAAGGAAGGAAGGAAGGAAGGAAGGAAGAAAGAAAGAGAAAGAAAGAGAAAATGTGGCATATATACATAATGGAATATTACTTAGGTATAAATAGAATGAAATTCTACCATTTACAGCAAAATGGACACAAATATAGGGCATCTTGTTGAGTGAAATAAGCCACATAGAGAAAGATAAATACCACATATTCTCCCTTATATGTGATAAATTAAAAATGGAAAAAAATTAAAAACAAAATAAACAAATACCTATGTGTCAGTATTACTGCAAATATAGTTTTTCAAACTCTGTATTATACATTTGTTCAACCAATAGTTAAGAATGCTATACTACTATGGTTTTAATGATCAGTGATTATTTTAAAATTCTCTGTATGTGGGTGAAATGGTCGCCTTTCCATTTGATAATTGTTTATAGCCCCTGTCTATTATTAGGGTAAATTAGAGGGTTTTTTTTTTTTTTTTGCTTTTTACTTGTTGCATTCTTTATTAATTGGAGAATTAAACCCTCCGTTGTAATATAAATTATAAAATGTATTGGCTGGTGCCGTGGCTCAATAGGCTAATCCTCCACCTTGCACACGAGGTTCTAGTCCCGGTCGGGGCACCAGATTCTGTCCCGGTTGCCCCTCTTCCAGGCCAGCTCTCTGCTGTGGCCAGGGAGTGCAGTGGAGGATGGCCCAAGTGCTTGGGCCCTGCACCCCATGGGAGACCAGGAGAATCACCTGGCCCCTGCCTTCAGATCAGCACAGTGTGCTGGCCGTGGCGGCCATTGGAGGGTGAACCAACGTCAAAAAGGAAGAGCTTTCTCTCTGTCTCTCTCTCTCACTGTCCACTCTGCCTGTCAAAAAATATAAAAAAATTTAAAAAAGAAAATATGTTAAAAAGAAGTAAAGGAAGAAAAAGGAGGGGGTAGGGAGATGGAGGGAGAGAGCAACTAAGAAACAGAGAGGAGGGAGGGAGGGAGGAGGGGAGAGAAGGAGGGAAGAAGGGAATATTATATTCTTAGATCTGTAGCTATAAAATATATTGAATCTTTAAAACACTAAAGCTAAAAATTAATTTTAAAAAAAGTTTCCCAACATCTGTTATAGTAAGGGTAATCTCTTCAATAAATGATGCTGGCAAAACTGGATGTATATATGTAGAAGAATGAAATAAAATTGGTATCTCTTACAATATTAATCAACTTAAGATGGATCAAGGACCTATAAGACATGAGACTAAAGTTTCAGGAACAAAATATAGGGGAAACACCAGGATACTGACATATGTGATAACATCTTCAATAAGACACCCAATGCATAGGCACAAAATGCAAAAATAAATAAATGGGATTATATCAAATGAACTCAGGATCTTCTGCAGAGCAAAGGAAGTGATCAATAGAATGAAGAGACATCCAACAAAATGGGAAAATATATTGCCAAGCTATTTATCTGACAAACAATTCATATTCAGAATATATCACTGACTCAAAAAAATCAATTACAAAAATTAAGAAATGAGCAAAGTTGCTCATAGATAATTCTCAAAAGAAGAAATACAAATGCTCAACATCACTAGTTGTCCTGGAAATGCAATTCAAAGTCACAATGAGATATCACCTCATCCCAGTTAGAATGAATTTTTTTTAAGGAAAATAATTTCATAAGTAAAAATTTAGGAATATAGTTATTCTTCCCACAATATCTGCCCTATCCAAAATATAGTGTAACAAATACTGGTGAGAATGTGGAATAAGGTGATCTTTATACTTTCTCAAACCAATGGTTAAAAATGTTTTACAAATATAGTTTGAACAACCTTTGATTATTTTAACATGTACTGTATATGAGTGAAATGGCTATCTTTTTTTTTTTTTTAGCTTTTTTTATTTTATTATTTTTTTTTTTTAATTTTTGACAGGCAGAGTGGACAGTGAGAGACAGAGACAGAGAGAAAGGTCTTCCTTTTGCCGTTGGTTCACCCTCCAATGGCCGCCGCGGTAGCGTGCTGCGGCCGGCGCACCGCGCTGTTCCGGTGGCAGGAGCCAGGTGCTTCTCCTGGTCTCCCATGGGGTGCAGGGCCCAAGGACTTGGGCCATCCTCCACTGCACTCCCTGGCCACAGCAGAGAGCTGGCCTGGAAGAGGGGCAACCGGGACAGGATCGGTGCCCCGACCGGGACTATAACCCGGTGTGCCAGCGCCGCAAGGCGGAGGATTAGCCTGTTGAGCCACGGCGCCGGCCAAATGGCTATCTTTCCACTTGACTATTTTTATAGCCTATATTACTGCTGAACTAGAGTCTATTTACTATTTTCTTGTTGATACCTATATTTAGTGTATCATTAAGCCTTTAAATTAAATGTTAATTCAAAATATATTTTTTCAAAAACTAAAGAGAGAAAGAAAGAGGAAGAGAGAGGACGTGAGAGGGTGGAAAAGGAAAGAGAGAGAGAGAAGGAGAGTAAATGAAAACCATTTGGTTCTTATATCTATGAACTACATTCAATCTGATCTTTTGTATTATGCTATATTAACTTGAGAAAGATAAAGTATCCCCCCAAAAAAACATGAATACAAAGCAGCAAACGAAGTGTTATATAGACAATTACTTCAACTCCAGAAAACAAATGTACTTAAGTGAATGTGTGTGCATATGTATGTGGATATGTTTGTGTGAGTTTGCTCATGCATGTAGCAAAGCATATGGGAGGGCAGATGACACCAAATTTTAAACAATAAGACATTAAAATTTTTGTAAAATAAAATAAAAAGGAGTTCTTATCAATTGATGGAGGCTTTTGATTGATGAATTTCAAGAGAAACAGAGAGAATAAAAGATAAAAGGTAACTGAAATGAAGAGCTGTTTCTTGAAACAAACAAAATTGATACATTTTTGGCCAAATTACCAAAAAAAAAAAAAAGGAGGGGAATGAAAACAAAAGGAAAGAGGGAGGGTATGAAAGAATAATTCCAGAGCAGCCATTCAGCTGCTACCTGGGATGCCCACATACCATCATAGTGCATGGGATAGAGTCCTGCCTTGAAAAGAGATGAAGCCTACATTTTCAGCAATAGACAATTCTAAAATAATTTGCAACAAAGCAATTAGAAGTAATAATACTTTAGTATACCTATTAAATATAAGATTATTATCACAAATGGTGTTTCTGCTTATGATGGAACTTCAAAAAGTTCACGGAAAATTAAATGATAAAACAAACTTCATATCTCAACACAAATTCCAAAAACTCCAAGACAATTTTGTAAGCAAGGATACCATTAATCTACCCTTTAAAAATGAATATTCTTAGATTAACCACAACAATGCAGTTTTTTACATTATTAACCAAAGAAAAATCCATGTCCTTTAAAGACTTTTTAATAACAGGAAACAAATATAACAAAAAGAGCTGAAGACTGTAAAGTGTGGTTCAGCTAATAATTTTCCACTGAAATTCTCACAAAATTGCCTTTGCTTGATGAGAAGAATGAGGAACCCCACTGGTGCAGAAGTCCTCTCTGATATCTGTTTAGGGTATTGTTCTTCAAAAAGTACTGCTAATCTTTTCAAAATACTCTCAGAAAATGCAGATGTTGTTTGCTGGCCATCCAAAATGTTAGCAAGCAAAATGCCATGGGCATCACGAAAACCTGTGGCCATGACTTTTGTTCTTGACTAGAAGGCCTTTGCTTTGACTGGATCACCTGAGTCTCCTGATAGTCACTGCTTTGATTGTACTTTGTCTTCAGAATCATACTATTTTTTTTTTTTTTGACAGGCAGAGTGGACAGTGAGAGAGAGAGACAGAGAGAAAGCTCTTCCTTTTTGACGTTGGTTCACCCTCCAATGGCCGCTGCGGCCAGCGCACTGTGCTGATCCGAAGGCAGGAGCCAGGTGCTTCTCCTGGTCTCCCATGGGGTGCAGGGCCCAAGCACTTGGGCCATCCTCCACTGCACTCCCTGGCCACAGCAGAGAGCTGGCCTGGAAGAGGGGCAACCGGGACAGAATCCGGCACCCCGACCGGGACTATAACCTGGTGTGCCGGCGCCGCAAGGCGGAGGATTAGCCTATTGAGCCACTTCATCTCCTATTGCCACTTTTCCAAGTAATGCTTCAGGATTGTGACCCCACTTGTTTAAAATATACTTTGAAGGCTTCTCTTGTCTATAATTGAGCTGGGTGCAACAATATTGTTACCCATAGAGAAGAAGTTGCTCCACTCTCATTTCTCAGTCAGAATCATATAAATTGAACAAATTGAAAGTCTATGCTTTTGATTATTGTTTTTTGCAGTTCATCAGTCCTCTTTAATTAGGATATGAACAATTTTCTTTATACAAATAGACATAGATGAATTGCCACCAAAGGTTTAATATTCAGTGTCATTTTACCCTTTCTCAAATAGATTACCCTAGGATGATGTTGAGAAGCAGTGGGTTAAAACGTACCTTGTAATGCCAGTATCCCATTTCAGAATACCTATTCAGGTCTCCAGTGCTCCACTTCTAATCAAGTCTCCTGCTAATGCATCTAGAAATGAGGCTAAAAGTGACCCATTTTGATGCTTGTGACCTACGTGAGAGACTCAGATAAGTTCCAGTTTCCTGACCTCAAATTGGCCCAGCTCTGGTATAGAAGACATTTGGGGAATGAACCAGCAGATAGTTCATTCTCTCCTCTCTCTGCATGTATGTTTGTGTGTGTGTGTGTGTGTATCTGTGCTACTCTGCTTTTCAAATAAACAAAAATATATAAACTTTCTCATTGTTCTTTCTTCATATAAAGAAAAAAACTTCATATATTCCATATATACAGTTTTAAGATCATAGTGATACTTCTCTTGTTACTGTCCCTCCTTCCTTCCTTCCTTAATTTTAACTTTTACAATGATATACTTTCAATTTACTTTATAATAGCAAGCTTAATAAGCTTTAAAAATTCTATAGATGTTAATTGGGCCTCTGCCATTCAGAGCTGTTGAGAAATGTCCAGTTAACTCACTCTCCTTTATTGGCAATACATATTTCACTCTTGAACAACTGCCAAAGTTAATGAATATCATTTCACCATACTTTGCATGCCATCTGTAGTTAGAAAAGTCATGAACACCACTGTGCCACAATCGCTTAGGATGGACTAAAATTTGTTGGTACTTTTCAAAGTTTGAGGAGATGCAGGGATTAGCAACCTCAACTCCAAAACTCCAGTGGTGCCTCATTATTATTCTTTAACCCAAAATTCAGTGTAAAATATTGCTAATTATATTCTGCTGGACTTGCTTACTCTTGTGTTTTTGACCAATTCATCCCACTACCTGCCAGTCACATGTGATGATAATTTATCTAGTTACATCTCCTCTCACACCAGTTTTATTTTCAATATATATATGGTCAATATTTTTAGTTAGTCACTCACCTTGGTTTCTAGGTTATTATATGCATCATCCCTATCTATGGAAACTAGGAAACTTCTAGGGTGATAAATGTTTGTGTGCATAGCAGCAGGATAGAGAAGAGGTTTGAGAAGTTGGAAGAGAAATTGACATAATGAATTTAACTGATTTACTCCACTGTTTACAGGATTTTAGGAGAATGCATTTTAAAATGTAATCCCTCATTAAAATATTTTGTAATGAAGAAATGGAACTTGAGTAATTATTCGTTAGATGTATATCCATTTTTTCATAAAAATAAAATACATATAAACAGAAACAACCTACATTTTCACGTAAATAAAATCAAACTGCATTAATTTGAATATAGAGCTCTGTCAAAATCTTAAAATACACCATATATATGTTTACATAGACAGAAACTCTACTTGCTGGGCTAAAACTTGAAAATATGTAGATACTTCAAGTTGTACACTAACACAAAGATGGATAGAAATATTGAAGGCTGGCGCCGCGGCTCAATAGGCTAATCCTCTGCCTTGCGGCGCCAGCACACCAGGTTATAGTCCTGGTCGGGGCGCCGGATTCTGTCCAGGTTGCCCCTCTTCCAGGCCAGCTCTCTGCTGTGGCCAGGGAGAACAGTGGAGGAAGGCCCAAGTGCTTGAGCCCTGCACCCCATGGGAGACCAGGAGAAGCACCTGGCTCCTGCCTTCGGATCAGCACAGTGCGCCGGCCGCAGCAGCCACTGGTGGGTGAACCAACAGCAAAAGGAAGATCTTTCTCTGTGTCTCTCTCTCTCACTGTCCACTCTGCCTGTCAAAAAAAAAATATTGAAATGGTCCATTTCTTGATGGTAATCATTATTTTTCCTGATTATTGCCACTGATGGATCCTGGAAAGGCCTGGTAAATGTATAGCTCTTCAGATAGCTAAGGTGAAGACTTAGTTACACAGCTGTAATTACTACAGTGAAGCTTGCTGAAAAGAAGAGTTGGTGTGAAAAAAGAATTCCACTAAAAGGAAACCACCATTATCTTTTAGCCAATATTTTCTTAATTTAAAAGGAAGAAGGTACATTTTGTTTCTATTTTGTTTTTCTTTATTTCTAAAACACCAAATTTGGAGCTATATTCAATTGGAAGGTGGTAAAGAAATGATGAAATTATTTCTGCTCAACTTCTTGCTATGAATAAATATATTTATAAAATAATTGTCTAAGATAGGTGAATATAATTATATAAGGTGCTTGCATGCAACAATTATTTAAATGAGAGGGCTTAAAAGCTTATATTACCTGACTTGATATAATTTGAAAACATAAAAGGCTTTAAAGTTCCATGAGTGAAAAGAGAAAACAGAACACATTATGGAAGAAAACAACAATTTCATTATAAACAACTGAACATTTTAGGAAATAGTGTTTGAGAGTAACTTCAAAAAGGGTTGACAAGTACAGCGCAACTGAAAAGCATATACGACACAAGGAACAAGAAGGAGAGAAAGCAATGTTTGTTCAGTCATAGAAAATAAAAACATAACTGAAAATGTGAATGAACTTCAAACATAAGATACCAGACAAATTTTTTTCTAGACTGAGAAATAGTTGTAAACAGTAAAAAATCCTCATTTTAGAATTGTTTAAATTGTCAAAGTTTGTATCTAGGGTATTCTTCACCCCCTTGAACATTCAGTTTTTCTTCCAAGGAAAGAGAAGGACAATTCACTTTTATTTCTACTTTTTATTTTTAATTTTAATCAGTTCCTTAACAAATTCGATGTGACTTGTAGATACAACTCTAAGAATTAAAGGATATTGTTTCTTCCTCCCTCCCCATTTTTTTTTTTTTTTTAGTTTTTGAGTTAACATTTTTTAAACATACATTACAGTAAAAAGCTAATACTTCACCATTTGCAAATACTATGATATTTTAAACAAGAAACATGAACATCTGCAGATTTTGGTATTTGCAGCAGTCTGGACCAGTTCATCTTGGATCCTGAGGATAATTCACTCATACTAACATAAATATGTTCTGGAAAAATTATGATCTATTTGGGCATTTATATTCATTATCTCTATTTATTCATCAGGTGATTCAATTAAAACACAGATTAGTTAACTTGTCCAAAATCACAGTGCTAGGAAATGGTGAAATACTATAGTATAAAAGGATTATTTCTAGAAGCAAGATTTATTCAGTTTGCCCTGTTAATGAAGTCCTGAACATTCAGGAAAAGACTTGCCAGACAAAATATAACAAATTTAATTCATTTCAAAAAAATGAAATAAATTCTACTGTAAGTCTCAAATATGAATATAGCATGAGATGCACATATAATAAAATATTTTCATTTAAATCTAAAATTAACTTACTGAATTTGTATTTACTAAATCTGGCTATGTTACCCGTGACCCGTTCTATTTGTCACAGACATTATTTACACGTTAATTGGTATCATAAAATGCTCTATCCGAGGAATTTTGACAAATTTTAACTTGCTGAGAAGCAGGATCTTGCTCAGGATTTTGGCAGAAAAAAAGATATATGACAAACTTCTCTACCGTTAAATAGTTTATAATCAATTTGCACAGGAAAATAAACTATAGAAAATAACAAAAATAAAAGTACTAGATTGTGAAATAAGAGAGGAAACTCAAAATGACATTGACTAGCAAAGGACAATAC
The DNA here is from genome assembly GCF_033115175.1 of Lepus europaeus. Taxonomy (NCBI): domain Eukaryota; kingdom Metazoa; phylum Chordata; class Mammalia; order Lagomorpha; family Leporidae; genus Lepus; species Lepus europaeus. The sequence goes on along the minus strand of NC_084839.1, from coordinate 76,772,656 downwards.
AATGAAGTGAATGGAGAGGATGAAGTTGGGAAATGTCTGGGAATAATATTTTTATGAACCTAACTTGATTTCTCCATGTATCAAACAAGAGAAATGTCAATACATTTCAATGCCTACTATTCAATGAGTGCAGTGGGAGCCCAAGTTTTCACTCAAGAACAGACAGAAACAGTACCACAGTCATACACTTGTCAAAAAGTTAATAACAAACAGGTATAATAGGAGACAGTGATAGAAAGTAAAGGAGCACTTTAAAGTTGTCCTTTTCAGAGTGAAGATACTAAATACCAGCATTAGAATCATATAGGAATTCCTTAGAAATGTAGATCTTTGGCTTTCTTGATGAATCTTCAAACCCAGTAATCACTATTTTAGGAAGCCCTTCAATGATTATGATGCATAGCAACATTTAAGAACCACAGTGATAAAGTTTGTGAAGTCATCTTCTTTATCTGGGAACCATTACAGGCAGAGCAGAATGTATCAACATCACAACGGATTAACTTCCAACATCAAGCATAAAGTCAACAGTTATACCAATAATATCCAGACACCTAACTGTCCCAAACTTCCGATTGCTTCCTGAAATCATTCAAGGTCCCTGCTAGGTGATTAGGAGGACAAAATTAGTGAAAACTCTATTACAAAAACTTCTTCCCACCTAGAGGCATTAACTCCTACTTCTAAGTTTGCAAAGTAATCATTTTATTCTAACAAAAGTTGCCTACTTGACCTACTATTATGAGAATACAATGAGAGTGTTTTTTCTGGAAAACCCCAGTCTATTTAATTAAAACATAATGTAAAAGGTCTTTAGACAGTTTCAGAGTAAGTATCATAAAAGTTCCAAAGAAAACTTCAGAAAATAAAAGCTCAAGGGGGCAAAACAAAACTGTTATGTATAGTTTTGTGGCACCTAGGTGTGAATAATAATAGCTGATACTAATGGAGTGATGTTTGTTAAATTCTCATTGGAGTCGCAAATATGTGTGCATATAATCCAATTTCCTCTTCACTGAAAAACTGATGGTATATTATTATTTTAATTTTAAGGAGAAAATGGGTATCCATATGTTATGGAGTTTGGTCAAGGTTATAACACTTTTGAGTAGGGGAAGCATGTTTACCATTGACACAATGTCTGTAACACTGAAGCTCTTATCCATGACAGTTTATATGCTACATTCAAGCAAGGGTTATCCATTAATAAGTGGATAACTCTATAGGCTCATTTGATAAGTATCAACCAGCTCATAAAAAAAGGAATTTATTTTCAAAGGCAAAACACTACTGTGAAATAATATAAGCAATGTAAGAACAACAGAAATTTGGAAAAAATTTTAATTTTCCATTAACTTAGTATAAAAATATGTTCAATCTCTCAAGTAAAAAAATTGAATTTTGGAATGTTCATAAATATATGCACATTATATATGTATATATATTTTCTATCTCAAAATATAGTAAATATAATTAAGCTATTTTTGTCATTTTGTCAGTTGGCATTATAAATATTCCTTCTGATGCTATCAGGTAATACAAAAGTTTGGAAGTATCAGGTGTATTTTCTCGACAACAAGCAATGTTTGGCTCATGGTTCTAGAAATATATTAGTGATAATATTGGAGTAGTGTTGGAGTCATATTAAAAAGTGCTATTATGGTACCAGCATCCTAGCATAACAGGTTAAGTCACTAGCGACTTGTGACACTGGAATTCCATACTGGGATGCTACTTTAAGTCCTGGCAGCTCCAATTCTGACTCAGCTCCTCCTAATGCTCCTAGGAAGGCAGCAGGTACCAGGGATTCTGCCACATATTTGGGAGACTTGAATGGAGTTCTGTGCTCTTGGCTTCAGCTTGGCCCAGCCTTGGCTTTTGAGACCATTGGGTGTGAATGGGCATAGGGAAGATCTACCTCAGTTACTCTGCCTGTCAAATAATTTAAGTGCTGTTATATGAGTTCATGACTTTGGATTTCCTTTCGTGTATACTATGATATAAACTTTCTATGATTTAAACCAGGATTATATGATCAGGGATGATGTTCAAAAAGAACATTATACAAGAAAGGTAAGGAAAGAAAAAATGGCACGAAGATGAATTGGGAATTTATTGGAAATGTCCAGGTGAAAGGCAATTGAGGTTTAAATCAAAGTGTTCCAAGGGATGTTTGAAGAAAGGATTAGACCTCCGCCTGTGGCGCTGGCACACCGGGTTCTAGCCCAGTCGGGGCACCGGATTCTGTCCCCATTGCTCCTCTTCCAGGCCAGCTCTCTGCTGTGGCCAGGGAGTGCAGTGGAAGATGGCCCAAGTGCTTGGGCCCTGCACCCCATGGGAGACCAGGAGAAGCACCTGGCTCCTGGCTTCAGATCAGCACGGTGCACCGGCTGCAGTGCGCCGGCCACGGTGGCCATTGGAGGGTGAACCAGCAGCTAAAGGAGGACCTTTCTGTCTCTCTCACTGTCCACTCTGCATGTCAAAAAATAAAAAAAAAAAAGAAAGGATTAGAAACTTGGGCTGTTTCAGTTTCAGAATCAATATCAGCTAGGAATGAGAGAGAGGGAGAAGTCAGGGTTAATTGTGAGGTTTTAACCTTCATGTGATTGACTGACAGTGGCACTATTAACATGAAACTCAGGTAGGAAACTCTCCAACCTACCACCATCACGGCAGGCCCTGCTGGGACTATGGCTCCACTTCTGAAAATGATGAGAGAAAGTGTTTTCAATGAAATCCCTTCAAATTCTGAAATTTCATGATATTATAAAAATACATATAAAAATAAAGATTTTATCAGGAATATAATAAATGTCTAAGAATAGGTATCAGCAATGGGTTGGGAAATTTCACAAAATTTGTATACACCATTTATGGACATTTGCTTGTGTGTATACATACACAAAACACACACATTCACATCCTAAACGAAAGATACCTTACATCAATGCTTGTTCTATATCTGTCTCAGAAATTTGATGACCAATTTGCTGGCATCAATTCTAAACACTTTTGTGTTACCCAGCATAATTTTATGAAATTTAAATTTAATCATTCAGTTACATTGTCCAGAATCCAAGCTGACAGCCATCCTTAAGAGCTAAGTAGTATAGGGCAGGCGCTGTGGTGTAGTGAGTAAAGCTATCACCTGTATTGCCAGCATCCCATATGGGCACTGGTTAGAGACCCGGCTGCTCCACTTCTTATCCAGCTGTTTGCTATTGCCTGGGAAAGCATTAGATGGCCCAAGTCTTTAGGCCCCTGCAGCCAAGTGGGAGACCCAGAAGAAGCTCCTGGCTCTGGATCAGCAGAACTCCAACCATTGAGGCCATCTGGGAAGTGAACCAGTGGATGGAAGACCACCCCCCCCCCTTCTCCGCTCCCCTCTCTCTGCCTCTCCTTCTCTAACTCTTTCAAGACCTAAATGAAAGATCTCTGTGAGTGAGATCCCAGTGGAAAGAACGGGGCCATCAAAGAAGAAGGTACCTTTCTCTGAAGGGAGGAGAGAACTTCCACTTTGACTGTGACCCTATCGGAATAAGATCAAAGTCAGCGAACCCTAAAGGCTTCCATAGCCCTGGCAGCTCATGACTAGAACCTAGGGAGATTACTGACGCCATGAACAGGAGTGTCAAATTGTTAAGTCAGCAACAGAAGTCACTGTGTACTTACATCCCATGTGGGATCTGTCCTTAATGTGTTGTCTAATGTGCAGTGAGGCTATAACTAGTACTGAAACAGTATTTTTACACTTTGTGTTTCTGCGTGGGTACAAACTGATGAGATCTTTACTAATTACATACTGAATCGATCTCCTGTATATAAAGATAATTGTAAATGAAAAAAAAAAACAAACCTGGTGTTAAATTGGAAATGGCATAGAAAATTAATTAATTTTTAAAAAAAATAATATGTAGGATCTCTGCCTTTAATGTGCTGTACACTCTTATTTAATGCTATAACTAGTACTCCAACAGTATTTTTTTTTTCACTTTGTGTTGCTATATGGGGGCAAACTGTTGAAATCGTTACCTAATTTATACTAAACTGATCTTTTGTATATAAAGAGAATTGAAAATGAATCATGATGTGATTGGAAGGGGAGAGGAAGCGGGAAAGGGGAGGGTTGTGGGTGGGAGGGAAGTTTTGGGAGGGGGAAGCCATTGTAACCCATGAGCTGTACTTTGGAAATTTATATTCATTAAATAAAAGTTAAAAAAAAAAAAAAAAGAAAGAAAGAGAGAAAAAAAAAAAAAACAACACTATGTAGGTGCCAGAATAGTAGTGCAGAAAGAAAGTTCCCATTAGCATTAGCACCCCATATCAGATTGTAAATTCAAGTCTTATCTGCTCCTTTTCCAATCCAGCTACTTTTTCATAACCTGGGAAACAGTGGAAGATGGCCCAAGTACTTATAGCGCTGCCACACATGGGGGTGACCAGGATGTAGTTTTTGGCTCCTGCCTTCAGCCTGTCCCAGTCTTGGCTAGAGTGGCCACTTGGGAAAGTGAACCATCAGAGACACCTGTCTCTGCCTGCCTCCCCCTTTTCTTTCTTCCATCCAAATAAATAAAAGCTTTTTTAAAAAACAAAGTAAGGCACTGAGGTAGCAACACACGACCTCTGCCTCACAGTGATAAAATCCTCTTCTAATTTCCTTGAAAACTGGCTTAAATGAACTCTTTCCTTTGACATAAGAAGGGCAATGGTGTCTTTAAAATCAGTGACTCAACCGGCCGGCGCCGCGGCTCAATAGGCTAATCCTCCGCCTTGCGGCGCCGGCACACCAGGTTCTAGTCCCGGTCGGGGCACCGATCCTGTCCCGGTTGCCCCTCTTCCAGGCCAGCTCTCTGCTGTGGCCAGGGAGTGCAGTGGAGGATGGCCCAAGCCCTTGGGCCCTGCACCCCATGGGAGACCAGGATAAACACCTGGCTCCTGCCATCGGCTCAGCGCGGTGCGCCGGCCGCAGCGCACTACCGCGGCGGTCATTGGAGGGTGAACCAACGGCAAAAAGGAAGACCTTTCTCTCTGTCTCTGTCTCTCACTGTCCACTCTGCCTGTCAAAAAAAAAAAAAAAATCAGTGACTCAAATAATGCATATAATTCAGAGAATGAATTTGGCTAAAATTTAAGAAGCATCAAAATATTGCTCTTTCCTGACCATTCTCCCTCCTTCTGCTTGAATTTCTAACCTCACTTCAAATTTTACATAATAGAGAAAATGATGATTTTAGACTATGCACATTCTCTTCAGAGGTATAAAATATATCCAAGGTTAAAAGGCCATGAGTTTTAGAGGAAAATTATCTATCACCTTGGTTCTATTACCTTTATTTTTCTTTCAAACAACTGTAAATACTTTGGCCAGTTCAATTTTTTCATTTATTACATCACACTGTGGCCTAAGAATCTATGTTTTCCTGTTTCCATGAGAACCACTTTCAGACTCTTATCTGGCCTTCAATATTCTCCAGTCTTTGAACCTGGACAAATTATACAAATATATTCCATTTTGCTTTGGAGCCACTGTCCAATATAACCCCTTTTTCATCAATACAGAATATTTACCACCTGTCAGTAAAGCTTCCTGACTGTTTCACCCTCTGTCTGGATTGACTCTTTCTCTTACATAAATACCTTAAGGTGTCAGAAGTACAACTCTAGGTGCTCTGTTGAGACTCTCTCTCTGGTCTACACTGTCCCCAGGTTTGAAACTCTAAGAAACATCCAATAATGTTAAACATTTACCTCATTAATTCCAACATATGTTTTACCATTTCAGTTTTATCTTTGCAATTATAATTTTTTTCTCCATAGTAAGATATACTATCCTCTTTATTTAACAACTTATTTAGAACTTAGCCATGTGATGGAGACAAATTATGATGTGTTAATTTATAGATTTTCTTAAAAACTTTATGGTTATGGTTATGGTAATCAAGTGTAGGATCCTATACCCAAAATAAAGTTGGCTCTCTTTTTACATAGGTTTCTCCATGTAGGGATTCAACTAAAAGTAAAGCAAAAATTGGGGGAAAAAATCACACTGAGTGGCTGATTTTATGGCACAGTGCCAACATCCCATATAAGCTCCAGTTCAAATTCCAGTTGCTCAGCTTTCAATTTGGGTTCCTGCTAATGGGCCTGGGAATGCAGGATAAAGTGGACCAAATACTTGGGACCCAGACACCCATGTGAGAGACCAGATGGAGAGTGAATAGGTGAATGGAATATCTGTTTATCCCTCTTTCTATATAACTCAGCCTTTCAAACAAATAAAATAAATCCTTAAAAACAAACTTGCACTGAATATGTATAACTCTTGTACTTTTTTTTCCCAATCGAGTGTACCAATCACTTACATAATATTAAACTATATTAAACATTAAGTTATAAGCAACCTAGAGGTGATTTAAAATATGTGAGAAGATATATGCAGATTATTTGCAAATATTTACTATTTTATATAAGAGACATTGTCACTTATGGATTTTGTTTGAGAAGCACAGACACAGAGACAAACATCTAGCTTTCATCTCATGGTTCACTCCCCAAGTGCCTGTAAGAGCCAGGGCTGTACCAGGCTGAAGCCAGTAAATACAAGCTCAATCGAGTTCTGCCACATGGGTGGTAAGGTCCTAACCATTCAAGCTGTCACCTGCCACCTCCCTCAGTGTACATTAGCAGAAAGTTGGAATCAGGAGCAGAGCCAGGACCCAAACCCAGATAATCTGATATGGACACAGGTTTCTGAGTGGTGTCTTAACCATTGCACTAAATGCCTATCCCTGCATCAGCCCCTGAAATCAATCCTTCCAAATATCAAAGGACAACAATATGCTGTCGCTTAATGGATAGATTTAAATAATGGCCATTTTGTTCATGTTCAATAAACATTTAGATTCCTACTATGTTTTTAACAGTGTAATAAATATACAGTTAAATATGAGGGTACTTCAAAAGTTCATGGAAAATGCAATTAAAAGATGTTCATTTTGGTGCAAAACAATTTTGAAATCCATGTTTTATAATTTGTATTTTCTATGAACTCATTTGATTAGCCTTAAGCAAAGCTAAAAAGAATAAAAAAATTCTTGGTGCTATACAACAATCAGGAGATATTTCACTCTATTTTTTTAAAAACTTGAAAGAGTCACAGAGAGAGAGACAGAAGGAGAGGCAGAGAGAGAGAGAGAGAGGTCCTTCCATCCGCTCGTTCATTCCCCAATTGGTCACAGCAATGGCCGGTGCTGTGCTAATCCAAAGCCAGGAGCCAGGAGCTTCTGGGTCTCCCATGTGGTTGCAGGGGCCCAAGCAATTGGGTCATCTTCTACTGCTTTCCCAGGCCATAGCAGAGAGCTGGATGGGAAGTGGAGAAGCCAGGTCTTGAACTGGCACCCATATGTGATGCCGGCACTGCAGGTGGCGGCTTTACCTGCTAGGCCATAGCACTGGACCCACTATTTCACTCACGCATGTCTGTAGATCATCTCATACTCAGCTGAAATAGCCTAAATTCAAATGGATTTTGTTCTAACGTCTAACACTGTTACAGATCTGTTCTAAGGATCATACATCACTCTTGGTTTAGGGACAGCTCAAGGTAGTTCTCTTGATGACACAGAATAGGTGAAGAAAAAAAGGTTAACTATACAAACGCACTTAAATTGTCCTTTGATATCTTGTCTATTAACATTATGTTGATTAAAGCAAATGATATGGTCAGGCACCAAGATGGGACAGGGAGGACATGGCAAGGATATGAGATGAACATGTAAATAACTCCTACAGGGAATTGCAAATGGAGAACGACAATACACTCCATCTCCAGGGAGCAAATATATAAACCTGACTTGTAGGCAATCCTACTGTTTTGCAATGTATAGTAATTTTAGGGAGACTATTAAGTTAAAAAAGTTATTAAAATGTAATATAACTGAAATATAGAAAACCTTTTCTATACTAGCCTAAGGTAGTACATTCATTCTCCCTTACCTATTAGCTATGAATTCAAATACTCCCCATGGATGCCTCAAACTATAGACAATTCCAAACCATGTATGCATATATATGATTACCTAAATACATAATTTTCACATACATACATATCTGTCATAAAATTTAATTTATAAATTCAATGCAGTAAGATACTAAACACTCAGCATAATGCCAGTTCCAAATTAAGCCAGTTCCAAAAAGACGAATATCATATGTTCTCCCTGATCAGTGACAACTAACCAAGCACCAAAAAGGAAACCTGTTGAAGTGAAATGGACACTATAAGAAACAGTGACTTGATCAGCCCTTGTCCTGAATGTTGATGTACAATGTAATACTTTATCCATTTTAGTACCTTTTTTTGTTCTGGTTAATAATATTGGTTGAGCTCTGTGGTTAACACACAAGTATTCTTAGGTGTTTGGATTTAGCTGAAGAGTGATCCCTGTTAGATATAAGAGTGGGAAGAAGAGAGGGAGGAGATGCATAATTTGGGACATGCTCAATCGAACTTACCCCAAATGGTGGAGTTAGAAATGTGCCAGGGGATTCCAACACAATCCCATCAAGGTGGCATGTACCAATGCCATCTCACTAGTCCAAGTGATCAATTTCAGTTCACAATTGATCACACTGATAGGTCTAAGAGTCAAAGGGATCACACAAACAAGACTAGTGTCTGCAAATACTAACTGATAGAATAAAAAGGGAGAGAACAATCCAACGTGGGAAGCGGGATACATAGCAAACTCATAGAATGGCAGATGTCCTAAACAGCACTCTGGCTCGGAATCAGCCCTTAAGGCATTCAGATCTGGCTGAAGAGCCCATGACAGTATTATAGGCATGGAAAGCCAAGACACTCTGGCAAACAAACAAACAAACAAACAAAAAACCCTAAATGAAAGATCTCTGCTAGTGAGATCCCATTGGAAAGAATGGGGCAATCAAAGAAGGAGGTACCTTTCTCTGAAGGGAGGAGAGAACTTCCACTTTGACTATGACCTTGTCTAAATAAGATCGGAGTCAACAAACTCAAAATACTTCCATAGCCTTGGCAACTCATGACAAGAACCTAGGGTAGTTACTGACGCCATAAACAAGAGTGTCCATTTGTTAAATCAACAACAGGAGTCACTGTAAACTTACTCTTCATGTAGGATCTCTGTCCTTAATGTTGTACAATGTGAATTAATGCTATAACTAGTACTGAAAGAGTATTTTACACTTTATGTTCTGTGTGGGTGCAAAGTGATGAAATCTTTACTTAATATATACTAAATCAATCTTTTGTATATAAAGAGAATTGAAAATAAATCTTGATGTGAATGGAATGGGAGAGGGATTGGGAGATGGGAGTGTTGCAGGTGGGAGGGAAGTTATGGGGGGGAAAGCCATTGTAACCCATAAACTGTACTTTGGAAATTTATATTTACTAAATAAAAGTTAAAAAAAGATATTAAACACAATAACCAATAAAACAGTAATTATACCAAGAAAATGCTAATAAAATTAGGTTAATGTGGTCTCTCTTTTGCTTAAAATATCTTGTACTGTGCTCGCCTTCCTCCTTATGATGATTGGAAATGATGCAATGCCTACATACTGAAGTGAAAGTGATGTTTCTGATGTAGACATTATAATGTAGTGTTAGGTTACCACTGACCTCTGACAATACATATTTCAGAATGTAGTTAACTATAAGTAACTGAAAAAAATAGAGGTTAAAATCATGGATAAAAGTAAGCTGCTATATGTGAACAACAACTGTTTTTCAGCAAGCTATAGAATAGGCAGTAGCTAACAGCAAAGCATTATAGTCATTGAGCTCAGGCTAGACACTAACAGGAAGTAGGGAACTGAGAAGTAGCAGTAATTAGAATGAAAGTATGGAAGAGTGTAAGAACCTGTCAAGAGATTCTTTCTTGTTTTTACAAAGTGTGTCAGAAACCTAGGTCCCAATCCATCTACTAAATACCAAAAGAAAGTACACCACTTTGACATCAGAAATTCCTTAGTTTATAGTCTCTCCCTGCTCACAACCTTCTAATAGTTATCACAACAACTAAAATTTCTACATAATGTTCACAAACATACACACAGCCAGAGACAGGAGTTCTGAAGTGATTAGTACCTGAGTAGAATAATCAAGAATATCACACTGAATATAAAAAGATTTAGAAACAGAAAAACAATTTTATATTTACCCTTAAATGATTATCTTCATGTGTGTTTTCATTCATTTCTAAAAGTTCTATAGGGACAGAGTTCTCTTTAGGGGAAGATGCAGGGAAAATGAAGTACTAAGTGTAAAGCCCACCCCAGCTGGGCTCTATGAGTCAGAAAGGAGTCTTGGGGCCGGCACCATGGCACAGTAGGTTAATCATCCACCTGCAGTGCCAGCATCCCATATGGGCTCTGGTTCTAGTCCTGGCTGATCTTCTTCAAATCCAGCTCTCTTCTATGGCCTGGGAAAGCAGTAGAAGATGGCTCTCAAGTCCTTGGGCCCTGCACCCATATGGTAGAGCAGAGGAAGTTCCTGGTTCCTGGCTTTGGATTGGCACAGCTCCAGCTGTTGCTGCCATCTGGGGATGAACCAGTGGATGGAAGACCATTCTCTCTGTTTCTCCCTCTCACTGTAACTCTAACTCTCAAATAAATAAATAAAATCTTAAAAAAAGAAAGGTGTTTTGTCAATCACTTCTTTGTCTTAAAGTGAGAATAAAAGAGGATCAAAGACAAAGCATTAAGCATGAGTATAAGAGAAAATGCATTAAGAAACAGATCATCTGCTTGCTACTACTCCATAATTTAATTTTCAAATAAGGAGTCTTCTTGAACCACAAAAGAATGTAAGTTTGAACTTGATATGCCAATATACATTCTCTGTGATTAATATAGTGGTGTGTTCTCGTAAATAGATTCAGAATTAGGTTCTAGGCAACAGGTCATGACTTATTACAACCAATTATTCAAATGGAAAATGACAATGATTTTGTAAACTGGAATTGGAATAAGTAATCCAATCTCAGATTTCCATAAGTCAAGGGATGGAACAGCTCATTTTCCTTTGGTCCATCCACATAGCAGCATCAGATTTCCTAACCCTTTCCAGCCAAATAACCCAGATTTCCATTCAGAATTATTCATCAGAAAATATGTGAAGTGCATTTCTACATAAAGGCATGACCATTGAATGCAAAGTGTTGATAATTGAAAGAGAGTAGAGAGGGTAGAGAGCATGTCCAGAAGCTGAATTTTGGAATCAGACACACACATGGAGAAGAAATTGGAAACAAAGGCTAGACCAGATTGCAGTTGCATGGTAAATTAACAGCACAATGTGCAAGATAGGAATAAACAGTGAATATAGAGGCAAATGGTTATCTAGAGAATTTGTAGAAGGGATTTCAAGATGGCTGAATACGGAAAAGATGTGCTGCTTCTAATCAGGGGAAAACAGCAAACGAAAAGTGGAGAAGTGCATTCCCAAGGGAGAATTGAAGAGCCGGGTGAGTGGAAGAAGGAAGAAGGATGCTGTGGAGTGATATTGAAAGGTGAAAGTCCAATAGCTAGTGGGGACATCACTCACAGGACACCCACAGAAGGGGCTGGAGGACAAGCCAGCATCTGAGACATAGGCATTAACAGATGGCAGCAACCCATGCCACTGGTGCTATTGCCTGAAGGAAAATAATGTGGACCAAACACTGAGTATGGCCTAGAGCCCTAATGGGGGGCAAGATACCCACACAATCCAGAGAAGGAAAGGCACATTTCTTCTCCATCCTTTGACAAGTGTGTTTGGCAACCAGCAGGGAGAATGCATAACTCTGACATGAGTAATGCTACCAGTGGCTCTTATGTGCATGTCTGACCAGGAGATTTTACCAAAGGGAAAAATCCATGTTTCCCATTGACTTTGAGTCTGGCTGAGAGGGTTGACACGAGGCTAGGAACCCATATAGGAATATGAGGTACATCATTCCTCTCAGCATATCCCAGACTCTGGTGCTCAAACTGCCAAGACTGGCAGATAACTCAAAGAACATCTCCGCTCTCTCCATGGACAGAGCAGGCTTGAGTGACTAAGTGGATCATCTGCATCCTATAACTGTGGCAGCCTTATGTGCTGTGATTGTGAGAATTCTATGGCTTCATGATAGAATGCAGAGTATAGCTGGGTCTCTGGGCAATCAATGTGTATGCTGACAGAAACTCAGAGCTCCCTGAAAGCCTGGTTCTGTGCTCACACTGAGATCTTCACAGATCCTCTGTGTGGTCCATATGCCACCATGGATTAGGATTGTTCAAATTGTGGCTAACTCCAGGCATTGATCACCTTGGAAGAGAGGAGGTGAGGTTGTGAATACACCAACAGGTGTGATCAAACCCTAGCCTGGTGACAATAGAGGAAATATATCACACCCAACTTGGGTATCACCTTGGATTTTTGCTTCACTGTTGAGTACTGACTAGAGTTCCCAGGCCACCAATGTACTAAGTGATAGAGGAATAGATAAAACCCAGCAGAGCAGGGAAGACAACGTGACTCCACAAAAGGAACACAACACTTCAATATTAGAATGTGAAGATGAAGAGACTGATGAAATGCCTGAAACAGAATTAAAAAAGATTAATTATAGGATTACTCAGAATCAATGAGAAGCAAATTCACAAATCAAAAAAATCCATTCATGACATGGAAGAAAAATTTCTCCATGAAATTGAGATCTGGAAGATAAATCAAAATGAAACATTTGAAATGAATAATTTAATATTTTAAAAAACATACAATGGGAAGCCTTAACAACAGAATTTGTGAGGCAGAAAAAAGAATATCCAAGTTATAAGACAGATCTTTATAAATATGTCAGACTGAAAAAAAATTAAGAAAGAAGAAATTAGAAAAATTAAAAACAGTATTGGAGATTTATGGGATATTATCAAATGGCCTGAAATGTATAAGTCTTAGGAGTTCCTAAAGATGTGGAAAAAGAGAAAAGATTAGAAGACCTGTTCAGTGAATTAATTACAGAATAATTCCCTAATTTGAAGAAAGGGACAACAAAATACAGGAAACACAAAGATCTCCTGAAAGACATGACCAGAAAAGATCTTCACCATGACATGTTCTAGTCAAACTTTCAACAGTAAAACATAAAGAAAAGATACTACAATGTTCACACAAAAGAAACACTAGACTATATTGAGAATCTCCAATTAGACCCATATCATATTTCTCACCAAAATCCTGCAGACCAGGAGAGAATGGAGAGACACTGTCCAAGTCTTAAAAGAAAAAACTCAACCAAGAATATTATATCCTGCAAAACTCTCATTTATAAATGAACGTGAAATAAAGACATACCATAACAAACAGAAATTTGAGAGAATTTTTCAACACTCATCCAGCCTTAAAAATGATGTTATGGATATGCTACCTATAGAGACAGCAATATAGTTATCATCATGAAAGATTGTGAAGGCAATAAAATATTCAAGTAAAAGTGCAAAGGAAATCCAAAGCAAATAATAGGAATATTTACAGGAAAATGGCAGGGTCAAGTCATTACTTATCAATAATAATCTTGAACGTAAATGACTAAATTCTCCAATTAAAAGATACAGACTGTATTAACGTATTAAAAAGACCCATGTATTTGCTGCCTACAAAAAACACACCTCACAAATAAAGATACAAACAGACTGAAAGGAAAGGCTTAAAAAAAGGCAAAACACAAGCAAAAACAAGAAGGTGTAGTCTTCTTTATATGAAACAAAATAGATATTAACACAAAAACTGTTAAAAGAGACAAACAAGGGCATTATGTGATGATTAAGGGATCAATTCAACAAGAATATGTGACTATAATAAATGTATATAGACCCAATGACAGGATGTTTGGCTATTTAAAACAAATGTTAAAGAATGTCAAGGGAGAAATGGACTCCAATACAATAGTAGTGGGGGATTTCAGCACCCCACTCATAAATGGGCAGATAACAGGATAGAAAATCAACAAAGAAACAACAGAGCTAATTAATACCATGAACCAAATGGACCTAACTGACAACTACAAAACCTTACATCTCACACTTGAGGAATAAACACTTTTTTAATCAATGCATGGAACTTGCTCTAAGATAGATGATATACTAGGCCATAAAGTAAGTCTCTGCAAATTAAAAAAAGTCAAACTCAGACCATGCATTTTTTTCTGATAATAATGGAGTGAAGTTGGAATTAACAACTTAAGATTCCCCAGAAAATATGCAAACACATGCAGGCTGAACACTACCGAATGAACAGGGCACCATACAAGAAATCAAAAGGAAAATAAAAAAATTCCTGGAAACAAATGAAGATGAATATACAACATATAAAAACTTATGGGACACAAACAAAAGCAGTGTGAAGATAGAAGTCTATAGAACATGGTGCCTACATAAACAAACTGGAAAGGCATAAAAATGAGCTATCAATGCATATCAGGGACCCAAAGAAGCAACAACAAACTAAACACAAAGTCAGTAGGAGGAAAGATGTAATTGAAATTTAAAAAGAAATACGTAAAATTGAAACAAAAAATACAAAACGAATGAATGAAATGAAGGGCTGGTTTTTTTGAAAAAAATACAAAAAATTGATATACCATTGGCCCGAAGAAAAAGAGGGAGAAGAGCCAAATCAATAAAATCAGAGATGAAAAAGGAGATGTAACATCAGATTCCACTGAAATAAAAATGCATCATTAGGAATTACTACAAACAGCTATGTATCAAAAATTGGAAAACTTAGAAGAAATGGACAGATTACTAGACACATACATTCTACCAAAAATGAGTCATGAAGACATAGTAAACCTAAACAGACCAACAACCAAGACAGAGAACCAGTAATAAAGACCCTAACAACAAAGAAAATCCCAGGACTGAATGGCTTCACTGCTGAATTCTATCAGACATTTTAAGAACTAATTCCAATTCTTCTCAAACTATTCAAAACAACTGAAAGTCAAGGAATCTTGCCAAATTCCTTCTATGAAGCCAACATCACCTTAATTCCAAAACCAGAAAAAGATACAACAAAGAAAAAATGGCAAATATCCCTGATGAATATAGATGCAAAATCCCTCAACAAAATATTAATCAATTGAATCAATCCAAACATCATTAAGATCATTCACCTCTATCATGTGGGATTGCTCTCTGGTATGCAAAGAAGGTCCAACATACACAAATCAATAAATGTTGCACATCATATTAACGAACTGAAGGTTAAAAAACATATGATTATTTTAGTGGATGCAGAGAAAGCACTTGTTAATAAACAACATCCTTTCATGGTAAAAACTTTTAAGAAATCGTGTACAGAAGGAACATAGAACATAACCAAAAAATATATGACAAAACTACTGACAGTTCATATTGATTGGGGAAAGAATTTCCACTGAATTACAGAAACAGACAAGGATGCCACTTTCATAATTGTATTTCAATAAGGTTCTGGAAGATTTAGCCAGAACTCTTAGGCAAGAAAAGTAAATCAAAAGAACACAAATTAGAAAGGAGGAAGTCAAATTATTCTTGTTTCCAGAAGACATGATTCTGTATATAGGGAAACCAAGAGACTATCTGAACTCATGAAAGGGTTTGGTAAAGTTTCAGGAAATAAAATTAACACATAAAAATCTATAGCATTTATATACCACAGATAATTCCATGTCTGAGAAAGAACTTGTAAGACTAGCACATTAACAATAGCTACAAAAATGTAAATTCATTGTATCAATTTAACCAAGGAGGTAAAAGATAGCTATGATAAAAATTATGAAACATTAAAAAAATAAATAGAAGACACCAAAAAATGGAAAAATCTTCCTTGTTTGTGGAAGAAATGTCCATACAACTGAAAGGAATTTACAGATTCAGTGGGATTCCAACCATAATATCAATGACATTATTCTTAGATCTAGAAAAAACAATGCTAAAATTCATATTGAAGCACAGTAGAACCTTAATAGCTAAAGCAATATTATACAACAAAGATAAAGCTGGAAGAATCACAATAGCAGATTTCAGGACATACGACAGAGCAGTTATAATTAAACAACCAGATACTGGCAGAAAAGTATAGATAAGTAAAGGAAAAGAATAAAAACACCAGAAATCAATCCACACATTTACAACCAACTTATCTTTGACAAAGGGGCAAAAAATCAATCCCTGGAGAAAGGACAGTCTCTCTTACAAATGGTACTGAGAAAACTGGATCTCTGCATACAGAAGTATAAAACAAAAAAAACAAGATTGGTGATTTCAAGATGGCAGAATAGGGAGGAAGCTTTACTGTGCAATCTCAGGGAAGAGTTAGGGAAAATACTACAGTGGAAACTCCATGCAAGTTAGAGGGATGTTGTGCAGTTATATGGAGGGTGTGGAAAACAGCACAAACATGAACACAATACAGGACCCCAACAGCTGAGAGCCTCAGCACCAGTTGTGGAGAGTGAGGTGAAACCAGATTGCAGCAACCCAAGCCACTGGAGACTAAGCTGCAAGGAGAGTCTGGTGTGAGTCCAGCATGTAGCCTGTGGGGGACAATGTACCTGCCAAACTAGAGGGGAAAAAGGGGGCATGTTTCTCTCTTCCCACCTACCCAACAATGACATCCTGTAACTAGCTGAGAGAGGGGAGGTGCATTTTGGACATATGTAACAGTTGCACTAACTTTTATCTGCGTGCCCAACAACAAGTTGAGAAAAGACACGTGTGTCCGATTGGGAGAACTGACAGGCGGTTGGTTGTCTGTGATTGTGGTAGCCTTGTATTCTGGGACTATGAAAACACTGTGGCTGCATGGGAGGGCACAGTGTGGCTGGGTCTCTGGGCAGTCGCTATGGGTGTTTCTACATGTTTGGTACTCACTGACCACACTGGGGTTAGTGCATGGGCACTGGTCTCCTTGGAGGAGAGGAAGTAAGCGTGAGACCATACCAACAGAGCTGATCAAACCTTCCCCTCTGATTAAAAAAGAGAGAGAGAGAGAGAGAGAGAAAGTTATGAAACCCAACTTGGGTGTCACCTTAGATATTCCCCTAACCCTGGAGCACTGAACAGAGCTCCCTGGCCACACCTACCAGTTGCCTCTAGGTATTCACTGAAAGAGCAGCCACTCC
Source organism: Lepus europaeus (assembly GCF_033115175.1). Classification (NCBI taxonomy): domain Eukaryota; kingdom Metazoa; phylum Chordata; class Mammalia; order Lagomorpha; family Leporidae; genus Lepus; species Lepus europaeus. The sequence goes on along the minus strand of NC_084839.1, from coordinate 76,755,476 downwards.
ACTAAGCCACAGAGGAAGGTCCAAAGATAAGAGCCATCACAGGGAAAAAAAAAATTATCTCTACAAATGCCTAGAGCTAAAAATGAATGCAAAAATTCAAGGAAAAAGATTAAGTAAGACAACATGATACCCCCAAAGGAACACAACAACATTTCAATACTAGAATATGAAAATGAAGAGATTGAAGAAATGCTGGAAATGGAATTTAAAAAATTCATCATAGGATTACTTAGAACTAATCAGAAGTAAATTCACAATTAGACATCCATACATGACATGAATAAATATTTTTCCCAAAAAATTGATTTTAAAGAGAAATCAAAATGAAATATTAGGAAAGAATTCAATAGATCAAATAAAAAATGTGGTGGAAAGCTCTAACAGACTTGGTGAGGCTGAAGAAAGAGTATCTGAGTTAGAAGACAAATCTCTGAAATTTTACAGTCTGACAAAATGAAAGAGAAAAAGGAATTTAAAAAATTAAAAACAGAGTTGGAGAGTTTTCAGATACTATCGAATGACCCAACAGATAGGTCTTAGCTGTTCTTGAATGCATGTAAAAACAGAATGGATTAGAAAGCCCTTTTAGTGAAATAATTACAGAAAATTTCCCCAATGGGAGTTAAATTTGGGATGTCCAAGTTCAAAAGCCCATAGAACCCCTAATAAACATGACCAGAAAAGATCTTCCATGACACACTGTAATCAAATTTTCAATAGTAAAACATAAAGAATAGATTTTAAAATATGCATAAGAGATTACTTGCACAGGATCTCCAATTAGAATGACAGCTGACTTCTCATCAGAAACCTTACAGGGTAGAGGAGAATGGTGAGATATATTCTACATCTTAAGATTAAAAAAACTGTCAGCCGGCGCTGTGGCTCAATAGGCTAATCCTCCGCCTGTGGCGCCGGCACACCGGGTTCTAGTCCTGGTCGGAGCATCGGATTCTGTCCCGGTTGCCTCTCTTCCAGGCTAGCTCTCTGCTGTAGCCTGGGAGTGCAGTGGAGGGTGGCCCAAGTGCTTGGGCCCTGCACCTGCATGGGAGACCAGGAGAAGCACCTGGCTCCTACCTTTGGATCAGTGCAGTGCGCCGGCCACAGCGGCCACTAGAGGGTGAACCAATGGCAAAAGAAGACCTTTCTCTCTGTCTGTCTCTCTCACTGTCCACTCTGCCTGTCAAAAAAAAAAAATAAAATAAAAAGATTAAAAAAACTGTCAACCCATAATATTGTACCTTGCAAAGCTCTCACTTATGAATGAAGGTGAAATATAGACTTTCCACAACAAACAGAAATTGAAAGAATGTGTCACTACCTGTCCAGCCTTACAAATGATGCTTAAGGATGTGATATTCACAGATACACGATCATCACTGTCAAAGAAGGTGAGGGCAGAAAATCTCCTAGTAAAAGTACAAAAGAAATGCAAAGTAAATAATAGGAATATTTATGGGTAACTTTCAGGGTCAAAGCATTATATCAATGGTCACCTTGAATGTAAATGACCTCAACACCCCAGTTAAGAGAAACAGACTAGCTGGATGGATTAAAAAAAAGACCCATCTATTTGCTGCCTAAAAGAATCACCTCTCATCATCAAAGATACATGCAAACCTAAGTAAAAACATGGAAATGGATATCCCATGCTAACAGAAGCCAAAACTGATCTGGTGTTGCCATCCTAATAGCATACCAAAAGAGACTTCAACAAAAAACTGTTAAGAGACTAAAAAGGGCACTATATAATGATTAAGAGATCAATTCAACAGGAAGATATGACAAAATATATGTATATGTACCTGGATATGCAGAAATATGAAGCAAGACCCCTACTTTACACCTTATGTAAAAATCCACTCAAAATAGGTTAAAGACTTAAATCTATGATCTGATATCATTAAATCATTAGAGAACATTTGGAAAATCCTGCAAAATATTGGTATAAGCAAAGACTTCTTTGAAAAGATCCCAGAAGCACTGGCAATCAAAGCCAAAATTGAGAAATGGAATTGCATCAAATTGAGAGGCTTCTGCATCACAAAAGAAATAGTCATCAAAGTGAAGAGTCAACTGACAGAATGTGAGAAAATATTTTCAAACTATGCAACTGATAAAGGATTAATAACCAGAATAGATGAAGAGGTCAAGAAACTCAACAACAACAAAACAAACAATCCAGTTAAGAAATGGGCAAAGGACTTGAGCAGGCATTTTCAAGAAAAGAAAAGGAAACGGCTAACAGACACATGAAAAAATGCTCAATCACTAACCATCAAGGAAATGCTAACCAAAACCACAATTAGATTTCACTTCACCCCAAGAGAAATGAAATCAGCAAATGAAAGAGTTATCTGTACCTTCTTGTTAATTGCAGCTCAATTCACAATAGCTAAGATATGGAATCAACCCTGATGTCCATCAATTGAAGACTGCAAAAAGGATTTATAGGATATGTACACCATGGAATGCTACATAGCATTAAAAAAAAATCAAATCCTTTCATTTGTAACAAAATGGTTGTAGCTGCAAAGCATTATACTTAATGAAATAAGCCAGTCCACAAAAAAGACAAATACTGTGAAATTTACACTTTAAGATGCAATGGTTGGCCAGTGCCATGGCTCAATAGGCTAATCCTCTGCCTGCAGCACTGGCACCCTGGGTTCTAGTCCTGGGCCAGATTCTGTCCCGGTTGCTCCTCTTCCAGTCCAGCTCTCTGCTGTGGCTGGGGAGTGCAGTGGAGGATGGCCCAAGTCTTTGGGCCCTGCATCCACATGGGAGATCACGAGAAGCACCTGGCTCCTGGCTTCGGATCAGTGTGGTGCGCCCGCTGCAGCGCGCAGGCCAAAGCGGCCATTGGGGTGTGAACCAATGGAAAAGGAAGACCTTTCTCTCTGTCTCTCTCTCTCACTGTCCACTCTGCCTATCAAAAAAAAAAAAAAAAAAAAGATGCAATGGTTTGAATAGTCCTCACCTGACTATTGAGGAACAATTTTTTTCATACTATTTTTTGAACTCTGTATTTAGTGTAGTATTAGTCTTATGTGTATATAGTTAATTGAAAATAGATCAGTAAAAAATAAGAATGGGAATAGGAGAGAGAAGAGGAAGAAGGATAGGAGGGAGGGAAGCATAGGAAGAATCACTATATTTCTGCTTGCATTCATGAAATATCAGAAATACCTAAAATAAAAGGTTTCTGGGGGAAAAACAGAAGTATGAAGCAAAACCCTCACCTTATAGCTTATACATAAGATACTCAAAATGGATCAATGCCCTAACCATCAAATTACTAGAGAACCTGGGGAAAACCCTGCAGGACATTGGCATAGTCAAAGACTTCCTGGAATAGACCCCAAAAGCATGGGCAATGAAATCTATAATTGACAAGTGGGATTACATCAAGCTGAGATGCTTCTGTATTGCCATACTCAGCAAAGTGGACTGACAACTGACAGAATAGGAGAAAATATTTGCAAACTGTGCAACTGATAAAGGATTATTATCCAGAATCTATAACGAAATCAAGAAACTCAACAACAAAACAATCCAGTTAAGAAATAGGCAATAGACTTGTACAGGCATTTTCCAAAATGGTGTGTGTATACACACAAACACACACACTGTGGAATACTACTCAGCTACTTAAAAATAATGAAATCCTATCTTTTGCAACAAAATGGATGCAACTGGAAACCATTATACTTAGTGAGATAAGCAAGTCCCCAGAAGACAAGTACCACATATTTTTCATGAAATGTGTTAACTAGTAGAGTACCTAAAAGGTAATGTATAGAGTGAAATTGATATTTTGGGATTTGATGATGGTTTACAGCCCTTATCTCCACTGTGGAGGAACAGTGTTTTTATTTTCTTACTATTTGTTGAACCCTTTACTTAGTATAGGATTAATTTTATGAGTATAAAGTAAACTGAAAACAGATTACTGTAAAGATTAATAGGGGGAATAGGAGGAGGAGGAAGCAAAAGTATGGAAGCATGGAATGAAGGTAGGGTAGTGGGGAAGTATGACCAAGATCGTAAATCTTTGTATATGAAATACTTGAAATTTCTGTACCTTACAAATTTTACAAAAGAGGAAATTCAAATGGCCAATAGACACATGAAAAAATATTAAAGATCACTAGCCTTAATGGAAATAAAGTAGAAACGCTAATGAGGTTTCAAATCACCAGTCACAATGACTCTCATACAGAATTCAAGAAACAGTAAACACTGGCGAGAATGCTCTGGAAAAGACATCCTAATCCACTGTTGGTGGGAATGTAAACTAGTAGAGTCATTGTGGAATACAGTATAGAGATTCCTCAGAAAACTAAAATAGATGTACCATATGACCCAACTATCCCAGTTCTTGGAATTTACCCAAAGGAAATGAAATTAGAACATCAAAGAGTGATCTGTAACTGCATGTTCATTGCAGCTCTTTTCATAGTAGCCAAGATATGGAACCAACCTAGGTGTCCATCAATTGATGACCAGATAAAGATTATGGTTTGCATGTATGTGTGTATGTGTGTGTGTGTGTGTGCGTGCAGAGAGAGGGAGAGAGAGAGGGAAGAGATAGAATGGAATAATACTCAGCCATAAAACGATTAAATCTTGTCTTTTGCAACAAAATGGATGCAATTGGAAACCATTATACTTAGTGAAATAATCCAGTCACAAAAAGATAAATACTATATGTTTCCCCTAATCTGTGGTAAATAAAGTACAAAAATGTAATATGAACATAATTGACATTTGAAGATTCATTGCTCCTAACACTGCTGAGGAACAGTGTTATTTTCCACTATTTGTTGAATTCTTTACTTAGTGTAGGGTTATGTTATGAGTATAAAATAAACAAAGTAGGTAATTTTAAAAATTAAAAGAAGGAATAAGAAAGGAAGTAGAAGAGAATGGAAGTGTGAGTAGGAGTGAGAATAGGGTAGGAATTATCACTATGCTTCTAAATCTGTATATATGACATACATGAAATTTGTTCACCTTAAAAACTACATAAATTAATAAAAAAGAATTTGTGAGCAGTTAATGAAGCAATAGCCATCAGGCACTGGATACTTAAAAAAAATTCGATGTTATATTGTTTATAAAGATAGAACTTCAAGTCTCTGAGAAAAAATATACCAGTTGTAAGAAGCAGAGCACGAGCTGAAGCTCAACTTCCAGAAATAAACTAAGGCTTTGTTATCAGACATAGGTACAAGTTACAGCAATTTGACTTGTGGAAGGTGATGAAGTAATGATCCCTAGATTTAAATTGAGCAATCTTTTTTTTTAAATGTTATTTGAAGGAGTTACAGAGAAGGATGGAGGGAAGGAGGAGGTGAGAGAGCGAGCGAGAGAGCGAGAAAACTTCTACCTGTTGGTACACCCTCCAGATGGTGGCAACAGCTAGATTTGGGCAAGGCCAAAACTAGGTATCAAGAGTTTCATCTTGGTCTCCTACATGAGTGTCAGGAACCAAACACTCAAGCCAACTTCCACTGTTTTCTCAGACCATTAATTGGGAGCTGGATCAGAGGTGGCACAGTGAGGACACAAACCGGCACCCTTAGGGGATGCCAGCATTGCAAGAGGTGGCTTTACCTGCTATGCCACAATAACAGCCTGAAAGTTGAGGAATTTTTAAACACCTTGGACTTGTACATAAACTTGGCCAAAAACTGAGCTTAATGATAAAAGTCAAGGTCTTGGGGTAAGAAAATAAACAAGATGAATGTTAGAGAGGACCCAAAATATTTTTAAAACATGATTAGTTACTGGATAATGGTGTATTTGTTGAGTAGCAAGCTGAATTTTGTTAAAACAAAAATTCTTGATTCTCCACCCTCTAAGGCAATGCTTATTCCCATCCAGTCAAAGCAAGGCTTTTATGCAAGTTTCATAGAATCTTTGCCCTGGGAAAATACTAACAAAATAAATTAAAATAATCTATAAGATATTTTACCTACTCGGTATATGAGAACATACATTACAATGTATCCTCATAAAAATACCCCACAGAAAAAGCTGGGAGTTGAGTTTGCATTTTAATATAACTCTTTTTCTTGTAGAAGAAAGGTTCATGGCTAGGAAATTTTTCACCCAGGAAAAAGGATTAAGCTCAGAAATATTAAAATATTTCTGTGAGTTAAAACTACTAATCTTGTCAATCCTAATCACATATATTTTAACATCTCACCATGTTAAAGACCTTATCACTATTTTTGACTTTAAATCTTCAGAAGACATGGATGACAATGTTATAATAATGGTGAAATAATATCAGCTTTATTTACCAAAGAATAATTTATGTGGAATATACCTCTTCTATTGTCTTCTTTTACATTGATAACTCTATAATATAGGTATCATTACCACACTTTACAGATGAGTAAATGACTGCTAAGAATTTTGATTCACTTGTGGTCATGCAGCAAACAGAAATTGCTCTGCAAGTTTCACTCAAGCATATGATGAGGTGTTGCTGACCTAGGACATAGGAAAGAAGGCACTGTCCTTACAGAGAGGAGTTGAATTTCTATCACATTTGCCTCTTCACAACTTATTTCTCACACAGGTATTTAAATATTTATCTACGTGGGTCTATAGTCCAAAGAAAAAATCTGTAGATATAACCTATAGTTACAGGATGGGTTGGATATATGTCAGAGAATGCCCTTGGCAGGAGTCAGAAGAAACGTGATTCATTTCCATCATTTATTCCACCTAAAATCATCTGTGGAGACCCCAAAGGCAGCAGTTTCTATCACTAAAATGTAAAAATAACTTTAATTTGAGGTGGTAACAGATGTTGAGAGTCAGATATCAGATTCCAGTTATATTCACATCCAGTTTGCCATTAAATTAACTATTGGAAGAAAAGAAAAAAAATCTCAAATAGTACTTAAAACAATCAATTGCTTAAGAGCCTGAGAGAAATTTTATAATCTTATAGCTTCTCATTATTGTTTAAGTGCCCACTTTAGTTATCCCCTGCAGATAGATTGAGGAAATCAACTAATTCTGACATCCTGCAGCATGCATGCAATCAGGAATTTCCACGGTCATTTCACAGAGCAGCCAAAAATTTCATACTGATAGAGGGATCTGCTCAAACTCGTATAATTATCCGTGGCAGCATTACTAAATGTGCATCTCCTTTTTCTTAGTGCAGGATTACTGTGGACTGAATTGTGTCTTCCCCAACGTGATGGTAAGTGGGCTCTTTGGGAGGTAATTAGGCTTAAATCAGTTCATGAACAAGGCACCCTCATGATAGCTTTAGTGCCCTTACATGAAGAGACATGAGGGGGTGTTTTCCCTGCTTGCATTAGAGGAGGACATAGTGAGAAAGTGCCCATCTGCAAGCCAGACAGATAGCCCTGTCCAGGAATGAGGAATGAGTCTGCACCTTGATTTTGGATATCCCATTCTCCAGAATTGTGAGAAAGAGAATGTCCATGGCTTAGCCCACTAAATTTATGATATTTTTATGACATATAGAGCTAAAAGATCCTTAGGCCCTATTTACTATCTGGCAGTCTGAAAACAGAGGGACCTCAATTTGGGAAGAAGTGTTCCGAAAATGCTTCTCAGCATCTTTCCCCAAAGCAGGAAATGTCTCTGTTGCTGAGCTTTGCAATATCTTCCAAGAATAGGCTATGCTATACTTCTTGAAGTTTATTTCTCCTACTCTCTTCTCATATGTACTACAACCTATTATAGCCAAAAAAAAAAATGTTGTTTCCAGAATTACCCAAGGTGACAATGTACATTCTCAGACTTCACCAAAGAAACCAAACATTAGAGTCGTTTTGAGAAAGAGTACGTTGCTGCACTAAGAAAGGTGTGGTAAATGTTTTGTTTTGGTAAATGTTCATCATTATTTACTACAATGTAATGTTACCAAAATATATCTTCTAATTCTCTAAACTTTCCATCTGAGATACAGATTTCCATATCATAACTTTATTATCTGCACACACAATGTCATTTTAAATTCAGTTTCACAACTTGCCATTTTTTTAAAACTAGAGAAAGGTAGTATCTCATATTTTTGATTTTCACTTCCCTGATGGCTAGTGATATTGAGCATGTCTTCACTGACATATGTATTTCAAAAATCTTGTGGAAAACTGAATGAGAAGGTAAGTTTATTTGGGTGTAATTGTAAAATATGAATATTTTCTTATAATACATGTTTTCCACGTTTTTTTTTAAAAAAAAACACTTCATACTTCTTTGCCACTCATGGGTTTTCTCTTGAGAAATATCATCCCTATCTTTAGCTCACTGCTTAAATGGATTAGTCTGTTTTTGCTATTAAGTTGTTCAAGTTCCTTATAAATTCTCTATATTAATCTCATATATATATATATATATATGGCAATTTTTTTTTCAAGGTCTCTTCATTTTGTTGATTGTGTCCTTGCCTGCAGAAGCTTAACTTTCTAATTTTATTCATTTATTTGATAGGAAGAGATACAGAAAGCCCCCATTCACTGATTCACTTCCCCAAATGCCCACAATGGCCCAGGCTGGGCCAGGCAAAAGGTAGGATCCAAAAACTCAATCCACATCTCTCATGGGAGTTGCACTTACAAACTACTTGGGTCATCACCTGTTGCTCCCTAAGATGTGACTCAGTAGAGTGCTGGAGTCCAGAAGTCAGCAAAGGAGCTGGGAATCTAGTCCAGGAATTTCAATATGGGATTTGGGTATCCCAACCTACAGTTTAATCACTAGGCCAAATGCCTGCCCCATCTCTGTTTTTAGATATGAAACTGTAGATCTAGGCAGGTTAAATAGTAAATTAAAAAAAAAAAACTAGGTTTGGAGCTAAATCCAAGTTTATTTAAAATTTTAGTCTAGCATGTGTCTAATAATGACATATTTTTTAATTTAGAAAATGTCTTATTTTTCATCTGAGCTAATAAAACAATATGTAATGTACTATTTCTCCTTTTAATTACTGGAAAATAAATAATACTCAATTTTGAACGTTATTGAAAATATATATACATGTGCATTTTTTAAAAGATTTATTTATTTGAAAGAGAGTTACAGAGAGAGGGAGAGACAGAGGTCTTCCATCTGCTGGTTCACTCCCTACATAGCCAAAATGGCCAGAGCTGTGCTGATCCGAAGCCAGGAGCCTGGAGCTTCTTCTGGGTCTCCCACATGGGTGCAGGGGCCCAAGGGCTTGGGTCACCTTCTACTGCTTTCCCAGGCCACAGCAGGGAGCTGGATCAGAAGAGGAACAGTCAGGACTAGAACCAGCACCCATATGGGATGCTGACACTGCAGGCCAGGGCTTTAACCCATTGTGCCACAGTGCCGGCCCCAATGTGCATGTTTCTAACTCAACGTGTACAGAAATGTATATTGAAATTTTTTTAAAAATGCTTAATACAAATGGTTAAATACAAAAAGAGAAAACCATGTGACTCTGAGAGAAGTAAACTTTTAAAATGCTATGTTGCAGAGTAAACATTTGGCCTAGTGTCTAAAATGCTGCCTAGGATGCTGAAATCTCATATCAAAGGGTCTTGGTTTAGTCCCAGCTCTGTTCTTCTTTAAATGTCTGGTAGAATTTAGCAGTGAATCCATCTGATCCCCATCTCACTATTCCAAGTAGTCAATTTCAGTTCACAATCGATCATACTGATAGGTGTAAGAGTCAAAAGGATCACATAAACAAGACTAGTTTCTGCTAATACTATCTGAGTGAATTAATGAGGAGAAAACGATCCAACATGGGAAGCAGGATACACAGCAGACTCATAGAATGGCAGATGCCCTAAACAGCACTCTGGCCTCAGAATCAGCCCTTAAGGCATTCGGATCTGGCTGAAGAGCCTATGAATGTATTTTAGGCATGGAAAGCCAAGACACTCTGGCAAAACAAACAAACAAACAAAAAAACCTAAGTGAAAGATATCTGTGAGTGAGATCCCAGTGGAAAGAACGGGCCATTAAACAAGGAAGTACCTTTCTCTGAAGGGAGGAGAGAACTTCCACTTTGACTATGACCTTGTCTAAATAAGATCGGAGTTGGTAAACTCAAAAGGCTTCCATAGCCTTGGCAACTCATGACTAGAACCTAGGGTGATTACTGACACCATAAACAAGAGTATCAAAATGTTAAGTCAACAACAGGAGTCACTGTGCACTTACTCCTCATGTAGGATCTCTGTCCTTAATTTGTTGCACAATGTGAATTAATGCTATAACTAGTACTCAAACAGTATTTTACACTTTGTGTTTCAGTGTGGGTGCAAACTGTTGAAATCTTTATTTATACTAAATTGATTTTCTGTATATAAAAAAATTATATGAATACATTCTGAGAACGGTGTTTTTAGGCAATTTTGTCATTGCCCTTTTGTTCGATTCCTATGTCTAACTCATTTCCAGCTTACTGACCCAGTAGGCCTTTGGCAGCTGCAGTGATGGCACCAGTTACTGAGCACCTGCCATCCCTGCGACACAAGGACTGGGTTCCTAGCTTCTGACTGCAGCCCTGACCAAGACATACTAATACTGATATTTGGGAAGTGAACCAGTAATGGAAGCTGTTTGTCTAATTTGCGTATATGTATGTGTGTATTTTCTTCTCAAATAAATAATAAACAGATAGTATGGATAATATAATTAATGTGTGCCCATACATATTTTTCAGTACATCTTATGTTTGGCTATAAAATGCAGATAGGCTAATTTCTGCTTCATCACTAGTAACTCATTACCTGTGATCACAGTACTTACTGTCTCTCACAGCTGTGTCATCTGTGCATTGACATAATTACATTTTATACATCCAGTAGATGATTGGACCAGCTGAGATTTCATTTGCACTATGATTCTATGGTATCAACAAGATTTTATCAACCATGTACCAATCACTTCTTTTTAGATCTATCCTGTTCCAACTTTTAGCTATAATTTATTACATTTTCTCAAAAAAGTAATAAAATAGATTTTGCAATTTCTTAAAATACCATAATTTTGGATGTGAGGGCAATCTGGCTGCAACATCTGTCACCCCATTGATCGCCATGATCTGGCTGGCTAGGCGGGTGTCCCCTTTCTCCCTCACCGCTCCATGTGTGTCCCTCTCGAAGCCGCGTGCTCGGTCAAAGAGGATGACCAGTCTTCGGTCAAGGGTTTACGAGTAGCTGTGCTCCCCTGCCAGAACCTCCAAACAAGCTCTCAAGGTCCAAAATACCTTAATTTCCTTGAACATTCTTTACAAAAAGAAGCTGCCCCAAACCAAAACCAATGACTGCAACACTTTTCAACCCCAACTCAAAGAGTCTTCCAAATTTTACCTCTTTCCTCATGCAATAAAACCAACCTATCTTCATGTCGTTCCTGCTACAAAAATGCTGTCAAAGTGAAATAAACATTTTAAAAGACTTTGATCTTGTGTAAAGGAAAAGCCTTTTAAAAGGTTATTAGATCAAAAAGTGCTTTCATGGTTCTGCGTCTGGGCCTTTTCAAATGCTAGACAATTTCAGAATTTCAGTAGACTAAAACAGAAATTGGAAGCCTGCTCTTTGGATTTTCTCAGAGTCCCAGCACTTAAATTTAATAATCATTCAGAAAGGAAGGGATTTTTCTTACACTCCAAAGTTATTTCTGTTAAAACCCATGATTAGCTTCTACATCTTAACAGATATATGTAGATTTCTCATTAGTATTTTTGAGAGAATTCATGAAAACAAATCACCAAGACATATTCTTTTGTCATTCTCTTACTCTGTCTCAAACAGTCACTTATTTCCTGTCTAGTGAGTTAAATAACGAAATGAGAACTCCTAAATCGACATATAATTTGGAAAATTAAGTAATCATGGCATATTAGAACCATTTTGCTACCAGTGTTTTTTCAAGATTATTTGAATAGAGAATAAATATCTGGAAAAATAGAGCATTGATCTCCTGAACTTAGCTTTCCTCTTGAATTCTTTAATCACTTGATTAGGACGGAAGTATGAATGCTGGAGTTGTCATCTGAAGACACTATTAATATGTCCAGCTAATTTTTCTTCTTCAAAATGTATTCACTTTTCATCTTGCCAAAAATCACTCTGTCATCCTTTTCCTAACTACCCTTACTCTGTTATTCAGGTGCTGGAGAGAATAAATCAATTATCTGCCAAACACCCTGTTCTGACTTCCAGCGTTTTCCCTTCCCTTCCAGGAATACACTGGATCAATTATTGACACGTAGGAAGAAAATATTATAATTTCCACCTATGATTTGGTTTTGTAGATGGAAATCCTTTTAAAATATGTTTTGTTTATGGGAATATTTTATACAATACTTGGTTATCATTCACAAATTAATGCATTCATATTAAAATATATCCTTAAAATCTCTTGATAAAAATACACAATCAAATTCCACAGTTTATTTGCCTAAGGAAACAACCTTAGCTTGGCAGGTGAGGCTGTTACATGACCTCCACAGCCTCATCTCGTGCTGGGCCCCATCTCCTCCACCCCACTGTAGTTATCCCATTAGGAATAGTTTTGTCTACAGACTAAGCTATTTCTTATTCTTGTGCCTCTGTTCATCCTCTTCCCTTTACCAGAAACACACTTCCCTAATTCTTTGGCTGAATTTCATGTATCCTTAAACAGTTGATTCAGTTATCAGCTCCGGTAGAAAGCTGATATAACTCCCTAAGGCCATATTGAATGCTGCTCCTCTGTGTTTCCATAAGGCTAAGGACACCCTCCTATTGTTAATGGTAGTCATCAGTGTATGTCGCTTTTCCTGGAGGACAAGGCCTTAATTTACTCACATAGATATTAGGCAATATTTCCAAGTAGTTTTTCAAAAATCATTTATTGAGATAATATTAAAAATAATTAAAATATATGTAGACATTGTGCAATTTCTAATTCTTAAAAATCTTGCCATAGTTTTTGAGAATATACTTTTGGAAGTTAGGCTGAAGGCATCACAGTATCAAATCACATCACAATATCAAATATTCATATAGTTATTTTATTGTATTTGCAACTTGACACATTCATTTCACAGTCACCGGGATAATTAGTTCTATTACTCAGTGTGCCAGTTGATTTATTATACTGTTTTCTGTTTACCTTGGCTAATGCTTGATTTTTCTACCTATCACGTAATAATACTTATGTATGGTTGCAGTCATAAGCTGCAGGTTTGATGATCAATTTAATTAAACCAAATCAATGAAATCAAAACCACAATGAGGTTTCACTTCACCCCAGTTAGAACTGCTTTCATACAGAAATCAATGAACAATAAATGCTGGTGAGGATGTGGGGGAAAAGGTACCCTAACCCATTGTTAGTGGAAATGCAAAATGGTACAGCCACTGTGGAAGAGAGTATGGAGATACCTCAGAAAGCTGACAATAGATCTTTCACATGACCCAGCAATCTCATTCCCAGGAATTTACCCTATAGAAATGAAATCAGCCTATGAAAGAGCGATCTGTACCTCCATGTTTATTGCAGCTCAATTCACAATAGCTAAGAAACGGAATCAACCAAAATATCCATCAGCTGAAGACTGGATAAAGAAAATTATATAATTATACTATATAACACACCAAATAACAAGATGGAATACTGTGCACAGTGGTAAAAAAGAAAAAAAAATGTAATCCTGTCATTTGCAACAAAATGGAAGCAACTGGAAACCATTATACTTTGTGAAATCAACCAGTCCCCACAAGACAAATATGTTTTCCCTGATCTGCGGTAACAAATAGAGTATCTAAAAAGGTAATGTTTAGCAATGAAATTGACATTTATGATTCAATAATTTTTAACAGCCCGTCTCATCTATTGAACAGTGTTTTTTTTTTTAAATACTATTTGTTGAACTCTTAGTGTAGGGTTATTATTATGAGTATAAAATAAACTGAAAATAGATCTTTGTAAAAATTAAAAGTGGGTATGGGAGAGGAAGAGGAAGAAGGGTGGGAGCATGGGCAGGAGGGAGGGTAAAGTAGAAAGTATTGCTGTGTTCCTGAATCTGCATATAGGAAATACATGAAATTTGTATACCTTAGATAAAATATTTAAAAAAAAAAAGAATTTACTGGCTAAACTTTGGGACATTTATGAATCTTTTACAGCAAGTATCTACAAGGGTTGAGATTATCATCCATAAACTTACAAAAAAAAAAAAAAAGGACTCAATGGAAGTGAAATTAACATTCTGAGACTCAGTGACTTTTAATAGCCCTTGTCTCAACTATTGAGGAACAGTGCTTTTTCTTCTTCATACTACTTTTTGAACTTAGTTTAGGATTAATCTTATTAGCATAAAGTTAACAAAAATAGATCTTTGTAAAAAAAAGAAAAGCGTGGGAATAGGAGGGGGAAGAAAAAAAATGTTGGAAGCATGGGCAGGAGACCGGCTAAGATGAGAAGTATACAATGTTCCTGAATCTGTGTATAGGAAATACAGGAAATTTGTACACCTTAAAGTTTTTAAAAAATCAAAGTTTAGCTACCACATTAAAAAAATCAATGTAAAGCACACTTTAAAACACAACATAGATCACAATGACAAATTCTAAGTCCAATCATTGTTCCTCCACTATGTGCCCAATTTTTTTTATAAAATCTTAAGGTACAAGCTTCCACGACCAGAAGTACTACATATGTTACAAGGCTTACAGTCATTTTTTAAAATGTATTTTAATATGTTTAAGTAAACCAAATTGTCCCTGGTTGTTTTAGTTACTCAAACACACTAATGCTAACAGTCATGTTTCACTCCTAATACTATTTTACATGAACAAGATGATTTTGTTCCTTGTAAACTCCTATTCTATTAAGCTGTTTCCTACAGTAGGGGTCAGTTTATTCCAGGATGAATTCCACCTCCAATTTAAATATTTCCTATGTATTTATGCAGTTTTTGCCTTGACTTAGGACAATTAATTCTAGAAGGACTGAGTTTTTCCATCTTCACTACTGCAAGCCTCAAAAGGGTTTCATTATTATTATTATTTCATTTTCCTAATATTTAAGGGAGCACTTCCCTCCTTCTGAACAACTTTGTCTATATGCTCAATTTCAACCATTCCTATTTCCCCATCTTCTGCATGCAACTAAATTTTCTACTCCCCTCCCCACACCAAGAGTCCCATTTAGAAGTTTTTAGAGTTGTATAGGTCTTCTTTTTGCTTACAGGAAAATAGATCTAATTCAGGTGCCTCTCCTTCTATCTCCTTCTATTAAATGATACCAGAATGTGACATTTAAAATAAGACATTTTTAGATGTTTTGTTTACATAAATACAGGTTAGTTGAGTAATTACTGCCAAGTCAGCATGAATGAAATGCTGACTGCAATGTAAGCTTCTTCTGCCTGTTTACCGGTGGATTAGAAATGAAATGTGTCTTCTTTTTTATCCTGTTCAATGTTCCTTTACTTACCAATTTGTTGGTTTAGCACAAATTATTTCAACAAGTATGAATACAGGCAAGGGGAAAATTTTAAACCTTTAGAAGGAAAGTCTATTATCACAAAGTTCAACAACAAATACTCATTCATACCCCTTGGATCACAGCCTTGAGATACCTCACAGATTGCTGCATTGATCTACATTCTTCACATTTGCCTTATGCATAGCTTTTTTGAAGTGACTTTACAGTTCCTTCCTCCTCTATGGATCAAGCCTACTTTGATATCTGCCATGGTTCCAATGTGGTTTGTTCCCCTGACCTCATGATGAGGTGCAAACCCCATCTTGAGGTACTAAAAGGGTAGAAGCTTAATTCTGTTTAGAGATGGGGCCTTTCGAAAGTGCTGAGGATTAGATAAAATCATTAGGTTGGAGATCTATGATTGAATCCTGATGGGTTTATAAGAGGCAGGGAAGACCAGATAGATGTACACAGACACAGGTGCGCTGTCTCCTGCCATGGGAAACTATGCCACCACAGGATTCTGCCAGCAACAAGATCTTCAGATGACATTTCTAGACTTGACATTCAGAACTACAAGCCAGAATCAATCTCTTTTATTTAGAAAGCGGTTTCTTTTTTATGATAATAAAAAATATATTAATACAAAACACTTGTGGTTAATAATGAAGTATTCACTATGAATGAAAATGTGCCTGAATCTTTGGAAGAGTTTCGAGGAACAGGCCAGCAAAAGTCTAGCATAAAAGTGGAGCATTACAGGTGATTCTGCTGAGATTTCAGACACAGCCAAAAAGATCAGAGAAAGACTAAAGTATCTTCAAGGTTGGTTAAACACTTGTGACCAGATTGCAGAAAAAAAAAAGTAAAGGCCATGTTGACAGCTTCGGATGCAAATGAAATTTGAGTAAAGGCCACTCTTGTCACACCATTGCAAAGAATTTGTCTGAACTGTGTCCTTGCCCTAGAGCATTTTGGAAGGCTGAATTCAAAAATGATAAACTGAGATATCTGGTGAGGGAACTATCTAAACAAATTTTTAAATTTTCTGCTTAGGGGTTTTAAACTACATACATGGTTGGAGAGCAATGGCATAACCCAAAGGTAGAACATATAATTAAAATGAAAGTAGACCAGAAAAGCTTTGGAAACGTTATACCTTTGACAGAGAAGTAAATCCAAAGCATGTCAGAGAAACTTCTTGCTAACGAGATTAGCTCCAGTAAAAGGGAATCAGTTGCTTGTGTCATCACAAATGGAGAGATAGCTCTAGAACATTGCAGAAATCTTCAAGGATGCCCCTCCTTTCACTGATGCAGAAGCACAGAGGTATAAATTTGTTTCAACGACCTAGATCCCTAGATCCCCTTGGTCTTGGGTTTCTGACTTTCAGGCAACATGCTCCTTGGCTGAGCCAAAAAAGGCCTAGACGCAGCATGTGCTGGTGGCAGACTGTGGCATACATGTGGTGCTAGTTTTCTAGCACATCAGCTAGCAGAGTTACAGGGTCATAGTAGTGGCCTCTCAGATTGTTCAAAGGACAGCTTGGGAAACCAAATACAGTTTGCTATAGGGTTAGATACTGGTTAAGTGGAGCTATGGAAGTGGAGTTGAACAGAGACCCCAGAAATGTGGCGACTGGAATTATGCCATGCCAACAGAGGAAAGCCACTGATACCAGCAGACCCTGAGAGTAGCCACCCATGTTGTGACCAGTAAGGCTGGAAGAGCTGCCCAAAGCCTTTGGGTCCCTCTCCTCAATAGGGTATACACAGGTTTCCAGACTTGGAACTTTAGATGTAATGTATTTTCTACTAGGTTTAACCTTTCCAGGTTTTTTTTTTTTTTTATTTCCACTTCCTTATCCCTCTTTTTTCAAATGAGAGGACACTTTGTACCTGTTCTACAATTGCATCTTAGAAATACCTGATGTAGTTTTTGATTTTACAGGAGCTCATAGCTGAAAAAGTATCAGTCTCAGAGGAGGTTTAGTGTTTAGACTTTTCAGTGATACTCGGACACTTGGGACTTTCGAAACTACCTGTGATGGAATGAATGTGTTTTGCATTATGAGATGGTAACATGGAGTCAGGGGCAGAATGGCATGGCATTTGGTGTTGTATTCTCAAAGTTCATATATTGGGAACTTGGATGACAAGGTGATATGATTGGGATGTCACGGGATCTTTAAGGATTGGCATGTAGAAGTTCCTTAGCTCACTGGGGGCAAAGCCTTCTCCTGCTGTTCTTGTCAGAGCAACTCGCTATGAAATTGTGAGGCTGGTTCCGCTGGGTCTCTCTGGCTTCCTGTATCAAGATGTGATCTCCTCCTACACTATTTACCATGGGGCTTTCCCCAGAGCTGGTGCTGTGCCATTTGGACCTTCACCTCTACAACTGTGAGCTAAGTAGTCCTCTTTTCTTTATAAAGTGAGGCTGCCGCAAGTACTGCCCAATATCAATAAAATGCTAGTGAATTCACTACAGCTGGCTTTCAGTTTGTTCAGGTGACTGGTTTTCATCAGTATAATGTTATAAATGGTGATATACATAGAGGCTTGAACAGCTCTTACTCTTTTGGGCTTGCTTTCTTCTTCTTAGATATCTCCATGAGAATACTACTTATCCCAACAATTCTCCAACTCCAGACATTCTCTTCATTAAGTGTTTCTAAACCAATCTTTTACTGAGGCAACATGAACATCATCAAATTCATGAGAGATTTTCACATGTACCTGAACATCAATTTGTAACTTCACTGAGATTTTATATACAATTCAAGTGTTTTCTTTGTTCAATTATAATCATAAAAATTTTCTGGTTATAAAGTCTGCATATAAACATTAATTGGAAAAATGTAGAAAGCATTTAATTCTGGTCCAGTATTGACATTTCAGTGTCAAGGTCTCTATCTCCTGTTCAGAGCTAGTAAAAATGTGAGTCTTGAGAGTCTTATTTTAGGGGTCGGCACTGTGACACAGCAGGTTAAAGCACTGGCCTGAAGCACCAGCATCCCATATGGGCACCAGTTCTAGTCCTGGCTGTTCCTCTTCTGATCCAGCTCTCTGTTATGGCTTGGGAAAGCAGTTGAAGATGGCCGAAGTCCTTGGGCCGCTGCACCCGCATGGGAGACCCAGAAGAAGCTCCAGGCTCCTGGCTTCGGATCGGCACAGCTCTGGCCGTTGCGGCCATCTGGGGAGTGAACCAGTGGATGGGAAACCTCTCTCTCTGTACCTCTCTCTGTAACTCTTTCAAATAGATAAGTTTTAAAAAGTCTTATTTTCTATCTATTTTCAAAATTTCTCACTCTTCTATCCTTCCCTATCTTATATAATAGATGGATCAATGGATGGATTAACAGACACAAATTTTCAAGAATTATATGTGTATTATGAAAACATATGCATAGATTAAGTATTTTTTCAGAAAAGTATACCTATCTATTAATGCTTTTGAAGCTCCCTCATGGATGTTTGTGTGTGTGTGTATGTGTGTGTATCCAAGGTAATATATGTGCATATTTAAACAAGCATAATATTTACAAATTTTTCAAGTTATGTTTTTATTTTCATCTATTTATGTTTACATTTCTATTTTTTGATTTGTTAATTTTAGTTATCCTTACTGATCTCCTCATATGAAAAACATTATATAGTCTATTATTGAATTTATTTCCCTTATCCAAATCATGAAATCACTATTTTATATTTCTTGAATCTCTTAGTTTCATAACTCACTATGTAGCTTTTATCTTTTAGCTCTGGTTTCATTCATTGACCAAGCTGTTTCTGAGCTGTTTTGTAAGATGAGCAAACCACCAGTCATTTCCTTCTATGCTTCCCCAATGCCACCTCTGAACTCCCTTTATTTGTGTTTTTATTGTCAAGGCTGATAGCATGTGCACCCTACCTCATAATTTAATCATACACTCTGTTTTAAACATACAGTATTCTTTAAAAGATTTATTTTAGCCATTTGTTACAAAGACAGAGACAGAATGAATCTTCCATTCACTGGTTCATTCTACAAAGGGTCATAATGGTCAGGCTTAAACCAGGAACCGAGAATCCCATCCCGATCTCCCACCTGCTGTAATAGTTCAAGTACTTGGGCCATCATTACTACCTTCCCAGGCAAATTAGCAATAAGCTGGATCAGAAAGAGAGCAACCAAGATTTGAACCAGCGAACCAAATTGGGCTGCCAGGGTTGTGAGCAGCCACTTAATCTACTGTGTCACAACACCTGCTTTTCTGTCTATATGTTGATTCTAAAAGATTAAAAGTCAAAGTATTTGTTATGACTGCATATATGTTTCACTTTGTAATTAATAAGTTATATTTACTAAATAAAAGTTTTTTAAAAAAGAAATGTATTATAAAAATAATTTCCAAAGTACAGTTTATGGATTACAATAGCTTTCCCCCCATAACTTCCCTCCCACCCGCACCCGTTCTATCTCCCACACTCCCTCTCCCATTCACATCAAGATTCATTTTCAATTATCTTTATATACAGAAGATCAATTTAGTATATATTAAGTAAAGATTTCATCAGTTTGTACCCACACAGAACATAAAGTGCAAAATACTGTTTCAGTACTAGTTATAGCATTAATTCATATTGAACAACACATTAAGGACAGAGATCCCACATGAGGAGTAAGTACATAGTGATTCCTGTTATTGACTTAACAATTTGACACATTTGTTTATGGCGTCAGAACTCTCCCTAGGCTCTAGTCATGAGTTGCCAAGGCTATGGAAGCCTTTTGAGTTCGCCGACTCCAATCTTGTTTAGACAAGGTCATAGTCAAAGTGGAAGTTCTCTCCTCCCTTCAGAGAAAGGTACCTCCTTCTTTGATGTCCCTTTCTTTCTACTGGGATCTCATTTGCAGAGATCTTTCATTTAGGTCCCCCCCCCCCCCAGAGTGTCTTGGCTTTCCATGCCTGCGAAATTCTTATGGGCTCTTCAGCCAGATCTGAATGCTTTAAGGGCTGATTCTGAGGCCAGAGTGCTGTTTAGGGCATCTGCCATTCTATGAGTCTGCTGTGTATCCCACTTCCCATGTTGGATCATTCTGGGAATAAGAGAGGGTGGAGATGTACAATTTGGGACATGCTCAATTGGACTTGCCCCAAATGGTGGAGTTAGAAATGTGTCAGGGGATTCCAATACAATCCCATCAAGGTGGCATGTACGAATGCCATCTCACTAGTCCAAGTGTTCAATTTCAGTTCACAACTGATCACACTGATAGGTCTGACAGTCAAAGGGATCACACAAACAAGACTAGTGTCTGCTAATACTAACTGATAGAATCAAAAAGGGAGGGAACGATCCAACATGGGAAGTGGGATACACAGCAGACTTATAACACATTTCTTATATACATTGTTTCCTCTCGAGTTTTAAACTTATTTTTACTTTTAATATTTGTCTTGAAAATTCTGTTAATACAAAAGGTTGACTTGACAAAAAAGGATTCACACAAATCATAGATCTTAAGCAACACCAAACTTTTTGTAATGAAAAAGGATGTAAGTGATTATTAGGCATGGTCAAAATATTTACTTGTATGAATTCTAAACCATCAATGCATACCTCAAAGTTCTTTGATAGTTATGATTTAGTTTCATAGTAACATGGTTCCCTAAAAAATTTTTATTAATCGATTTGAAAGGCAGAAAGACAAAGACAGAGAAAGAACTCTCCTCCACTTGTTCACTCCTCAATGTTCAACAAGGCTGGGACAGAGAAACTCAGTCCAGATCTATCATGTGAATGGCAGGGACACAAATACCTAAGCCATCTCCTGCTGCCTCCCAGGGTCTTCAGTGGCAGGCAGCTGGAACCAGGAGACAGAGCTCGCACACAGGTATTCCAATGTGGGACACAGGCATCTGAGTCAGTATCGTGACCACTAGTCCAAATGCCCAGATAAATCTCCAGCAACACAGGCAGAAACAGAATTCACAAAAGAAGCCATTTCCATTTCAAAATGCTTACCATTTAAGCTCTATCAATTATTTAGTTATGTTCCATAAATTTATAATTCCAGTTATATTTACAAAAAGAACTCCCATCAAACCAAGCATATCCTGCCAGAAAATTTTCAGATGAAAAGTACTTCAAGGCATGCTCATATGTGCACAACATTTCTGGTTATGCTCACTAGCAGGCTTGCAAGGAAAGGTCTTAGTCATTCCCTTCCACTCAGTACTTAGAAGAAGGAATGGGCAAGAGGACTGCTATTAACACTTTTCTTTACTCCAAATATCTGTAAACTGTTTCAGTTTCTAAAAGAGTATAAAATCTTTAGACTTTACTATTGTCAGTTACTTCTTACATCTCAACACCCCTCTCACACACACACACTCCTCACCTATACCTATACCTATGCCTATGCCTATGCCTATGCCTATGCCTGTATTCAGATCTTAAATAAGTTACCAGGAATGTTTTTAAGAAAAGTCAATATTCTGAGGTCCTGTGTTTTTTAAATATCTATGTATATCACATTGGATTGATTTTTGGCCTAAATCCAAATTGAGTTCCAAATTATTTTTCCTCAGAATTTTGGAGATCATATTAAGGTATCCTCCAACAAGCAGTTTAGCTAATCAAAAATATGACAATCTTGATTCTTTGAACTTTATGGGATGGTGATGTGTTTGAGGACATGTAGGGCCAAGAATCTGGTGAAAGGGAAGAAACTTGAGTTCATCATTCCACTCTTTATTGCTTCATTATTTTGTGCCATCACAAATGGCTGTCATCACCTATTGGCTAGTTATTTCACAAGCAATTTATTTTCAGTCATGTTAATTGAATATAATTAATTGGATATTTTACCTGTATCTTCAGTGAACAGAAAAAAAATACTTTGTGAGAAGGCTCTTCTGGAAAAATTATATTGTTTATTAACCCCTTAAGTACTAAATGTTTTACACCTTCACAATAATCCAGAAGTTAATTTATCTTTGTATGCACATTTTATCTAAAGATTTCAGGAAAAGAAATTGAGGGTTGGAAAGCTCATTTTTGCTAGTAGTCCACAGAGATAATATGCAATTAAGGTAGAATTAATTCCAGAGGACGTTACCTGAAGCCTATTCACCTCATTAAATTGCTTCTCTTTCAACATGTGGAAGCTTTTCAAAATGTGGAAGAGTAGAACAAACTTAAGCTTTCTTTCAATACTATTCTTTTTGTCAAGAAGAGCAAATGCTTCTTCTAACACTTTCCTGAATTACTTTAGTCATTCTTTCTCAGCCTAGAAAAGTGATGTCTACACTTTCTCACCTTTCTAAGAATAGGAACTCAACATCTATTTGGTAGGCAGTGGTTTTTCTGGAGTTTATTCTAGACATTATTCAAATCTGCATCGTATCAATTTTGTGATCAGGAAAAACACTTCCATTATTTCCCTTATAAATGGGAACCATTCTGATTTATGTCCATAAGAGGCTGGTAGTATTTACAGAAACGATTCCTGTGAGAATATTGAAGTAGAATAATGAGAAAATTAAGTAATTACAACAGAATTCACCAACACTCAATTCTCTGATAGGATTGACCTGCGTTCCACAATAAAATGTTAACTGGAGAGAGGGAATGAAGCAGCGACAGCCATGTCTGTGAATTTCCAGAAATACAGAGAACCCGCTCTGGCATGAAATACAGAGGATGTGTTTCTGTTCTATATTTAATATATATTTTTTGGACAACAAAACTTTGTGAAGCAACAGAGTTGTTCCTTACTCTGCAGAAATGTCACCCGCTGCAGATTCTAAGTTATAGCTACAACTGACCACAGACAGATACTGTTTAGAAGGCAAGCCAGTAAGTCCATCCCTCTCTGAAGGCATGAAATACCAGGGGTTGGTGATCATCAGTGGTCATCATAGAGGCTGACAGTTATAATGGGGAAAGCATTATAAGAGTCCCTAGAACACATTCAACACTCAACACATTTAGCTACTATTATTTTTGCTACTATTTTTTGTGTTTCCAAATTGCTTCCTTGTTAAAAGAATAAGAAATTCAAATAACCCCTTGAGTTTTTTCAACTGTTAGATATGTAGGATATTGTGATATATATTTTTTAAATGTCAATAATGTTAATTATTAGAAATTAATGTTTTCAAAAAATGGGAAAAGGTGCTAAATAAATATCATTGGCTGTCATTTTTCTCAAAACAAAAATAGGATTGTAAAGGGAGTACACCTGATGTTTCACTTATCTGTAACTATATCTATAAACTTGGCATAAAGTAGTAAAACACTGGGGCCAGCATTCTGATATAGTGGTAAAGCTCCTGCCTACAACACCAACATCCCATAAGGGCACCAGTCCCAGCTGCTCCACTTCCAATCCAGCTCCCTGCTAAGGAGCCTGAGAAAGCAACAGAATATGGCCCAAGTGCCCCTGTACCTAGGAGACCTGAAAGAAACTCCTGGCTCCTGACATTGATCTAGCCCAGCTCCACCTGTCGTGGCCAGGAAAGCAGTAGAAGATGGCCCAAGTCTTTGGGCCCCTGCACCCATGTGGAGGCCTGGAAGAGGCTCCTGTCTCCTGGTTTCGGATCGCCGCAGCTTCGCCCATTGCAGCCATCTTAGGGGTGAACCAGCAGATGGAAAACGACTCTCTCTCTGCCTCTCCTTCTCTGTATAACTCTTTCAAAGTAAAATAAATAAAATCTTAAAAAAAAAAAAAAGAAGAAAGCAGCCGATGGAAGATATCCCTCTCTCTCTCACTCTGCCTTTCAAATAAATAGCTCTTTTTAAAAAAGAAAATAGGAAAACACTTTTTATCTCACACATCTTTTAGTTCACTAGGCTCCTTAGGAAATTCTTTGTTTGAGTCCCACAAGCTTTGCAGGTCAGTCCCTGAATCCAAAGTCAGAGCCTTAGGTAAAGTCAGCAACACCAAGGGCCTTGAGTTGAGGCGTCTTCCTACTTTATGTTGTCTCTCTGTGTGGACTGTCCCCCAACAGCTTCCTCAGGATAGTCAGGCTCCTTGCATGCTAACTGAAAGCTTGCACAGTGATTTTTCTTCCAGGGAAGTCTGAGAGACTTGAGCCTGCATCAAGATGCAGCTATTTTAAAATAGGCCTCCATCTTGTAATTCAGGCCTGACCAGCCCTGAACTCTAAGCCAAAAGCTCCTGAGAAAAAAGAAAAATAAACCTCCCTTGTGATAAGCTCCCCTAGCAACAGCCAATCAGTAGATAGCAGGGAAATACCTAAAGTTCCAGGTGTCTTTTCAGGCAGTTAAGGTGATTGATAATATTCCAAGACCCTGCAGCTTGGCATGTACACCCTAGCAGCTCAGGCCCTAAACTTTAGCCAATCATTTTAAAAAGCATCAACTCCAAAAACCATCCAACCACCTTTACTAGGTCCATTCCTGCCACTGGATGCACTAATCAATTTTTAGAGATGTTCTTTGAATTTCCCATGGAATGAGATGATTTGATGAATGGTGCTATAATGTATAGAATGTCTCTGAAAACCCTATAAAAACCCTGTTAACTGAAATGTCGGAGCTCTCAACCAGACCAGCTACACCAGTGATAGTTGAGAGCCCAGGCCTGGATCTGCAATCAAACTCTCATGTGTTTTACAGCGGTATCGGCTCCTTGGTGGTCTTTGGGGACAATCGAACTGGGCATAACAAGACAAAACAAGATGAACAGCTTGTTCTAAGGTGACAAAAAAAGCCACATAACATCAGTTACAATGCAATTTGCTCACTGAGATAGTCACAAAGACAACACCAAGTTCAAGGAGGAGAAACATAGAATCTTCATAGGAAGAATATAACTTTAAGTTATATATTAAAATGACCACATCAGGCTTAACCAGTTCACTAAGATAAGTATGTGAAAATATAGGCAAATGTTATCTCCTTCTCTATTCTATGCACCATCCCAATTTGTTTTCCATATTTTTCTCCTTTACATTAACTCGTTTAGTTAAAATGGCTTTTACCCATTCTCATAACAGTATTTTTCTTGACCCAAACTTCAGAATTGTTTAGTCACAGTGATTTTCAGAGTTCAAAGCATAAGCGACCATCAACTGAGACCATCACACCTTTGCATCTCCATGTTCCTCTTTCATCATTTTTTGGCTTGCATTTATCTCAGCCTGCACATCCTCATTACTCTTCCTTATCTTAAAGATCTAACACATCAACAAGTTGGTAGAACTTCTTAGCCACACAGCATGCGTCAGTAAACAAGGACACAAATTCATATTCAGGAGAATTTTCAAAGCTAAGAAATGAGGAAATAAAAGAAAAATGTTTTCTATCCAACTACAAACAGCATTACATTTTCTGTGAGCATATTTGACTTCTGTAAATTGCCAATGTACTCCAGGCCAAAGCATAAAAATAAATAAAAATTAAGCCATGCATTTTACGTTGCTTACCGAGCCTATTAAATGAAGTCACAGGATTTTTTTCATATTAAAACTATTCTGTGGCCTGTATTTTACATATAACATGTGCCTTAGCACAAGTAAGCATGACCCAGAAAATAGTGCAGAAACAGGTGGGTTAGGAATTCTGTCACTGTTACAGGTTCCTCCATCTCCACCACAAGGCCTGCCCTGTGATGCCCTCACTGCCATCTTTAAATAGAATATAAAGTGCCTCTATTAATTGCAAATCATCAACAAAGAAAGCATATAAATGACCCTGTCAATGCTCTTCAACCAATGACTACCTGAAACACCTGAACAAAACGGGATTTTGTTTACTGCAATGAAGAAAAATACTTCCTACAGGAATCATGAGGCTTGTGAAAACAACAAAGTAAGAAAAGTCTTAGGTGTCTTGGAGACATATCAGCTTTGAGAAAAGCTTAAAATAGCAAGACTTTGCCCTGACTTCAGTGCTTTTATAGAGAGTGGTTAATTATCACTCTTAATAAAAGCAACCATTAATAAAAGCATATAAATAATTATTATCTAGAAAAAAGGAAGATACTCAAGCTAAAATTACGATTGAGCAGTCACTCATTAGTAAGGAAGGGGCAGTGTTTGCTCATCTTATGATGTCAAAATGCTCATTTTTAATGTGTGCTTAGACACAATTAAAAAATACTCTGGGTTTGGCTTGATCTATCATAACTATAGTGCTCTTTTGATGTTGATGTTCTAGGTGATTGCTTGTTTCCTAAAGGTGAACATCATAGTGCAGCTGATGGTACCTGTCAGGTCCCAACAGCCATCAATAATTGCTTTTATTTTTCCTACCTTTTGAAAATTTTTGAATTTCTAGGGCCAGCACCGTGACTCACTTTGCTAATCCTCCACCTGCAGCGCCGGCATCCCACGTGGGCACTGGGTTCTAGTCCCGGCTGCTCCTCTTCCAGTCCAGCTCTCTGCTGTGGCCCAGGATGGCAGTGGAGGATGGTCCAAGTGCTTGGACACCTGCACCCACATTGGGAGACTGGAAGGAGGCACCTGGATCCTGGCTTCGGATAGGCATTGCTCCGGCCATGGCGGCCATTTAAGGGGTGAACCAATGGAAGGAAGACCTTTCTATTTCTCTCTCACTGTCTGTAACTCTACCTCTCAAATAAATAAAATCTTTAAAAAAAGAGAAAATTTTTTAAATTTCTTTCTGCATGTGTAATGGAGACAGAAGAATCACATTACCTTAAGAGAACTGGGAGATACATATGGTATATTTTGTGGAGCTAGAGGTCAATAAATTTCAGAATCCTCCTTTCATCATGATTCTTTACATGCTACATCTCATTTTCATAATCTTTACACAGAATTGATAAATTTTCAAGGAAAAGGAGAGTATAAGAGAAAAATTATCTTCTTCAGCTTTTATTTACTTTGCAAAAATGATTAAGATTTT
The DNA here is from genome assembly GCF_033115175.1 of Lepus europaeus. Classification (NCBI taxonomy): domain Eukaryota; kingdom Metazoa; phylum Chordata; class Mammalia; order Lagomorpha; family Leporidae; genus Lepus; species Lepus europaeus. Next base: position 76,728,141 of record NC_084839.1, on the reverse strand, counting down.
GAAATAAAATATGCAGGAAAGTACAGAAAGGAAAATTGTAAAGATCACCAATGTAAATAAATAATTCCCAGTTAAAAAAGAAAATCTGCATTACCTTAGGTTTGGTCATGACTTTTCGGGTAGGACAACAAACTCAGAAACCATGAAAGAAAAAATCAATAAACTGAACTTTATTTAACGTAGAGGGGCCAGCGCGTGGCTCATCAGGTTAACACCCTCGCCTGAAGCGCCGGCATCCCATATGGGCGCCAGTTCAAGTCCCAGCTGCTCCACTTTCGATTCAGCTCTCTTCTTTGGCCTAGGAAAGCAATGAAAGATGGCCCAAGTCCTTGGGCCCCTGCACCTGCATGGGAGACCCAGAGGAAGCTCCTGGCTTCTGGCTCCGGATCAGCACAGCTCTGGCCATTGCTGCCAATTGGGAAGTGAACCAGCGGATGAAAGACCTCCCTCTCTTTTCTCTCTCTTTCTCTGCCTCTCCTCTCTCTGTGTAACTCTTTCAAATAAATAAATAAGCCTTTAAAAAAATAAAGTAGAAATCTCTGTTCAATAATATACTCTTAAGAGAAGAAAAACACAACTCCAAATACTAAGAAGATAATTTCAAGACATATGTGAGGTGATGTTTGGCACAGCACTTAAAGTGGTGTTTGGGATGCACACATCCCATATTGGGGTGCATGGACTAAAGCCCTGGCTTTCTTCCCGATTCCAATTTCCTGCTAATGTGGACCCTGGAGGCAGTAGGTGATTATGTTCTATTATATTTATAGCAACTTTATTCATAAATTACTAAAATTTGGAAGCAACTAAGATGTCCTGTAGTAGTTGAATGAATAAACAAACATGTTATATCCAGACAATGGAATGTTATTCAATACTGAAAGAAAATAAGCTGTCAAGCCATGAAAAGACATGGAAAAAGCTTTATATCAAAATGAGAAAAGAGCCAATCCGAAAAGCTATTAAAAATGCTATATTCTGCATAATTCTAACAATATGACATTCAGGAACAGCCAAAACCATGGAGAAAGTGAAAAGACAGACCTGTGATTTGTAGAAAGGAGAGGACTAGTAAGTGGAGCAGGAAGGATATTTGACACCAAAACTCATCTGCTGGATACCATAATGAACATAATTCATCACATTTTTCTAAATCCATACAATGCACAACATTCAGATTCAACAATAATGGAAACTGAGAGATAATGATGCATCAGTGTTTGTAGCATCAATTGTAACCTACATCTGATGGAAGTTGTTGATAATGAGGGAGTCTATGTCCTGTAGGATTGGGAATATGCAGATGTAGGTGTCATCTTTGCAATTCTCTTACAGTCTTAAATTCCTCTAAAAACAAACTCCACTCAATATACAAACATAAAAGGAATTTGAGTATATTTGGAAACCAAGTATGTGAAGCAGTAAAAATTTAAAGAATAAAGCCAATCAATAAGACTATCACACATAAGTCGCAACTGTGGATATCGCCATGTCATCTTCGATGTTTCAAACCAACTCCAATTAACATCTTCTCCTTAAATTCACAATCCAGTGTTTAATGGTAATGATTTAATTAAAACAAATTGTTTATTATCCTAGGCTGTCTTTGTTATAAAAAGAGATGTGTTTAATGTGTTTGAATGTCACAACTGTTCTTGGATAAAAAGGAGGAGCATGTTAGTAAATCTCTTGGGGTATGGATATTAAGGGGCAAACAGGAGTAAGAGAGAAATTGAGGAGGGATGCTGGTGAAGGGACTTTGCGGGGTCCTGTGTGTATGATTAAAAAGGTGCCAGCTAAAGTCAAAATAGGTGGGGTTGATTCCCAGCATCTGTAGCCATTCTTCCTCTTTTTCCAGGTTTCTAGTACCTCAAGGTCTCCTGTGCTGACACCTTATCTGCTCCTGGGAAAGTTGCTTCCAGTATTATTATTTCTTCAATGCCAATGCATGTACTATAAAATAAACATAAATGACTTCCCCTCTTCTGAAGTATTTGCATTATAAGTATATAATCTTTTTTATATTCCTGCTGATGAGATTTTTAGAATCAATAAGGAAAAATGACATTTTACATAGAGAGGTTTCCTTGGCAACCTTAATGTCACATGACACTGATATATGTTGATATTACTTTTGGAAAATGACAGTTTCTCTGATCGGTGATTAAAAGAGGCATGCACTAGAAATAACTACACTTGACTTAAAAGCCCAGGTCTAACTGAGAGATCCTGTGAAAGTTTTAATTTTTTCTCATATTGCTCTATCATTTGATTAGGATCAGCTAAATATTGAACTTAATTTTAGTTGCCAGGGAGGTAGTGATCTAAAGCAGTCACCATGCCTTCAAGGAGCTCTGGGCTACTAGGGGAAACAAGTGAGCAAACTGTCAATGTAGAATACTTCATGATATGTAATGATGCAGAAGCACTGCAAAAGACCACGGGGCCACAATTCAAAGATGAGAGAAAACCTGTAATAGGATCAGCCTTGAAAGACATGAAGGAGACAGCCAGGTTGGAGGGAGAATTCTAGGCAGTGAAAATACAACTAGTGAAGGAATACATAACAGAGTGCAAGTAGGTACTAGTGCAGTTTCACCTGGAAGTTAGAATGAGAGGCGCCGGATTCTGTCCCGGTTGCCCCTCTTCCAGACCAGCTCTCTGCTGTGGCCCAGGAGTGCAGTGGAGGATGGCCCAAGTGCTTGGGCCCTGCACCCCATGGGAGACCAGGAGAAGCACCTGGCTCCTGCCATTGGATCAGCGCGGTGCGCCGGCCGTGGCAGCCATTGGAGGGTGAACCAACGGCAAAGGAAGACCTTTCTCTCTGTCTCTCTCTCTCACTGTCCACTCTGCCTGTCAAAAATTTAAAAAAAAAAAAAAAGAGAGAGAGACTAATGGCAGGACAATATGAGAAATGAATAAAGCATGCTTAGTAATGAACCCTGGGATCATAGGTGCAATGGGGAGCTACTAGGGAAGGAAAATCACCAGATAAAGTCAACATCCGAGCAACATCAGAATTTCAAATGAATGAGATTACCCCAGTTGCAGTAAGGAAAAGGGATTAGACAAATCAGAATCAAGACCAAAGACAAATTTACAAAAATAAAAGATTTTTTTGTGATAATAAATTTAGAAATTTGACAGATGAAGGTGATTAATGTAGTATCAGATATTTTAATGTTTCTGCTGGAGAATTAAATATATTTTCTGAGTAAATGAATAAATGAACAATAAAACAGTTGCTTTGGGCTGAGGATTTTGAATTAGAGGTAGGATGGTTTCTGCATATAGAAAGTCATTAAATGTATGAAAAGGAGTATCGTTTAGGAATTAAGGAGTATGTATCAGATCTTCCTACCAGAGATAAAGTATGGCTGAGGATACTGAAAATCCCTGCAGCAGTATCCTTGCTTCCATTATAAAAAGCAGACTACACTTCGGCAAGTACCGAGTTTTAATATTGAATCTTAAGATGTGTTATCTGACAGAACTGCCAAGTCTACCTTCTGGCTAGAAGGTCTAAAAAGTTCTTTCAAGTGTGTCCAAGAGGCTTAAGGAAAATCCCCATTACAGCAGAGTTTACACTTTCAAAATATTAGAGGAAAGATCCCGGTGTTTATCAATAAGGCAAAAGATGAATAGTTTCATTTTAATACAATTATCAAAGGGTATAGTATTCACTAAAAGGAATGTTATGGCAACATGTATCAGCATGTAGGAAAATCCTCAAAACAATTATATATACATGATGTTACATTCAAAATGACAATTACATTAAAATCTCAAAGCAGAAAGTATTATACTATATGTTATATGGATATTTACATGTAAAATATGAAATATGCATATAATTATAAATTCCAAAACAATGATAGGATTATATCTGAATGGAAAGAGAGAGCATAAGAGTTAACTATACTATCATATTTTAATACTTTTTAAAAAATGCTGATTTAATATGCAAACATTTCATATTTGCATATTTCATATAACTTTTAGCAAATTCTCACACTTTATAAATGCTCTCACACTCAATGTATCATTCTCCAATTTACTGTATTCATTCACTGCTCTGAGATTTATTTATTTAGGTGTTGTCTTATCATTCCCTGTTCCATACATTTAAAATATTTCATAGTATTTTTAGGAAAGCAAGGAGAGGAGATGAATAAAGAAATATAATAATAAGAAAGAAAATCATCTGAGACTTTGTTATGAGTTTACTGCATTTTTTTTTATGTATAGCTTCAATATCTGGTATGATGGTCCTGGGGACAGGTCTGCAGGCTAACTGTACGAATCCAATCTTACTTCACAACATTCCTCCAATCACCTGTCCCTAAAACTAAGTGAGTCAAAATATTCTACAATGTCTCTGAAGTGCAAATAGTGTAGCAATTATCCTCTGGTTTACCTTGGACCTGTAAAGCCAGTAACCCTTCCAGGTTTCTCATTTTTTCAAGCATACAAGGAAACTTCAAGAAGTTCACAGAAAACATAGACTTCGAAAAAACTATGCATGAATTTCAAATGTTTACACTAAAATAAAATGATCTTTTGATTCCATTTTCTCACAAACTTTAAGTATCTGCATATAATCCTTCTTTATCTTCTGATACCACAACCTACTTTAGGGGGTTCAAGAGCTCAGCTTCACTGTGCCATAAGACAGTTGGAAACAAATAATGTCTGTGGATGGAGAAAGCCACATTCAACAAGCCATAGAGTTAACAATCAATATCACAGTGAGCATCCTTGGAGCAAGTCATCCAATCTTAAACATACACAGGTTTTAACAATATGCCTACACAGAACCAGAGGATTACTTCCGTTCAACGGCTAGCTCCTGTGGTTTGGTAGATATATTCCATGTACTGCTCTATGGTATACCAAAAGATGACCGAATTTTCTCCGGAGTTTCCTTTAATTCCTCCAGATTTAGCATTCTTGAATGTTGTTAACTTGTATTGAAGAATTTAAGAAAATATCAGAATTTAAAGTCACAGAGGCTCTGAAATACGAGGTCATGCAGAAAAAAATCAATACAGTGAGTTGCTTTTGGTGAAGTAAGCTGTGGTAAAGCAGTAGGGGACATAAAACTGTGCATAGGGGAAGGCATTTGGCTTGATGGTTAAGATGCCCTCATATTACATGGGAGTAAGTGGATTTGATACCTGCTTCTAGCTCCTGACCCCAGCATCCTCTTTTTACAGATCCTGGGAAGCAGTGGTGATGTTCAAGTTAGTGGTTCCTGCATCCCATGTCAGAGACCTAGGTTTGACCCCAGCCCATTGGGGTTTGGGACATTGAATATTTAAATCATTTATAACAAACATTGAATAGCCTCATCTAAAACTGATACAAACTTAGAGTCATAGATTCATGTCCCCAAGGAAAGATAATACTATGGATATGCAATGATACTTCTTGGCTGGAAGTGACCTTTGATCTTCAGGGTCATCTGATAATTGAGAAATGTGTGTAGATAAATATCTGTAGATATCTTTGGTTGCCACAACCTGGGACGTGCTATGCTGTCAATTTATGAGCAGAGACCAGGCATAGATAGATCGACAGATACACAGACAGACCAAAATCTCCATACAGACACACACACACAAATTATCTGGCAAAAAACTTTGATAGAAAGGGTTGAAAAATGATAATGTAGGATATAGTGATGGATAAACTAAGGTAAAGATTGATGTGGAAAAAATGTGCTAATTTTAAGGTTTCATCACTTGAAAGATGATATTTTTAATGTGAGAGTATAGTAAGTAAAAATTGGAATCTATCATTCTATCACTTTCATCCTTTTCTTCCACAAAAAAGATCCCATGGCAAACACTGAAATAAGCCACATGAATTTATAATGCTGTTAAATTTTTATCATTGTCTTATCTAGACATTGATTTGTGTAGAATTGGTTTGCCCTTACAGTCTTGGCTAAGAATACCCCCAGCCTAAATTTGACTTAATCATTTTTTTTTTTTTTTGACAGGCAGAGTGGACAGTGAGAGAGAGAGAGACAGAGAGAAAGGTCTTCCTTTTTGCTGTTGGTTCACCCTCCAATGGCCGCTGCGGCTGGTGTGCTGCAGCCGGCGCACTGCGCTGATCCAAAGGCAGGAGCCAAGTGCTTCTCCTGGTCTCGCATGGGGTGCAGGGCCCAAGCACTTGGGCCATCCTCCACTGCACTCCCGGGCCACAGCAGAGAGCTGGCCTGGAAGAGGGGCAACCGGGACAGAATCCGGTGCCCCGACCGGGACTAGAACCTGGTGTGCTGGCGCCGCTAGGCGGAGGATTAGCCTGTTGAGCCACAGCGCCGGCCAATCACTAATTCTTTAGACCAGGTCACCTGAGCCTTTGTCACTGAGGTTCCTTTGGTAAGCCTGAGTCCTGGATTCCTCATGATGCCTATGCATAGGCCTGACTTCTGGCTATTTCAGAGCATTTCTATTAGTGGAAGACAAAGTGTGAATATTGTTTCCCTTTTTCACTCTCTATAGTATTTGGTTTGTGACACATTCAAAAACTCAAAGAATTAATATCTACTATGGTGCATATTTTGGAATCAATCTCAGGTTTTTCAAATTAGTAGTGTTTCCCTTATTGGTTTCTCTTCTACACGATTTCAGTCTGGAAGCTCAAGGATATTGTTGTAAAAACCAAATTACCTTGGAAGTGGATTTCTTCCCACTTAAACCTCCATTGAGAATGTATCCCAGCCCATCTTGACGGTACTGCTGTGAGTCGTTAAGCAGAGTACGCAGTTCAGTGAACTACTGAGTCACAGGAACTGGGAAAGAAACAATGGCGATTTTAAGCCACCAGGCTTGTAGCATTTATGTAAAATAGGTACCTAAAACACCACCTATGAAATGGATTTGTGAAAACATTTTCAGAGGCTGGCACTATGGCATAGCGAGTAAAGCCACCAGCCATAGTGCCAGCATTCCATATGGGCACCGGATAAGTCCCTGCAGCTCCACTTCCAATCCAGCTGTCTGCTATGGCCTAGGAAAGCAGGAGAAGATGGCCCAAGTCCTTGGGACCCTGCACCCCTGTGGGAGACCTGGAAGAAGCTCCTGGTTCCTGGCTTTTGATCGGTGCAGCTCTGGTCATTGCAGCCAATTGGGGAATGAAACAGAGGATGGAAGACCTCGCTCTCTCTGTCTCTCCTTCTCTGTGTAGCTCTGAGTTTCAAATAAATATATAAATCTTTAAAAAGAACCATACTTTCATAAAAATATGCAATAGGTTATTTTTACTCCAATGAATACTCTTTTTAAATTTTCTTGTTTTAATACCTTATGCAGTAATTTCCAGTAAATGCAACATAAAGAAGGAAATACTACATTTGCAGCAAGAGGGAAGAGTCTGCAGGGCATTATGCTAAGTGAAATAAGCCAGACACAGAAAGACAGATACAGTATGATCTGGCTTATGTTTGTAATCTTAAAAAAATTCAAACTCATAGAAACAGAGAGTAAATTAATTGCTTCCAGAGACTAGGAATAGGGGAAATGAAACAGTTTAATCAAAACATATAGCCTATCAGTTACAAGTTCAAAAAATTCTTGGCTTCTAATGTTCAACAGAAGTGCTAATGGATGGATGGATGTGTTAATTTGGTTGTAGTAATCATAAAGCAATGCAGCAATGTATCCATCTATCACATCAAAACACATGACATCAAATACATCCAATCATTATTTTTCAATTAATATTAATAAATTCAAATATATTTTAAAAAGAGTTTTAAAAGGTCCTTAGGGGGAAAATGTTGAGAATCTCTACCTTAATGTTTTAATTTTCTGACACTTTCTCACCTTTCCACACATACTCCAATCATCAAGAAATGTTTCTATTTTCAAATAAGCTAACCATTTCTTCTGTGTCTTACCTTTCAAAGTATCTATGCCAATACCGATTCCATAATTCTCCCCCTATCTTAGTCTAGAGAAATCCTGCTTATAATTCAAAGTTAATTTTATACTTTACCTCCACCTTTGAGCTGATAAAATTGAATAGCATATTGGCTTAAATTCACAAAGACTTGGTTTGCCATCTACTCCAAGCCATATGATCTGGAAGAGTTATATAATCTCTCTTAAGATTTCAGCTCCAAATCATGGCAAGATGTTTAAGTCAGTAAGAAATTGTAAGAGCTAATTGACATAGGTTATTGGAGTTGGACTATAATATCTATAAAAGATAATAGTTTTTAAGAACTAACTATGCATTAGAAAGAGCTTGATATAGATTTTTGTATACTCATGAAAATTCTATATTTACTAAAATTACACCCATTATACAAATCAAGATACTGAAATGTAGAGAATTTCGAATTTTGAGTGACATGCCCAGATGTCAGAGCTGACTGTGTGATCTAGACCCACACTCTTAAACACACTTAATCCGACTGATAAAGCCACTATGGAAGACAGTTTGGAGGTTCCTCAGAAACCTGAATATAGCCCTACCACATGACCCAGCCATCCTACTCCTTGGAATTTACCCAAAGAAAATTAAATTGGAAAAAAAAAAAAAAGAGCTGTCTGCACCTCAATGTTTATTGCAGCTCAATTCACAATAGCTAAAACCTGGAATCAACCTAAATGCCCATCAACAGTAGACTGAATAAAGAAATTATGGGATATATATTCTATAGAATACTATACAGCAGTAAAAAAAACAATGAAATCCAGTCATGTGCAACAAAATGGAGGAATCTGGAAAACATCATACTGAGGGAAATAAGACAGTCCCAAAGGACTGATTCTCCCTGATCGGTGACAACTAACTGAGCACCTAAAAGGAAACCTGTTGAAATGAAATGGACACTATGAGAAATAATGACTTCAGCAGTCCTTGTCCTGACTGTTGAGGAACTTACTATTTTATTCCTTTTAGTATTTTTTTGTTCTACTTAATAACATTGGTTGAACTTTTTAATTAACACACAACTATTCTTAGGCGTTAAAATTTAACTGAAAAGGGATCCCTATTAAATATATGAGTAGGAATAAGAGAGGGAGGAGATGTATAGTTTGGTACATGCTCACTCGGACTTACCCCTAATGGTAGAGCTAGAAACATGCCAGGGGATTTCAAATCAATCCCATCAAGGTGGCAGTACCAATGCCATCTTATGAGTCAAAGTGATCAGTTTCAGTTCATAATTGATCATAAAGATAGGATTAGGAAGGGATTAGGGATTAGGAAGGAGTAAAAGGGATCACATAAACAAGACTAGTGTCTGCTACTACTGATAAATTTAAAAAGGAGAGAATGATCCAACATGGGAAGCAGGATACACAGCAGACTCACAGAAGGGTAGATGTTCTAAACAGCACTCTGGCCTCAGAATCAGCCCTTAAGGCATTCAGATCTGGCTAAAAAGCCCAAGAGAATTTCTCAGGCATGGAAAGCCAAGACACTGGGGGGGGGGGGGGACTAAATGAAAGATCTCTGTGAGTGAGATCTCTGTGAAAGAAGGGGCCATCAAAGAAGGAGGTAACTTTCTCTGAAGGGAGGAGAGAACTTCCACTTTGATTGTGGCCTTGTCTAAACAAGATCGGAGTTGGCGAACTCAAGAGGCTTCCACAGCCTTGGCAATTCATGACAAGAGCCTAAGTTATTATTGACTTCATAAATCAGAGTGTCATTTGTTAAATCAACAACAGAAGTCGCTGTGCACTTAATCCCCATGTAGGATCTCTGTCCTTAATGTGTTGTACTATGTGAATTAACGGTATAATTAGTACTCAAACAGTACTTTATATTTTGTGTATCTGTGTGGGTGCAAACTGTTGAAATCGTTGCTTAGTATATACTATGTTGATCTTCTGTATACAAAGATAATTGAAAATGAATCTTGATGACGAGTGGGATGGGAGAGGGAGTAGGAGATGGGATGGTTGTGGGTGGGAGGGAGGTTATGGAGGAAAGCTGGTATAATCTAAAAATTGTACTTTTGAAATTTATATTTATTAAATAAAAGTTTTAAAAAAGCACACTGCCCCTCAGATGGACTATGCTTTCATAGACTGCTATTCTTTTCATTTTATTCATTAGTCTTATTCATTAACATTCATTATTTTTTGTTTTTGTTCTGCTTCTCTTAAATCAATAAATCATGAACTACTCTTAATATTTGGGCATGATATGTCTCATTCAGCCTTTTAAGCAGTGTCTTCCATATACCCCTGCATATTCCTTCATGACCTCTAGCATACACTGATTATTTCATTTGCTTTTGCTTCATTTTTTATCTCCAAGGAGAGAAACTTTGACTCTCCATGTTTTCAGTATTATTTTTCTAATCTACAACATAGAAAAACGCATATTAAACATTTAGGAAATAACTATGGAAGGAACTACTCCTGATGTATATGTATTAAGCAGATGATTGCTGTTGAGTAAGATACTATGAGAGTACTTCAAAAGAATCATGAAAAATGAGCATTTCCAATTCTAATTTACCATGAACTATTGTATCAAATGTATCACTGCAATTAGGAGAAATCCAAGTTTTCATTATTTCCACATTGTGCCTCATCACCTAAACACATAAATCTGTATTCCTATCTCAGATTGAGAGTGTCTTTCATTCCTTTTGGGACTAACAGAAATAATTTACATTCTTGGGCACTCAGAGTAAAATGAGCTTTATTTGAAGTTTTTTGCTCAATTGTTCCCATTCATAATGATCAGATCCCTTGCTAGCCACCTATTTTAGGTATTTTCTTTAAAAATAAACTTTCTCTGAGCAGTTACTCAATTTTAGACACTGTCCTAAGTCTGAAAGTAGAAACTGGAATAATGGACAGATATGTGGCACAGTGGTTAAGATGTCATTTGAAATGTTGTGTCCCATATCAGAAAACCTGGGATTGAATCCGAGCTCTGCTTCAAATTTTAACTTAATGTACACCCTTTTAATTTACATTCTGGGAGGCAGCAGGTGATGGCTCATGTACTTGGGTCCTGGCTACCCAATTGGAATATTTGGAATGAGCCACGGATTCTTGACTTCAGCCTGGCCAAACCTGAAACTCCACAGGAAAACATCTAGTGTAAAAAACTACCACTATCTACAAAGTGAAAGTAAGAGCAAATGGAGTTGCTCAGGCTAAGCCAGGAGCTGATGACACCACCCATGTCAAGCTCAGTGCTTGCTAGAAAAACGCCCCTCAGCGGAGACAGACATCTCTGGGACGGACCGATAAGCATGTGCTATGGGCGATAGCTTGAGTTATCTCACCTAGTCGCATGAGGATTAGACATGAACAGGAGACAACCAAGCCCAGAAAACAGATTGGCGACACCTCGGGGAACTCCGAACTGAGCTGATTGGACTGAGTCAAGCATGGACAGCACGTGAACAGCAGGTGAGCTGCAGGAAAAGATTAGGATAAAAAGGGGACCTTCTGTGATGCTCTCCATCCTCTCCAAGATCATGGCCCAGTGTGTGTGAACCTATGAATCTCCACACATCTGGAGCTGAAGAGGCAACCCGTTACTCTGCACGGAGCAGATAGCGGCACAAGCCTACAACGCGAGCTGCAGCCAGAGCCTGCTGCCAGAGCAGGTCCCCAGGCCTCTCAGCAGGGGATCTCTCCAACCTTTGGCCTCACCACCCGCCTGGGAGTCCCGAGCTCACTATACTGAGTAACAGCCTTCCTGCCTGTAAGTGACTGGTCCGAGATCCATCTCTGTGGAGACAATGAGCTCTGGACACTGACTCTCTTTCATGACTGAGATACAAGCCTTGAGAACACAGCATTTATAAATGAACTTAGCCATGTACTGAGTTTCCTTTGACCTTATGACTGATGAAATATTAGAAGCTTTGCTGTACATACATCACTATAATGAGATAGTGCTTGACATTACCTAAATGCTGTATATTGTGATCTGTGATTCGATAGCTATGAGAGGACTGTAAAGTAGTAGTTAAGTAGTGGTTAAGCTATAGACTGGATTGTTAAGTAATGATAAGTATCAGACTGATAAGTGTATTAAGTGTTGCTATGGTACCAGTTGCTGCGAAGTTGAGTGTTATCATAGTAGTTATAAGCATAGAGATATCGATAGGTGTGTTGACTTTATGAAGCCTGCTGTTAGATGGTACATACTCCCTTGTGTGCAAGAAAAAATAATCTTCATTGTGAGGGCAATCTTGTGTCCTCATGTTCGGTTCTTCCCCATTCTCTGGCACAACAGAGCATACATCGCTCTTAGCCCTGTAGAGCTGCATGAGGGGAAGCACTCCCGACACTCCCTTTCACATACATTATATAAATAACAATTTTAAAAAGAATATGGAGGGGCTACTGTTGTGGCACAGCAGGTTAAGCTGCTGCCTACAATGACAGCATCATACAAGTATGTTGGTTTGATTCTCATCTGCTTGACTTCTGATCCTGCTCTCTGCTAACATGCCTGGGAAAGCAAGATAAGGTGGCACAAGTGCTTGAGCCCCCACCACCCACGTGGGAGAGCTGGAAGAAGCACTTAGCTCCTGGCTTCAGCCTGGTCCAGCCTTGGTCATTTGGACCATTTGAGAAATGAACCAACAGATGGAAAATTCATTTTCTCTCTCTCTCCCTCCTCTCCCCACCACCTCTCCCCCCATCCTCCCCCTCCTCTCTCTCTCTCCCCTCCCTCCTTCTCTCTCTCCCTCTCCCTCCCGTCTTTCCTCTCACCCCTTCTCCCTCTCCCTTTCTTTCTCTAACTTTGCCTTTCAAATAAATAAGTCTTTAAAAATGTAGAATACAAAAAAGTAGCATTTTCCTCAGTGAACTTTACATTTTGAGATGTAGGTGAAGACATAAATAAAACTCAAGGTTATAGTGAGTGCTATGAAGAAAAGAATTTGGGATAGGCATTGTGGCATGGCAGTTTAAGCCACTACTTGGAGCACTTGCATCCCATTTTGGAATACCTGTTTGAGTTCTGGCTTCTCCACTTCTGATATAGCGTCCTGATAATGCACCCGGGTGGGAGCAGATGATGGTTCAAGTGCTTGGGTACTTCTACCCATGTGAAAAACCCAGACAGAGTTCCTGTATCATGACTTCACACTGGCCCAACCCCAGCTGTTGTGGGCATCTGGGGAGTAAACCAATAAATGAAGGATATCCTCTCTCTCAGTGTCTCTCCCTTTCTCTCTGCTATTCCAATAAATACATAAATATTTTAAAAAGGAAATAGTGTAAAATAATGCAGTTTGACTAAGTCAGATGGTATTTAACTATGTGAACTCTATTGGAGTAAGAAGGTCCAGGGCTGAAGAAAAGCAAATAAATACTGAGAAATAGGAAAGATAAATATCAGGGATTGTTATGTGCTAAGTTCCTTTATATTTTGTATATTCTATTTGTCTCCTACATGTTACTTTTGCAGTTACATCTTGATTAGACATTTTCTGATGATAAGGATACTGTTTTGTTCTTGCAGTTTATACCACAGCATCAAAAAAACAAGAATATTATGCTTAAATAAGTTTTATAAGACCACTTACTGAATAATTATTATTCAATAATGCTTTAACTAAAACAATTCCTCCCATATATCTAATTAAATACTTTGAGATTTCTAAATTTCTTCAAGAAAAACATTTTTATGAGCAATGTACTCTTTATACCAACAGATCATTGAAAAAAAGGAATAAATGCATGTCTCAGAGCCCATTTTTTCAAATGTAATTCATCTCTGTATACAATTTACAACACCATTATAATTATGTATCAAAAGCAGCATGCTTTTGATCAATAGGTTTTATTTTTAACAATGAAAGGAGTTGTATATTAGTAAAATTCAATGTACTAGCCAGTCAAACAATGGAAAGCTTTGATGATTGAAGAAATGTGAATAATTTCGTGTAGAAAACTATACATTATATTGGTGGGTATATTTATGACTTAGCAAGCATAACTGGGACTTCCTTTTGGTCACAATATCTCATTATATGTCACATTTTGTCTCTCCTTAAAAGCCTACTTTGTTGGAGAGAAACTGTGCAATTATTGATTTACACTGAGAGTGATAGTCATTGAGAAGCTAAGGGGTCTCTTTCTTTCTCTATGGCATCTCTTCATTCAGTCTGGGCATCAGCTCATCTTTGAGAGGGAGAAAGAATCACAGAGGTCATGTATCTCAATTGCTAACCTGTGCAGGGATGTCCTCTACCCCCTCACAGAAGCATCCTCACTAACTGTGCTAGAATACTTTCTGTAAATAAGAACATAACACTTTGCACAGAAATATATCCCTTCATTGAGCAACTCTGTTACATTCTTTCTTGAGACATGCTGGCCTCTACATTCTAGGTCTTCCTCTAATGTACCTGATAATAGAGTGGAATGTGAATTCACAGCTTTTATCTCTGATAATTATATCCCTACCTGCCCAGGTTTAATGAACACAGATCATATACTGCTAGGCTGGATCTACCACCCAATACACATTAGTCAAGTCACCTACATATCACAACTTGGAGAAGTGACACATTTCCTATTAATCTCATTGTCTTAGACATTGTCTTCTTTCCTTGGGTCTCTTAAACTGTCACTCAATTTATAGCATCTGTCTTGTCTTCTCCCACCATAAGTGAAGTTTGCCCGAGTGAATTACACGAGAGGGTATGCAAGTCTAATCTGAAAACTTTGCATTAACATGGAGAAAAATTCCAGAGAAAACAGTAACAAAAACAAAAATCATAAATCTCTACTTAGGGTTGAGACTGAATAATATATTTGAAGAAGTGCATCAACCAGATAGTGGTTGAGAATTTGTCACACAAATTGAATCTATTGGCACAATGTTCATCTCTGAACATGTTATTGTTGCCCTGTCTTAGCTCTAATTCTCGGTTCCATACAGCTTAACCACAAGCCATGGCAAATATGGCTGAATCACATGACAGAATTGACAGGTAGAAGTTATTTGGCCCAATTCCTTTTTATTTATATGAGTTTTTCTGGTTGCAGCTAAGGAAAAGCACTTACATCAAATATCACCTAAGGAATAATGTGCTAAACTTCTAGAAAGAAAATCATCTTTAGCATGCCACATTATTCGCATCAGTAAATAGACAAAAGCAAATAAAGATTTCAAATTGGAAATGTGTCAAATAATCCCATCATAGCTTAAAATCCAAACATTGCTATGAAAATGAGGTTTTACATGAATTAGAGATAATCAGAACAATAGTTACTGTCTGATTTATAATAAAAGTATTAGGAGACTAAACTTCCTAAGTTTGTTTCATTTATCTAATGGAATACTAGGGGCAGAAGATACACAATTTTAAAGACAATGTCATCTAATCGTACTGAATTGTGTACATGGAAAATAATGAATAATGCTAATTATTTACCAATGGACATTTAATGTGGGAAAGGATTTGCTATATTTATTTATATTTTGGCCTGTAATCTATTTTTACTATTTTGAAAACCATTGCATTCTCAGTATATGGTACCAAGAAACTACAGGAGGAACTGTAAGAAAAGAAAAAACTGAAATGTTTTATTTTCATGACTTTGTGCAACTATTCAACAGATTGGCTTCATCCCCTCTTCCACGATGTAGGTATATTATTCATTAGTCTTTGGACATACTAGGCAGATGAGGTGACTTCTTTTTATGATGAAAAATATTTCTGGATATCAGTGTACTTGAGCCCTAATTCTAATTACAACACCTGAGTTCATGAGCAACTGAGGGAGATGGTCTGCACCACACCAACTGCACACACCCAACAATGGGAGGGGAAGGGAAGCCATCCCTATGTAAGCTAAGTGCAGCTTGTGGTACTCCCCTACATGCCCAGCACAACTGTGAAGCAAGCAAGGCTGTGGCTGGTGGGTATTTTGTGTGCCTGTGAACCACAGATCTTATCGGAGAGAAAAAACCACATTCCCCACTATATCAAATCTGGTTGGGAGGACCAGACTTGATCCAGTGTGCTGGAACACACATGGACAGCAGCTCTGGAAATACCTTAGTTTCATTGTGGACAGGATGGGCTGGCAGGGCAGACTGGACCCACTGGCACTCCTTGACCCTAAGGGCCCCTGGAGCTGAGACTGAGAAAATACCATGACTGAGAGTAGGCCGGGTAGCTGGGATCTGGGCAATCACAGAGCACTTCTTCATACTCTCATAGCTCATTGGTTGTCTAGAGCAGCTCATAGCTCAGAGGGAACCATGCTCACAGAAATGACTCTGCAGATAATATATGTGGTTCATACAGCAGTGCAGATGAACATTGAACACACTGGGGACTAGCATCTGGGCATGCCTCAGCTTAGAGGGAAAGGGTGGTCACACCAACAAAGGTAACCATTCCTCTCCATCCAGTTAACCAGAGGACAGCTACCACAACCCAACTGTGGTGTTACCCTTAATACTTGCCCCATCATGGAGCACTGAACAGAGCTCCCTGGCCTCACCCACCACATACCACTTGGTATTCGCTAAAAGTATGGATGTTCCACTAAGCCACAGGGGCATAGGTCAAAGATAAAAGCCATCAGATGCCAAAAAAAAAAAAAAAAATCTACAAATACCTGCCTTAAAATAGACGCAGAAATTAAAGAGATAAGAATAAGGAAGACATTATGAGTCCCCCCAAAGGAACTCTACAACATTTCTATATTGGAATGTGAAGATGAAGAAATTTATGAAATGCCAGAAATGGAATTCAAAAAATTCATCATAGGGTTACTCAAAAGCAATCAGAAGCAAATCCATGAAGTAAATATATATATATATATATATATATGAATGAAAAATTTTCCCATGAAATTGAGAACTTAAAAATAAATGAAAATGAAATACTAGAAATGAAGAAATAATTCAACAGGTCAAATAAAAAATGCAGTGGAAAGCCTTAAAAACAGAGTTGGTAAGGCAGAAGAAAGAATATCCAAGCTAGAAGACAAATCTCTGGAAATTTTACAGTCAGACCAAAAATAAGAAGAAATTAGAAAACTTGTAATCAGTGTTGGAGATATATGTGATACTTTAAAATGATCCAACATAGGAGTCTTAGGAGTGCTTAATGGTACAGAAACAGAGAAGGAAGTAGAAGGCTTATTTAGTGAAATAATTACAGAAAACTACCCTCATTTGGAGAAAGAAAGGGACATCCTAGTACAGGAAGCACATAGAACTCCTAATAGACATGACCAGAAAAGACCTTCACCATGACACATTGCAATCAAACTTTGCACAGTAAAGCATAAAGAATATATTCTAAAATGTGCACAAAAGAAATGCCAGATTATTTTCAGAGGATTCCCAACTAGACTTATAGCTGACTTGTCATCAGAAACCCTACAAGCTAGAAGATAATGCCAAGATATAGTCCAAATCTTAAGAGAAAAAAAAAAACTGTCAAGACAGAATTCTGTACCTGCAAAGCTCTCATTTATAAATGAAGGTAAAATAAAGACTTTCCATAACAAACAAATTGAAATAATTTGTCACCACTTGTCCAGCATTACAAAAGATGCTTAAAAACATGCTATACCCAGAAACACACAAAGCCATCATCATGAAAGAATGCAAAGACAGAAAATCCCCCAGTAAAAGTACAAAAGAAATCCAAAGTAAATGATAGGAATAGTCATGAATAAATGGCAGGGCCAACTAGTTACTTTTCAATAGTTAATAAAGTAATAAAAACCTTTCCAACAAAGGCCCTGGTCCCCATGGCTTCATTGTGAATTCTATCAGACTTTTGAAGAAGAACTAATTCCAATTATTCTCAAGCTATTCAAAACCATTGAAATGAATGGAATCCTCCCAAATTCCTTCTATGAAGGCAGCATAACCTTAATTCCTAAGCCAGAAAAAAGATACAATAAACAAAGATAAATATAGACTAATATCCCTAATGAACATACACGCAAAAATCCTCAACACAATCCTAGCCAATTGAATCTAACAACACATCAGAAAGATCACTCACCCAGACCAAGTGGAATTTATCCCTGGTATGCCAGGATGGTTCTACATCGAAAAATCACTAAATGTGTTAAACCACATTAACAAACTGAGGATCAAAATCCATATGATTATCTCAACAGATGCAGAGAAAGCATGTTAACAAAATTCAATACCCTTTTATGATGGAAACCTTAAGCAAATTGGATATAGAAGGAACACGCCTCAACATAATAAAAGCAATTTCTAACAAACTCACAGCCAGCATCATATTGAATAGGGAAAAGCTGGAGACATTATCATTAAGATTTTGAAACAGACAAGGATGCTCACTGTTACCACTGCTTTTCAATATACTCCTGAAAGTTTTAGCCAGAGCCATCAGGCAAGAAAAAAAAAAATTAAGGGATACAAATAGGGAAGGAATAAGTCATACTATCTTCGATTTGCTAATGACATGATTCTATGTATAGGGAACCCAAAAGACTCCATGAAGAGACTATTGGATCTCATAGAAGAGTTTGGTAAAGTATCAGGATATAAAATCAACACACAACAATCAATACTTCTTGTATACAAAAACAATGCCATAGCTGAGAAAGACCTTCTAAAACCAATCCCATTCACAATAGCTACAAAAAAAATTAAGTACCTTGGAATAAATTTAACCAAGGATATTGAAGACTTTTATGATGAAAATTACAAAACATTAAAGAAACAGAAGAAGACATAAAAATTAGGAAAAACTTCCATTTTCATGGATTGGAAAAATCAACATCTTCAAAATGTCCATAAAACTGAAAGCAATTTGTAGATTGAATGCAATCCCAATCAAAATATCAAGAACATTCTTCTCAGATATAGAAAAAACTGATGCTAGATTTCTTATGGAAACAAAAGAGATCATGAATAGCTGAAGCAATTTTGAACAATAAAAACAAAGCTGGAGACATCACAATACCAAACCTCAAGACATACTACAGGGAAGTTATAATCAAAACAGCCTGGTACAGGCACAAAACAGGCATGTAGAACAGTGGAAAAGAATAGAAACTCCAGAAATTAATCCACATATCTCTAACAAACTTATCTTTGACAAAGGAGCAGAAATCAACCCATGGAGCCAAGACAGTCTCTTCAGGAAATGATGCTGGGAAAATTTGATCTCTACATGCATAAATATGAAACAAGACACCTACCTTACACTTTTTTTTTTAACACAAAAAAATCCACTAAAATAGATTGAAGACCTAAATCTATGATGTGATGCCATCAAATTACTAGACAACATTGCGAAATTCCCATAAGACGTGGGCATAAGGAAAGACTTCTTGGAAAAGACTCCAGAATCTATAAAGAGTTCAAGAAACTGAACAACCACAAAACAAACAACCTAATCAAGAAATGGGCAAAGGATCTAAACAGATATTTTTCAAAAGAATAAATTCAAACGATAAATAGACACATAAAAAATGCTCAGGATTGGTAGCCATCAGGGAAATGCAAATCAAAACTCCCCCTGTTAGAATGGTTCTCATACATAAATCAACAAATGCTGGCAAGGATGTGGGGAGAAGGGTGTCTTACTCCACTTTTGGTGGGAATGTAAACTGGTACAGACTCTGAAGAAGATAGTATGGAGAAGTCTCAGAAAGCTGAATATAAACCTACCACAGGACCCAGCCATCCCACTCCAAAGAATTTATCCAAAGGAAATGAAATCAGCATAAGAAAGACTAATCAGTATCCCCATGTTATTTCAGATCAATTTACAATAGCTACGATATGGAACCAACCCAGATGTCCATCAACTGAAGGCTGGACAAAGAAATTATGGCATATAAACACTATGGACTACTACACAGCAGTAAAAAAAAAAAAAAAAAAAAAAAAGGAAAGAAAAATCCTGTTATTTGCAAGAAAACAGATGCAACTGGATTCCATTGTACTTATTAAAATAAGCCAGTCACAAAGTAAAGACAAATACCATATGGACTCTCTGATCTGTAGTAAATAATAGAGTACCTAAAATGTAATACGTAGGAGCAATTCTGATACTTTGTTGTTTTTTTTTTCTTGTAGACTTATTTATTTTATTTATTCAAAGTCACAGTTGCACACAGAGAGAGGTAGAGGCAGATAGAGAGAGAGGGAGGGTGGGAGGGAGGTCTTCCCTCCACTGGTTCACTCTCCAGATGGCCGCAACAGCCAGAGCTGTGCCGACCCGGAGCCAGGAACTTCTACCAGGTCTCCCATGTGGGTGTAGGGGCCCAAGGACTTCGGCCATCTTCCAGGCCACAGCAGAGAGTTGGTTCAGAAGTAGAGCAGCCAGGTCTCAAACCCACACCCATATGGGATGCTGGCACTGCAGGTGGTGCCCTCACCTGCTATGCCACAGTGCTGGCCAGATATTGACACTTTGAGATGTTATGGTTTTGAACAGCACTTGCCTTGACTGTTGAGGAACAAAATTTTTTTCATTGTTTTGTTTTGTTCATTTTTTCTTTATACTAATTGTGAACTTTCTATTTAGTGTAGAGTTAATCTTATGGGTATAAAAATTAACTAAAAATTGATCTCTGTAAAAAAAATCAGAATGGGAAACAAAAAGAGGAAAAAGAAAGGCAGGAGTATTGGTGGAAAGGAGGTGGGGGGAAGAATCATCATGTTCTCAGATCTGTATCTATTAAATGCATGAAGTTGTATTCCTTAAGCACATTTAAAAAAAAAAATGACATCTACTGCACCCGCATGGGAGACCAGTAAGAGGCTTCTGGGTCCTGGCTCTGGATTGGTGCAGTGCAGGGCCATAGCAGCCATTTGCGGGGTGGGCCAACGGAGGGAAAAACATTTCTCTGTCTCTCTCTCTCTAACTCTGCCTGACAAATAAAAAAATATATAACATCTATTATCTGAATGACCTCAGTATGTTTATTCAGTTATCCAAACACACATTTATGATATGGAAAGCTGTATCATTAAAGGTTTCTGGAATACATCCTTCAAATTGGCATCAGTCTGCAGACCCATGGCTAAAATGAATATAAATAAATCTGAATGGAACACTGAGTAAAAGTTAAATTTTATGTTTGTGAAGAATGAGTGGGCAAAGGAATCAATTTGAATCTGGCTCTCTTATGGTAAATATCTCCCACACCAGAGACCAAAAATAAAACAGGCATACTGAGGGGCAGAGATGTATTTTATTCTCCCCTTGACAGTAGTGTGTAGGATGCCTTTGCATGCAGTAACAATCTGTTTAGAAATTTGTTACCTCCTAATGACTTAACACAGTAAACTTAATCAAGGGTTGATGTAAAACAGTCACCTTCCTAAACCAGTGAGCAATTTTATACCCCTCCACAGCCCCCTGGGAGAAAACTTACTTTCTGGTAGTTGTGGCTGGGGAACAAATTTTGCACAGAGAAGCAGCTTTTAGAGTTATATCTTACATATCGGATATCCAGTTAACTTACTTTGTTCATCTTGTTTTCTAGTTGCTGGGCTCTAGATTTTAAATAAAAGATAGCTTTGGTGACCTCAATAGATTTGTGTTGTCCAGGACCAGTTCCGATAAATAATACATGCACAGGGTATCCATTATTAATTCTTACAATCAGCAGTAAACAACAAGAACCTCGCCTCAGCTCCCCTGCCCCTTCCACGTGGCAGTTAGCTCAGCCTGCAAGGTGCATTTCCGAACTTCATCTGCTTGTTTTAATGTATGTTCTGAGAGGTTGTGATTGGGAACCTCATCACAAAACATTTTTGCATTGGGCCCTAATGGAAGCCCCAGAATGCTTTTTATTTCCCACCAAATAGAGTTTTCAAAGATGCATTGTGCTGCAGCTTGCTGGACAATGTTCAAAGAAATAGTACATCCTCTCATAAAGCCGCAAACCACGCAGTCCCAAGCACAAACAAATCACACTGCACTAAAATCCCAGTCTTCAATCAACACTGTATTCCAGCCTGTCATATCTCCACAACAGCTGCAGAGGGAATAACTCTTGTACAGAGGTATACGGTTTTCTTTTAAAATAAGATGTGTGTACAAGTGGCTTGCAAAAAAACAAAGTAATAAAACTCTGCAATCTTTTCCAGTTTTCTCTCTCCCTATTTAATGTTGCCTGGCACTTCTATAGATGACATTTAATATTTGAAAGGGCATAATTTCCTTCAGTGCACAGAGGAGTTTGTTATGTTTCTAGCAGATAGAGAAGAATTCATATCTCTCCACAAGGTCTGCATTGAAGTCCCTGCATGTGATGGATGTTTTCTCTCTGCTTACAGCCTCCACATTGTATCTCCACTCTATCTGCATAAATCCTCCATTTGGAATTCCTTTGCAGGTTTACAGTCGCTCATGTGAAGCGTTAATTATACTGCTAGCCCTAAAAGTATTGAGAGGACAATCCAGTTTGATGTTTTTCCGATTGTCTTCTCCTGAAACCAGGTATTCTGGGAGGCATCTTGAAGCAGTGGAAGTCGAATCAGGAAGGCCATAGGAAGCCTTCCCAACAGTCAACATTGTGGCATTGAAATGTTTCCTACCTTAAACCTTGTAGTGCAATTTTTCTGGAAAGGGAATTTCATTGATTGAAAACAAACAGCAACGATGAAAGACCACTGACTGAGTTCAAACCATTTATTTCACAAGTGGGAAACTTTACAAAAGATCAGAGAGATCTAAGATGGCCTGGATCTGAGCCTCTGCGCTTCTACCATCGCACCAGGTTTAAATAAAGAATACAGGAAACAGACTGAAACATCCCATGTCCATGTAACACAGTGGGGTGTGGGAGAGGGATAACCTCTCCAGAAATGAATGAAGAATGAGCACCATTTCATAATTACATTGCAACAAGCCCTTGCGCCACACAATTGGTTCTTTGCCTAATATAAAGATAACCTTTCAGTTTGCATTTTGTTAATGAAAGTATATCAATCTGGCAAACACCAAATTCTTTTTACCTCAACAGTTTAAAGGCAAACATGTTAAATAAACATTATAACCAAAAAAAAAAAAAAAGCACTGAGTTTCTGCCGTTGCTACTAACCTATACAGAGAAGTTATAAAACATTTTCAGAAGTTTTTATTATCTGTTTTACTTCTATATTCTAATATCAGGATCCCTTGTCCCTCCCACTAACCTGCACTGGAAATGTTGTTCCAAAGTGATCACAGCTCATGACATCAAGAGACAACAGGAGAACAAACAGCCTCCTTAAATGCCCACTTGGAGAGAAGTTGCGAATGTAAAAATTAAAACATTAAAGCAGACACTGATAACACTTATATTTTGTAACACTTGATTAAAATGATCTGCGATTTTTAAAATCTACTTTGCGTGAGTGAAGGAATCTTTTAATTTGATTATTACTTATACCCCATATCTGTATCATTTATATGAACTTTTTACTTATCCGTTGAACTCCTTATTTACTGGAGCACTAAGTCTTTAACTATAATGTAAATTTAAAATATTTTACCTCAAAACTAATCCATAAAGTATTATATACAAAAAATTTTAAAAAGTAAAAATAGGCTAGAAAAATAGAATATATTTCTATCAGAAATGAACTTGGTTTAAGTTCACAAAGTTTAAATAAATCATTATATAACTGCTAACAACTCTTCTACAATATTTTTAAAAAATATTTATTTTTGAGGCAGAAATTCAAGAAAAAGAGAGAAGCACTAGCTGGTTAATTCCCCAAATGCCCACAATGATCTCAGAAAATAGGTTAAAATCCAGAGCTGGGAATTCAGTCCTGATCTATCTGGCTGGCAGGAACCAAACCACTTAAGTTATCACCACTGCCTCCTAGATTCCATATAAGCAGAAAACTGAAATTAGGAACTAGAGCTGTGGATTGAAACCAGGTAATCCAATGTAAACTGAATCAACAGGCCAAATACCCATTTTCCCCCATTTTTTTTTTAACTTCAGAAAAAAGCTTGATACA
This sequence comes from Lepus europaeus, assembly GCF_033115175.1. Classification (NCBI taxonomy): domain Eukaryota; kingdom Metazoa; phylum Chordata; class Mammalia; order Lagomorpha; family Leporidae; genus Lepus; species Lepus europaeus. The sequence continues at coordinate 76,704,207 of NC_084839.1, read as the reverse complement.
TTGTATTAATGTATTGGGGAGACATGATGGAATCACAGAAAAATCTCAGGGAAAAAAGTGCTATTAAGATTCTATGGATTATAACTTCTTTAAAGCAGTGTGTTCTATTGTTCCTTCTTATAACACCAGAAATTCATAGTATGGGACAATATGTATATATGCATATGTATATATACAATGAAGAAATGTATATATATACATGTATATATATGCATATCAAAGAGTGGACAAGTGAGTATATAGGTAGATAAAGGGAGGTTGAAAATTTTCATAGGATATTTACATTATCTTTCAATTTTTTCAAAAGCTATTTAAAGTACACTTTACAAATCTGCATCCTGGTTCTTTGTCTTGGGCCTTTATAGTAGTGCTGCGTTGGATAAAAGCAAGTGAGGTAATTCTGAAACTGAATTGTCTCAATTAACATAATTAATCAATTTGAAAATACCTGTTGGAAAGGGAATAAGATGTTCTTTTAAAAGTGGGACCAGCACTGTGGCATCGTGAGTAAAGCCATTGCATGTGATGCTGGCATCCCATATGGTCACTGATTTGAGTCATGGCTGCTCCACTTCCAATCCAGTTCCCTACTAATGTGCCTAGGAAAGCAGCCAAAGATGACCCAAGTTCTGGGTCCCCTGCACCCACTTAGACCCCCCCAAAAAAAGATCCTTGCTCATGGCTTCAGGCAGGCCCAGCTCTGGCCACTGCAGCCATTTGTGGAGTGAACCAGCTGATGAAGATCTCTCTTTCTCTGTCTCCTCTCTTTATAAACTCTTTCAATTGAATAAATATTTTCTAAAATTTGGGTTAAAGAAGACACAGGATCCATTCTATCCCTCAAAAATTTTCAATCTTGTGTAAGTTTTGACAAATTATGAATAGCTGATAGGGCTAAGCACCTATAAGAGTGGTTCCTAAACATTGCTATACATGGGAAGCACTCAGGGATCTAAAAAATACTAGTGCCTGGTAGTAATCGCCAAACCTTCTGATGCAGTTGTATGGGGATCAACTTGAAATTTAGGAAGACGTCTACAACTCTACTCCTATTCAAGCTGTAGATCTTACTACTGGTTCTTCAATTAACTATGGGGCTCTCTCTTCCAAATCCCAAATTCTGTTATGAAGTCAAGATTGAAACATGATGACTTCTCCTATTTGGTACTCCAAGTTTGACTCAGACATCTTCAGCTATTAGCAGTCCCCAGCATTCACTAGAATCATTCATTGTACTTTATAAGAAAGAACAACTTAAACCAGCCACTTTAGCTTAGACTTAGTAATAGCACACAGCAGTCTTTCTACCCTTGTAACACAGGAGAAACCTGATAAGCTTCTGGAATATTGTAATACAAATATGCCCAAACTTTGTAGAACATTAAAGTTTTCTAAGAGCAGGAGCTCATACACCACACATCAGATGGAAGCCAGGCCTCAATCCTTTTTAAAGATTCTTATATAAGTCCAATCGCCAAGAAAATTTGATGATCATTTTCCTAATATCAGACTCTTATACACAGAGATTCTACTGATTCAGGTATCAGGAGTTTCACCAGTTCCCCAAAGACTCTGTGTTCACCAAGGATAGGAAACGGAGAACAAGTACTCAACCAAAGGTTGCCCATGGAAAGCATCCATAGCAATTTTTAAAGAAATGAAACTTTGAGAACCATTAAATCACAGCTCCATTACTCAAAGTGCAGTTCCCGGATGTTGGGGGGACCACTACGTGGCCTGAATTCTGTTACAGGCCTAGATTTCAGAGAGCACCGCAAGGCCTAGATTCTGCTGAAGGCATGCTTGGCCAGTTGACAAAGGTGATGGGTCGATTTATGTCAGTGGCAAAGGTCATTGGACATGATGCTGAGGCAGCTGAGGAAATGCCGTGGGCTCTGACAAACAGCAAGTGGGACTCGCCCCAGTTTATAATTAGTCTCCCTCTAGACTACACGATGATTGCTCCCTCACTCCCAGCTTCCCAGCAAACAAGCCCTTCCTGTCAACATCGAAACTCCCCATTGGTCCCTGTTTCGCTATGTCTAAACTCCATCATGAAATCCTGTTTCCAGAAAACTGCACATTTCTTTTGATTAGTCGATCACATCACCATTGATAATACACACCTGGAGTAACCAGACATCTGGGCCTCTGCCTCCTCCTTAGGGGACACAGTGGCTGCTGGTTTCCCCACATTAAGATCTTTAATCTCAGTCTGCTTCCTCCATCTATGTGATGTCATTCCTCTTTCAGTTGACCTGACAGCCTGTGGCGCTGGACACAGCATATGGCTATGACCTGGCAGTGCATGTTGGAGACACAGATTATGTTTATTTTTATCCTTATTAAACCTAGTTCTGCAGATGTTAGGCAAAGAAATCTCAATCTCCATTTTAACAAGTTCCAACTAAGAACTTTAAGGTTCTTATCTAGAACAATGATTCTGAACACAGTGAAAATGTTTTCCCTCAGGAGTCACTCATTGGTCAATGCCTGGAGACATTTGCAGCTTTCGCCACCTGAATGGGTGTTCTGGTTTCAGGTGGGTCCAAGGAAGCTAATGTGGAGGATAGCTTCTTACAAAGTTAATAGGCCCAAAATGTCAGCAGTGCCAAAGCTAACAGACCTTATTCTAGAGCAGTGGCTCTCAAAGCAGGGAGGCCAACATGATTACCTAGACATGGATTGCTAGGACCCACCTCTCAGTCTGTAAACAGGATAGGGTCAAAGAAACACATTTCTAACAAGTTCTGGCGAGGCTGACACTACTTCTTGGGAGGGGATACACATTGACAAACACTGATCCACAAGCCGCCTCCCAGTGTTCACACAGCTCCTCTGACCAAGAAATAAATTCCACCAAGAGACAATATATTTAATAGAGTTGTAGTACACTACCGAAAAGCATTGCTGACCAAAGAATCTCTAAGTATCTAAAATTAGATTTTTTTTACAATAAAACTGCTCCATCTTTTTTTTCCCCAACATCAGTATTCTAGTATGGGGTCACGACTTTTGTTTTGACTACTTCACTCAAACCAACATAAGGTTTATCACTGCACTTGCTTGTTCCGCAGGCGATTCTCAGCATGTACTGTGGTAAGGGCCCCTTTAATAGTGTCATCACCACACAGTAAATGTCAGTGATACATCTGCAGTATAATTAACTGTCTGACAATCACTTTAAGTAGCACTCTGACCTCAGAATCAGCTCTTACGGCATTCTGGTCTAGCCGAAAAACCCATGAGAGCATTTCAGGCATTAAAAGCCAAGACACTGTGGTAGGAAAAAAAAAATAATGTCCTGTTTATGAAGGATCTCTCTAGGTAAGACCCCAGTGAAAAGAAATGGTCATAAAAGGAGGAGGCAATTTTCTTCATAGGGAGGAGAGAACTTCCACTTTCTTATGGCCTTGTTTAAATACTGACAGAGTTTGTGGATTCAAAAGGCTTCCATAGCCTTGGCATTTCATGCCAAGAGCCTCAAGCGATCACCAACATACATAAGAGTGTTAATTGTTAAATTAACAACAGGAGTCACTGTGCACCGACTTCCCATGCAGGACCTGTGTCCTCAAAGAGTTATATTATGAGAGTTAGAAGTAAAACTTGTTCTCAAAGATTCATTTTGTTTTAGTGTATTAAGTGGGGGATATTGTTATGTCTCATAAGTTTTAGTAAAGCCTTAGCATCCAACTCCATTGCTGGTTTTCTTAGGTTCTTCCTGAATGATAAAACTCATTCTCAAGGATTTACTTTCTTTTAATGTATTAAGTGAAGGATATTCTTATGTCTCATAAGTTATATCTAAGTGCTTGCAAAATATGTATCATTCTTGGGTAGTTCTTTAAAGTTAATTAGGTTTCTAAAAAGTGAAATTAACTTTGAGATGCAATGACTTTGAACAGCCCTTGCCCTGACTTTTGAAGAACAGATTTTTTGTGTGTGTGTGCAAATTGTTTCGTGCAAGTTGTCTTTACTTAGTATAGATTTGGTCTTCTATGTATAAAGTTAATTGAAAATGGATCTTAGTGGAGAATAGGACTGGGAATCAGAGAAGGAGGAGAAGGGTTTGGGATTATAGATGGGAGGGCAAGTATGGTGGGAAGAATCACTATATTCCTAAAGTTGTACTTATGTAATGCATGAAGTTTGTATTCCTTAAATAAAAAAGTTTCTTTGGGAAAAATAAAAATTACTGTCTTAGTTCAATAACTAGCAGGCAAATTTTTTGTTTTTGTAAAATAAATACTTTTTTAACCATGTGGTTAACTAACAGACTGTCTCTGACCCCCTTTGAAACTGCTTCTCACTAGTAATTTTAAGATAATTTTTCCCTGCATCACTGTAATCAATAGCAACACACACACACACACGTTAACATCTCTGAATAGAGACTTAAAGTGTCTCCATCAAGCTATCAGTCACTGCTCTCTCCATTAAAGTCATCAAGAACGAGAGAGACAAAAATTATAAATCTGTAACTAGGCAACAAGGACAAAACTAATGAACATTAGGCCAGAGACTGTAGCCTTTATAAATAAAATCCAAATAGCACCCTAGCTGAATACATTTTTCCAGTTTATTGCTATTTTGACACAAATGAAACCAAGATATATTCTCTACACTTTGTGTTTCCCTTTTTTTTCCTCCAGTTTATGTTCTACATTATAACTTTTGGGGAGAGTCAGAGTAGATGTAAAGAAGTCCATAAATTGAAGCCAGACTGTTCTACTGTAAATACTTCTACTTACTTATACTGTCTCGTTTAATATGTTTAATCAGTAGGTTTTCCCAAAGTAATCCCTAGGGCCTCTAGTGTGTGTGGCCATACTGTCTACAATTAAAAGCTATGCTTTCTAGGGTAGCAGAAAAATCTATGACTGAAAATGAATGTGAAAAAAATCAAATGCAAATTTATAGACATAAACACATATGCTTTGGTCTCTTGTCTCCTTTCAAGAGGGTCAAAATATTTTGAAAAATCTGACGAATTGGTACTGTTTATCCAAAACATAAGTTCACTTAAATTATATAGTTGATTTTCACTAAACTGCAAGAGAACTTGAATTCTTTAAAATAGTCTGAGGATGGGGTAATTTTCTATGTGGTTCCATAAGGGCTTCTGACCCAAAGCAACAACAATCCAATGTAACTAGTGGGACTTTTGTTTTGAACCTTAAGATATTGGGGCAGCACTGTGGCATAGCAGGTAAAGCTGCCGCCTGCGGTGCCAGCATCCCAAATGGGCACTGGTTCATGACTCAGATGCTCCACTTCCAATCCAGCTCTCTGCTACAGCCTGGGAAAGCAGTAGAAGATGTCCCAAGCCCTTGGGCCCCTGCACCCGCCTGAGAGTCCTGGATAAAGTTCCTGGCTCCTGGCTTCGGATCAGCCCAGCTCCAGCCATTGCAGCCATCTGGGGAGTGAACCAGTAGATGGAAGACCCCTCCCTCCCTCCCTCCCTCCCTCCCTCTCTCTCTCTCTCTCTCTCTCTCTGCCTCTCTGCCCTCCCTCCCTCCGCCTCCCTCCCTCCCCCTCTCCGCCTCCCTCTCTGCCTCTCCTCTCTGTGTAACTGACTTTCAAATGAAATAAATAAATCTTTAAAAAAAGAAATTTCAGATATAATTAGTTAAACCTGTCCTTTATTTCTTTATTTTTTCCATTTAGCAGCAGAACTGTGAGACTTTTACCAGGAGACAGGAGATTCCCATAGATGTGCTATGCTATCATATTATCCACTGAATTCTGGAATACCAGAAAAGGCTTCCAGAGGTATCATTTTCATGTTGAATGGTAGACCCTCCTACATAAATAATGGCAGGACTCTAAAGAGCCTGTGAAATACCTAATGAAACAAACAAAAAAAATTAACTTCAACTCTGCAAAGAATGCTTTAAGTAGAAAAGAATTCACTCAGCCTCTATGCCAGGAACTACTTGGTTCTTGGTAAAGGATGACGACACTCCGTGCATAATTGTTATCACTTATTCTGTTCCATTTTAGAGAGATGACAGTAATTTCCTTAAAATAGAGAACTTAAGAAATACTGAAAGGAAAGCCTCCCCCTTAAAAGGACAACAATTTGCAATATAGTTAAGATGAGACTCTCTGTCCCTATCAGCATAAACGGTAACAAGAATGACCAGATTCACAAGGTTTACAGAGTAGAACGGATTGATTCACAGCCACCATTATGGGAAAGGCAGGCCACATCCACCGCAATGATGCAGTTCCCAAATCCAAGGCATCTGGTAACCAAGTAGCGATTACTACCAGAGGCTAGAAGAGGAAGATTTGTGTCAACTCCAGATAATCTCAATAAAGTGAAAAACTTTAAAAAGTTTAAAAAAAGGTTTTTTGAAACAATGTCAGATGCTAAAGTAACCCCCCCATACATTAGGATGTCACTACTATCACATACCCAAATGATTGAGCAACTTTGAAAGTCTGTATTACAAATTATAGACCCCTGAGGTGATTAAAAGTAACAAATGAAATCCTAAGGGGAAAAAAAGGAGCAGCTCCAGGAGACAGAGAGAAAAAGATAAACCGAATGATGTTCACAACAACATGAAGTGAGAAATCAAATACAGGAGACAAACACTTTTTAAACAGTTAACTTTGCATCTGTGAACTACACTGAGTCTGTTGTCTGAGTTATTATCACATTAACATGAGAATTGTAAAAAGGGCAAACAAACATCTAGACAAATGCTGAGTTTTATTTACTTTGACACTAGGATGTCTCATTGCAGAAGTACAAATCATGTGTACAAGTCTTTCCATAAAATTTTCCATTGGTAAAAAACTAAAAAATCCTCAACTATGCCAAAAAAAGAATTGTCATCTCTAGTGAAAAACAATTTTACACATGATCTTAGCCAGAAGGCCAAGTAGCAATGTGAAATGCAATTTTACCATCTGAAATAAAGAGTTGTAATAGTTCAATAAATCAGTCTCACACTAGGGTCCTTGGCAAGAACATTCTTCCAACACTTTACAAATTATTTTAACCACTAATAAAGTAATTTGATGTGGCTTGAATATATACCATACCTTTTCCAGCAAATGGCAGAACCAATAAGTATTCCTTAAAAGCACAGAATTCATACAAATCATATGGAAGGAAAGATTGGAGTCAAAGTGACAGAATGCAGATTTTTATCAACCTATTATGTGCCTTCACATGCACATGTAAGCAAATGTGAAAATTCAAATTAAATCAAATGAATGTAGGTCTCATCTAAACCAGGCAAAAGAAATAGAACTGAGTAATACATCATTCTATTATTTCACTCTGCTTTATATAGGAATCTAAGGATATGCACCTGTGTATTTGTGTGGGTATGGGGTGAAGGACCATTCTCATTTGTTTTTGAAACATCCTTTGACAATGTAATCTCCAAATTGTCAGGAGCAACAAGAATAGGAGGCTACAGAAAGAACAGAAGCTGTTTTTGTGGCCTAAGGGTTTGAAGGGATCACGGCACATCTGGGAGATGGAAAGAAAGAAAAAAGCAAAATAACTAAGGATGCACACATTATGGTGCTGCTATGGTTCACATACTCTGTTGGAAATCAGGAGGCGGAAAGATGAACATACCAAATAACACATTTCGTAGCCTAAGCAATCGTATACAGGTAGTCTCAAAAGTAAGTACATTTATCTTGTTATTGTTTAGTTAAATAGTAAGCAAATATCTTTTGAGTGCCTGCCATGTGTGAGACGTATATAAGGTACAGAAATAATTAAGAAACTTTTAGCCACATTTCATCTACTCTTATACAGGAAAACAAGAAAGAAAAAAGTGAGCAATTGCTTACAAATTCACATCTGATCAGTCACCTTCAGTAACTCCGACTCTAGCTTTTATGATATACTCAACTTCTCTGGGGACAACCTCCTCCCAACTGCAGGATCCAGCCCTTATGTTCTCTGCAGCCTATCCTACATGACTTAAAATTGCCCTTTATGATTTAGCCCCGTTACTCTAAACACATTGTCTCCTGGTTTCAGAAGGAAATGTACAGAGCTGCTCACATTCTGTTCTAGGACTCCCTCACTCTTTCTTAGGTATGCTTGTCTCTACTTTCAGGATGAAAATGGGTTTACATACAATCTTTTGACTGTCAAATTTTTGAAGCACTTAACAGAATGGCAATTTATGAGTCATTTAGGTGATTGTTTTTCTGTCATTATTTATCCTGGAGTTAACTCCCCCATGAAGATAATTCTTTTTGTTGTTGTTCTTGTTCAAAAATCATCCCAAGGACCTATCCTACAATTTAATGAACATTATATTCAAGCAAAAGGATGAATAAATGAACAGGAAAATAGCAAAGCAATGTAATTCAGTAGTTTATGAAGAAGAAGGATGGTGCTTTTCATCATTTTGTTTAGGGACAAGGACAGTTATTCTAACATGGTGGAGCGGACCAAAATGTGAGTAAAAAGGTGGGGTTCTAATGACAAATGAAAGAGTAAAGAGAGAAAGATATCAGTGAACATGGGAGATGTGTGCATGTAAGTAAAATTACATAAAAATTACAAATATACATGTGAGGAAGGCAATAGGTGGTATGTTGAGAAATAAATGAGTGTTCTTTGGAAAGACTTCTTTCATGCAATAACATTTCAGTCCCCACCTGAGAAAGATAAGGAATAACCCATTCAAAGAGAATTCTGCACAGAAAGAACCATGATTTCAAAAGGTCTAGAGACAGCCAAGTTGGTTGTTGTGTTGAGAAGAACATGAAGGATGCCCAAAGAACATGAAAGAAGATGATGAAGTCAGACAAAGGCAGGGAATCTGATGGAGAAATATGTCCTTTTATGGGAACCCCTGGAATTCTGAAGTCAGACTATGGTATGATTTTGGATTTTTTTTTTATTTAATGAATATAAATTTCCAAAGTACAGCTTATAGATTACAAAGGCTTCCCCCACCACAACTTCCCCCCCACCCGCAACCCTCCCCTTTCCCACTCGCTCTCCCCTTCCATTCCCATCAAGATCCATTTTCAATTCTCTTTATATACAGAAAAGTCAGTTTAGTATATATAAAGATTTCAACAGTTTGCCCTCACATAGTAACACAAAGTGAAAAAATACTGTTGGAGTACTAGTTATAGCATTAAATAACTGTGCACATCACATTAATGACAGAGATCCTGCATGATTTTTTTTTTTAAAAGATTATTTTTCCATGTAATTTCCAATTCGACGCCAAGGGTTGTTGTTTTTTTTTTTTTCATTTTCAATTATCTTTATATACAGAAGATCACTTCAGTATATACTAAGTAAAGATTTCATCAGTTTACACCCACACATAACCACAAAGTGTAAAAATACTGTTTCAGTACTAGCTATATCATTACTTCACCTTGGACAACCTATTAAGGACAAATCCCACATGGAACGTAAGTACACAGTGACTCTTGATGTTAACAATTTAACACTCTTGTTTATGGCGTCAGTAATCTCCCTAGGCTCTAGCCATGAGTTGCCGAGGCTATGCAAGCCTTTAGGGTTCGCCAACTTAGATCTTATTCCAACAGGGCCATAGTCAAAATGGAAGTTCTCTCCTCCCTTCTGAGAAAGGTACCTCCTACTTTGATGGCCCCGTTCTTTCCACTGGGATCTCACTCGCTGAGATTCTTCATTTAGGTCTTCTTCTTCTTCTTCATCTTTTTTTTTTTTTTTTTCCAGAGTGTCTTGGCTTTCCATGCCTAAAATACTCTCATAGGCTCTTCAGCCAGATCCAAATGCCTTAAGGGCTGATTCTGAGGCAAGAGTGCTATTTAGGACATCTGTCATTCGATGAGTCTGCTGTGTCTCTCCCTTCCCATGTTGGATCCTTCTCTCCCTTTTTTTGGTTTTATCAGTTAGTATTAGCAGACATTAATCTTGTTTGTGTGATCCCTTTGACTCTTAGATCTATCAGTGTGATCAGTTGTGAACTGAAATTGATCACCTGGACTGGTGAGATGGCATTGGTACATGTCACCTTGATGGGATTGTATTGGAATCCCCTGGCACATTTCTAACTCCATCATTTGGGGCAAGTCCAATTGAGCATGTCCCCAATTGTACATCTCCTCCCTCTCTTTTTCTCATTCTTATATTTAACCGAGATCACTTTTCAGTTAATATTTAGACACCTAAGAATAATTCTGTGTTAATTACAGAATTCACCAAAAAAATACTAAAATGGATGAAGTATTACATTGTACATCAACAGTCAGAACCACAGCTGATCAAGTCACTATTTCTCATGGTGTCCATTACACTTCCACAGGTTTCCCCTTTGGTGCTCAGTTAGTTGTCACTAATCAGGAAAAACAAATGTTATTTGTCTCTTTGGGACTGGCTTATTTCACTCAGCATGATGCTTTCCAGATTGCTCCATCTTGTTGCAAATGACTGGGTTTCATTGTTTCTTACTGCTGTATAGTATTCCATAGAGTACATGTCCCATAGTTTCTTTATCCAGTCTACTGTTGATGGGCATTTGGATTGGTTCCAGGTCTTAGCTATTGTGAATTGAGCTGCAATAAACATTAATGTGCAGATGGCTTTTTTATTTGCCAAATTAATTTCCTTTGGGTAAATTCCAAGGAGTGGGATGGCTGGGTTGAATGGTAGGGTTATGTTCAGGTTTCTGAGGAATCTTCAGACTGACTTCCATAGTGGCTTAACCAGTTTGCATTCCCACCAACAGTGGGTTAGTGTCCCTTTTTCCCCACATCCTCTCCAGCATCTATTGTTGGTAGATTTCTGAATGTGAGCCATTCTAACCGGGGTGAGGTGAAACCTCATTGTGGTTTTGATTTGCATTTCCCTGATTGCTAGTGATCTTGAACATTTTTGGATTTTTAAATACAATAGGAAGCCACTGAAAATTGTTATGCTCAGATGGTATGAGCTGATTTGTATTTTATGATGGTCATTCTGACTATTGGGTAGACAATGTACCTGAGGGGGAAAATTCTAGAAACAGGACAACCAAGTGATCAGAAATAGGAAAACAGAGCTATAATTTTCCCTACTTCTCTAAAATAATACAATGGTAGCTTGAGATCAAGGAAATTCTTCAATTTATACGTTGTTATAAACATCTACCTTGTTTATTTTGCTTTAATAAAATTATACTGTAAATGTCTCTACTTTTAATTACCTGTCTTACCACTATTCCAGAAGCAATGGACTTTAACCTGTAATTTTCGGGTATGCTGTTGGGTTTTCATAGAAAATGGGGGGAAAATGTCTTGGGCTATCACTACAATGAGGTAAATACCCACTGGGTTTCAAAGCTCCAGTACCTTCTGCTATTTGTCTTCCTCTTTGTATAAGAGGCATCCAGGGCTAGAAATACCTTTAGGGGTTGTGATTTCCTTTCTTATATTATTGTAGGAAAGTATACTTTGTTTAAAATCATTGGCCACTGAATCGATAGGAATTAGATACTGCCATACTTTTAATGTTTTTGTGAGAATTTTAAAGGTCACCTTATGTAAGTTCAGTATTTTTTCATTTGATAACTGTTGTTAACCCTTAACTATTTTCCTATTCAACTATGATCTTTTTACTTTTTATTTGCTGATCTTTATTTAGTGGAGTGTTAAGACTCTGACTATACTGTAATTAAAAATATTAATATATTAATATTAATTATTATTATATATTAATATACTAATATTATAATATAATATATATTTTATATATTATTTAATATTAATATTAACAAAAATACCGAGTTTCAAGATATAGCAATATATCCAAACTTATAAAGTAGGCATTAAATAGGTAAGCTTTTCTTAAGAAATTATTTTTCATTTTTAAAATGTATTCAAGTATAAGTGCTCTAAAGAAGGCTGTACTATTACAGCCTCAAGGCCCTGGATTAAACTCTTGTGTAACTAGATTTATATTTTTTATTCTTATGTGTTTTTTATAATTTGCTTTTAGGAAAAAGAAACCACTCATATTGACACAAACATTTCATGCTAAATAGCTTTACATGTGTTCATACCAATACACATAGGCCACAATAGCTATTCCAATAGACACAAGCATCTATAGAAATACTTACATAGTTCTTTGGAGTAGAGAATGTGTTGTTGATAATTACATTGTCCAAAACACAACTGTTATATTCAGATAACAAATTATTTTATATGTTTTGGGAACTGCTTAGGGAGAAATGGAAGGCAAAATTTGGAGCAGACTATCAAAAATTTCATGGGTGGTTTCTATCCTGCTTCTCATCATCACTTTGTGACTCAACAATTTAACTTAGTTGAAATTCAACCAGGACTAGAGAAAAGATTAAGACATGAAATGTGTGAAATCTGTTTCCTCAGTGATGATTTTTAAAAGGCAATATATCATTTAAAAGTGAATAATGGAAACATACTAATTCCTAAACAAAGAAATTGTGCTTTGTTACTGACAGATGTCCAGAGGATCTCACCATACTTTGTTCAAGCTATTATTGGAGTTAACTATGTGCTTGCACAGCCAAGTGGAGAATGATGTGCTGCAATCAAAGACATTGTGAAGAGGCTTAGTTAACTGGCAGGTGAATAGTAATGATTGAAAGTAGTAAAGGTTTGGGGTCAAAATGACACTGTCAGCATTGTGAAAAAGAATTCCCAAATGTAAACTTCAGACTGGTTACTTGGGAAGGGTGTATTAGTGACAGCCCAATGTGGTGACATCACAGGGGTTTCCTTCTCCATTTATCAGAGATCAAATCAGTTCACTTGACAGAATGTGACATTTTGGTATAAACCCCTTTGAGAGAAGTACAAGGGAGATTGTAAGTGGCAAAAGGCAATTTTTAAGTCTTTCTGGAAAGGGAGTTTGATGGGGAAAGAAAGGAGTCCATGAGGGTGATGAGAATTTGGATTGAGAAAAAAAGTGAGCCCTGGAAAAGATACCAATCCTGTGGATACAATCATAAGATTAGTGGCTAGATTTTGCTCATCACTAGTTTCAAATCAAACTACTGAAATGCCCTACTTAATAATTTCTAAGAAGGCTGCAAGCTGGGAGAGGAATGAAAAAATCAAATGTAGCAGTTTTACATGCATATAAGAAAGGGTTACTTCAGCAGGTCCAGGTTGCTCAAGTCCTACACATTCTCCAGAAATCCTATGAAATCCAGAGAATTTCCATGACTGTCCCTTAGCCGATTCTTGAAAATAACTTCTCGTAATGCTAGGTCTGATAAGATAAGCATGTTTCTGAGGCATGCCAAATCACTTTGTCCATATATTTACAAATATTTTCTGCACTGAATTGTATTCCTTAGATTATAATATTACTTTAATAAAAAAATCTGGAAATTTTAGCCAGGAAGGAAAGAAGAATAGAAGCAATTCTTCCTACTTCCTTTCTGCCTAGGTACCATTTTCTGGTAGTAGCTTCATCCTGCAAATAGGACTCCTTCCAGATAGACTTATTCCACAGCAATAATGCTCCCCGAGCTCTGCTTACATTTTGTCTTGCATCTTCAGACCTACCAGTGATAATAGCTTCCATTTAACTCTCCCCACAATGCCAGACTTTTCACCCAACCAGAATAAACTAACACAGAGGTATATATACTGAGAGCTCAGTTAATGGATTTATGAATTGTCAAATGGATTATTAAATAAATGAACAATCCATGCTTCCTCGTAAATTACAGAAGCCACTTTGATAAATTAAGCAAGTCATAATAATCGTAGCATAATTTGTTGCACGTTTTTGAGTCGGCAGTACACCAAGGGCCCTTCGACAGCATATCAAACCTGCGGACCTTGCACAAAACTGAAATAAGGAATGTAGTGGGCATGCAGTGAGAACTAATGTCTATAATGCCCTGCAGAAGGATAATAATTTCCTGTCTTAGCAGCTTGGAGATCCCCACAGCACCCCAGGTTTTGTAATCTGAATGTGAACCACTAAAAAGGAAAGAGAAAGGGAGAGAGAAAGGAAGTTACAGTCACTTGGAGTAATCATTAAATTCCTACTAAAGGGCAGAAACAAGGAGAGTTTTAATGAAGATGATGCCAACAGCACTGTGGGATCTCTATCATCTTTAGCTCCGTACCCTGGAGAGAGTTTGGAGTCAGAAACAAAGGACCTCCTGACAGAAAACCAAATCAGCTACTGAAAGAACCAGGGGACCAATACAGGAAACCAATGAGTAAGTAAATACCACCAATTCTTTCAGCCTGGCTCTCAATCTTCTGCCAGTGCATCCCATTGGTTCAGCTTATTGAAAGCCAGAGGATAAATGTAATACATTCCACGTCCCCAGAGAATTCAGCAAGGTGAAAACTGCACTGGAGCAGTGAGACAAATTGTAAACACCAAGATGGCATGGTTAGAGTCCTTCCCAAGAGAAATGCTAAGCTTGTTAAATCCTATCTAGTAGCAACACTGATAACCAGTACTTTAAAACCATTTTGTTTTCTTTTGGTAGCAAATGTCTTACACTAAGAACAATTCCAAGAAAAAAGTTTAGCAAACACTACATGAGTGATCTTACAAAAAGATTCTTGCAAAAGTTCTATCATGAAAAAAAAAATGGCTTTATTTTTACAGAAAGACAAGTTTATCTTTTAATTTAATGTTTCATCATTTTTTGAAGTACCATCATCTGATATCTTACATATCAGATACACTAGTTATTTGAACTGTTTTATATACACTAGTCCAGTAAGTTTTGGCGCCCCTAATGAAAGTGGAAGGATCAATACTGGCCCCAGGTCTCAGAAGTCAACTTCCTGTTCTTTTATCATTGCACATTGTACCCACAGCTCATTCCCTGACAACACAACCTCTATTCCTTTTTTAATCCTGACATAAGAGTCTGTTTACCCCATTCAAGCTACCCTGCCAGAAAAATCACTATATTTTAAGTTTTACGAGCCAACAACCATTGGCTTAAAAATGATGAGAGTTTCCCCCATGAGGCAGCCTTTGATCACCGGAGTCAGATCCAGCCGTGAAAATGTGTGTTTTCCTGCCCTGTTCTAACATCTTCTCTTAATTAAGGCGAGAGAGACTGCCCTAGGAAGTTGGTTCTTCACCTGCACACATAATATCTGTGCTTACTTTCTGTGCTATGTTCTCCAAGAAACCACTTGGGGACCCATTGCAAAGAACTTGTTTTTGAGGTAATTGCAAGGGGAAAAAAATGGAGCATACCTCAGTAAAAATACATTTTTGATTTTACTCCCTACTCTTTTTAAAGTCCAGAAGTCCCAAATATCAAGCTGCAGATGACAGTATTAAATAAAGAATCTAAAGACAGTGAGAAGATAAGCTGGCCACTCCAATCACATCTGCACAGCGGAGTCTGGCTGTGCTAGGTGCTCACAGAATCACTATTATTGCGTCTAGTACCTTGATTTGCAGAAAGGTCTAAGTAGTTGCTTGGGATTCCAAATAAAATACCCACGGGATTAGCAGAGGGGCCTATGAAACTTTATATAAAGATAACTGATAAGATAAGGGTTTGACCGAAGAGAGAGTAAAGCTATGATTGAAGTACAAGAATAATAAAGATGAGATGAGGAATTAAATCTCTAAACACAGAGACTGGAAATCTGCCACCACAGCTTGAGAAAATTTAATATGGAATAACTTTAACCCAACAGGGAAATTGGGCTGACATTTCTATAATTCATATTGTGGTATTAAGAATATTTTGGATAGTATGTGAGAGAAGGTGGCATTTATAAAATTTGAAATTGATAACACAAAGGGCAAGAACCCTCTTCTTTGATATCTGCTTAAAAATGAATGAATGGGATACGTTGTTTAGCCTATGTATTAATATACCTGTGTCCCATACCGGGGGACTTAGGTTCAATTCTCAGCTCTGGTTCCTGAGTATAGCTCCCTGTTAATGTAGACTCTGGGAGGGAATCAGGTGATCCCCAAGCAATTAGGTTACTGCCATTCTTGTAGAAGACCTGGACTAAGTCCTAGCTCACAGCTTTATCCCCAGCCCTGTCCCAGATATTCTGGGCATTGGAGAATGAACCAGCATCCCTGCATTCTCTTGCATGTGTGCTCTTTCTCTGTCTCCCAAATAACTTTAAAAATATATATTTAGATTGTAGACACAATAGTTCTGTACTTTCACAGGTAGGTCCACCACCACCTGGAAGGGTAACCTCTCTCAGAAAGTCCAGTTTCAAACTTGGCAACTCTCCACCCATGACCTTTGTCTTCCATCCTATTGCCCATTTGATCAGATCGATGAACTGAGCTACCCAATTTCATGATCGAATTAAACTAATCCATGGCCAAGTGTCATTGGAAAGGACTGCAGTCATGAGTGATTTTATCATGAGACAACACGCTTGTATTTTCTAATCATCTGGTATCTTGAATGATGAAAACGTCAGAGAGATTAGGAAGTATCTTAGAATGAGACCTCTTGCTCATCATTGTGGTAAATATTCATTTACTGATTACCAAGGTCTATAATTATAGCTACAACAGGTAGATACAAAAATTGGTCACGTAAACTATCTTGTTATGGTTATAGATGATAATTTAAATGGCGTCAGAATACTTTTTGGAAGATTAAATGAAGCACTTGTTTTCATCTCTAGAATTTTTGAAAATTTTCTGAACTAGTTCCTGAAACACTGAGATTTTGGATGGGTGACCTTGTTTGCATTTCTAC
Source organism: Lepus europaeus (assembly GCF_033115175.1). NCBI lineage: Eukaryota > Metazoa > Chordata > Mammalia > Lagomorpha > Leporidae > Lepus > Lepus europaeus. Next base: position 76,687,510 of record NC_084839.1, on the reverse strand, counting down.
TACATTATGAGCACAATGCATTCAGATGGGAATCAATTTAGAGAAATCTGGAGCTAGAGAAGTTTTATACTGTGCCAGTGTCCAGGTGAGAATTTTGGTGAGTGCCAATTTAACCTCTAATACATCTCAGTACTTCAAGTCATCTCTCAAAGCCCTGTCTTCCAAGTATACAAGGGTTAAGATTTTAAAGGCAGAAAGTGTCTTAAGGTCTCTACCTTCCCCCTACCAGCACAAACAGATCCCATCCTCCATAAACATGCATATGCAGACACACAGTTAAGCTTAATTTTCATCAATTTAAAAAGGATGCTCATTTTAAATGGGGACCATTGGTTATGAATTAATAAGCAAAAGGGATGATTTAATCACAATTTTAAGAAAAACTTGCAGAATCCTTGAGCATGTTTTTCAGTTCAAAGAATATCGTTGCTACCTTACCCTCCTTGTCCCATTTCTCTAATGTTTGACATTTTTCTGAATAGAATAACCTTGTATTCTACATTTTCTGTGCTGTTACACATCATCCATTTTGTTTGGGTCAGAAAGGGACTCGGTAAACATTACTGGATCCTAAACTGAATGGGGTTTGGTTTTCAAAAGGTGACATTTTTCTTTCAACAGCCTTGTCTTCAAAGGCTAATGAGATGTGTTGCTCTGTTGGAAGCCAGAGTTAGGTAGGAGGAGAAATCACAACAATTATTTCTAATTGCCACTGAAACCTCTGCTTCTTTCGCAGAACCGGATAACTGGTTTAGTTGATAGAAGTGCCTATCTGCTAGCTAGGAGAAATGCAATTAGTGGTTAGTCGAGAGATGGAAAGAGATTTTACTTTGTAACAACCTGAGGAAAAAGTAAAGACTCAGAAATTATTTAAATTAGGTAAAATATGAGTTTTTGGATTGTACTGTCTAAGGTATATCAAAATTACCAAACATATTTGGAAACATGTAACTTTTCTCTTTATAATATTATTAATTATAAATATTCACATATTTATGAGTTAGAGAACTTGGAGTTTCATAATTAGGCAACTCCAATGTGAGCCAGCCTGTCACTGGCTGTCTGTGTGACATTGTGTCTGTTACCAAACCTTCATACGCCTGTTACCTCAAAAACTGATTAACAATAAAATATCTTCACACAGTTACTACAAAGTTTGCATGAATTTTTTTAAATAATTATACATTTTATTTATTTTCATACTTTACATAGAAATTCTTATTAGTTACAGGATACTAAGCTGTTTATTTAAGCTCATAATCTATTAAAATGCCTCTAGTAATATCAGTATTTCAGGTACAACATGGGAGATAACAGTATATAAACATATATACTTCATAGATCATCAAGCATCTGATATATGCTTGGCATTTAGGAAGTGCTCAAAAATTGTTTCTTGCTCTTTTCTTATTTCACTCCAAGCCCTCCTCTTCTTTTACTCCTTCCTCCTTATTCTATCCTGCTTTCCTTCACAATGGAGGCACAATTAAAAGGTCAGGAAACATAATACCTTGATTGCTTCTTTGAATTTCTCTTTTAACAACTGCCTCCCACTTCCCCTGGATGTGCTATATTGGGAAATACAGAGCCTGACAGAGTCAGGATGAATAAGCCATCTATGTCAAATCTGAAAACTTCAGAGGTGAAAAGATGGACAATTTTACATGTAAGGCCACTGCTCAGGTCGGCTTCCAATCCGGAATATAATTTAGCAGTATATCAGTAGACTCTCCCATCTCTTCCACTTTCTACTTTGAATGTAAAAAATGTTACTTTGACTCAATAAAGACAAAAAGAATATTCAGAAGATGAATTTTATCAAATTCTGAAGGTTATCTTGCCAATAGCCTCTGAGGAAAGCAGGTATGTTTAGGTGGTGTGATGGCAAATTATTTTTCGGCTGCCTGCTGTGCACAGACTTGGTTACTTTCAGTTCTATTTGCAAGAAATACACTGCGAACCTTGTAGTATATAGAAGCAAGCAGTTTATTTAAGTATCAATTTTTTAGAAGCAGAAGAAAGAGACAGAGAGAGAGAGAGAGAGAGAGAGAAAGGACGGTGGGGGTAGTCCCTAAGAGTAGGGAACTCAACCCGGGAATTTACCACTAGGTAATCTTCATACAGCACCAGAGGAGGATCCATACCGAGAACCAAACATCAGCAATCATTACAGGCACGTTCGACGTTCAGCTTGACTGCATGTTCTCTCGGGATGAAACAGCAGCAGCAGAGGCTTGCTCTGGCTCCCTGTTGAAGCCCCAAGAACAAAGGTGGCTCACTGCTGAGATCTATGACAAGCAGGGCGCCCAGTCCCAGACCTTGGTCAGAGGGCCGAGGTAGCAGGCACGTTTCAAGATGTTCCTCAGATTCCTGCCCAAGGACATGCCATGTTCTGCCTTGTTCTCCTCCTAGCAACTGGCCAGGTCACTCAGCAACAAGCTGCTTACTAGAGCCGAGCCTGGTCACAAGCCTCCCCATCCTAAAGAGCTGTACTCAGAAGAGATTTTCACCCTTGGGCAGTGAAAAAAGGACCAAAGAGAAAGCCAAAGGTAGACAGTGAATAAGCCCACTACATTTTTCATAGTTGTCATCTGTATGACAAATGTTCTTCAGAATCAAAGTAGTACTCTTGAAATATACCAGTCTTTCGGATCCAACTCAATACCTGTGTCCACCATGAAAGATTTCCTACTTACCCCACTCTCTCCCATCTCTGGGTTCTCTAGAATGCTTGAGAAAAATGACTTAATGAAGAACTCATAGTATGGACTATGTGGCAGATATTAAATTGATCCAATTGCAAATATTTATGTTTCTCTCCAAGATAATCTACCAGAATCCTAGGCATATGGTTACCAGTTAACAAAGCTCAGATTAATTAATCACTGTTAACTGTATTTCAAATTAAAATCTTTCTACCTACATCAGTCTGTTTCATGCAGCTGACTACCATCACCTTCAACACCTGGATCCTACCCTGGGAGATCTGGGTAATCCCACCACTGTATCCTGAAACACCAGGACTGTAACAATAACAATTTCCTCAACCCCAGTGCAGATCTGGTGTACTTAAGAACTTGCATGCATTCTACCTCTCTAAATCCATACTTGCCAGTGCAAAATCTCCTGGACCCCTTGTAGTCACACTATAGGACTTGAACAGGGTTCAATTCACATGCCCCACTCCTGGGACCAGGGATTTTGGCGTTATAAACCCCAGCAGGAGTTGCACTTTCCCAGAAAAAAACTGAGGACGAGTCCATCCATATTACACAGAACTAGAACCGCAGCTGTTGGTACCACCAGCCACCACCCCCCCATCACTCAGACTTGCCAGTGGGACAAAGGGATATCCTCTTTGTGTTCCTCAGTACAAAGATGAAGCCTTGGCTGTCATAATCCCAAGCATAACTGCCAATGAACTTTCTGGAAACTGAAGATACACATTCTATGAACTTCTTCAGGTAGGACCACCTATAAAGATAGCTGATATCAAGCCAAAGAAATCACTCAGAGGTTACATTTCTGGCTCACCTAAAAACAAACCCAAAGCTACAAGTCAAGTGATACACTGCATTCCATCTAAACCATAAACTCTTTTCCAAAAAAAGCTATTCTATAAAGAAGGGACTATTAAACCAGATGTACAGACATCAACATACGAACACAGGAAACATGAAAAGTGAGATAGCATGACACTGGCAAAACAGTACAATTGTTCTCCAGAATTAGTTCCATACCTATAGGAAATCTGTCAAGTGCCATAAATGTAATTCAAAATAATGATTGTAAGTAAATGCAATGTGATGTGAGAGAATACAGATAGAGAGTTTAAAGAAATGAGGAACTTGATAGGTGACATGAACGAAAATTTTACTGAGAAGGTAGAAATCATTAAGAAGAACCAAGCAGAAATTGTGGAGATGAAATCTTCACTCAGTGAAATCAAAAATACCACTCAGGGCTTCAACAGCAAGATAGACAAGAGGTAGACAGAATTTCTGCCCAGAAGAAAAGGATGTTGAAATACCCCAAACAAAGATTAAAAAAAAGACTTTACTCAGTATTTTAAAGACTATACAAAATATGGGATACAATTAATTGACCAAATATTCATATTATATGGATTCTTGAAGATGACATAAAAAAGACATTGAAAATACACTAACTGAAAAATAGTTGCAAATTTCCCAAGTCTTGAAATAGGCATGAACATCAGATAAAAGAAGCTTAAAGGACACCAAGCCGACTCAACCAAAAAGATCTTATCCAAGGCACATTTTTAACAAATTGTTAAAAGTTAAGAGCTCACTTGTTGAATTCTATGTTTAGTTGAGGGTTAAGCTTGTGATTATAAAATAAACTCAAAGTGTGTCACTGTAAAAATTAAAAGAAAAAATATAAAAGAAAGGAGGAAAGAGGGTGGGAACATGAGTGGAGAGTAGGGTGAGAAGTATCATTATGCACTGAAATTTGTATTTATGAAGTTTATTCACCTTATATTAATACATTTTTAAGAACAAGGAAAGAATCTGAAAGACACAAAGATAAAGGTATCAAATTACATATAAAAGAAAAGCAATTAGACTAATAGAAGACTTCTCAGCAGAAACCCTACAGGCCAGAAGAGTGGCATGATACATTCAGAGACTTAAAAGAAAAAGAAAAAAAAAAAAACTTTGAGCCAAGAATATCATATTCATTGGCACTTTCCTTTACAAGGGAAGGCAGAGTAATGTATTTCCCACATAAGCGAAAACTGAGAGACTTCTCCAACACCTGACCAGACTTAAAAGAAATTCCAAAGATTTAAACATCATGAAAACACATGATACATAGCACAGCAAGTACAATCAGTAAATAATCAAAAAATGATAGGTCTTAGTTCATATCCATCAATACCATTCTTGAGAGTAAATGGATTGAATTCCCCAGCCAAAAGATTCATGCTACTGAATGACCAATGGGTAATTGAAAAAACTAAAAAAGAAATCAAAAAATTCCTTGAATGAAAATAAAAATGCAACATATCAAAACCTCTGGGATATAGCAAAATAGTATTAAGAGGAAAGCTTATAGAATTAAATGGCTACATTAAAATAGAGAAAGGTATCAAATAAACGATGTAATGTTGCATCTTGAAGGTTGAGAAAAACAAGAACAAAACCCAAAATTAGCAGATGAGAAATAATAAAGATCACAATAGAAATAAGTGGTATTGAAACTAAATAATAAGTATATAAAAGATCAACAAAGCAAAAGGCCATTTTCATAGAAAACTTATTTAACAAATATAAATTTTGAAAGTACAACTTTTGGATTATAGCAGTACTTCCCCTCATAACAACCCTCCCACCTTTAAACCACCTTACTCCCTCTCCCATCCCATTCTTAAGATTCATTTTTATATTTTATATACATATATATTAGCTTTATATGCAGAAGATCAACTCTAAACTAACTAAAGATTTTAACAGTTTTCACCCACACAGACACACATAGTATACTGTTTGAGTACTAGTTTTAGCATTAATTCTAATAGTACAGCACATTAAGGACAAAGGTACTACATGGGGAGAAAGTGCACGGTGACTCCTGTTGTTGATTTAACAATTGACACTCTTATTTATGATGCCAGTAATCACCTGAGGCACTTATCAGGAGCTGCCAAAGCTATGAAAGCCTCTTGAGTTCACAAACTTTGACCTTATTTAGACAAGGACATAATCAAAGTGGAAGTTCTCTCCTCCCTTCAGAGAAAGCTACCTCCTTTGATGGCCCCTTCTTTCCACCAGGATCTTACTCACAAAGATCTTTCATTTAGGGTCATTTTTTGCCACAGCGTCTTGGTTTTCCATACCCAAAATACTCTTGTGGGCTGTTTAGCCAGATCCAAATGCCTTAAGGGCTGATTCTGAAGTCAGAGTGCTGTTTAGGACATCTGCCATTCTATGAGTCTGCTATGTATCCGGCTTCCCGTGTCATGTCGGATCATTCTCTCCTTTTTAATTCTATTTAATTCTATCAATTAGTATTAGCAGACTTATTTATGGCCTTATTTATGTGATCCCTTTGACATTTAATCCTATCTTTATGATCAGTTATGAACTTAAACTGATCACTTTAACTAGTAAGATGGCATTGGTACCTGCCAACTTAATGGGATTTGGAGACCCATGGTAAGTTTTTAGCTTTACCCTTAGGGTTAAGGGTAAGGGAGCTTGTGCTGAACTGTACATCTCCTCCCTCTTATTTGCACTCTTATTTTTAAAAGGAATCCATCTGCAATTGGACTTAAACACCTAAGAATAATTCTGTTAGAGTATTTTTTTAAGATAAACAAAATATACAAAACTTTAGCCCAACTAAGAACAACAAAAACAAATAAGTAAAATTTGAGATGAAAAAGCATACATTGACACCAACTGAAATACAAATGATCATAAGAAACTACTATGAAAAATTATAGGCTAGGCTGGCGCTGCGGCTCACTAGGCTAATCCTCTGCCTTGCAGCGCCAGCACACCAGGTTCTAGTCCCAGTCGGGGTACCGGATTCTGTCCCGTTTGCCTCTCTTCCAGGCCAGCTCTCTGCTGTGGCCAGGGAGTGCAGTGGAGGATGGCCCAAGTGCTTGGGCCCTGCACCCCATGGGAGACCAGGAGAAGCACCTGGCTCCTGCCATCGGATCAGCACGATGCGCCGGCCGTGGCGGCCATTGGAGGGTGAATCAACGGCAAAGGAAGACCTTTCTCTCTGTCTCTCTTTCTCACTATCCACTCTGCCTGTCAAAAAATAAAAAATAAAAAAAATATTAAAAAAATTAAAAAAATTATAGGCTAATACATATAACCTACCAAGATTAAATCAAGAAGATATAGAAAATAAAAAATGACCTATAATATGCAACAAGACTGAAGCAGTAATTTGAAACCAAGGGAAAGTTCATGATCTGATGGCTTTAAATGTATTTTGAATCCAGTAGTAAAGAACTAACTCTAATATGTTTCAAACATTTCCAAAATATTGAATAGGATGGAACTTCACCAACTTTCTTATAAGACCCCCATCACTCTAATACCAGATCTGAATACACAACACGTAAATTACTGATCTATAAATTTTATGAACATAGATGTAAAAATTCTCAAAATATTCTCAAGCTAAATCCAAAACCACAAAGAGATCATACATCATTATCAAGTAGGATTTATCCCAAAGATACAAAAATGGTTGAACATTTGCAAATCAATAAATGTCACAAACCACATCAACAGAATCAGCAACAAAAACCATATGATCATCAATAGATGTATTTGATACAAACAGAAGTATTTGATAAGATCCAGCATCCCTTCATGATAAAAACACTTCATGAGTTAGATTTAGAAGCAACGAACCCTCAAAGTTATATAAGTTATATATGACAAACTAACAGCAGTATCATACTGAATGCGGAAAAGCTGAAAAATCTGAAAAGACAAGGATTGTCCACTTTCACCATGCTTAGCCAATAAAGTAATGGATGTATTAGTGATAACAATTAGGGAAAGAAGAAAAATAAATGGCATCAAAATTAAAAAGGAGGAAGTCAAAATATACATGTTTGTGGATGACATGATGTTGTATTTGGAAAAACCTACACATTTTACCATGCAGCTGTTACAACTTAAACCCATTCAGTAAAGTTGTAGATTGAAAATAAAATGGAAAACAGCTTTTAATATACTGATGATGAACTTGCCAAAGGAGAAATAAAAAATATACTTTCACAATCATCACAAAAAAAATCAAATATTTAGGAATAAATTTTGCCAAAGGAGTCAAAGATCTCTACAATGAAAATTATAAAACACTGATGAAAGAAATCATCAAGGACACAGAAAGTGAAGATATTCTTTACTCATGGATTGGAAGAATTAATATAATTTAGATGTTTATACTATCTACAGATTCAATGCATCCCTATTGAATACCAGTGACATTCTTTACAGAATTAGAAATCAGCCCTGAAGTTCATATTGAATCACAAAAGATCCAGAATAGCCAAAGGAATCCTGAGCAAAATAAAAGAGTCAAGCTGAAGGTATCACAATACCTGATTTCAAAGCATATTACAAACTAAGGTGGTTAAAATACCATGGTACTGCTTAAAAACCAACACATAGGCCCATGGAACAGACTCAAGAGCTCCCAAATAAATACAAATATGTATAGCTAACTGACTTTTGACAAAAGTACCCATAGTACATAATGTAGAAAGGATAATCTCTTCAATAAACGATGCTGACAAAACTGGAGGCATATATGTAGAAGAATGAAATTAGATTGTGACTTCTTGTCATAGATAAAAATCAACTCTTAAATTGAAGACCTGAGGTTGCTAACTTACTGGAAGAAAATGTAAGAGAAACACTCCAAACATTGGTGTAGTTGATGGCCTCTTTTATTCTTTTTTTTTTTTTTAAGATTTTATTTATTTATTTGAGAGGCAAAGTTGCAGAGAGAGGGCGAGACAGAGAGAAAGATCCTCCATTCACTGGAGCTGGGCCAAACCAAAGCTAGGAACCTCCTCTGGGTTTCTGGTCTCCCACACAGGTGCAGGGGCCCAAGCACCCTGGTCATTCTTCACTGCCTTCCCAGGACACAACCAGAGAGCTGGATAGGAAGAATAGCAGCTGGGATGGGAATCAATTCCCATATGAAATGCTGGCACCACAGGCAGAAGACTAGAATACTGAGCCACAGCATCGGCCCCTGATGATTCTTTTATAAGACCTGCAAAGCATAGGCTACAAAACCAAAACTAGACAAATGAGATTACATTACATCAAACTCAGAAGATTCTGCATATCAAAGGACACAATCAATAGAGTAAAGAGACAGCTGACAGAATGGGAAAAAATATTTGCAAGCTACTTATTTGACCAAGGATTAATAGCCATCTATATCATCAATTAAAAAATAAAAAAGTCAAGTGAAGAAATGGGCAAAGGACCTCAACACAGTTCTTAAAAATATAAATCGCCAACACAAATATGAAAAAAATGCTCAACATCACTAGCTATCATTGAAATGCAAATCAAAAATCACAGTGACATATCACCTCACCCATCAGAATAGATTTTATCCAAAAGATAGAAAACAACAAATGCTGGGGAGAATGTAGAGAAAGGGGAACCCATCCAGTCTTGGTGGGAATTTAAATTAGTATAACCACTATGGAAAACAGTATGGTGATTTCTTAAAATAACTAGAAATAGAACTGCCATATGTTCCAGTAATACCACTACTTGGTATAAACCCTAAAGACTTGAACACATTGTATTAAAGAGATATCAGCAACAGGATGTTAATAGCAGCCCTGCTCACAATAGCCAAAATATGGAATCAACCAAAGTGTGGTTCATCAAATCAATGGACAAAGAAAATGCCAGATTATATGTGTATATAAATATATATGCATATATATATATATTTGTATTTGTATATACTTGTATATATTTATATACATATATAATATTCCATTATTATTCCAGCAATTAAAAAGACAAATTATCATTTGCAACACATAGATGTAACTGCAGGACATTACATTCATTGAAATAAGCCCAACACAGAACAACAAATATTTAAAGAGAAAAAAATAAAAAAATATTCCTGTATTTATCAGTATTGTTGTAAATATAGTTTTGACAAACTTTGATTTAAAAAAAGAAAAAAGGCATTAGTTAACATTTATTGTAATAAAACCATCCTTAAAACCAAGGTCTTACAATACAACCTTTTTGTTGTTGCTGTTGTTGCTAGGTCTGTTGTCCAGGAAAGTTGTGGTTTGGTGAGCTTAGTTCAAGGTTTCAGATCTGTGCTGTGTGTTTGCTTATCATCCTTGGGCCAGCATCTATGGGATCACATTCTTCTCAGTATGGATTAGAGAAGCAGAGAAGGCAAGACGACACTTGCTCATGTAAAGACTTCTCTTCAGCCATGTTAGCAATTTCTCCTTGGCCAAGAAAGTCACATGGTGACAATAAAAATCAGCAAGACCGGGAGGTTAAGAATTATCAGTAGTGGGAAAAACTACAATATTACATGACAGGGCATGTGATTGTTAAATTTTATAGAAGGGAATGAAGGATTGAAAATAAACAGGACATCAACAAGTTGGTCAGAATTGTAGGTCTGCGACTATCTCCCTAGAGTAACAAAACTTTCAGACATCCAAGGACAAACGTACTTATCCCATTCCTTGTTATCCTTACTTGGAGCTTGCTACACACAGGCAGATCATCTCAATTGAAATTCCGCAGCACTTCTCAACTACTTGCCTTCATCTCCCTCATTTTCCTTTACAATGCATTGTCCACATAGCAGCCCGAGTAATCTTTCACAAAACATAAACCTGATACTTAAAATTTCCAAGTAGGAAAGTGCATTAACTCTCAAACTTTGTATTTGGTCTTGATTTTATAAAGAGCCACTCTCATACACCTCAAGTATGAGCGCATAGTTTTCTCCTCCTTCAAACAACCACACAGGCTGTTTTCTGCCTTGGGACCTTCACATTAACTCATCTACCACCAATCCAGCCCACATAATCCCTAATTCAATTTTATTCTCAGTATTAACACTATGTGTTTTTTTAAAGATTTATTTGAAAGTTAGAGTTACACAGAGAGGAGGAGAGGAAGAGAGAGATCGAGAGAGAGATCGAGAGATCAAGAGAGAGATCAAGAGAGAGATCAAGAGAGAGATCAAGAGAGAGATCAAGAGAGAGATCAAGAGAGAGATCAAGAGAGAGAGCAAGCTAGCTTCCATCTGCTGCTTCACTCACTCCCCAGATGGCAGCAATGGACAGAGCTGTACTGATCCAAAGCCAGGAGCTTCTTCCTGGTCTCCCACATGGGTGCATGGGCCCAAGAAGTTGAGCCATCTTCTACTGCTTTCCCAGGCCATAGCAGAGAGCTGGATCAGAAGTGGAGCAGCTGGGACATGAACTAGTGTCCATATGGAATGCCAGCACTGCAGGCAGTGGCTTTACAACACTATGTGTTATTTGCTTGCTTTAGATGTTTAACATTTTGCCTTCCAAGTACAATGAAGCTCTTGGAGAGCTCGTATGCCTTGGTCAGTTCTAGTATATGACCATGCCATAGTGAGCACTGTGTCAGCACCCATTCAGTAAGAATATGAATTTATAAGTGGATAAATAAAAATCATGTGAGATATGCATACTGTATCTCATTCATTCTGGAAGAAAAAAATCCATTATGTATTTTTGAAATTTGAGGATTATTATGAAAATAATCAAGTTACATGTCAATCAACATGATTACTTTTTAAATGGTTTAAAGTAGCCAACAAGAATCCTAATTCCATTCTCTCCAGGCACATGGTAGTTATCGTAAAGACAAAATAGCTCAACTACCAAAGCAAATGTCTATGTGTGTGAATGAATGTGTGGGAGGAGAAGGAGAAAAATGAGAAAGAAGGGGGAATGTTTGATTTAGGGAGATGTACTAAAAATACTTTTCCTTTGTGCTTTTGGGATGATTTTAAAGACTTACAAGAGAAATGCTGAGTATGCCTGTGCCTGTGAAACTTAAAGTTTAAACAGTTTACAAGAAGCTCTTAAATTGTGCTTTCTTTTTTGTCATATGCATAAATATATATGTTTTTAAATACTTTTATTCTCATCCAGGAGAAAAACAATTGTTTTTAAGGCCAATAAAGCAATCAAGATACAGTTATTTACACACTTGCAATATGCACATCTTAATGGATGTAATTTAACCCACTAAGCATATTATTAGCAATTCCCACAATGTGCCAAAATACACAGAAAATTCCAATGAAAAATGTGATATGTGTCCACAGTGAGCTTACAGTATGATAGATAATGAAAGCTTAACCTTTATAAAAAATGGAACATTCAAACATAACATACATCAATTTAAACATCACAAAATACAGGGTTTAAGTTGTACATAAGATTAAATGTACACTGCGACAGCTGTGCTCACAGGAAAAGATGCTACTAATGCAACAATGGAACTGTTATTACTGATAAAGACAAAGGAAATAGATGAATATAGCCAGCAAATGTCATGGGCAACTCTAAATGAGAGAAGAGACATGCATTTGTGCATGTGTGCATGCATAGTGTGCATGGACAGCTATGTCCATATCACAGAATGGCTAATGGAAAACAGAACATCTACGCCATTGTTCACCCTCCCCTGTTCTCTAGTTAACTGCCTCTTCCATTTTGATTTACCTAACATAGACTTCACCTCATAAGCACAAAGTCACCTTTTATGAATAAAAAAGATTTCAGATTTAATTGTGTGAAAGTAGATTTTCAACAAAATGAAAAAAGAGTAGTTTATTTTTTTCCCCCAATTCTATAGTCAGAACAGCTTACACTAGGCTTGGAAGTGCACTTTTTCATAGGCAAAGCATTACTAATATTTTTTCCTCTCTCCTATCGATTGCCATCCAATTTACAGAAGGGAAGAAATCATTCCTTATTCGGGAAATGGAGGCTACTTTTGTTCATTTCACATAATGGCCTATTTAAAACAGAAATCATATCCGTTTCCTACTTTGGTTACCTATTTCACAAGCTCAGCACATTCCCAGATGCCCATTTTAGGAAGCCAGCAAGGTGTTCAGAGAAATTGTCCATCATATATTTCATATCCTAGGATTGCCATGCTCATCAGAAAGACAATACCAGGTTGATTTCTATAGTCAGGCAACTTTCAGTCTTGTGAAAGATCAGTCTACACTTGAGGATCACTTATCAAACTTGAATTCAACTTACTGCAATATCAATGCTAGAACTTTTCAGTTAAAATATGTATATTTTATTAGATATATATATAATAAAGCACAGAGATTATTAGGTAGTAGTGAGAACAGAACAAATAGACCTTAATATTGACAGTATAACTAGTACTCAAACAGTACTTTATACTTTGTGTTTCTGTGTGGGTGCAAACTGTTGAAGTCTTTACTTAGTACATACTAAATTGATCTTCTGTATATAAAGATAATTGAAAATGAATCTTGATGTGAATGGGTTGGGAGAGGGAGTGGGAGACAGGATGGTTGCGGGTGGGAGGGAGGTTATGGGGGGAAAAGCCACTAGAATCCAAAAGTTGTACTTTGGAAATTTATATGTATTAAATGAAAGTTGAAAAAAAAGTTGTAATCTATAAACCTGCAGATCTGTCCCAGTAATGACATGGTTGCTCAAATATCTCTGGGACTACTTTCATAAAAACCTAGAATAATTTAGAACAGCAGCCATAACAATATATTGATCTCCATACAGACAGCATGCGTTAAGTGAGGACAGGATGGGCATTGGAAAACTCTGTGCCTCACTGAAGAAAAAATAAATATGAGCCAAACTTATCTTAAGAAGTGGAGAGGCAAATGTCATCAAAAGTGGTCTTTGTGTGAACTAATTAGAAGGAACCCATCAGCAGTAGCCCATGCTTCTATCATCTTGAATCCCTCCCAGTAGTTCTCAGAGAGGGGGCAGATCCTGTGTGTCAAAGAGAAAGGAAAATGTGAAGATGCTGCAAAGGTGGACAAGGCGTACTATGAAAGAGAAATTAAAATGTGGATCTCAACATAAATCAAGGATCCCAGTGCAACCGAGAGATCATTTTTGGTCTTTTCTGTTGTAGTTTTTCTGTTAGAAGTGCCACCTCTAATCAAACAACACCCAAGCCAACCCAGTGGTGGTGATACAGGGAAACTGGGAGCAAGGTTAAGGGCAGCCTTGGGAAAACAAGGGCGCTAAGCTAGCAGGAAAAATCTTCCTGCCATTCTGTGCTCAGTGAAGGCGTGATGCAGCGAAGGACGGAGTTCACAAGGCTGGATGGAGCAAGAGAAAGAAAGATGAGGAGAAGGAGAAGGAAGAGGAATAAAAAAAGATGAACATATGATGAATAATTGGTTCCAGTTCATTTTTTCCTGGTATATACTGCATTTAAATCCCCTGTACAAAGTTCACTCCTTTTGAAGAAAAAAAAATGAAATATAAAATCACATAAGATTTTTTTAAGTTATATAATATCTTTATTTACTCATTTTTGTATAGTTAACATACTGATGATGGTTGTCTTTAGATAGCCCTGTCCTGCCGGTGTATTTAGCAGCCACTAACCTTGCCTACTACAAAATGGAGGTTGTAAAATAGCATGGAAATTTAAAGGAGGTTCATGTTTGTGCACAACACACAGTTATATATGGAGATGGGAGTTTTTCATCTTCAGTTGGGTCTGATACAGCTTATACAAAGACATGTTATTCTGCTAAGTGAATATCATTTTATAACTGAAAAATAACTGCAAGTGTTTTGTTCATATTCTGGATACTTCCTGTAAAATAATTGTTTTTCAATAAAAAATAAGCAGGACAGAAGTCACATGGATTTTTATACAAAAATTAGTTTTGACATTTATCTCAGTAACAAGATCAATCCATTTATAAGTACTAGGTGTAAAAATTAACAATGGGAATCAATTAAGACATGGTTTTAGGAACTCGGCTTCATTTCCACCAAAAACAAAAGAAACTAATAAACAGAAGGAAGCAAACATAAGATCTAGAGAAAATTTCTAAAAAGAAATCCCACAAGATGAATTGTAAGATATTAAATTATAAATTCCACATTTGTTTTGATAGAGAAACTCATCATCTGACATATAAATTTTGCTTTGTAGAGAATCATGTCTCATTAATGTCTACACATATCGTCCTTACTGAGATTCCTGTAATGTATGCCACTCTTGGGAAATCTGTCACTTCTTTCCTAAGTTTCCTATGATGTGATTAAAAAATTTCATGGATTTATGTTGACAAGATATGAACAAATCTGGGGGAAATAAAACAGGTTTTTATATTGCTAATTAGGAGCAAACTCCCTTAAAACTCAGTTTAAATAACACAAACTTAAAGACTTTAGAAAGCCAAACTAAAACATTTCTCTTCAAGGCTCTGTAGATAAACAGCAACAAAAATAGCCTTAATAAATAACTCTTTTTTGTGTGTTTGCTATGATATTCATATTATTGATTCTTAAATATTAAATTCCATATTACAGGATCTGTTAACTCTGGTACCTAGAATGTCATCTGTTTTCACGAGAAGAAGAATTTGGTTTTGTTCCAGTCTATCTCAGCATTACGTTCAAGTAAAGCAGACTCCATCTGATGATAATTCTTAAGGGGTATAGGCACTGAATGACAAGAATCTACATGTGACCACAGAAAATAAAGTGGCTGGGAGTTTTGGGGCTTCTTACTCCCTGATGAACAAGATGACAGAAAAGAAACCTCTGTACTTGCTTGCATAGACACAGCGTGAAGACATTGACTCAGAGCTTTAGCAGTTCTGATGTGGCTATGAAAACCTAAAAACCAGTGAGGTGCTTCTTTTAAACCCCCTAATATTACTGAGCCACTGAGTAAGCCAAATCTGAAAAGCTCTACTTTCTGATGTCTCTTATACAAGATAATAAATTTCTATTTTTTAAACCACTTTCAGTCTTGTATAAGAGACATCAGAAAGTAGAGCTATTATTTGTAGCAAAAAAAATTCGTCTGTAAAACTGCTAGTGAAATTATTACCTTTAATTAAATATTTGCTATATTAACTAGACTATGATATGTGGTACAAAAACAGTGGAATATTCCTAGCCCACAAAAGGCTCCTATTTAAGAACTTACAATTCTGATTCTTCTTGATTCATTCCTTTGTATTAGCCTTTAACAATAAAACTTCTTATTAAATACTGACAATGTCTAAACACTGAACTAGATGCTATGGGGAATACAAAAATTAATAATTTAGTTTTATATTGCTAGGTATCAGAATAACTTAAAATGTATTCTGAATTATGAAGCAGGAGAGATGTAGTTGCTCCTCAACATTATTTCAAAATACGTTGCAATCGGGTACAAAAACACTTTTGATGTAACAAGTTAAAAATTGATGAGTAACAAGTAGTCATTGGCTTAGCGATTAAGACACTGAATAAGATGCCTGTCTTGTAGAGTGCTTGGGTTTGAAATCCAGCTCCAGTTCTTGACTCCAGCTTCCTATAAATATATACCCTGAGAGGCAGCAATGATGGCTCACCAATTGGATTCCATGTTAGAGAACTGAACTGAGTTCTTTGTTCCCAGATTCAGCCCTTAGCCCAGCCCTAGCCATTGAGCCATTTGGGAAGTGAATCAGCAGATGGGATACCTATCTCCATCTCCCTCTTCCATATCTATCTCCCTTTTCCCCCACACTTCTCTCCCTCCCTGTTCTTCTCCATGCTTTAAAATAAATAAACCTTTGAAAATTATACAGTATGGTATCTGTAGAGGATTGGTTGCAGGACTCCCCATATACCGAAATCTATATATACAAGTCCTTTTTTAAAATAGCATTGAATTCGCATGTAACTTACACATCAACTATGGTATACTTTAAATAATAAAGTATTTATAATACCTATACAATATAGTTGTTATACTCTATTATCTGGGGAATAATGACAAGAAAAATGTCTGTATATGTTCAGAACATTCACAATATTTCTTTAATATTTTTGATCTGCTTGTTGAATTGTGGTGGGTGGAATCCATGGATAGGGAGGCAGGACTATATTTGGAATGAGGATTCATAAGCAGATCAAAAGGAGTGTCATGTACACAAAAACAACACATAGGATAAAAATAAGCGAAGGTCAATTGAAGCCATGACCCAAAGAAAAACTGAATGCACCTGATTATCATTCTCTTGTATGTTCCCACTTAGTTGGGACAGGCATAGTTGCATAAACCCAACTACCCCAAGTATTTTGTCATCAAGTAATTGAGAATCGACAGAAGACATGTAATTATATAATGTTGGGAGATTCCTGGCCAAGATCAAAGTAGGCTTGTGGGGGAAGACAACTTTGTTAGCAGTGGAGATACTGGTTTGGATGCCACGTTTCTTACTGAGTACCTTGAGTTTGACACTTGGCTCTAGCTCCTGCCACGAGCATCCTACTAATTGCAATGCTGCGATAGAGCAGTGATGGCTCAAGTACTCGGATTTCTGCAACCAACACAGAAGAAATTAATTTCAGTTCCTGCAGGCATTGCAGGCACTTGGGGCATAACCCAGTGGATGGGAGTTGACTCTTTATTTCTGTCTCTTAAAGAGATTACTTTTAAAAAATTAAGTGTGTTTAATATATAGCTTAGCTAATGGTCTTACCAAAGTTGCTGATATCAGCCAAAGACCAAAATTTTTCCATTTTCCTGGCGTAAGATGCTGAGCCAATTCATTTAAACATACAGGGGTGGGCAAGAGAGACACAAAGAGAGAAGGAAATTAATGTTTAAAGCTATTTGGAGTTATGTACCCTCAGAAATCAGATAAGACAATGACCTTGGCACAGAGGAAATCTTGATATTTGAGAGAAATGACATTACCCATCAGTGAAGACAGAAAAAATTATTTAGTAAATTGTTCCAGGATTGTTAATTATATCTAAGGGGAAGCAAAATAAAACCAGATCCAGCCACCAAACAATAGAAATATTAACACCTCAAGGGACTCCTGCATGCTGAATTGAAAAATATTAAAGAATAACTCAAACCCACATAAAAAATTAAAATATACATAAATTTAATAGCTTATGTGGTTTTGATTTTTTCTATATTATTTTTCATGTCTTCTATAGTATTATTTGCACATAAGTACTTATAAAATTGTAGTGATGTGCATACAAGGTGTACAGATGTAATTTATGTGACAATAAGAGCAAAAGGATAGGCAAGAGTAGGAGCTCTATAGCAGTGAAACTACATATAATGTTGACTCAATGTTGGCATTGATCAATTATATTTTATAAAGATGTTAATTTTAATCCTCCAGAACACTAAGGAAATTACCATAATACTACACTAAAAGAAACAAAGAAATGAAAGCCATACACTAAACACACACATATATATATGTATATAGACATATATATATTTAAAGCTAAGATGGCAGTAGTCTACAGAGAGAGAAACTGAAAAGTATACAGACAGCAAATAGCAAAGTGGCAGAAGCAAATCCTGCCTTATCTGTAACTACATTAAAGGTAAATAGACTAAGCCGGTGCCGGCACCGCGGCTCACTTGCTTAATCCTCCGCCTATGGCGCTGGCATCCTGGGTTCTAGTCCCAGTTGGGGCGCCGGAGTCTGTCCTGGTTGCTCCTCTTCCAGTCCAGCTCTCTGCTGTGGCCCGGGAGTGTAGTGGAGGACGGCCCAAGTGCTTGGGCCCTGCACCCCATGGGAGACCAGGAGAAGCACCTGGCTCCTGGCTTTGGATTGGCGCAGCACACCGGCCATAGCAGCCATTTGGGGGGTGAACCAAAGGAAGGAAGACCTTTCTCTCTCTCTCTCTCTCTCTCTCTCTAACTCTGCCTGTCAAAAAAATTAAAATAGATAAAAAAGGGAAATAGACTAAACATTTCTAATGAAGTACAAATTGGCACAATAGCATTTTAAAATTATTCAACCATTCCAAATTACACTTTAAAGCTGTAGCAACTGGAGTATTTTCTTTCTGTAGAAAGAATGGAAAAAGATAGACCATGCAAACAGTTACCAAAAGGGAGCGGGAGTGGCTGTCCAGAAACAAGTAAAATAAACTGTAAGACAAAAATGGCAACTTTATAGATAAGATTGTCCATAAATTTAAGCTGCTAAAATCAATCAAAGATACATTTTAATTTGTGTGACCTGAATCTGTGTATCATATGTTTTAAACATGTTGGTAGAAAGAAACTAAAAACATTTTATATGGTTGTACTTAAGTTTACTGGTTAAACAAACTACACCATGTTAGATATTTAAGAGGTGTTTTCAAATACATGATTCTTAAAATTTATAGAAGGCATTGGACCTTCTGGTAAATGTTTTCTTAAGTTGTTATCTAATGGTTGAAATGGTTTGCTAAGTATTCATGTTATATTGCTATTGTCAGCAAGCAATCTAGGACTTGCTCCCTCATTTCTCTATTCTAAGCCCAACTTGTTCTTTCATTTCTCTATTCTCTTCAAGGTAGGAAACTAATTCTATTATGAAGGAATCTGTAGGACGCACAATTTAATCTTTAGTCCTTATAAAAGAGATGGCTAACATTTTTCTGCAATAGCATAGCCAAAATAAGAACTCAAATAATAATCTCATAGCTAGATTCACTTTGCCATCAGCGAAGTATACAGTAAGTAGAAAAAACCTCCCTTTCAGACCAAAGGGAAAGAAAGTTTTAAAGTGAGAATATAATTTTCCTCATGGGCATTGTCTACCTTAGAAAAACTACTACAGAACATGCCTGTGACTATAGACTTGTAGTTCAGGCCACCGAAGATTAGAGATGGGACACGGGCACTCCCTTGACTTGCATCCTCTGGTCTGCTTTAACACAAACCAGGAGGAAAAGAAAGCTAGGCATCAGAAGCAATGGGTGGCAGGCCTATTAATGGCTGATCTGTACAGTGATCTGCCCTCAAGGAGACCCAACAGGCCAGTCCACTGCAGTGGCTTTCAATGTGGTAAGCCTGGGCTTCAGCAGAAGTCAGCTTGCCAAGAGTTGGATCACTGGAAATGGACCTGTCCTGGAGTCGAAGGATGCCCAGGTCAGAGCCACAGATCTTATTGGCTCGAGGCTGAAAAGCCCTTCACTCAGCCCAACTTCCAAAGTGACCACTGCAGCTGAGGGGATGTCCAAGTAGGGTCAGCAACATTGCAGGCAGAACTGTAAATTTCTTGTTAGAGATGCCCCCTGCCTTTACCTGGCCAGCTCTCCTCCCAGGCCAGCCAAGTAATGAAAGTCAACAGAGTGCCTTCCCCTAGGAGGTTCACACCTCCCTTAGGATGTACCCCATGTAAAGAGATAGATAGGTCTGGGCCTCTTAACTTACAAGGCCTAAAGCCCACCAGATTATTATCAAGCCCCTTCTATCAGGTTCTATTTGCCTCTCAATCAGAAAAATTACTTGTAGCTTAGACAGCACCTTTCTTAGCTCCTCTAATAATGACTCTGTCCTTTGTTCTAGGCCCTGTCTAGTGCACTTGGGCCTCATACCTTTGTAATCATAACCTCTACTCTACCACCAATGGCTCTACTCCCAACCTGTGTGTACTGATGGTCCTCTTCCCCACTTAATGCTGTATAATTGTTCAAACCTGGTAAATGCCACTCTTAGGATCATTGGTTACCATCCTCACTCTGTCTTTTATGACCTTGTCTAAATATGATCAGAGTCGGCAAACTTGGAAGGCTTCCATAGCCTTGGCAACTCATGTCGACAGCCTAGGATGGTTACTGGCGCCATAAACTAGAGTGTCAATTTGTTGGATCAACAACAGGAGCCACTGTGTACTTGCTCCTCATGTGGGATCTCTGTCCTTATTGTGCTGTACATTTTGATTTAATGCTATAACTAGTACTCAAACAGTATGTTTCACTTTGTGTTTCTATGTGGGTGCAAACTGTTGAAATCTTTATACTAAATTGATCTTCTGTATACAAAGAGAATTGAAAATGAATCTTGATGCAAATGGAAGGGGAGAGGGAGCGGGAGAGGGGAGGGTTGTGGGTGGGAGGGAAGTTATGGGAGGGGTAAGACATTGTAATCCATAAGCTGTACACTGGGAATTTATATTCATTAAATAAAAGTTAAAAAAAAAGAAAAAAAAAACAAAAACAAAGATAAAAATCTCATAAGAAATACATATTTCTATTAAAATGTATGTAGCTAATAACAGAGAAGCAAAATATGTGAATCAAAATTTAAGAGAATTATAGTAAAACATAATTCAATAACAGACTTTATATATATATATATATATATATATATATATATATAAATTTTTTTTGACAGGTAGAGAAGACAGATCTCTGATCTGCTGGCACCCTCCCCAAAATGTTGTCAATGGTTGGAGCAAGGCCAGGCCAAAACCAAGCATGGAAATCTCAACCAAATGCAACAAGGGTAGCAGGGACCCAGAAAACTCAATTCTCACCACTGCCATCCAAGGTCTGTGGCAGCACAAAGCCAGAATCAAGCGAAAGAGATGACTCAAATCCAGAGACTCCATCATGAAATGCTGCCATCTTAACTACCACCCAAACTTTCAGCCCAATAATAGAGGCTGCAATATTCCAGTGTCAGCAATGTAGACAAAAAGATGCTATAGGATCCAAAAGAAATCTAAGACTTTATTAATACTACAAATTCTAGGCCTAATAAACATCTTGATACCTAAGCAGAGGTAGAGTAGTCGCTATAATTGACCACATATTAGTCCACTGAAAAAGTTTCAATAGATATCGAAGGATTAAAATCATAGAAAGTATGCTCACTGACAACAGGGAAATTAAACTAGAAATAAATACAGGAAAATTTGGGAAATGCATAAATATGTGGTCATTAAATAACATATTCCTGAAAATTAAAAACACAAGAAGTAACAATATTAGAAAATGCTTTGAGATGAAGGAAAACAAATATATAATTAGCAAAACTTGCACAGTCAAGTTAAAGCAAAACTTAGAAGAAAATGTATAGCTTTAAATACATGTATTTTAAAAAATCTCAAATCAATAACCTTTCACTTATAGAAACATTCCAGTATCTGCTTCTAGATAAGAGAATAAATTCAAAGCAATCAGAAGAAAATAACAACTATGGTAGGAACTAATAACATAGAAATCAAATAGTAGAAAAATAAATGAAAATATAATTGGTTCTGTGATAAGGAAGCATGAACATCTAGCTAGACTAGCAAAAGCAAAAGCTCAAATTGTTATAGCATGAAGGACCAGAAATTACTACCAGAGTTATGAAGTAAAACACAGTGCAAATGCATAATATAAACAATTTTATACCAACAAATCAGAAAACTTAGATCTAGTGGACAAATTCCTAGAGGATCCAAATAAATAAAAACTAAAAAAGAAAAAAAAATCTGAAGTAGAATGTAAATATTAATAAATTTTTAATTTTCCATTATACAGCCCATAAGATGGCTTCTCTATAAATTCCAAACATTTAAAGAATCTACACCAATATTTCACAATTTTTTTCAAAATTAGAAAGCAATTAATATCTATGAGGCTTGTTTTACCCTATTACCAAAAACATCACAAGAAAATAATGTTGTAGAATAAAATTCTTTGAGTTTAAATGCTAAAATTTTCACAAAACACTAGCCAATTGAATCCATCAATATAAAGGAATTTTTACACCATAACCAAATGAGATTTATCCCTTGAATGCAAGGTAGGGCAATTCAACATACAAAAATAAGTTACCATAATATAACACTATATTAATAAAGTTTAACTACATAATTCATTCAATGTACAAAAGGTATCTGAAAAAATCCATTACATATTCAAAATAAAAAGACTGAAACTGAAAATAAAAAGATAATTTTTTCAATATGATGAAGTGCATCTACAAAATATGCACAACTAATATTTTACTACAGGGTGAAAAGCAGAGAGCCTGCTTATATCATCAGGAAACCAAGACATCTATTTATTCTTGTCACATCTATTCAATATTGTGAGAGGCGATCACTTCCAGTGAAATTGGGCCTGGGAAAGAAAGAAAACTAGATTTTTCGAAAGGAGTAAAACTATGTCTAGTCGGAGATGTCATAATCTTCTATAGAGAATATCCTAAACAATCTATAACAAAGTATTACTTAATAAACATTTCAGCAAGGTTTCAGGGCATAATAACAAGAGAAACTCATAACTAGCAATAAAGAATTTTCAAAGGTAATCAGGGAAACCATTCTATTTAAGTAGCATCAAAAATAATAAAATGTTTAGGAATGAATTTAACAACAGACATGCAAGAATTGTACACAGAAAAATTCACAAACACTAAATGAAATAAAGCTGACATCATTTAGTGAGGAAAAGCTCAGGCTAATGAATCAGATACTTAATACTGTTTTGAACGTGTTATAGATTTATCTACAGCTCCAACATAGTCAATCTTAAAATCTTAGTTCTTTTTTCAAAAATTGATAAAAAAAATGACCCTAAAACTCATCTGTAATTGCAAGGGACCAAGAGTAGCCTAACAATCTTGAAAAATAAACTCTTAATTCACAGCAATTTCAAATTTAGCTGCAAAACTACAGTATTAAGAAAAACGAGTGATGATGGAATAAAAATGAACAGATCATTCATACAATTTAGAGTCCAGAAATAAAATGTGCTGTATGTTCAATTGTTCTTGCACTAGGTGCCAGGACAACTCCATGTGAAAAGGACACATACTCTGCATCTCTCCTTTCTGTGGGAAGCAATGGGACTGGTCCAGAGACTCTGGGTCATTTCTTGCAGAAGTGGTGATGAGCTGTGCCAAAGCCCCGAGGCCCCTCCCAGTCGGGGTTCCCTGAATATAGGGCTAGCGCAGACTTCACAGGGGAGTTCAGGAGTGTGGTCTGTTTCTTCCATTGGTCAGCACCTATCGTAAGAGTCCAGGTGGGGAAATAGCAGCTGTCTGGGAACTTTGGGGTGCACTTAGGAATGCTGGGTGTCCCCCTCTGGCATCTGGAGAATGAGAGAAGTAGGGAGTCTCTCTCTCTCCCATGTAGAGGAGGCAGCAGCATAGCAGGGGTCCTGGGACCAGTGCTCAGGGGGTAGATGCACCTTCTCTCTTGCTCAATACCAGTTACCAGATGACTAAAGGTAAGAGAGACTGTGGTGTGTGGGGTGGTTGCAGAAGGCATAAAAACTGTTTGAAGGAAGTGTTTTCAGGGACTTGGTAAGAGGAAGGAGGGCGGGCGGGCTGGTTCTGGATGAAAGAGAGCAGCAAATGCCTATGGAACTCATATTATGAGGGAGCCCCCGCACGCGCACACCCGTACAACACTTACGGGATCTCTACTACCTGAACTACAATGAATGAGAAGATGGGGCTCTCTGCACTTGGCACAGACTTAGATGTTTGCAGCCAACCACAGATATCCTAAGGGCTTGCACCGTAGGCCTGTGCTGTTCTGGGACAACAGCCACACAGACTCTGCAGTCACACAGTTGGCTCAGCCTCTGCCCTACCTCCGCGGGGAGCAGACACCCCTACTTCTGGGAGACGCTAATCCGCCATTTTTCAGCCTCTCACCTGGGTCCTTCGCGAGCATCCAGAAGCGGTTGTGGAGCCAGTCCTACCTCGGCATCGGAGGGGGAATAAATGGCTCACAGAGCACCTCAGGTGTTTTCAATGCAGAGTCTCACCAGGCCCTCCAGACTGTGGTCTGAAGTCCACTCAGGTGTGGCCAGATACGAGCAGGCTGTGGTTGTGAAGTTGTCAGCATCTTAGGGATCTCCAAGACCAGGTGTTGCTGATACTGCCTTTTGTCAACGTTGAAAAAACCACTCTTTATAATCAACAGATTCAAGTGAACACGCCAGCTCCTCTCCACAGGTTGATAGCACATGGGCTGTGCCTGGAAAAGGGTCGTGCTGCCCCAAGGATGGCCATCAGCTGAGGGGATCCTAGAAGCGGCAGTCACGGTGTCCGCGGTAGGTTCTGGTGCCATCTAAGCAGTGTGTCAAAGAGCCAGTTGCGTCCGGAGACCTGTGTCAATGTGCATGGGATTCCATGATTTTGTATTTATTTTGCACTAAATTCTTTGCAGTAAATGGTGCTGGTGTAGCTGGATATTCACATGGAACAGAAGTGAAGTTGGATCACTACCTCATACCATGCACAAAATTTCACTCAAGAGGCATCACAATATAAAATAGAAGCTAAAACTGTAAAACTCCCAAAATATAGCGATGAGTGTTCTTGACTTTGTAATTGATTTTTAATGTGATATCAAGGGCACAAGATTTACATGAAACAAAAATAAGATACGCACCTATCAGAATGGCCAAAACTCAAAACACTGATAACTTAAAATGCTGATAAAGATGTGGCACACAGGAGCTCTCATTTGTTGCTGGTAGAAATGCAAAATGGTACAGCAACTTTGAAAGTTTCTAACAGTCTCTAATAAATCTAAATATACTCTTTCCATATGACCCAGTGGTCACAGCACTTGCTATCTATTCAAGGATTTGAAAGCTTTCATCAATAGAAAAATGTGCCCATGAGTGTGAATAGTAGTTTTGTTCATAATTGCTTGAACCTGGAAGCAACCAAGATGGCCTTCATCCAATATTATAGCAGAGACCCTTCCCAAAGCAAAGGAAAAAGAGAAATAGAGCTGTAAAGGAGAACTGGCTAGGAGCAGATATGGTAGGGGATTTCCAGCAGGTACTTTACAGGAACAAGGAGTTAAAGCTACCTTGAAACATAGGCAGTTTGGGTATGCACATGTGCAGCCTGTAGCAATTATGTCAGCAGTGCTATAGCTCTAAAAGAGCAAATCAAAATATGTAGAACCAAATATGCAAAGGAAAACTTAAAGTTGTTTGTGCCAAGGTATCTAAGACAATGACATGCTTTGTTCAGGGCTCAGACTTTATAAAAATCCTCTGAGCCTGCTGGCATAAAATAAAGCTACTTCCTGCTGACAGCCTCTCTCTGGGAATCCTGCTACAATATCAGAGTACCACGGGTTGAATCTCAACTCCTGACTCTGCTTCCTATTCCAGCTTCCTCCTAATGCACACCTTGGGAGTCAGCAGTGACAGCTCAAATACGTACGTCTCTGCAAACCCACATTAGAGACCCAGACTGAATTCTCCACCTGGCCCAGTTCCAGCTGTGGTTAGCACTTGTTAGTTAACCAGTGGATGGAAGATCAATCTCTCTCTCTCATAAATTAAAAAATAAGAAATCTATCAGTAATTTAAATCATACTTTCCTTTTCTTTGCTTTTTAATAAACTCATAACATCTGCAGTATAAAGTCCAAGACCTTTGGCACAGGTTACATTGTCTCTAACTACATCTGGCCTTGTTGTCTGTAACTCCACATGGTTCTGTTTTAATACTTCAGAAAGATACATTTCTCCATTTACAGAGGCTATTACCTGCCTCTGATTCCCCGTTAATGACATGTGCTCTCCCTGTTTGCCTTTGAGGTCTGACTCAAGCCTTGTCTCTTCCAGTAAACATCTCCTTATCTGGCTCTACTGAGCTTCTCTTTCTGTTTTAAAGGTTTTTCTCTGGATTTCCAATAAGTTCCCAGATTATATATTTCTGTTATCTTCAATTGCAGGAGAGTTTAGGAATTTAAATCTTTCATTTTTTTTTAATTTTCTTCTGTTTTATTTCAGAAATTTTATATTATTATATTTTATGTCTAGGCCTGCAATCCATTTTATTTTGTTTTCCTCTTTTTTAAATTGTCTTTTTCGTAGGGAATCTGTTAATACAGTAGATTCTCTGGGTCACAGCAAATGCATGGTAATGTCTACAGCACAACTCTCTTCAATTCTTATGTTAAGGCGTTATTAATACAGAGAACAGATTCAATATTTCATGGATACAAATCTAATAATATAATGATACTTCTCTCCTTCCCTCCTTCTCCCTTTTATTTCTTTCATTTTTTTTAATTTTTGAAATAACATATTTTAATATCCATTATAGTAACAGGCTTAATGCACCACTAAATAAAGTGTTCAAAAGTAATACATTTTTGAAAACAGAATTATCTAAATTTTTCCTATTTTATTTCAAAGTGTAAGACAAACAGAATTCAGCCCAGTAAACTAAGCAGTACATCACAGAGTATAAATTCAATTTCTAGTTATTGTCTGGTTTTTCTAGGCCAAAGCAACAGAACAATAAATAACATCCTTAATTTTTTCTCAAATATCAACATTAAAAGAACTGACTGCTAAGGAATATTTCTAAATTCATGTTAATTTTCCAACTTCATTTTTCCAGCTCAGTCTTTTTTTTCAATCTTTTTTAGACCATCTCTGTGGTATCTATCTGTATCCAACATGTTTACACTTTTCACCAATACAATTAACTTGGAAGCTTATGATATGTCTTTTATATCCACTCAGATACAAGTCAATTATCTCAATATGAGTGTTCATGGTGTGCATTGGATCAGGAGCAATAAATTAAATGATTTACTGAAGTACTTTGTAAGCCTTTAATTTGTTCACTGCAGTTAAATATCGGTTAGATACTTGAGGTTTACTTGTGTGTCATTGAATTAGGACAAGTGGCCCTGAGAACCTTTGCACAATGTCATGTTACTCAACGTACTCTCCTTTGAGTTCTTTCTGCCAGACTCTTTAATGTCAGTGTTTACAAAACTTTGGTAAAGGTGGCATTAACGTCTGATGACACTTTTGTCATATATTCAAAGATTAATAATTAGAAATAGATACATGATTGGGGCTGGTGCCATGGCTCAATAGGCTAATGCTCCGCCTTGTGGTGCCAGCACACCGGGTTCTAGTCCTGGTCGGGGCGCCGGATTCTGTCCTGGTTGCCCCTCTTCCAGGCCAGCTCTCTGCTGTGGCCCGGGAGTGCAGTGGAGGATGACCCAAGTGCTTGGGCCCTGCACCCCATGGGAGACCAGGAGAAGCACCTGGCTCCTGCCTTCGGATCAGCATGGTGTGCCGGCCACAGCGCGCAAGCCTCGGCGGCCATTGGAGGGTGAACTAACGGCAAAGACCTTTCTCTCTCTCTTTCTCACTGTCCACTCTGCCTGTCAAAAAAAAAAAAAAAAAAAGAAAAGAAATTGATACATGATACATGATTGGATGTTATCTTTCCTGAAGGAAGCAGTAGTCTCTCAAATATGATACTACTCTCTTAACCATCACATTTTTCAATTAAAAATAACAAGGCTTGTGGGGAAATTAGTTACATGTTGGTGCCCAAAGGAAGTAAGGTGGGCA
Organism: Lepus europaeus; assembly: GCF_033115175.1. NCBI lineage: Eukaryota > Metazoa > Chordata > Mammalia > Lagomorpha > Leporidae > Lepus > Lepus europaeus. The sequence continues at coordinate 76,659,613 of NC_084839.1, read as the reverse complement.
GAATCCAAAGTTGTTTACCACTAAAACTGATTGGCTGTGCAACATCAGGGGAGGTAACAAAACTAGTAACAAGTGTATAGACATATGGCTAGTCCTATAGAAATCCCCCCGTAAAATGACCGTTTAAGTGATTGGTTGGTCCTTAGCCCTGCCCCAATCACTCTGCAGTTTTGTGCTATAAAAGGTTCTGTTTTGCACGAAGTAAATGAGTCCTTGCTAGACTTGGCTCCCCGCTGCGTCTGATTGTCTCCGGGATCGGGAGGCTGGGGAACGGGCGAGCGGCGCACTTACCTTTCCTCGGACCCAGTCCATCCTTGTACAGACTAGTTAAAGTTTTAACAATGAGAGTTTTGCTACCAAGAAAACAGATGGATGGATCACATTTACGCTTGTTGTGAAAGACTAAATGATATACTTCTTGGGGCCAGCGCCTTGACTCATTAGGCTAATCCTCTGCCTGCGGCACTGGCATCCCGGGTTCTAGTCCCGGTTGGGGCTCCGGATTCTGTCCCAGTTGCTCCTCTTCCAGTCCAGCTCTTTGCTGTGGCCCGGGATTGCAGTGGAGAGTAGCCCAAGTGTGTGGGCCCTGCACCTGCATGGGAGACCAGGAGGCAGCACCTGGCTCCAGGCTTCGGATTGGTGTAGCTCTGGCAGTAGCGACCATTTTGGGGGTGAACCTATGGAAGGAAGAACTTTCTCTCTGTCTCTGTCTCTCACTGTCTAACTCTATCTGTCAAATAAATAAAATTTTTTTTTTTTAAAAAAGAACACACTTTACAAAATGAGAGCTGTAGGACAAAATGTGGATAGACAAATTATGGATGATTTTCCCACAGCTCTGTGCCCTTCTTCCATGGTCACATTGCCCTGAAATTACTTTTAAAATAATGTAGAGTGCCTTATCACTTTTCTGATAGTCTCTATGTTTGTAACAAATAATTCACCATCCATCAATATTTTATGAATTCTTTGTATGCTATCACACTCTGTTGGTCTCTGTATCTTAAAAATCCAGCCTTAATAACATTTCTCATTCTATCTTCTTTATTCTATTTATACATTCTACTTTATGAGGTCAGTTACTTATACTCTTTTACCTTATTTTCCAGGAAAACAACATTTGGAGTTATTCACAGCTATGTTTGTGTTCTGGCTCCACAATTCCTTCTTGTGTTGCTTTAAGGAAGATGCTTTGACTACAACCACTCTCAGGAATGTCACTAAAACTTAAAGCAAAGTCCATTATTCTCATTGGAAATATTATATGACAATGTAATTTTTTTTAAATTTTAAGGTACTAATTATACTAATGATGTGTATATTGATATAAATCAATAAAATTGTGGCAGATCTACAAATCATTTTCCAGAACCATTGCAAACATTCCAATATTCTCTGAGAAAAGCAGCCCTAAGTCATAATAGTGCAAGCCTATAATGGAAAAATCACATAGGAGGTTATAGCAATTTAATCATTTCAGGCATGCAAATCTAGTTTTATATAAGAAATATATTAATGTTTTCAGAATATTAAGATAACAAAATAAAATAAACTTGTGTTGTATTCAATCCAATCAAAAGTCCACTCAGACTAGGCTGACATATTTATTCTAATAAAATAATCTTCCTAATCCCTTCACTATATTTAATGAAGAACAGTCAGGATGATTGTTTTATTTATGTTACCTCTGTTCCAATTCTGTAACCTGTATACCTCATTTTAAAGCAATTGTGTTTTTTGTGGGCTTTAAAAACCTTTCACTATACAGTTCTAAGATGTTAACTTTTGGCACATGAAGGCTTACTTTTCTAGGTTTCATATTTACTCATATATGTAAAAAACTATCTAGAATAGCTGGAAAATGGGCTTCCAGTGGTCTCTGAATGTGAAAGGAAGCTCTCCACTCCACTTTAAATCGATAGTTGAGATAGGTGTTTTATTATGCTCATATCACAGATGATAAATCTAAGGATCTAAGAAAACCAGTGTCTCTTTCAGGAGTAAAAATTAATTTAGTAGCAATGAAATTTGGTTGAATTCTTCAGACCTAATGTGTAACCTAATGCAAGAAGCAGTTGCATTTTAACATGTTTACATTTTCAAAGGGCATATAAACACACAGATAATCAAGGATAAATATAACTAGGTATTGTAAAATGAAAATAATTGTAACATTAATGTTAATTCCCCAAAATGAGCTGAGTCCAATAAATTGCTATACTGAATATATTTTTTGATTGAAATCAATTGGGTGGGTGATTCCTAATGATTCAACATAGTGTTGTGCATTAACTATTTTTATACTGTTGTTGTAAAGAATAGATATGTAATTTATCAAAGTTACAAATGACATGCAGGAAAAAAAATTGATATTTAAATTAATGTATGGCTTAAGTAGTATAATTGAAATAGTGATAGACTCAAATCCATGTAATATAATGATGCCATCCAAGTAAATAAGTGAGATTCCATAACAAGTGCTAAAAATAGAGGTTGAGCATGTACAACTCAGAAAGTAGTCATTCTTTTTGTGACAGTCACAGATGTATAGAAAATATTACCATTGTGAGAGAATAAACAAACAGGATACATGAATGAATGTATCACACAGTTACCTGCTCTTTCATAAGGATATAACTCACACAGTTACCTGCTCTTTCATAAGGATATAACTAAGCATTTTGCTTGTGTTGCACATAGTTTAAAATAATCAAGAGATCTCTGTCTTTATTGTGCTGTACATTGCTATTTAATGCTATAATTAGTAATCCAATGGTAGTTTTTTCACTTTATGTTGCTATATGGGCAAAATGTTGAAATCTTTACCTAATATATACTAAACTGATCTTCTGTATACAAAGAGAATTGAAAATGAATCTTTACATGAATGGAAGGGGAAAGGGAGCGGGAAAGGGGAGGGTTGCGGGCGGGAGGGAAGTTATGGGAGGGGGGAAGCCATTGTAACCCATAAGCTATACTTTGGAAATTTATATTCATTAAATAAAAGTTTTAAAAAAAAAAAGGCTAAAAAAAAAAAGGCTAAAAAAAAAAAAATAATCAAGAGAGCAGGGCCGAAGCTGTGGCATAGCAGGTAAAGCCACCACCTGCAGTGCCGGCATCACATATGGGCACCAGCTCAAGTCCTGGCTGCTCCACTTCCAGTCCAGGTCTCTGCTATGGCCTGGGAAAGCAGTATAAGATGGCCCAAGTCCTTGGGCCCATGCACCCTCATGCGAGACCAGGAAGAAGCTCTTGGCTCCTGGCTTCAGATCAGTGCAGCTCCAGCCATTGTGGCCATCTGGGGAGTGAGCCAGTGGGTGGAGGACCTCTTTCTCTCTCTTTGCAATTCTGACATTCAATTGAATAAATACATCTTTTAAAAAAAAATCAAGAGAGGACAGACAGTAGAGAATGATTCTGGTAATAAGTAATCTGATAATTCAAAAAAGAAAATAGAGCATGGAATTTTATAATTTTTTTAAAGATTTATTCATTTATTTGAAAGATAGAATTACAGAGAGGCAGAGACAAAGAGGGAGCGACAAAGAGAGATTTTCCATCTACTGGTTCACTCCTCAAATATACTACATATATAACATATAATATTTGTTAATTAAAAACATGGTTGAAAAATGAAAATCTTGACCGGCGCCGTGGCTTAACAGGCTAATCCTCCGCCTTGCGGCGCCAGCACACTGGGTTCTAGTCCTGGTTGGGGCGCCAGATTCTATCCCGGTTGCCCCTCTTCCAGGCCAGCTCTCTGCTATGGCCCGGGAAGGCAGTGGAGGATGGCCCAAGTGCTTGGGCCCTGCACCCGCATGGGAGACCAGGAGAAGCACCTGGCTCCTGGCTTCAGATCAGCATGATGTGCCAGCCGCAACGGCCATTGGAGGGTGAACCAACGGCAAAAAAGAAGACCTTTCTCTCTGTCTCTCTCTCACTATCCACTCTGTCTGTCAAAAAAAAAAAAAAAAAAAAAAAAAAAGAAAAATGAAAATCTGGAAGATTTTAACTGACATTGTGTTTCTTTAAAAAGATAAAGGATATTATATAGACGATGTTGATTTCTTTTATAGATGAGTAACAAAAAAGAAGGGAGAAGGAGAAATCCATGGTTAGTTAGTGAGCAGCTCCTTTATTTCAGATACTGTGAAGTGTTTTATTTACATTTCTCTTTTGCTATTTATTACTCAAAACAGCCCATTTTTATTACTAAGGAACTGAAATAAAACAGAAAAGGTTATGTTCCCTTGTTAAGGGCATATGGTATATAAATAGCAGATTTGACCTTTGAATGCTGGTTTGTGTTAGGTTCCTCTATAAATTACTAAGAGCTAGACCCAGAGTCAGAACAGTAAAAGACCCAAATCCCTGTACCCAAGATATAAACGAGGGATCCAGCATACAGGACTAATCACAGAGGTTGGTAAGCTCTGCTCGTTTCCTCATAGGCTTGGCACTGAAAGCCTATAGGAAGGCTGTCCAGTCACATGATTGAAAATGAACTTACAGGACAATGAAATGCTTATTCTGTCTCTGAAAAGACAGTATAATAAGTTATGCAGTATTTCTACAGTACCATTTTAATCTCCCTGTATTCATGAAAATAAGTTGTTGTCTTCTATTTATAGGAATCACAGCTATATCATTTCCCACAGATTTAGTTAATTACATGTAGAATTGGGACTATAACAATTCTAAATACTAATCATGGGGCAAGCATTTTTGCCTAGCAGTTAAGACACTGATTAGGAAGGCTGCATCCTATATAAGATTACCTAGTTTTGATACTTGGCTCCACTTTGGACTCTGGCTTCCTGCTAGTGCGGATGCTGGGAGGCAGCAATGACGCGAATAATTGGGTTCTTGCTCCCCACATGGGGGACTTGGGTTCTGTTACCAGCTACTCACCTTGGCTTTAGTTGAGAACACTTACAGGCCTTTAAGGAATCAGCTCATTGATGGGAACTCTCTCTATATTTATATATTATATGTGTCTCTGAATATTGGTTAAGTAAGTAAATATTAAATTTTACCATTTACATGATAGTCATATAAATTTACTTCTAATTATGTATGATATATTTATGGTTTCCATTATGTTGTATATGAAAAAGATAAAAGTTTAGGCTGTTTTCAATGTACTTTACACAGTTTTCTCAAATTATGATCATTCAATTTAATATTTTTTACCTTTTTTAAAAAAGATGTATTTATTTTTTTGAAAGTCAGGGGCTGGTGTTGTGGCATAGTGGGTAAAGCTGCCACCTGCAGTGCTGGCATCCCATATGGGCACCAACTCAAGTCCCGGCTGCTCTACTTCCAGTGCAGCTCCGCTATGGCCTGGGAAAGCAGTAGAAGATGGCCCAAGTCCTTGGGCCTCTGCACCCTCATGGGAGACCAGTAAGAAGCTCTTGGCTCCTGGATTCAGATCAGCACAGCTCTGGCCATTACAGCCATCTGGGTGGGGGGGTGAACTAGCAGAAGTAAGACATCTGTCTCTCTCTCTCTCTTTGCCTCTCCTTCTCTCTCTGTGTAACTCTGACTTTCAAATAAATCAATCAATCTTTAAAAATAAAAAAAAAAAGAAAGAGTTACAGAGAGAGAGCTTACATCTGCCAGTTCACTCATCTGGCCACAGTGCCCAGGGCTGAGCCAGGTCCAAAGGAGGAGCCTCATCTAGGTCTGCCACATGGGTGGCAGAGGCACAAGCACTTGGGCCATCTTTTGCTTCTTGTCCTCACCCATCTGCAGGGATTTGGATCCAAAGTGTAGTAGCTTGGACTTGAACCATGTGGGATGCTGATGACACAGGTGGTGGCTTTTACCTGCTACAACACAACTCAGGCCTGTTTTTTTGTTTGTTTGTTTTTTTTTTTTTTAACTTTCTGATGCTATAAAAGTTACAGGCATTAGACAGAAATCACCCTTTTAATTTTGATGTCTTCCTTGGTTACCAATACACAGCAATGCTGAATGAGAGCAGCCAGCACACAACTCCATCAGAAGGGTGAACAACTGAAGCTTAACAGTGCACTGGGTTGCTAAGCAAAGGATTATTGTTAGCTAAGGAGTATAAAATACATTTTCAATTTGTCTGCTGAATACTTTAAAATGGGTTTATCATAATGTGATCTTGTCATAAATTGAATAACATCTATAATTTCCACATAATAAATTTCTTTTTTAAAAAAGATTTTTTTAATTTTCTTTGAAAGATTTAGAAAGAGAGAGAGAGAGAGAGAGAGAGAGAGAGAGAGAGAGATGTCTTCTATACACTGGTTTATTCCCTGAATGGCCGCAATAGCCGGAGCTCAGTCTATCCGAAGTCAGGAGCCAGGAGCTTCCTCCATGTCTCCCATGTGGGTGCAGGGGCCCAAAGACTTGGGCCATCCTCTGCTGCTTTCCCAGGCCATAGCAGAGAGCTGGATCGGAAGAGGAGCAGCCGGGACTCAAACCAGTGCCCGTATAGGATGCCGGCACTGCAGGCCGGGCTTTTACCTGCGGTGCTGCAGCACAGGCCCCACCACCTGGCATATTTTAAACTAGTTTTCCAGTTAATTTGAAATTAGTTCTCAATGGTATGTTTCCTAAAATACTATTGTGATACTGACACTGTTTCCTTCTTGCAAATTTTGTAATTTTATGAGCATGCAATGGTTTTCAAATGTCTATTTCTTTCAAATGTAGAGCAAGTTATTGAAACTGAAATTTACTGATTTCAATACTGCATCAATTTTAAGTGTTATGATTTTACCATAATGAATGTTTACTGAATAACAAAAAAATATATTGCAAAATTGTCAATAATAGATTGAGAAGACTGCTTTGGAATCAATGTGATAACTTCCTTAGGATTTCAACACTAGTATTTGCATGCATGTCCTGTTAAAGGGAAGCATTCTAATTGATCAAGTATTATATATATGGATATATATACATATATCCATATATATGTATATATAGATATATCTCAACATTGTATTTTTATCAAGCACAAAGCTAGTCATATAAGATTAAATATGAATATTTCGGTGTTCATAAACAAATTTCATTTCTTCTAAAGTAACATTTAACCACCTGACCTAGAAGTTAATGTGTAGAAATATGCAAATGTAAATAGTTTATAAATAATAAAATAGATTGAAAATATATAGGACTGAATGTGATATTGATATAACTCTCACAAGTTACCTACTTCTAATCTAGCGGTTTATTCCACAAAAAATAGACACAGCCTTCTCAGGGGATATGCGTAGTACTTCTGACTCTGCCTTAATCTCCTTTATTGTAACTATTGCCTCCAAGAAAATTATCCATAACAAATATATAAGGTAGATAATAACATTACCCCTGCTTTTCAGATAAAGAAATTAAATAATATGAGGATTGCATTATTGACTCATTGTCATATTTTGGATAAGTATCAGTGCCACATATTGAAATCTGGCAATGTAATTATAAAGGCTGATCAGTTCTTGTTTTATAAAGAAAAAAACAACATAATAAATTCATCATGGATTTAAAACTTTAAAACAAACAACAAAATTGTCATTTGCCTGAAATACTCTGACACTGAACAGTAGCTTGAGTCAGAAACAGCAAGATACCCTCAGAATATTTTAAATTTTTATTTATTTTTTTCCTTTGAAAGAGAGAGAGAAAAAGAAAGAAAGCTTCCATCTGTGGCTCACTCTTCAAATGCCCGCAACACCCAGGAATGGTTCAGGCCGAGCAAGAAACTGGAAACCCAATCCAGGTCTCCCACCAGAGTGGTAGAGATCCAAGCACTTGAACCATCACCACAGCCTCTCAGGGTGTACATTCGTAGGAAGTTGGAACTAGGAGTGAAGCCTGGACTTGAACCTAGAAATTTCAACATAGGCTTCAAATGTCCTAAGTGGCATCTTAACAACAACACCATGTGCTTACTCCAATCTTCAGGATTTTGTATGGATTAATAAACTATCTTTCGTACATTAGAAAGTAGACAGAAGTCCTCAAGGATGAAATGTAATCAACTTTTAATAATAGAGCACATACACTTACACACAAATGTTTTTTAAAGCTTTGAAAAGAATACTTAAAGCACTAAAAAAATTGGGAAGGTGATGAGGACATCTGTCTGACAAACAATGCCACCTTTATAAGAGATAAAAGAAGAATAATTGATTTAAGATATAGGATAGAATCTTAAAAAGATGTAAGTAAATCCGCTTGAAAGTTTCAGATAACCACAGAGAAAAAACAAAATGGATCTTGAATGAATATTGACAGTCTTTCCTCTTTAGGAAAAGAGCTGACATAATAGGAATGCCATTGAAGTCATGGCTGTCTACCAGTCTATACTGCCAATTCATGCACATCCCAGGTAGCTATCTGCTGATTCATGTATTGAATATAATTTGAAGTCAAGAATATACCAGAGAATATGCCCATGCTTATATATAACATAAAGGCAAGGTCAAGTTAATTTAAATTTGGATTTTGTTGGTCTGTATTAGAATACTCTGAGAACAAGTCAAGAAGAGATTTCTCCCTGTGTTAGGCTGAATTTATTGTTTATTCTTGTAAATACAAGAGACAAGTTGATGTGATTGGAAAAGAAAACTCTTAAAGATATAGGCAGGACTTTTGAAACTTGCTTACTTTATATTCAAGTTGGAAAGGGACTGATGAATGACAAAACTCCAGACACTTCTTTGCATTTGTTTAAAGTAACTATGAGAATAAATGATAAATCACGCGCTTGATATTGTACCCACTGGATCAGCCTGTCAATGCACGTGGTTTGCTATCAAAATAAATAAAGGGAACAGACCATTTAAATTGCTCTATTAATCACAGCAAGATAAAAAATCTAGCTCTGGGGACCAGCACTGAGTCCCAGTGGGTTAAGCAGCCCCTTACAATACCAGGATCCTACATCAGATGGTCTGTTAGAATCCTGTGAACTCTGATCCAGCTTCCTGCGAATGCATCTGAGAAGGCAGCAGAAGATGGTCCAAGTGCTTGAGTCCCTGCCACCCATGTGAGAGACCAGAATAAGTTTCTGGCTGCTGGTTTTGGCCTGGCACTGTCTGACTGGGAGTGAAGTAGCAGATGAAAGTCCTCTCTCTCACTTCTTACCAATCTCCTCTCGCATCTCTCTCTATTTTACCTCTACCTTTTTCTCTGTCATGTTGCCTTTCAAATAAGTACAATAAAATTTCTTAAATCTAACTCTGAATATAGTTTAAGAAATAAAAGTGGGAGTGAGTTGAAGAAAAACAATGGAACAGAGTTTAGTGAACAATTAACTTTTCTAGGGATTTCTGTAGCAGGAATAGATGAGGTTAAATCCAAAGGTAACTGGGGCATGTTGCTATTATTCTCAGATTTAGAGAATAGAGGAGCAGCCACTAGTTGTGATGAACCATAATGAAATCATATTTGATAAGAGGCCTATAGAACATCTAAGTGGAAATATTAATTTTTAAGAGCTGGACAGTAAGACGTTGTTATCAATAATTTAAGCCTTTAAAATCTTTCAGTGACTTCCCATTGATTTTGTTTTAAAGTCAGTGCACTTTCTATGACTCATACTTTATAATAATTAGGTGTTTTCAACTTTATAAATCAGTATAAATATGGAAAACTTAGGTAATGAATCTGGATAATTCCAATAAACAGAAATGTTAATACTTCAGAATCATGAAAAATTTTATGTACACATCCAGGAATCCTAAGGAGTTATTGAGCAGTAGATTCTCAATAGGAAAAGGTCTCTATCTCTTAATAACATATATTCTTCTCAAAGAGCTAAAAGTACCAGTATGTAAAATAGGCATCACACTATAGCAGCAGAAAAATTTGGCTGGCAACAATATACAAAAATAATAGGAAAAAAATCCATGTTTTATACAAATAATAACAGATTTATCAAAGACAAACAGTAAGAGTTTAAAATGGCCTTCTATTGCCCCATGCCTTATAATTGTGCAATGGGAAATTTAATAAGCTAGATTCCATGAATGAATGAAAAATCTAAGGCAATAAATAACAAAATATTATACAAGAAGGCAGTGGCATACAGTAGAAAGTGTAGGTACACCAAAGCATTAGACTTTTTTTAACCACAACCCCTTTCCTTTAAGTTAATGTACACTCTAATGACAATGTTGCTTTGAGGTGACTGTTAGTAATCTTTGAAAAGTTTTCTCTCTAAAGGATGTTTTATATTTCAAGGGAAAGACTTAACCTTAAATATCTATTCTGTGACAGGCCACATGGAATGATATAAAATGTGCCTGTTGAATTGTGGTTCAACAAGTCATTTGATTAAGAGAAAACTTTTGACGTATTTGAGATTGGGGTTCCTGATTTGACTCCATGACAATGGCTTATCTTTTGAAATTAATAAAATGACAGAATAACACAAGCAGCCTAATGAGGGACCCTCAAGTACTAGCAATGTGTTTCCTGATTTTCATATAAGGGGGCACAAAATCGTGATTTTTGAAGAAAAAAATGCTTCTAAATCTCAATAATAAATCTTCTTCCTCTCATTTCAGACACAGCACTCTGCTTCTGCTTGTCCTCAGGGCAGACTTCGTCAGTCATGCACTCTTAGAATGATTGATTTCCTGTCTCTTAGTGCCCTCTCTCAGGGGATGTGGGCAGAACACACATAGCTACAAACATTAGTACTTTGTTTGGAAGTGAAATTTAATTTTGACTTTCCTTTGTTTTTCTGTAAGTTAGAATAGGCCAGGTTATTCTGACAGGCTGACTATTGGGGGAAAACCAACACCCAGTGTTGGTGGCTGTTGTGGAAGAAGGATGAAAGGAACTTGGACAAATCTTTCAGAAGGAATTAAGTGTTCACAGAGGACCTGTGACACTTCTAATGATGATTCCTGGTTTCACTTAGCCACTAAGGGAGCTGAAAATACATTCTTATCATTCTTTCAGAAGATGGAGAATGGAAATGTTTAGCAAAAAACACAAATAATAACCACAGTTCCAATTTAGTATATGCACATATGATGTGTACTAAGAATACTTGCCAAAAAGCTCAGGTACGAAAAATCATAACTTTCTTTTACAATTAGTGAACTGTATATCTAACTCAAGTTCCCATTTTCCTAATAGCAAACAAACAAAACCCAGCCAACTACATGTGAATTCAATCACTTTCAGATTTTCTTAGTAAATGTTAGTCATTAGAGATTTAAACTGATTCAAGTTAGCATATTTACACTCTAAAAAGCAAGACAATCTGTAATGTATAGTATGAAATCATAGACGCATATTTTTTTAAATCTTGGGATATGCATATTTTTTCAATGTTTTTAAAATGTGTTACTGGCCGGCGCTGCGGCTCACTAGGTTAATCCTCCACCTGTGGCACCGGCACCCCAAGTTCTAGTCCCAGTTGGGGCGCCGGATTCTGTCCCGGTTGCTCCTCTTCCAGTCCAGCTCTCTGCTGTGGCCCAGGGAAGGCAGTGGAAGATGGCCCAAGTGCTTGGGCCCTGCACCCGCAAGGGAGACCAGGAGGAAGGATGTGGCTCCTGGCTTCGGATTGGCGCAGCATGGGCTGTAGCGGCTATTTGGGGAGTGAACCAACAGAAGGAAGACCTTTCTCTCTGTCTCTCTCTCTCACTGTCCACTCTGCCTGTCAAAAAAAGAGAGAAAGAGAGAAAGAGAGAAAGAGAGAGAGAGAGAGAGAGGAAGGAAGGAAGGAGGGAAGGAAGGAAGGAAGGAAGGAAGGAAGGAAGGAAGGAAGGAAGGAAGGAAGGAAGAAATCTACTACTGTGGAACTATAATAAAGCAACATATGAATGCCACAGAAAGAATATTTCAAAAATGAATTCAATTGCAAATGAGCAATGAGAGAAAACAAATTTAAACTTCAGTTTTCCTAACTTGAGTTTTCCATTGCTAAATGCTCAGAACACACTAGAATCTGATGCTTTACAAAAAATGCCAAAATAGTTCCTGGGTTTCGGCACCAAAAAAAAATATATATATATTCTATTCATACTGTACCAATCCAAACAATTTCCAGCTGATATGTAAGGAAATGTTTGGGTTTCCTAAGTCAATGATACACAAAGTTTTTCATTTTCAAAAATTTTGTTTCATTTACTAAGACAGACAGAGAACAAGAGATCTCCTGTCTTTTGGTTCACTCCTTAAACTCTCACAATTGCTGTAGCTGGGCCAGGTCAAAACCAGGAACCAGGAAAGCAATGTGGGTACACACATGAGATGCAGGGACCCAACTACTTGAGTCATCAGATGCTATTGCACAAATATGCATTAGTAGGAATCAGGGGTTGGGAGCAGGGCTGGGAACAAAGGCACTCTGATATGTGATATTGGCATATCAAACAGCACCTTAACTACAATGGTAAACACTCACCCCAATTACATTTCATTTGTAATTAATATATAGAAGTTGCTCATAGGAGAGCACAAAGAAAAACAGAGAACAAAGCTACAAACCATAGTCAATTTTAGAATTATTTTTAAAATAAAAGCTATACATTAAAAATAACAAATCTAGCCTTCCAAATGCAGGATGTAGTTCCACTTCTGTTAATAGCTTTCTAAGTGAATACATACAATAAGACATAAATTCAGTTCTAGAAAACTAAGTATCAATGTAGGTGATCTGTAACATACAGAACTGAGAAACTAGGAGGTACAAAGTTTATCGTGTTAATTCATTCAACACAAAGTCAATAAAAATTCAAACCAATTTCACAAACCTGGGCAAGACATGAGAGTAATCAATTTTCACAGTCCTGCTGTGAGTCAATAGGATCCAACCTTAAGGTTTCCGATAGAAAGTTAAGAGTCTGACTACACCTATCCTCCTATCACAAATAAGTACAGCCTGAGTTCATGATAATGGATCAATGAATCAGCAGCTAGCTTTAAAATGCCTGTTGTCAATATAATTTGCAAGTATTCAAGTAAAAGCTAAAGTACATTTCAAAATTAGTTTATTAATGCATTGGTAAGTAAGTTTGAGTACCTATCACCTGTCTGAAGCTATACAGCTCTTAGCTCATGTCTTATTTCCTCCTCACTAATTTCTCAGACCTACACTTTTCCCCTAATCTCCAAGCAAGCTACAGATTTTAAATTTAGTTTGAAAGCCAGATTCAGAGAAAGCACCATAATTATGAGTATCCGCAGATTTGCTTTTCATTAAACTCAGTCCCACCGATTGCAAACCTGCTAATCTGTGTCTAGTGAATAATCTCAAGACATCTCTAGTGACCTATCGGAAGCTTTCTGTATAATCTATTCTATATACTCTATTATACAAACACTATGGGCCAACTGCGTTCATATTAAATTTCACACTATTCAAACAGAAGGAAACTCTCAACCCCTCAAAGTCCATGGGATGTCCTCCTACATCCTGCTGAACTCTCGCTCATATAATCGACTTCTCCCCACTTTCTATAACACACACATGCCACTCCTAGTTATTACTCATTGTCATGTATAGCTTATGCTACTTGCCTTACCCCAAGAAAAAGAGATCTCGCATTTCTATTCCTCTGACTTGGTAGAAGAAAATTGTCCTAAGTCACATGTTGATAGGAACAAATAAAGTCATCCATTATTATCCTCACATTGAAGATAATAACCTGACACTCTTAGTCATTGAGTTTTTGGCTGATCTGGAACACTGCAATGATTCCTTCCCAGGATGGTCACACTGTGAAGCTCATGTTAATTCTCCTCTTCCATGAGAATTTGACAGCAGAGGAGAAATATGTGAGTGGAGCCATATTTTAGAGATCTCTGGAAATCACACAGAAAAAAGAATTAACTTTATTTGATATGCTGTAAGTAGCCATTACATCCTGGTGTTGAGATACTCAAGTCAAAGTAATATTTTGGTGTAATGACAATATGCTAGGTTTCTCAAAAAACATCTGATTTTTACTTATGTTTAGGGTTATTTATTGTACTGTCTTTCATTCTTTTTTTTTAAGATTTATTTTATTTATTTGAAAGACAGAGTTACAGAGCGAGGTAGAGCCAGAAAGAAAGAAAGGTTTTCTATTCATGGGTTCACGCCCCAAATGACCACAACAGCCAGAGCTGAGCAGATCTGAAGCCAGGAGCCAGAAGTTTCTTCCGATTCTCCTACATGGGTGCAGGGGCCCAAGGACTTGAGCCACCTTCCTCTGCATTCCCAAGCCACAGAAGAGAGCTGGATTGGAAGTGGAGCAGCTGGGGCTCGAACTGCTGCCCATATGGGATTGCCAGTGCTGCAGGCCGAGACTTTAACCCACTGCGACACAGCATCAGGCCCTGTCTTTCACTTTTTTTTTTTTTCTTTTTTTTTTGACAGGCAGAGTGGACAGTGAGAGAGAGAGAGACAGAGAGAAAGGTCTTCCTCTGCCGTTGGTTCACCCTCCAATGGCCGCCGAGGCCGGCGCACTGCGGCCGGCACACAGCACTGATCCAAGCCAGGAGCCAGGTGCTTCCTCCTGGTCTCCCATGCGGGTGCAGGGCCCAAGCACTTGGGCCATCTTCCACTGCCTTCCCGGGCCACAGCAGAGAGCTGGACTGGGAGAGGCGCAACCAGGACAGAATCCGGCGCCCCAACCCGGATTAGAACCTGGTGTGCCTGCGCTGCAGGCGGAGGATTAGCCTATTGAGCCACAGTGTTGCCCTATCTTTCATTCTTAAGAGAGTTCCTATTTTAACAACAACTACCCTATATTTTATGAAGTCAATGAAATGGAGTGGCTTGAATTAATAAGAAATATGTTAATTGAAACAGTTTTTGACTAAAATAATAACATTTTGTTCAATATATTTTAACTACCATCTTTTAGCCAAGCAAACATGCTTTTGCTTTATACCCCATCAATTTTCTCACTTCTACCTAAGAAGTTCTTGTTATGTGTGATAAAAAATTGAATGAATGACTGAGGTTGGGCATTATGGTACATTCAGTTACTCTGTAGCTTATGATGCAAATAAACTATATTAGAGCACTGGTTTGGGTCCTGCTTACACTTCTTATGATCCAGTCTCCTGCTAATGTACCTGAGAGGAAGTGAAGGATAGTGCAATTGCTTGGGTTCCTGATACTCAAATGGGAGACAGGATGGGGTTCCTGGCTCCTGTTCTCAGTTTGCCACAGCACTGCCTATTGGAGCCTTTTGGAGATTGAACAAGTGGATGGAAGGTCTTTCTTTCTTTCTGTTTCTCTCTCTCTCTTTCTTTCTCTCAGTTTCTCTGTCTCTCTTCCTCCTCCTCTTCCTCTCTGGCACTCTGCCTTTCAAATGAATAATTTTTTTCTTTTTTAAAAAAAGAAGTAGAATGGCGTAGTTCTAATTTGTCTGAATATTATTACTCAATTTGCTGTAGTCTTTCAAAATATCGCTGGCTTTTCCTTTAATAACGTTTCCATTTTTTCATATTGAAGTTTTGATATCTAGTCATGCTACCTTTATTTTATTTCATGAATGTCCCGTTCTTTTCTACTTCATATTTCAGAATCCTATAGAGTGGAGAAGGATAGATCTGTGTCTATCTGTCCATGAAGCTGCAGATCTAATTAGCCATTTAAATCTTTTAGCTGTTGCCAGAAAACGTGGTGATGCATATTTGAATATCCAACCATCGCATTAGATTCAGATGTGAGTTCCAATAATTTATAAATACTTGCATCAGCTCTGAAATGCTAAAAGGTATAGTGCATATGCTAAATATCTTCTAGATATCAAGCTATAGAGCCCCTCCCCCACATCATACAATATCTTATGAGAGATACTCTAAAATAATGTCATCCTAAAATTAGTGCAGTAGAAAAGCTCAAGGGATATGAGGAGAATCACAATTGAACTTCATTGGGCTTCTCTTCTCCCATAGCATCTAAATCCATCAAGATAATGCCTAAGACAAGCTTTGAGAAAGTGGACAATGGCACTAAGAAGTAGGATGGTGTTATTTTTCAAATCTCTGTGAGGCAAATGTAGTGTTCAATACAAACACAGAAGCTTACTCTCATCGTGATGAAGGAAACTCACCTAAGATAGACAGAAGCATGGGGCAGAGAAAGGCCTGAGTGAAAAGGCCTATCATTCTATGCATTACATTGTGATTCTAATAGCAAAACCACATTTAGGCAATCTTTCTTAAGAGTGATTATAGGGGCTGTCGCTATATCATGGTGGGTAAAGCAGCCATCTGCAGTGCTGGCATCCCATATGAGCACAGGCTCTGATCCTAGCTGTTCCACTTCTGATCCAGCTCTCTGCTATGGCCTGGGAAAACAGTAGAAGATGGCCCAAGTCCTTCAGCCCCTGGACCCGTGTAGGAGATCTGGAAGAAGCTCCTTGCTCCTGGCTTCGGATTGGCCCTGCTCTAGCCATTGCACCCATTTTGGGAGTGACCCAGTGGATGGAAGATCCCCACCCACCCACCTGCCTCTGCCTTTCTGTAACTCTGCCTTTAAAATAAATAAATAATTCTTTCAAAAAAAAAGAGAATTGGAAGTACTAATATTATCAAAATGTTCACACTATCCAGTGACTTAACAGATTCAATGCAATCCCCACCAAAATACCAATTACATTCTTCAATGGATTAGGAAAAATTCCTAAAATTCTTATGGAAATCCAAAAGATCTTGAATAATCAAAGCAAGCTTACACAATAAAAACAAAGCTGGAAGCATCAGAACACCAGATTTCAAGACATACTGCTGGGCTACTGTACCAAAACAGCAATGTACTGACACAAAAATAGACACATAGACCAACAGAACAGAATAGAAACCCATAAATAAACCCATGCACCTACAACGGGCTTGTCTTTGACAAAGCAATGAAAACCCTTTCTGAACTCGCTTCAATAAATGGTGCTGGAAAACAATTTGCATATGCAGATTTGAAACAGTACTCCAGCCTTGCATCCTACACATAAACCACTCAAAATAGTTCACAGATATAAATGTATGATATGAAACCATGAGTCTGGGAGTACTAGGAATAAATATAGCACAAATACTCCAAGACGCTGCAATAGGCAATGACTTTTTGTGATAAGACACTGATTGAAAGCATCCGATGTAAAAATACAAATATAAATATATAAATATATATATACAAAATGGGATCAATCAAACCAAGAAGCTTCTGCACAGCAAAGAAAATAACAGAATGAGCAGAGAACCATCAAAATGGGAGACAAGATTTGCAAACTATGAATTTAATAAAGAATTAATATAAAGAATAGTTAAGTAGCTCAAGAAAATCAATGATAACCAATAATCCAGTTAAGGATTTAAGTAGACATTTTTCAAAAGAAGATACACAAATTGGTAGCAAATGTGAGTAAACGTTAAAGTTCAGTAGCCATCAGGGAAATACAAATAAAAACTGCAATTTGGTATCATCTCATTCAAGTTAAAATGGCTATTATCAAAAAGTCAAAAAACAGCAAGTGCCTACTAGGTTGTAAAGGATAGGGAACCCTAATACATTCTTGAGAATACAAATTAGTATAGCCATTATGGAGAACAGTATGAAGGTTCCTTAAAAATCTAAAAATAAACATCATATGACTCAGCCATCCCACTTCTG
Source organism: Lepus europaeus (assembly GCF_033115175.1). Taxonomy (NCBI): domain Eukaryota; kingdom Metazoa; phylum Chordata; class Mammalia; order Lagomorpha; family Leporidae; genus Lepus; species Lepus europaeus. The sequence goes on along the minus strand of NC_084839.1, from coordinate 76,642,005 downwards.
GGAATATATTCAAATGAGATGAAGTTAGCATAAGAAAGGGATATCAGCACTGTCATGTTTATTGCAGCAATATCTATCAATCAATGAACAGATAAAGACAATATGAGATATGTATGTATATATATGTGAAGATTGTATGTACATATATATACAAAACAATATTCACAGCCATACAAAAGAAATCCTGCCATAAGCAAAAAAAGAGTTTTGGAGATCATTATACTAAGGGAAATAAGCCAGACATAGAAAAACAAATACCATATGTTTGATGTTTTTTCTCATATGTCAACTTATGGTATATTATTTGTATTTGGTAGATAGATATTTATAAATGCTGTTTTCACAGAATTATATCCCTATATAATAATATGCCCTTCTCCTCTCATGTTTTGATCCTTAATTAATTAATTCCACATTTTCTTTATTTTGACAATGAGTAAAACAAGATTTATTTAAGACAGAAACCTCCTGCCACAGCATCAGGAGGGGAGCTCCAAGAGAGGAAGACATCAGAAACTTTTCAAAATGGGGTCTTTTAAGCACAATTTGGGGGAGCAGAATAACACTCATCAGAAAGTGGGGACAAAGTACATCAGAGGGCCAGAACTGTAATCCTGTCAAGCCTGGTCATGATAAAAAAAAAAAAAAGGTCATCAGTAGGGTAGAATAGGGAACTTGGCCTTTCTAATGAATTCCATATTATGCCTGCTTTCAAAAAAATGTGTGTGTGTATATATACATACATACATACATATAGATAGATAGATAGATATAAAAGTAACATTTGAAGCAAAGATGGCAAAATATCAAAAATTGTTAAATGTATATGTGTACATGGAACTATTTCGTATTTTTCCATACTATTAGAAATATTTTCTAATAAAAAGACAAAAGAAAAATCAGTAAATCAAAAATGTCACATAGATGATAGTAATAATGGAGTTAGTAGACAAAGACATTAAAGCAATTGTTATGACTATACTTCATCTGTTGAAGAAGCTACAAGAGATTGGATTTGTTCATTAGTGACATTGTAGTTATAAGAAAGTTCCAAATCAAAATCAAGAGTTACAAATTATAATTTATCAATTGAAAAAGACATTGGACATAAATAACACCAGATTACTGCAGAACAAAAAATAATGATCTTAATAATATAGCAATATTAAGCAATAACTCAGGAAAAAAAGGCTGAAGAAAACATGAATAGAGGACCAATGACCTGTGGATAATGTGAACATATATGTGTTTAACAAAAAGACTTTAAGTAGCCTGAGGACAAAATACATGTTGTAGACATAATGATGGGGAAAAATAACCCTAGATTTTTCTTAGGGAAGCTAAGTGAGATAACATCTTTAAAGCACAGGTAGGCAAAAAAAGAAAGTGCCAATGCATAATCCTATACTTGCAAAAATATCACTCACATGTTTAGGTAACCAAAGATTTTGTCAGATACAAAAAAAAACCAAAATAATTCATCAACACTTACCCTGTGATACAAAGCTAGTTAAAAATGGTCTTTCAAATAAAATGCTAGTTAAAATTCCATATTACAATCTGGACTTACAAAAGGGATAAAGAACACAGAATTTGTGATTACATAGATAAATGTATATGCACTTCATTATTTTTAGATAGGCAACAGTTTAAATAAAATATAGTATTGGAATCCCTTGGCACATTTCTAACTCCATCATTTGAGGCTAGTCTGATTGAGCATGCCCCAAATTGTACATCTCCTACCTCTCTTTTTCCACTCTTAAATTTAACAGGGATCACTTTTCAGTTAAAATTTAAACACCTAAGAATAATTGTGTGTTAATTACAGAGTTCAACCACTAGTACTAGAGCAACAACAACAACAACAACAAATACTAAAAAGGATAAAGTATTACATTGTACATCTAGATTCAGGACAAGAGCTGATCAGGTCATTGTTTCTTATAGTGTTCATTTCACTTCAACAGGTTTCCCTTTTGGTGCTCAGTTGTTGCCGATCAGGGAAAACAAATGATATTTGTCTCTTTGGGACTGGCTTAATTCACTCAGCATGATGTTTTCCAGATCCCTCCATCTTGTTGCAAATGACTGGGTTTCATTGTTTCTTACTGCTGTATAGTATTCTATGGAGTACATGTCCCATAATTTCTTTATCCAGTCTACTGTTGATGGACATTTGAGTTGGTTCCAGGTCTTAGCTATTGTGAATTGAGCTGCAATAAACATTAATGTGCAGATGGCTTTTTTGTTTGCCAAATTAATTTCCTTTGGGTAAATTCCGAGGAGTGGGATGGCTGGGTTGTATGGTAGGGTTATATTCAGGTTTCTGAGGAATCTCCAGACTGACTTCCATAGTGGCTTAACCAGTTTGCATTCCCACCAACAGTGGGTTAGTGTCCCTTTTTCCCCCACATCCTCTCCAGCATCTATTGTTGGTAGATTTCTGAATGTGAGCCATTCTAACCGGGGTGAGGTGAAACCTCATTGTGTTTTTGATTTGCATTTCTCTGATTGCTAGTGATGTTGAACATTTTTTCATGTCTCTGTGAGTGAGATCCCAGTGGAAAGAACAGGGCCATCAAAGAGGGAGGTACCTTTCTCTGAAGGGAGGAGAGAACTTCCACTTTGACTATGACCCTATCGAATAAGACCAAAGTCAGTGAACTCTAAAGGCTTCCATAGTCTTGGCAACTCATGACTAGAGCCTAGGGAGATTACTGACGCCATGAACAAGAGTTTCAAATTGTTAAGTCAGCAACAGGAGTCACTGTGTACTTACATCCCATGTGGGATCTGTCCTTAATGTGTTGTCTAATGTGCAGTGATGCTATAACTAGTACTGAAACAGTATTTTTACACTTTGTGTTTCTGCGTGGGAACAAACTGATGAAATCTTTACTAATTATATACTGAATCGATCTTCTGTATATAAAGATAATTGGAAATGAAAAAAAAAAAAAACCTGGTGTTAAATTGGAAATGGCATAGAAAATTAATTAATTTTTAAAAAAAATATTATGGGCCGGCGCCGCGGCTCAATAGGCTAATCCTCCGCCTTGCGGCGCCAGCACACTGGGTTCTAGTCCCGGTCGGGGCACCGATCCTGTCCCGGTTGCCCCTCTTCCAGGCCAGCTCTCTGCTGTGGCCAGGGAGTGCAGTGGAGGATGGCCCAAGTGATTGGGCCCTGTACCCGCATGGGAGACCAGGAGAAGCACCTGGCTCCTGCCATCGGATCAGCGCAGTGTGCTGGCCGCAGCGCGCCTACCGCGGCGGCCATTGGAGGGTGAACCAACGGCAAAAGTAAGACCTTTCTCTCTGTCTCTCTCTCTCACTGTCCACTCTGCCTGTCAAAAAAAAAAAATATTATGTAGGATCTCTGTCTTTAATGTGCTGTACACTCTTATTTAATGCTATAACTAGTACTCCAACAGTTTTTTTCACTTTGTGTTGCTACATGGGGGCAAATTGTTGAAATCGTTACCTAATATATACTAAACTGATCTTCTGTATATAAAGAGAATTGAAAATGAATCATGATGTGATTGGAAGGGGAGAAGGAGCGGTAAAGGGGAGGGTTGTGGGTGGGAGGGAAGTTTTGGGAGGGGGAAGCCATTGTAACCCATAAGCTGTACTTTGGAAATTTATATTCATTAAATAAAAGTTTAATAAAAAAATAAATAAATAAAACATAGTTATATAGTGCTGATAGCACAAAGGTCTAGAGGGGAGAAAGTATATTGCTTTGAAGTTTTTAACACTAAATGTGAAACAATGTGACATCACTTGAAAGTATACTGTGAAAAGAAAAAGAAAATACATTATGAAGAGTTAAAGATATATACTACAACATGGAATATTACACAGCCGTAAAAAATGAAATCCTGTCATTTGCAACATAATGGATGCAACCAGAAATCATTATAATTAGAAAAATAAGCAAGTTCAAAAAGACAGTATCATATGTTCTCACTGATCTATGCTAATTAATAGAGTACCTAAAAGGAAACCAGCACCTGAAACAGTTGTCTGTACCCCATGTTCACTGCAGCACAATTCATAATAGCTAAGATATGGAATCAACACCGATGTCCATCAACTGAAGACTGGATGAACAGATTATGGTATATACATTATGGCATACTACTCAGCTGTTAAAAAAAATGAAACATTGTCTTTTGCAACAAAATAGACACAACTGGAAATATATTTAGTGAAATAAGCCAGTCTGAGAAAGATATCATATGTTTTCCCTGGTCCAAGGTAACTAATAGAGTACCTAAAATGCAATGTATTGGATTGAAGTGGACATTTTCAGATTTGATGATAGTTTACAGCCCTTGTCTCTTCTGTTGAAGAACAGGTTGTTGTTGTTTTTTTTTTTTTTTAATACTATTGGTTTAACTCTTTTACTTAGTGTTAACTTTATGATCATTAAGTAAACAGAAAACAGATCTTTGTAGATATTAAGAGTGGGAATGGAAAAAGGAGGTGGAAGCAGGGTTGGAATGTGGGTAGAGTGGGAAGTAACCCCATATTCCTAAATCTATATAAATGAAATACATAAACTTGTGTCACTTAAATATTTTTTTAAAAAAAAATCTAGATAAAATATTAGAAGATATTAACAAAGAGCAGCATGGAAAAGTTCAGCTAGGAGTAATCGGCAAATTGGTGGTGACCAATTATGCACTACTGAGAGGAAGGCAACCAGAGAAAGATTAGTCTGCACAGGGACTTGTGTAAGTCTCCTAGGACTTCTCTAACAAAATAGCACAAAATGATGACTTAAAAGAACAGAAATATTTTCCCTCACAGAGGCTAGACGGTATAGGTAAGCGTGTCAGCTTAACCTTTGGTCTCTGAATTCTTTAGAATGGTCCTTTCTTCTGGCAGCCCCAGGCATTCCTTGGTTTGTAGCAGTAAAATTCCAATCTCCACCTTCATCTTTACACAATCGTCATCCCCCTGTGTCTCTCTCCTATTGCTTTGTTAAAGGCTTTACCATATTTGTAATTGATAAAAAATTATACATTGTGGTGGTGATCGAATCATGCTGAACATATCCATCACCTCAAATACTTACTATATATTTGTGATCAGAACACTTAAACCATTATTTCAACTATTTTTTAAATATATGATAGAAGTCATTATTGTTAACTATATCTTCATGAATATGTTGAATCCTTAGAAATATAGTAGGCTGGTGGTTACCAGCAACAGGGGGCAGGAAAGGGATGGGGAAAGGGAAAATGCTGGTCTCTTCTCTTTATGACATCAGGCATATTGGGCTAAGGGGCCACCCTATGCCAGTATGACTTTATCTTAATTAACTATATCTGTAATTATCCTATTTCCAAATAGGGTCACATTCTGAGGTACTGGGAGTTATAATTTCAGTGTATCTTTTAGGGTAACAAATTTAACACAGAGCTGCACTGATCCAAAGCCAGGAGCCAGGAGCTTCTTCCGGGTCTCTCACGCGGGTATAGGGGCCCAAGGACTTGGGCTATCTTCTACTGTTTCCCAGGCCATAGCAGAGAGCTGGATCGGAAGAGGAGCAGCCGGATCTTGAACCGGTGCCCATATGGGATGCCGATGCTTCAGGCCAGGGCATTAACCCACTGCCTCACAATGCCGGCCCCAGAAATTTGGTTTCTTCAAACAACCAAGATGAAGCAGAAAGAAGAGGTAGAGTTTTCTTAGGTTGAATTCCACAGCATCACAGTTTAACAGAGGATATTACTCCATTTTTCACACTGGAGTGTTTTGGTCATCAGTCAATTTTTATTTTATGTAAAAGTATATTGGCAGCTGAGTTCTTGAGTGTCATCTGTAGGGGAATGTCAAGCTTTAGGATGGGCTTGTTCTCTCATTGAAACAGCCACTGCTGTGATCCATCAAACCATAGCTCACTTTATACATATTTAAAACCCATCCTTCATGAGAAATAGTGCTGTTGCAGAATCAGTCTCACTGTGGCAAGGCAAGATATTAATGGCCCTGCTGCCTTTCCCTGAATTATCATCAGAATACACCATGAATCAAGCAAAAATTAGCATTGGGCCCCAAAATTCAAAACAGAGCATTCAATAACAATAAGTTCTAAGAGATCTAGTTCACTTGCTGGAAGTCCATTTATTGGTAAACTGATATTTAATTAGAAAACCAATACTGTTTGTTGCTAACCTAATTATTATCCCTAAAATGAACAGCAATATTACTCAAAATTTGTTAATATTAGAATGATCTGGAATGGGTAAGTCTCCATGGAGGCAAGATTCATATATGTGAGTTAAACAGCTTTTTTTGGTAAAATGTGTCAGTTGTCAACACAGAGGGAAAGGACATGATGTATACAGTCCCCAGTGCCCTCCTTCCCTCTGGTAGCACCTGAGGCTATGGAGGAGGTATAATTGCTCTTTCAAGTCAGAGAGAAGGCACTTCTACACCAATCAGGATTTAGACTCTAGTAACAGCTCACATTTTAACTTTGTAAAAAAAAAAAAAAGACAGTAAAATGCATTATTTAGCACATTTAAGTATTTAGAGCACTATCATGGTAAAGATATGAAGAGTGGATGTCACAGACCTAAACTGTTCTGAGAATGAGAAATGTGTTTTGCCCTCATCCCCTCAAATGGACCACGGTTCCTTTTCTTAGCTAAAATGTACTAAGCATTTATCAAGTGTCAGCAATTCTGATAAGCACTTTATATGATTAATTTCATTCAATCATCCTGATTACCTTTGGGGTTGGTACTAGTATTTTCATTTTTCATTTTCTACAACTCATGATAAAGAGATAATTTGAAGAGACTCCACAGTTTTCTAACTTCTCCCTTGCTTCTTGACTTCTTGCTAATATTCTAAAATCATCATAAATACAAAAATCATCCACAAATCATTATAAGTGCTAGAATACTCCAAGAGCCATTTGGTAGTGCTTGGGCTAATTGTTGCTAACTGATGAAAAAAAAAAGTTGGAAGCATTTCCGCTGAGATCTGGTACCAGACAGGGATGCCCACTCCCACCACTGCTATTCAATATAGTTCTGGAAGGTTTAGCCAGAGCTATTAGGCAAGAAAAAGAAATTAAAGGGATACAAATTGGGAAGGAAGAACTCAAACTATCCCTCTTTGCAGATGATATGATTCTTTATAGAGGACCCAAAGAACTCTACTAAGAGACTATTGGAACTCATAGAAGAGTTTGGCAAAGTAGCAGGATATAAAATCAATGCACAAAAATCAACAGCCTTTGTATACACAGGCAATGCCATGGCTGAGGAAGAACTTCTAAGATCAATCCCATTCACAATAGCTACAAAAACAATCAAATACCTTGGAATAAACTTAACCAAGGATGTTAAAGATCTCTATGATGAAAATTATAAAACTTTAAAGAAAGAAATAGGATACCAAAAAAATGGAAAAATCTTCCATGCTCATAGATTGGAAGAATCAATACCATCAAAATGTCTATTCTCCCAAAAGCAATTTATACATTCAATGCAATACCAATCATGATACCAAAGACATTCTTCTCAGATCTTGAAAAAATGATGCTGAAATTCATATGGAGACACAGGAGACCTCAAATAGCCAAAGCAATCTTGTACAACAAAAACAAAGCTGGAGGCATTACAATACCAGATTTCAGGACATACTACAGGGCAGTTGTAATCAAAAGAGCATGGTACTGGTACAGAAACAGATGGATAGACCAATGGAACAGAATAGAAACACCAGAAATCAATCCAAACATCTACAGCCAACTTATATTTGATCAAAGATCCAAAACCAATCCCTGGAGTAAGGACAGTCTATTCAATAAATGGTGCTGGGAAAATTGGATTTCCACGTGCAGAAGCATGAGCAAGACCTCTACCTTTCACCTTACACAAAAATTCACTCAACATGGATTAAAGACTTAAATCGACAACCCAAAACCATCAAATTATTAGAGAGCATTGGAGAAATCCTGCAAGATATAGGTACAGGCAAAGACTTCTTGGAAAATACCCCAGAAGCACAGGCAGTCAAAGCCAAAATTGACATTTGGGATTGCATCAAATTGAGAAGTTTCTGAACTTCAAAAGAAACAGTCAGGAAAGTGAAGAGGCAACCAACAGAATGGGAAAAAATATTTGCAAAACATGCTACAAATAAAGGGTTGATAATCAGAATCTACAAAGAAATCAAGAAACTCCACAACAACAAAACAGACAACCCACTTAAGAGATGGGCCAAGGACCTCAATAGACATTTTTCGAAAGAGGAAATCCAAATGGCCAACAGACACATGAAAAAATGTTCAAGATCACTAGCAATCAGAGAAATGCAAATCAAAAACACAATGAGGTTTCACCTCGCCCCGGTTAGAATGGCTCACATTCAAAAATCTACCAACAATAGATGCTGGGGAGGATGTGAGGAAAAAGGGACACTAACCCACTGTTGGTGGGAATGCAAACTGGTTAAGCCACTATGGAAGTCAGTCTGGAGATTCCTCAGAAACCTGAATATAACCCTACCATACAACCCAGCCATCCCACTCCTCGGAATTTACCCAAAGGAAATTAATTTGGCAAACAAAAAAGCCATCTGCACATTAATGTTTATTGCAGCTCAATTCACAATAGCTAAGACCTGGAACCAACTCAAATGTCCATCAACAGTAGACTGGATAAAGAAATTATGGGACATGTACTCCATAGAATACTATACAGCAGTAAGAAACAATGAAACCCAGTCATTTGCAACAAGATGGAGGAATCTGGAAAACATTATGCTGAGTGAATTAAGCCAGTCACAAAGAGACAAATATCATTTGTTTTCCCTGATTGGTGACAACGAACTGAGCACCAAAGGAGAAACGTGTCAAAGTGAAATGGACACTATAAGAAACAATGACCTGATCAGCTCTTGTCCTGACTCTTGATGTACAATGTAATACTTTATCCTTTTTAGTATTTTGTTGTTGTCGTTGTTGTTGTTCTAGTACTAGTGGTTGAACTCTGTAATTAACACACAATTATTCTTAGGTGTTTAAATTTTAACTGAAAAGTAATCCCTGTTAAATATAAGAGTGGGAATAAGAGAGGGAGGTGATGTACAATTTGGGACATGCTCAATCAGACTAGCCCCAAATGGTGGAGTTAGAAATGTGCCAGGGTATTCCAATTCAATCCCATCAAGGTGGCATGTACCAATGCCATCTCACTAGTCCAAGTGATCAATTTCAGTTCACAATTGATGACTCTGATAGGTCTAAGAGTCAAAGGAATCACACAAGACGAGTGTCTGCTAATACTAACTGATAGAATCAAAAAGGGTGAGAACGATCCAACGTGGGAAGCGGGATACACAGCAGACTCATAGAATGGCAGATGTCCTAAATAGCACTCTGGCCTCAGAATCACTTCTTAAGGCATTCAGATCTGGCTCAAGAGCCCATGAGAGTACTGTAGGCATGGAAAGCCAAGACACCCTGGAAAAGAAAAAAAAAAAAAGAAGAAGAAGAAGAAGAAGAAGAAGAATACCTAAATGAAAGATCTCTGCGAGTGAGATCCCATTGGAAAGAACGGGGCCATCAAAGAGGGAGGTACCTTTCTCTGAAGGGAGGAGAGTACTTCCACTTTGACTATGACCCTATTGGAATAAGATCAAAGTCGGTGAACCCTAAAGGCTTCCATAGCCTTGGCAACTCATGACTAGAGCCTAGGGAGATTACCAACATGAGTTGCAGGAGCCTAAATTCCTATATGTGAGTGAAACAATTTTTGATAAAATGTATCAGTCATCAACACAGAGGGAAAAGTATATGAAGTCTACAGTTCCCAGGGCCCTCCTTCCTTCTGGGCATCTGTGCTATGGAAGAGGTATAACTGCTCTTTCAAGTCAGTGAGAAGGTACTTCTACACCAATCAGAATTCACACTCTAGTAATAGCTTACATTTTAACTTAAAAAATGTCAAAATGCATTATTTAGCTCATGTAAGTATTTAGAGAGCTATCATGGCAAAAAATATGAAAAGTTACTTTCTGTTACTTTCCCATCCACAATAGCAGGTAGCTGGATGGGAAGCAGAGCAGCCAGTACTGGAATAGGCATTCATATGAGATGCTGACTTCAAAGGCAATGGCTTAATCCACTGTGCCATGACATTGCCACTGAAAAGATCATTTTAATTGTTTAAATTTGATTAATTATTTTTAAATTTATTTCAAAGGTATAGAGACAGAGAATGAAGACATCCATCTGTTGGTTAACTCCCCAATTGCCCACAATACCCAGGGGTGGACAAGGCAAAAGTCAGGAACCAGAAACTTCATTCAAGCCTCCCACGAGGGTGGCAGGGACTCAAACACTTTGGCCATCACCTATTACCACCCAGGGTGTACATAAGCAGAAAACTAGAATTTGAACCAGAGTTGGAAACCAAACCCAGGTACTCTGATATGGGATGTGGGCTCCAAAATCAGTATCTCAACTGCTGGACCATATGCTCACCCCAAATAGGTCATTTTATAAGTGAACTGTTAAAATGCTACATGGAAGGCAGCCATTGTGGTAGCGGGCCAAGCAGCCACTTGGGATGCCTACACGCCATATCAGAGTGTTTGGAATTGAATGCAGGCTTCACTGTTTGCAATCCGACTTTCTACTAATGCACCCATGAATCATCAGATGATGTCCAGAGTAACTCTGGTTCCTGTCATCCATGTGAGAAACCACTATGGTGCTCCTGGCTCCTAGTTTTGACCTGGCACAGATCTGGCAGTTACAGACATTTGAGGAGTGAATCAAGAAATGGAAGATCTCTCTGTCTCTCCTTCTCTCTCCCCCTTTTCTCTGTCACTCTGCCTTTCACATAAATAAATAATGAATAAATATATACCTATATATAGTATCTCATGTAACATTTATAATGAAATCCCAATGTCATACAAAAACAAAAATATATTTATTTTTCACCAGAATAGTTCATTTGAAACTCCTTATCTTCCTCATTCTACCTGCATGTACTCTAGCTGGCATGAACCTACCTCGCGACAGAAAGAAAAAAAAAAAGTTAATGTTCTACACAATAATTCCTAAAGCTACAGCTGAAAAGTACCAAACATCAGATTTGACAACTGAATCTAACAACCAAAAGAATAGAAGTCTGAGGAGAAAGGATGGGAGAGTGGGTGGGGGGTGGGTATGGTGGTGAGAACCACTATATTCCTAAAATTGTACTTATGAAATGCATGAAGTCTATATTCCTTAAATAAAAGGTTTATTTGGGGGGGGAGGGAAACAAAGTAAAAAAAAAGAAGAGAAATCTAAAAACATAACATTTATTCCAAAGTTACCATAGGTGGTATATTAATTGTATTTATTTATTAGTTATGTATATTAATTTGTATTTAAACTTTTATAGGTGTCCTTACTTAAAGGATAATGTGACATAGTGGGCTATAAGAGGAGAAGAGGTATAAACACATGTGAATTCATGGCAAATAAGTAAGAAAAACTACACAAATACCAAAGGTCCTGCTTATAGTGCATTATTGTTTAAGCTTAGGTATTCATTGCCTATTAAAAAAAAAAAAAAAAAAAAAAAAAAAAAAAAAAAAAAAAAACAGTGCTCCCTGAGAAAGACAATAGTTCAAACTGTTCTTAGATAATCATATTCACAAAAGTCCATCTAGGAATTGTGAAATACTTTGTGGCAAAATCTAACAAAAACAAAAACAAAAACAAAAAAACTTCCATTAACTCAATGCAACTTTAATCTAATTATTTTCTGACTGGATTTTGAAATAGTGGTAATACATTATCCTTTCACTTAAGTCAAACATACATGTTTGATCCTTGATTTCTCCCTCTTCCTCAATCCCACTCACAAATTTTCCTCAAGTAAATTTTGTGAGTTCCATCTCTCAAACATTCTCTGAATCAGTTTATCTTCATCTCCTTGTCACCACTCTTATAAACTGCAGTCATATGTTGTGTGTGATTGTTGACCTATTTGCTTCCATTTTTGCAATTCTCTAGTCTGCTTTCCTCAGAAAAATCAGTGAGTTTTTAAAAAATAACTCAACATTTTTAAATCTCCTGATTAAACATCTTTAATAGTTCCCACTTTCTCTTAAACGTAAACCCAACTCTTTTATATGAATCAGAAAGTTCATCATAACCCTATTCCCCCAGGCCTCCATTTCCCCCAACTGTCTCTCTTCAAAGCAGCATCATTCACTTCTTTTCTATTTCTTCAAAGCATCAATTACCTCTCCTGCTTCCGGATCAATGAACTTGTTGTTCTTTGTTCTTAGAATGCTCTTTTTCCCACAATTCTTTGTGCAATGAGCTCATTTCCATCTTTTGTGTCTCAGGTCAAATGCTTGCTCTTCAGAGACACAACCCCCAGTATTCCTCTTCACTATCTCATGACTCTATTTCATTCACAGGAATCTAATTATTAGCAATCTAATGTTAAAATTGGTTTAATTATGTTTATTCTTTCTCCAACCATAAGGGGCAGACCTTATATAACCTGCTAACTATACCCTCAGACTGTAGCAGAGTACATGCCAAAAGTAGATATTTCATGTTTGTTGAATACATCAATTGATTGTTGAACAATTAAGGAAAAGGTTTTTAGAAGGAAGTAAGGAAAAGAACAAAGAGACAGAACTAAGGAGACAAATTCCATGAAATTCACAATTTTGCTAGATCTGATGAGTGTGTATGTGCCCTTGTGTGTCGAGCCAGTGTGTGAGGAAGTGAGAGAGCAATGGGAGAAGTTCATATGATTCATGCTTCAGAGAACATTCTCCAGATGCCCTTAGAAACACCAGATGGCTTCTAAGCTTCCATTTGTTCCCTGTAAACTCTTAAGAACTCACCCATTCCCAGCTCTGAGTCAAGGGGAAACATCAGAAGGAATATAAATTAACAACAAAAAAGTTTTAAGATAACATCACTCCTCTGGCCTGTCTCCCAGGATTGCTTGTTGATGAAGCAAAAAACCCTGGATATTTTGTGGGAATCACAGACCTACGTACAGACATAGAGAGCTAGAAATGTGGTTAGGGGGATCTGGCACTGTGGTACAGTGGATTAAATAGCAACTTGGGATGCCCAAATACCATATTGGAGAGCTGGTAAAAAGTCCCAGCTCTCCACTTCCAATACAGCTCCCCACTAATGGGCCTTGGAAGTAGCAGATTATGACTCAATTACCTTGAGTTTCCACTATCCTTGTGGGAGATGTGAATGGAGTTCCTGGCTCTAGGTATCAGCCTGACCCAGCCCCAGCTATTGCAGCCATTTGGGGAGTGAACCAGTAGATGGAAGACCTCTCTCTCCCTCACATTCTTTGTTTGATTCTGTTTCCTTCTCTTGTCTTTTCTCTACCTTTCAAATAAATATTTTTTAAAGAAAGAAATGTACTTAGGCCTAGACATCTGCATGCCAAAACACTTCTCACACTCCCCTTTCCTCTATTTTGCCTATTAAAATACATCCTGAATCATTCCCCACTAACTTAGAAACATAACTCCCTCGTGTTCCATATTAATAACAACAATTATTTTTTCTGAATGCTTATAATGTAAAATGTAGTGTTATTGGTCCATTCTATGTATTAACTCATTTAATCTGCATGAGTATAGCACTTTTTATCCCTACTTTATACATGAAAATAGATACTTCTTTTTTTTGTATTAATGTATTTTTTGTATTGATATATTTGAAAGAGTCAGAGAGAGAGAGAGAAAGCTTTCACTTGCTGATTCACTCCCCAAATGACTACATCAGCCAGGCCTGGGCTAGGTTGAAGTTAGCAGCCAGGATCTCCATTCAGGGCTTCCATAAGGGTTGCAGGGAGCCAACCACCTCCAGCTCCCAGGGTCACATCAGAAGGAAGCTGCACTGGAAGTAGAGTAACCAGAACTCAAAGCAAACAGTCCGTTATGGCATGTGAGCATCCCAAGCAGTAGCTTAACTCACTGCACCACCACAACTGCCCCTTAAATTATTTAGAAGCTATAGAATGTGCTTAAGATGATATACCTGGTAACCGATGGAAGGGGAACACTGGCAGTTGATAACTATTTGACAGATTGTCTCTCACTTTAATGTGATAAAAAGCAGCAATTCAGTCAACTGCAAAGCAGGACATCTAAAAGCCCATCTACAATCTCTGTGTAATTTTTCCTTAACAAAATTGAACCATTGTCATCCTTTCCAAGAGGTCTTTAAGAATAGGTTTCAGGTAAAACATAATGGAAACAAATCTTACTTAGGCAGTAAAAATTGAAACAAAGTCTTCTCCTGATATTAGCCTTTAATGTTTCTAAGTTGTATGGATAAGCATATAGGTGTCACTCATGAGTAATGCTGGGGAGCTAGAAACTGAGGGCTTTGTATGCATTTTAATGAAGGTGGTGCTTAAGACCTTAACCTTGATCAGTCCTTGTCTTGACTGTTGAGGAAGAACTTACTATCTTATTCTTTTAGTATTTTTTTGTTCTACTTAATACCATTGGTTGAACTCTTAAATTAACACACAATTATTCTTAGGCATTTAAATTTAACTGAAAAGTGATCCTTGTTAAATATAAGAGTGGGAATAATAGCGGAAGGAGATGTACAGTTCAGCACAGGCTCACTAGGACTTACCCCTAATGGTAGAGCTAGGAGATTCCAATTCAATCCCATCAAGGTGGCATGTACCAATGCCATCCTACTAGTCAAAATGATCAGTTTCAGTTCATAATTGATCATAATGATAGGATTAGGAGGATTAGGAGTAAAAGGGACCACATGAACAAGACTAGTGGCTGCAAATACTAATGGATAGAATAAAAAATGGAGAGAACGATCCAACATAGGAAGCAGGATACACAGCAGACTTATAGAATGGCAGATGTCCTAAACAGAACTCTGGCCTCAGAATCACTTCTTAAGGCATTCAGATCTGGCTAAAAAGCCCATGAGAGTTTCTCAGATATAGAAAGCCAAGGCATTGTGGCAAAAATTTGACTTAAATGAAAGATCTCTGCGATGAGATCCCAGCGGAAAGAACAGGCCATTAAAGAAGGATGTACCTTTCTCTAGAGGGAGGAGAGAACTTCCACTTTGACTATGAGCTTGTCTAAATAAGATAAGAGTTTGTGAACTCAAAAGGCCTCCATAGCCTTGGCAGCTCATGACAAGAGCCCTGGGTGATTACTGACTTGATAAATAAGAGTGCCAATTGTTAAATCAACAATGGGAATCACTGTGCACCTACTCCCCATGTAGGATCTCTGTCCTTAATGTGTTGTACTATGCAAATTAATGGTAAAACTACTACTCAAACAGTATTCTATACTTTGTTGAATCTTTACTTAGTAGATACTAAGTAGATCTTTTGTATATAAAGATAATTGAAAATGAATCTTGATGAAGAATAGGATGGAAGAGGGAGTGGGAGATGGGATGATTGTGGGTGGAGGGAGGTTTTGGGGGGAAAAAGCTGCTATAATCCAAAAGTTCTACTTTGGAAATTTATACTTACTAAATAAAAGCTGAAAAAAAGTTTTAAAAAAATCAAACAACAAAAAAAGACCTTAACCATAAGAAACAAGGATACTAGGGTGAGTCTCTAAAGCTCTCTATGTAGTTCATGATAAACAAAATTGAAGTACCTTCCTCTTCAAATGTTAATGAGTTTTATGACATCAACAGCTAAAAATTTAACCAAAGTAGGACCTTCCTAAGTACACGGATTTGTGCAACCATATAATTGTCCTTTCAAGAGACAATCTCTGATGAAAATTGTCAAGTAAGCTAAACTTCTTCCTTGCTTTAGGAAGTTTTTTGTCCATCACAGTTCTCATGTCTACCTTGCACAATGCCCTATGGGATTCTGCAGGAGGAAGACCATAGCCAGCAATGTCTCTCACTGGGTCCTTCCCTTTCCATCATCATCAACAGAAGCCATGCTTCTGCATTCTCTCAATATTTGTTAATTACCTACTCCACAATTTATCTTTAAAAACTCTGAAGGTAGAGAGATGAAAATGGCATCACCTCCACACTGAAGGGAAACTGGAAGAAAACAGAGTAAATAAAAGTTACTATCTGATAGCATAATGTTACTGTAAAATGATGGATCAGAAGGAAAGAAGCAAGGAAGGGAGGGATGGGGTGAAAAGAGGTAAGGCAAGAGCAAGAAGAAAAGAAAAAGGGAGAGGGGAACAGAAAAAGGTTCTGGAGAGGTATTATGATACAGGGTTTAAGCTGCTTCTTGGGACACCTGCCTCCCATATTGGCATGCCTGGGACTGAGTTCCATGGCTTACGTACTTGAGTTCCTGCCACATATAGTGGAGATCCAATGGAGTTCCTAGCTCCTGATTTCAACTTGGCCTGGGTTTGGCTATTGCTGGCATTGGCAAATAAACCAGTGGATGCAAGACCTCTCCCTCTCTCTCTGTCATTCTGCTCTAAAAAAATAAATAAATAAATCTAAAATCAAATGAGAATGATTATGTCTCAAGTAGTCAAAAAGGAGGAAAAATAAAAGGGTGAATATGAGGGCAGAAAGTCACTGATTAATAGAGAATTACAAATTAGAGTTTAGGCTCCAATGGCCTATGACCCTCTCTATAAAAGATGGTTCCTAAATTGGCTTTTACCATTGAGGCTTAATCAGAGCCTGTGCTATAGAGAGAAACAGAGGAAATTATTCTGTTTGAAGTATGTGCAGTTTCATAAATGCCAGCATAAGAATCTTAGATATTAAATTTTAAGGAGGCCATTATTAAGAAATATTCTAAAATATATAGAACTTTGTTTCTGAGGAAACATGCCTTTATAGCAGATCCAGTACTCATTATAATGCAAATGCCAATGCAACCTACATTTGTGTTATGTATGCTGCTGGGCTTATTGATTTTGATGTACAGTATTAGAAAGCACTCTTTAGGGTCCCAGGTAGCCTACATAGGGAGAGCCAAGAGATTATCTTTCTAACAAAACTGATTTTTTTTTCCTCCAGGGCAAAAAAGATATAGTGTTTGATTTCCCTAATAATATATAAACTAGAATTCCCTTCATTTCCCTAAGAAAAGAGATCATATAAATATAAAAAGACATTTTTATAAAATTAGAAATCAGTTTTAAGCCTAGGAGGCAATGATTTCTTCTCAGACATTATCATGTTACCCAGATACTCTGCCTTCCTGGAATTCTCCACAAGAATTCTAAAGCTATTGACAAAAACTTTCAAGCACCCACAGTTTCTGCCAAGAAAGAGCGGTCATTCCCTTGTGTTAAGCATGCTTTTCCCTGTGGTTGCTTGAGAGTCCAAATATGGGAATCTACATTGCTACCATTTCCCAAGTACTGCTTGATGTGAAGACTGTATTTGGAGTGGAAATCACATAAGGCTATTTGATAAAATAGGATGATTAATTACCTTGTTTGTGGAATTGGGGAATTGCTGATCATAGTTCAATATCTCCATTTGGACTAAGAAAATTCAAGTTAAAAATATTTATGATTTAGAGCTTAACATTTCCACCTTCCAAATTTAGGTCCCATGGCTGAATAAATGCAGTTAACCATTATGAATAGCTCTATTGGAGATTCACTTGGGAACCTAAAGTTGAGACGATACTGAAGGAGGCTGAAACACCGAGAACCTCCAAATGGGCTGCAGAAATGGCAATCCAGTCCTATGAGTCGACCCAGATAAAATCATTTGTAGAATGTAGCATAAAAAGAAACTGAGGAAGAAGTCCCATGAAAAACAACTAGGTGTTCTTCCTGATATGTGAGAACAACTACCAAAACCCTAGACCAGTGTCAAACTGTTTGACAAGAAGTTTGATCCGAAGCAGAAAATGTTTGCCTCATGCTACATAATTAAAGAAATCACAATTCATTGCTTTGCATTCTTTCGTCATTTTGGGAATATGTAAAATGACATTCAGATGATCAATATAATATAATAAAGAAATCCTTGAGTCTGGCATTATAGGAAAGCTGCCACCTGCAGCTCCAGCATCCCATATGGGTGCCAGTTTCAGTCCCAGCTGCTTCACTTCCTGTTCAGCTCCAGACTAATGTGCCTAGGAAAGCAGCAGAGGATGGCCCAAGTGCTTGGCCCCTAAACCAACATGGGAGACCCAGAAGAAGCTCCTCGCTCCTGACTTTGATCTGGCCCAGCCCTAGCCATTGCAGCCATTTGGGGAATGAACCAGTGGATGGAAAATCTCTCTCATTCTCTGTCTCTGTCTATCACTCTGTCTCTCTCTCTTTCTCTCTGTCTCCCCTTCTCCCTTTGTAACTGTGCCTTTCAAAAAACAAACATAATTTTTTTAAAAATGTAGAAAAAAAGTAAATCCTCAAGACAACATGTACTGCCTGGATTTGACTCCACCTACATGATATTAATCATGTTTCTTAACTTTATTAATTCATAGTTTCTTCAAGTTTCTCTGTTTTGTAAGCAGGAATATTTCCTGTCTTCATAGAGTTATAAGTACCAAGTGAATTATTACACATATAAGTGTCTATGTATTAACTTCAATAGGCTGTCATATTTATAGTACTTAAGATACTATTCATTGGCAGTACTAGAAATGGCAGTATATCTAAATGAGGCCCTGAGAGGCAATCATCTGCAGGCAAAATGATTACTGGCACAGATGGGATTCAAACCAAACAGCCAGTCTCCTCTAAAGCTGTTTGTACTACATCACACCCCTAGAGAAAGCTCCTCTCAAATATTTTATATTATTTTATATTTATATAAAATATATTTTATATTAATTATAATTATTTATCAATTATTTTATATTCTGATATTGTAACCTATCTGGTCTCTCAATCATGAATTTTCCATTTAGACTAATAACAAAAAAATGTCTCAAATATAATGGAGGCAAGCAGTCTTCACCAAGGTAAAATATCAATGTCCAGTTCACTAATGCCTAGAATTTGCCAAGTGGTCTAAATTCTCCAGTGCTTTCCACATGTGACATACAATCTTTATCACCAACTGTTGCCATTGAGTTTGCAATTTTACCTTTAACTTCAATTTTATTTGGGTTTTAAAAAGAGAAAAAAAAAATGGGTTCTTTGAAATGCAGAAGCAGAATTCAGAAACTATAGAAACCTATTACTTAGCACTTACAAATACATTTATTCTTTTAACAAATGGCTAAACAACTTTAAAAATGTAAAAATGTATACTATGAATCTCCACATCGTCAGCCTATACTGCCCCCAAGTCTTCTCTGATGTTTTTGGAAACTCATCTGGAGCCAAGCACTTAGACAGCTGCATTAGAAGTGAATTGGTGCCGGCGCCGTGGCTCAACAGGCTAATCCTCCGCCTTGCGGCGCCGGTACACCAGGTTCTATTCCCGGTCGGGGCACCGATCCTGTCCCGGTTGCCCCTCTTCCAGGCCAGCTCTCTGCTGTGGCCAGGGAGTGCAGTGGAGGATGGCCCAAGTGCTTGGGCTCTGCACCCCATGGGAGACCAGGATAAGCACCTGGCTCCTGCCCTCGGAACAGCGCGGTGCGCTGGCCGCAGCACGCTACCGCGGCGGCCATTGGAGTGTGAACCAACGGCAAAAGGAAGACCTTTCTCTCTGTCTCTCTCTCACTGTCCACTCTGCCTGTCAAAAAAAAAAAAAAAAATTTAAAAAAAAGAAGTGAATTGGTGATGATGTGTCAGGATATGAATTTAATTTAGCTAGTGACCTGCATGTTAATATTATTTTATGTAAGTTTAATATGTGAAATAATTACCCAAAAGATGTCTATATCGTAATCTATGGATATGTTAACTTTACATGGCAAAAGAGATTTTGTAGCTATGTTTGATGTTAGAAGCATTGATATGGGATGATAATACTAGTCTATTCTGATGACCCTAACCTAATTATATGAGTCATTAAAAGCAGAGGATTTTGCTTAACTGTAAGTGGAGGGAGGCTGGGGAAGAATGTGAGGTTAGAGAGTTTTGAAGCTTAGAAGGACTTGTGCCAATGCTGGTGTTAAAAATGGAGGAGGGGATCCACTAGCCATGGAAAACAGACATTCCCTGAAAAGACCTGCAGGACAACAGCCCTCATGGAAATGAGATCTCAGTCTGATGAGCACATAGAATATAATCCTGCTAATGGCCTGTAGGTACCTAGAAGCTATATTCCCCGCAGCCTTTAGTAAAGAAAACAGCCTTGCCAACATCCTGAATTCTAAACAGAGGAATCATATGGGCCCCGTGGGCTTCTTCCTGACCCATAGGAATACGAGATAAGTTTATTCTGTTTTGAGCTGCTAGACTTGTGGTAATGTTACAGCAGCATGCAATACAGTTTATAAAATGTTATCTTTGGGATTGGCATTTGCCACACTGTTTAAGACACTGCTTGGAGTGAGGCTGGCACTATGGTGTAGCAGGTAAACTGCCACCTGCCATGCTGGCATTCTATATGGGCACCGGTTCAAGTCCTGGCTGCTCTACTTCTGATCCAGCTCTCTGCTATGGCCTGGGAAAGCAGTAGAAGATGGCCCAAGTCCTTGGGCCCCTGCACCCATATGGGAGACCTGGAAGAAGATCCAGGGTCCTGGCTTTAGATCAGCACAGCTCTGCCATTGCAGCCATCTGGGGAGTGAACCAGCAGATGGAAGACCTCTCTCTTTCTCTCACACTCTCTCTCTCTCCTCTCTCTGCCTCTCCATAACTCTGCCTTTCAAATAAATAAATAAAAAAAAAAAAGACACTGCTTGGGAGCCCACATCCAATGTCAAAGTTCCAGGCTTCGAGTCATGGCTCTATCTTAATGCCAGCTTCCTGCCTATGCATACTTTGGGAGGCAACTGTTGATGGCTCAAGTCCTTGGATCCCTGCAACCCGTGTGGAAGACCTGGATTAAATTATTGACTTCTGACCTCAGCCCTGGGTGCTGCTGGCATTTGGGGAGTGAACCAGTGAATGAGAAATTTCTCTCTGTCACACCCACCCCTGAAAATAAATAAATAGTAAGTATTTTTAAAAGTTATATTCTTGCTGTCAGCTTTCTTAGCCCTCCTCCTATTCGTGTCTGTTCTGGGAGAAGAGCTTTCTCACCTTCATCCTTATTGCCAGTTCTGCAAATCTACCCCGATACAGCATGCTTCTTCCTTGGCCAGAAATAAGTTGAAGAACATGGAATTAAAAAGAAAAACTTCAGTCAATTCTATGAAGTTTAGGGCCAATCAATGTCTCTAAAACAATTTCCTGCTTGATGAAATTAAGGTTTATCAGGTTGCTGTAGGCTTTGAATGAACAAAGTATGATAATATGTAACAAGTACTTAATAGAACAGCCAACATTTAGTAACAAATATAGTGTATTTGTGTTTTTAATGTTGTGATTAATTTTAGGTTTATTCTTTGTCCCATTGAGTCACTCCTTTCTTGTCTTTTACTCCACAACTTTCACTTTCTCTTGAAAGATGGGTTCACCTGAAAGTGTGTATCACTATCTTTTTTCCTTTCCACATCTCCTTTTTTCCCCTTCCCTCCTCCCACATTCAGGGGTGAAGAAAACAGAAGAAAATGTTTCAAATTTGATAAACATGCCAAAAATACTAAATTGATTTAAAGAACATAAAAACATTATTATAAATAAAAGAAGCCAAGCAAAAGGGACATGTATTATGTGATTCCATTAGCGTAAATTATCCAGAAGAAGAAAATCCATAAAGATAAAGTAATATTGTTGTTACATAATGCAGGAGAGATGGGAGTGCTAGTAACTGGGCACTACATTCAGTGTTTTACAAAAAATACTGCTTCAATGCAGCTCCATTTATACACACACACACACACACACACATATATATATATACATATACATACACCTTGTATAAGGTCACCATAGCAGTTTTATATTTATTGACTAATGTAGTTGTCTTTTGAAACAGATAAGAGAAAAAATGTTATTAGTAAAAATGCACTGGGGCCTGCCTTGTGTCATAACAGGTTAAGGTACCACCTGTTATGCCAGCATCCCATATGAGCACCGTTTCAAGTCCAGGCTGTTCCATTTCCCATCCAGCTCTCTGCTATGGCTTAAGAAAGCAGCAGAAGATAGCCCGGCTGGCCCCATGGCTTAACAGGCTAATCCTCCGCCTTGCGGCGCCGGCACACCGGGTTCTAGTCCCGGTTGGGGAACCGGATTCTCTGCTATGGCCCGGGAAAGCAGTGGAGGATGGCCCAAGTGCTTGGGCCCTGCACCCACATAGGAGACCAGGAGAGGCACTTGGCTCCTGGCTTTGGATCAGTGAGATGCGCCGGCACGGCGGCCATTGGAGGGTGAACCAACGGCAAAAAGGAAGACCTTTCTCTCTGTCTCTCTCTCTCTCAGTATCCACTCTGCTTGTCAAAAAAAAAGAAGATAGCCCAAGTCCTTTGCTCCTTGTACCCATGTGGGAGACCCAGATGAAGCTCCTACCTCCTGGCTCTTGTCTTTAGTCTGGCCCAGCCCTGGCCCTTGTGGCCTTCTGGGGAGGGAACAAGCAGTTGGAAGATCTCTCTCTGTCCCCACCCCGTTTCTATGCCTTTCTTGTAAATACAATAAATCTTTTAAAAAAATACGTTTTGATTGTTTTCAGGTATCAATGGAGTTATCTTCGGTGGTACTATCTATTTCTCTGTGTGGATTTGAATTACCACCTGTTGTTCTCTCTTTGAAGACTGCAGGACTTCTTTTGTTATTTCTGGTAGGTGGTGGTTGTAGTAAAAAATTCTTTCAGTTTTTATGTGTCTGTAAAGGCCTTATGGATGCAAATGCTGGATATAGAATTGTTTATTGAAAAATTTTTATATCAGCATTTTGAAGATGGCATTCCACTGTCTTTTGGCCTCTTAGTTTCTGATTACAGGTGAAATAAGCCAGTACCAAAAAGACAAATATCAGCTGTTTTCCCTGATTTGTGGTAAGTAGTATACATAGCACAAAAAAAAATGCAATATATATGAGCAGATTGACATTTTGAGACTTGATTATTGTTTGTAACCCTTGTCTATTCTCTTGTGGAACAGCATTTATTTCACTTACTACTTGTTGAATTCTTTGTTTAGTGGAGGGTTAAGCTTGTGATAATAAATTGAAAGTAATGGCAAAAATTAAAGAAAATTAAGAAAAGAAGGATGAAGGAGGTTGGGAGCAAGGGAGAGAAGGTAGGATGGGAGGTATCATTATGCTCTTAAAACGGTATATTTGGGGCCAATGCTGTGGTGTAGTGGGTAAAAATCTGCCACCTGCAGCGCCAGCATCCCATATGGGCATGAATTAGAGTCCCAGCTGCTCCACTACCGATGTCGCTCTCTGCTGTTGCCTGGGAAGGCAGTAGAAGATGGCCCAATCACTTGGGCCCCTGTACCTGTGTGGGAGACCTGGAAGAAGATTTTGGCTCTTGGCTTCAGATTGGCCCAGCTCTGGCCATTGCGGCCATTTGGGGAGTAAATCCTCAAATGGAAATTTCTCTCTTTCTCTCTCTCTCTCCTTCTCTCTCTCTCTCTTCACCTCTCTGTAGCTCTGCCTTTCAAATATATAAATAATTAAAAAAAAACTGTATATATAAAACATAAAATTTGTTTCCTTTATATACATAAAATAGTAAAAAATTAAAATCTAGAAAAATAAAATGTTTACTCTTTATCTAAAAAAAGAAGTCATTAGTGAATCATACTAAGGTTCACTCTTTTTAAAATAATTATTTATTTATTTGAAAGGCAGAGTTACAGAGAAAGAGGAAAAAAAGAGCAAGAGACAGAAAAGGAGATTTTCCATCTGTTGGTTCACTCCCCAAATGGCCAAAATGGCCAAGACTCCTGGAATTCCACATGGGTCTCCCACACAGGTATAGGGGCCCAATGACTTGGGCCATCTTCTGCTGCTCCCTAGACACATTGGCAGGGAACTGGGTAGGAAGTGGAAAGGCTGGGATTCAAACAAACACCTTATTGATGCTGGCATTGCAGGTGGCAGCTTAACCCACTGAGCCACAACACCACCTCCTATTTTTTTTTAATTAATTAATTTATTTGAAAGGCAGAGTTACGAGGATAGAGGGAGAGACAAAGAGAAGGGGTGAGAGGATTACTTACATTATATTTTTATTCTCTTGCTTCAAGGTTTTCTCTTTATCCTTAATTTTTATCCATTTGACAATAATAGATAAAATATGAATCATTTTGAGTTTATTCTAGAGTTTTTAAAATTTCTTGAATGTGTCAATTAACTATTTTTAGACAAAATTTGAAATTGTGGAGATGAGCATTGTAAAGAGCACAGTGGGTTGGGCTACTGCTTGGGATGCCTGTATCGCTTGTCACAGTACTGGTTCACGTCCAAACTCATCCAGCGCCCTTCAGTGTGCCTGGAGGCACCAGATGACAGCTCAATGATTTGACTTTCTGCTGCCCATGTGGGAGATCAGGATGGAGCTTCTGGCTTCTGGAATCTCTCTGGCCCACCCTCAGCTATTGCAGCCATTTGGAAAATGGGCCAGAGGGTGGAAGTTTTCAACTGTTTCTCTCTCTATCACTTTGCCTTTTAAATGAATAAATAGATGAATCTTTAAAAGAAGAAAAAAGGGAGTTCTTGGCCACTATTCATATATATGTGTACATATATATGTGTGTATATATGTATGTATGTATGTGTGTGTATGTATACATAGTGTGTGTATATATATATACATACATATATATATATATATATATGAAGGCATCTCACAGTTCTGAGTCTTTGTTAGTATTTCTTCAGTATTTTATCTTTCTGCTTCATATTTTCTGATTTTTTTCTTCTACCAGCTCTAATCTATTGTTGATGCCTTCTAGTTAATTTTCTATTTGAGTTTTATATTTGAACTTCAGAAAGGCTACCCAAGTAAAATAATTTCTATTTTTGAACAAATATGTTGTATTTGGTGAGATGTAGTTATTATACATTCCTTTAAGTATTTAAAGGTCATGTTCTATATTTCTTTTAATATATTTTGACTGTTGGTTTCAAGTTTTTATCTACTAAGCGCCTAATCTAGGCTCCCCTCAGTCACATGTTCTGCTGTATTCTTCTTTCCTTCTTATGTGGCATAAGTTTCCAGGATTTGTCATGTCTAGTAATTTGAAGAGTTGACACTTTATATATCATATTAATTTCCTCTAACATTGTTGTGTATTTTTTATGTTTTTTTTTCCTTAATTGTTATGATATGGGCAGGCAGATAGGATTAGATTTGCAAATTGGAGACCAGGGTCCTACACTCCCGTTTCATCTCACACCCGCTATGTCATCCCACCTGTATCCACCCATCTGCCAATTAGGCCACATAATCACTCCCCTTTCGGAAGTGGATAAGAGGCTGGGGAGTGCTGGGCCCCTGCTCTCCAGCACCTCTCTGGCTAGCTGCCATTTGGCTGCTTCTCCTTGTTTGACCGTGCTCTGCTCTATTTGCAGTCACTCCTGCCTGTACCCTTTTCTCCATGCAGCTCTGTGCTGTGAAAGCCTGCACATGCCCCTGGTCTGTTCCCTGCCTGGTATGGAATCCCCGGTTCCCCTTTCTGATCCCCCTCTCCCTTAAATAAAGCCCTCACGTTCCTGGGTATTTCTCTCACTCTCCAAACAAATTTTAAACCTTACCATGTTTTGTGCTTCATTTGAGCCAGTATTTAGAATTCTTGTACAAATATATGGCAAGGCCCTTGAAATATTAATTTCATAATAATAATTTTTGAATATAGTTAGATGTCATCAGTTATATTTTTTCTAGTTTGCATTATTTGTTAAAAGTTTCCTACCTAAATTTTTGGATTCTCTATCTCTACAGTGTGTGGCCATAGAATTAAGTTAGGCTTCTATTTTTAACTTGTTTTATTTTTAAGCCAGGCCACACCTAGGTCAGTATATTTGTCAGCCAATAATTACTCTGAAAATTTCCTGAAGAGAGTTGCTTGTTAATCGTCCATTCTTTATCAAATGAATCCTTATTTTAAAAATGTATACTCTTGAACTTTAGATAGACAGTTTGCAGATATTCCAAGAGTTCAATTCCTGTTCAGACAAGGCTTCAAAACCAGTCGGCAATGAGTGGCTGATGTTGCCTTCTACTTTTCTTTGTATTTCTTCTACATCACACAGCTTCACCCATACTCACAAGGTCCCAGGAGTATGCAGAGCTTTTGAAAATTCTCTGTGAGCACACAGTTATCCTGGATGTCCTTTTCAATTCCTAGACAGGCTCCTGTTTTCCCCAGTTGAAAGCCCAGCCTTAGACAAACTGATATGTTGCTATTAGTTGGCTATTATTTTAGAAATGACGTAGGTCTGGGCTATTTTATTCCTGTTGAGTCAAATAACTACCACATTCTTGAGAACAGAAATATTCCAGAAAGTTCCAAGTTCAGACAAAACGCTGATTTTACCTTAGAAAGAGTACTTTTTAAAAATCTTCAGGGCGCGCTTAGCCCTCTGCCTCACTGCAGAGCTGCCTGCATGGCCTGCCTAGGTGTATTCTCTCCATTCAACCATGTAACCTTGCCCTCTCTCAATCCGAGTGACTGGGCACTTTCTATCTGTCCCTTCCATTCTGACGGATGCTCTATCCCCAATAAAACCTTACCAGTTCGCTCTGTCTCATGCCTCAATTCTTTCTTGCATTAAGACAAGAACACCATGGCTTCCATGGCCTTTTCTCTGGTGACATTTCTGGCAGCCCAGATGGGATTCTAAGACTTTGAAAGTCAGTATTCCTTCACTCAAGTAGGATGGATCTATGGGAATGACCATTGATCTTCCAGGGTCTTACAGCTCTCTGAGAATGCTGAGTCCCCTAGCCACAGTGTAGCCATGGCTGACATTCCAGAAGGATTGTAAAAAACAAAATGGGAAGAGCAACTAGGAAGGGCAGTTGTCTGAGAGCCTGGAGACCTCCAAGCTCACTCTGGCTTTCCTACAGGCAGACGCCTGGTCATGCTGCCTACTGCTGTATGAGCAGGGCTTAGCTTCAGTCAAGGCTAATATTGGCCCTCCAGGTAAACTTGGGCAACTAGAAATATTGGGCAATGATGAGTGATAGGAGGTTTCAAGCACTTGGTGAAACAGTGCACCTTACCAACCCTACAGCCAATCCTGATAGGCCCAGGTGTGCCCAGTCTTCCCTGTAAAGAGTGCACCATGTCCTTTCTCTGCTCTCATTCCAGTCAAAATGGTTTGTTGCACTCATGCAGGCACAGCCAGATATCTCTGGCTAGAGAGTTTCAGGGCTTCTTTCCTCTCCCTCAATTCCCAATTCAATACCCCTCCTAACTAGGAGTGGGGAGGAGAAATAACCTCCTCCCCTCCAATACAGCTGGCCTTACAGGTTTCCCCACCTAATCAAGAGAGAAGCCTTAATCCATTAACCCTTTCCAACCCCATTGATGGGTTTTTCTCTTCTCTGCAGTTGAAGGAAATTTTTCCTTCAGTCCTGCAGGAGTCTCTCATTCTCTGGCTTTCTTTTGTGATGTGTTGCACTGTCCTAAGTAATGGCATCATAGGATGATAATCAGTTTTTTTTTTTTTTTTTCCTGTGCTACTGTAACTGACTTAGCAAATGAGAGTTTTCATGTGTCTTGAAGGTTTGTGTTTTTCTTGTTGCCAGTACTGAATCTTGATTGGGAAAACTGCATGTCAAAGCTGTTTGTGTTATCTGCCTATTTGTAATGCTTGAGAGATTGTCTTAACTCTGATCAGATCTAGTTAACAACCTTGGTTAAAATGCTCAGGTTAAACTACTATTTTGGCTACACAGTTTGACTCTAACAATTTAAGTTATAAACTGAGTCTTCTGACTTTGGGACTTCCAATTGGATCCTAGGGATTCTCAAAGGATGAGACTCTCAATTTATTAAAATAACAGTTGCTTGAGTCAATTCAGACTAAAGTGCATTAAAAGGTTATAAACGATGTCAGACCCATGTTGTTTTCATGTTACTGCTTTCCAACTAGAGTGGTCAAAGAAAAGTGAGAACAAATTCTGTATAAAGAAGCCTTTATGTTGTTAACTAAAGTAAGCCAATACTGATTGGTTAAAAAATTGGATTGATCCTTATGCCCCTTAGTTTTCTTGGTTCCCTTGGTTTATGTTTGTTTGTTTTTGATATGCTTTAAATTTGTTTCTTTAAAGGATGAAGATCTTTTCAAAGCTGTTAACATACACTAGTTTCTGTGTTTACTGTTCAAGAGGTGTTATCCTTACCAGTTGTTTAAGAACATGGAAGTGTAATTTTCCATCTTAAAAATAAATTAGGGGCTGGCGCTGCGGCTCAATAGGCTAGTCCTCCGCCTGCGACGCCAGTACACCAGGTTCTAGTCCTGGTCGGGGCACAGGATTCTGTCCCGGTTGCCCCTCTTCCAGGCCAGCTCTCTGCTGTGGCCTGGGAGTGCAGTGGAGGATGGCCCAAGTACTTGGGCCCTGCACCCCATGGGAAACCAGGAGGCTCCTGCCTTCGGATCAGCGCAGTGCACCGGCTGCAGCGCGCCAGCCGCGGCAGCCATTGGAGGGTGAACCAATGGCAAAGGAAGACCTTTCTCTCTGTCTCTCTCTCTCACTGTCCACTCTGCCTGTCAAAAATAAATAAATAAATAAATAAATAAATAAATAAATAAGGGACCATGCCGTGGTGCAGTAGATTAATCCTCCACCTGCAGCGTCACCATCCCATATGGGTGCCAGTTCTAGTCCTGGCTGCTCCTCTTCTGATCCAGCTCTGTGCTATGGCCTGGGAAAGCAGTAAAAGATGGCCAAAGTCCTTGGGCCCCTGCACCCTCATGGGAGACCAGGATGAAGTACCTGGCTCCTGGCTTTAGATTGGCACATCTCTGGCCATTGCAGCCATCTGGGGAGTGAACCAATGGAAGGAAGACCTTTCTCTCTGTCTCTCCCTCTCATTGTCTGTAACTTTAAGTGTCAAATAAATAAATAAAATATTTGTAAAAAATAATTCAGATAATGGCATGGTATTCATTAATATCTCAGTGTCTTAAGTCATCTAGGCATTGTTGCTTTGTAAAACTTGGGAAAGTGTAGCATGTGTAGTTTTAGCATCCTAAATTCTGTAAGGGAGACTGTTCAGGTTTGTTAGTATGTATTTTCATAAGTTATCTATACATGAGAATTCAAGACTGCTTGAAAGTAACTATGAGTTTAAGTTTCAGAAGGTGTGACCAAGTCATAAGTTTGAAAGAAATAAACCTTAAAAGAAAAAAAAAAGTCTATGATTAAAAAATATTGATTACAGAGTTTTCTACAAGTTGAATGTTAATGCTAAATTTACATTGACCCAAGATTGAAGTCCGATCTTCTGTTATAACAACAAGGTTCTTAAAAAATGTGTATTAATATGAGGAGTCAGATGGGTTAATAGATAGTCAGGGGATCCCAATGGAATTTGGGGTGTAAAATATTTTATTCCTTCCCCAAAACTTTTTCTTTAGCAAGAACAAGCAGGCCACTCTCCTTCCTTCAGAATCTCGGAATTTACCAGGAGAATAGCAAGGGAGCTCTTTCTGAGCTCACAGCTTATTGTGAAAACAAGTTACCTGTCCCACCCTTAGCAGGCCAGGCAGGATGGAGAATTGTAAATGAGGTCTTTTGATGGTTTTTGTCCCCACCTGTAACTGAATGCCAATCTGATTCTCAAGTTCTTTTTTTTCCTTCGAAATTGCACTTAAAGCCCACTGCCACCAGTCCCCTTTGGGTTTATTCCTCTCTTGGAAGCACCCCTCCATGCTGCTCTGGCCAGAGGCCTTTGACTCTAATAAATACTTTAAAATCTCTTTGCTGTCTGCTTGGAAATTCTTTCATGTGAGACAAAGAATTGAGATAACAATAATTTCTCTGCCACCATTTTCCCATGATATTAATATGTTAGTAATACCTGAAAATGGTATTAATCGTAAATCTTAAAATCTGATTTACAAAAACTGCAACATCTTCTTTTAATAGTTTCTGTTTCATTGGTTATTCTGTGCCATTTCTAGAGTTAGGTCCTGTAAGTTCTTTTTGACTCTGTTAAAGTGTCCCAAGTTAAGCAGTGATTTCATGTGCTAACTCTTATATTCAAGGTTCTTTAATTCTGGTTTATTCAACAACAAGAGACACAGATTTTGTGTTCCGCTGAAGTAATCCATTGTGTTCTCTACTGTCTCTGTTAACTTCTGATTGATGAAAAACATTCTGTCATAAAAGTTAATATTATTTTTTTAAATGTATTCATTTAAAAATATTTGGTCACTTTATCATTATAATTAAATCTGGTCTAAAATTGTTGAAATTGCCCTGACTAAATGGATGGATATCACTCCACGATGTTACAGAATTCTGTTTTGACCAGATACTTTAAGTTCTTTTGGCATCTTTAACAGTCTTTCTGAAAATCAAAGTTCTAAATTCTCTGGACTTTGATAATTCCAGAGGAGCCCCTGAAATGTCACAGGATATATCTCTCATCTTGCAGAGATAATAACCAATTGGGCTATTTGAACTAAAAGTGTTGCCAAGATGTGAAATGATGCTAAATTTCAGTTATAAGCATGTTTCTTGCCAGTTGCTCCAGCCTCTGGCTCAGAAGTCAGATTTTTTAAGTGAGACTGACAAAGTCTCCATCCAACTAACACTAAATAACCAGGCATTGCTAGTTAAAATGTGGACCGAACGGAGGTCCAGCAAAAATGGAGAAAGTGTTCCAAAAGTACTTAGAGATGACTGGGGATGGTTATGCAGCAGATACTAGAGACCTGGGTTCCAGGAGCCCAAGAAAGCGCTAGTGTCCACAGGCTACATGGTGAAAATCCAGAAGCCCAAAAACACAAATCCAAAAACTCACTTTTGAGTTATGTGGTAAGTTCTAGAAAAAAAAAACGTATGGGTTACACACGGCAACATTAGCTAAACCCTGCAACCCAGGTCCGTAATCCAACAGCTACACAGTGAAAATCCCGAAGCCTAAGGACGGCAGAGATATCTGCCACTTCTCCTCTAAGTCAGGCTATGCAGTAAATAGTGGTTAAACACTGGTTAAATCTAAAAGTCCAGAAAGTCAGGCTAAGCAATCAGGGAGGCCCGGCTCACTGCCTCATTTCTCCTCTTTTCTCTTCCAGAAGGGAAGCTGACTGTCTCACAGAACTCTCCACTGTAATGTACGGTTTGACCCCCAGACTTTATAAAGGGATGACTGACCTTTTCTGTAATAATGCCTAGCCTCAGTATAGAGGACCAAGTAGCCTAGCCAGAAAATGAGAGATTAAACTATGAAATAATGTTATAGCTAGATTGATTTTTTTTCTGTGTACATGGTAAATGGGCATAACTCTCCTTATAAACCAAATTTAGGGCACGATAGGAAGTTGTGCTGACGATCTCAAAGTGTATAAACAGGTCGCCACATTTAATCTTACCTAAAAGGCCATCCTCCACATGGGCACAATTTTAACTCACAGGGAAATATTAAGTGTCAGAATTTGCCCATGACCATAGCTTTCTAGGTCACTCTGATGATATTAAAAATACCTTCAAAATCAGGGTTGGGTTGAGCACCCCTTGGTTGACATAGGGGCTGCCACCATGGCATATTTTATTAGAGACCAGGAGAAGGAGGAGCAAGCTAAGCAAAAGGAACAACGTAAGGATGGGTAACATCCAATTAATGGCTGCTTTACACAGTGATCTGCAGTCAAGGAGACCCACAAAGGCCAGTCCACCCTAAATGGCACCTGTTTCCTATATGAGGAGTCAGGGTATTGGGCAAGCAGCTGTCATGACAGAAACTAGCTTCCATCAGATCTGCCAAGAGCAAGGCCACTGGAAACAGAACTTCCCTGGATGTCGAAGGATTCCTGGTTCAGAACCGCAGACCTTGTGACCCTGAGCTAAAAAGCCTTTGGCTCTGCCCAGCCTCTGCCTGGCTTCCAACTCTAACCACTTCTATTGAGGAGATGGTCTAGGGTCAGTGAAACATTTATTGCCTATTTGTACTAGCCTCCTGTTTAGCTCTCCTCCTAGTCTAGCCATGTAATGGGAGTCAAAAGGGTACCTCCCTTAAGGAGATTCATATCTCTCTTGTAATTCTCTTCCAGCACCCCATGGATAGGTCTAGGCCTCACACATACCTGGCCAAGCCTTCAAGCCTATCCAAATATTATTAAACTTCAAAAAACCCCTTCCTGTCAGTTCCTAAAAACAGTGCTTAGAGTAACTGCTAACTTAGATAGTCCTGCACCTATTTGGATAGGAACTCACCAAGGACATAAAGGGCCCAGCTCTTGGAGGTCGGGAGTACACAATGATTCAAAATGTAAATGATTTATTAGTCTGTTTCCTTTCCCATCCTGAGACTCTGGTCTTATACATTAGCTTAACTTTATAGCAAAACGTAGCTACTAGGCATCCAGAGGGGGGAAAAAGCATAGCCAGTCCACTAGAGAGTTAATTATTTAACCCTTATTTTCACCCCTGGGGACAGAAAACCAACCCAAGAGAGGATATGGGCCATGCAGTAAATTCCTACTTCTACAAACCTAAGGCAGTATCAGCATTTCTCTAACATGTTACAGATTCGTAGATACAGCGAAATAACACAGTTCCTAAATCAGACTCTCAACAGGGAGCCAAAGCAGAGCCTCGCCCTTTGGGAAAAACAAATAAGCTTCCATGACTAGGGCTCTCACAAAAGGATACTAACTCAGTACTTCAAACAGGCAGGCCCTAGACCTGCTACCTGCTGGCCAAGAAAGTGCCCCAAACCAGAGTCAAACATCACATATGGTCATGGAAATCCTGTTCATTGCCTCATCTTGGTGACATAGCATTCACATTCTTTATGCTTCTTTGTAGACTACTATGCTTTAAAGTCCTTTTTTTTTTTTTTTTTCTGTCTCTAACAGAAGACAAGCTATCCAGCTCCAGGTCCTAAGATAGGGCTTCTAGTCTACCTCTTCAGACAAGGTGGCCTGCCCTCTGGACCAAGCAGGACAACGCTTCCAAAGGCCACTCCCAAACACCATGGGACAGATAGCAAGTGAAAAATACCCATATCAATCTCTATGCCCATTTGTCAGCTTCCAAAGTAGCTATAGAAGATAGACCTCTTGACGTTTATCCCCATAAGATTATGGGTATTTCTCTCTTGAGGGGGGAAATGTTAGGTAGGAAGTCAGAAATTTAGCCTATGTGTGTGGGCAAGAAGAGCCTGAGGACCAGCAACTACTGTGGAAGTTGCAGAAGCCCAGCATTTTGCAATTCATAGTCCTGCTCAGACCCTAATAGCCTCCCACAGGGTCCCAGCCCTTCCCCCAAGGAAAGCTCCCAGGAGAATACTTTCAGGACCAATCGGATTACCTGATCTGATAACATGGGGCAATAAAACCTTCACAGGCACCCTGATGGAAGCCCCTCTACTCTGCCCTGCACCAGCAAATCTGGGAAGGAATTTGCTAATTTTCACCCAACAAATGCTTCTGGCTAGGACTCTTCATCCTTTATCCTGGAGGAGAAGGAGAGGTAGGTAAACAGACTCCCTTAAAAACCTAGGGAGTTGGCCAGCGCCATGGCTCACTAGGCTAATCCTCTGCCTGTGGTGCCGGCACACCAGGTTCTAGTCCCGGTCGGGGTGCCGGATTCTGTCCCGGTTGCCCCTTTTCCAGGCCAGCTCTCTGCTGTGGCCTGGGAGTGCAGTGGAGGATGGCCCAAGTGCTTGGGCCCTACACTGCATGGGAGACCAGGAGAAGCACCTGGATCCTGGCCTCCGATCAGCAGGGTACCAGACCACAGCGCACCTGCCGCAACGGCCATTGGAGGGTGAACGGTAAAGGAAGACCTTTCTCTATGTCTCTGTCTCTCTCTCCCTGTCCACTCTGCCTGTCAAAAAAAAAAAAAAAAAACAAAAAAAAACAAAACAAAACAAAAAAAAAACCCACAACCTAGGGAGTCCAAACAGACTGCACTCTCAGCCATATGCCTCTCTGCTGAGCTGCCCACCTGCCCTGCCCAGGTGTACTTTTTCCATTCAACCATGTATCTTCGCTCTTTCCCAGTCCAAGTGGCTGGGACTGACTATCTGTCTCTTCAATTCTGACAGATGTCCTATCTCCAGTAAAACCTTATCACTTTGGAAAAAAAAAAAAAAAACTTCAGAAGTATCTTATATATGGATTGTTTACATTGCTGCCATTTTTTTGCAATAGTGCCATTGAAATAGGTGCAGTATGGGAATAGCTTTAGGTTGAAATTGCATAGAACCTACTGTCTTACCTAGGTTCAGTAGTTTTCATGGGTTAGATGAGTTTCACTTTACACTGTGGATTTATCTGACAGACTTTTGAAAAGATACATTTTAGTCAACTTACTTGTATTTTCATTGTTTCATTCACCCACTCTTCACCCTGCCATTTTGTAACTGATTAATCATTATGTTTTAAACCTATCTTTAAAGTCTTCTAAGTGTTTCTTGACTATTCATGTACTTTATTTATGAATTACTGACAGATATGTTAGGTTCATGACTATGACAGTAAATCAGCCCCATTATTGAAGTTCTGTCAGTTTTTGCTTAAACATTCTGAGACTGTTAATCAGGTTTACAATTATATTCTTCCTAGTGATTTGAAATTTGTAACAAATATAGTGATTCCCTTTTCCTAGTAATATTTTGACTTAAAATCTCCATCTATTAATATTGTTATATCTCCTTCAATTTGACTATTTTCCCATTCTTTCAAATTTCTCTGCATTTATTTTTTCTTTCTCTTTTTCTTTTTTTTTTAACTTTTATTTAGTAAATATAACTTTCCAAAGTACAGTTTATGGATTACAATGGCTTCCCCCACCCCATAAATTTCCTCCAACGCACAGCCCTCAAACTCCCACTCCATCTCCTATTCCATTCATGCCAAGATTCTTTTTCAATTATCTTTATATACAGAAGATCAATTTAGTATATATTAAGTGAAGATTTCAACAGTTTGTACTCATACAGAACATAAAGTGTAAAATACTATTTGAGTATAAGTTATAGCATTAATTCACATTGAACAACACATTAAGGACAGAGATCCTACATGAGGAGCAAGTGCACAGTGACTCCTGTTGTTGACTTAACAAATGGACACTCTTGTTTATGGCATCAGTAATCTCCCTAGGCTCTTGTGATGAGATGCCAAGGCTATGGAAGACTTTTGAGTTCGCCGACTTTGATCTTATTTAGACAAGATTGTAGTCAAAGCGGAAGTACTCTCCTCCCATCAGAGAAAGGTACTTCCTTCTTTGATGGCCCATTCTTTCTACTGGGATCTCACTCTCAGAGATCTTTCATTTAGGTTTTTTTGTTTGTTTTGTTTTGTTTTGTTTGCCAGAGTATCTTGGCTTTCCATGCCTAAAGTACTCTCATAGGCTCTTCAGCCAGGTCCAGATTCCTTAAGGGCTGATTCTGAGGCCAGAGTGCTGCTTAGGACATCCACCATTCTATGAGTCTGCTGTGTATCCCGCTTCCCACGTTGGATTGTTCTCTCCTTTTTTATTCTATCAGTTAGTATTAGCAGACACTAGTCTTGTTTGTGTGATCCCTTTGACTCTTAGACCTATCAGTATGATCAATTCTGAACTGAAATTCATCACTTGGACTAGTCAGATGGCATTGGTGCATGCCACCTTGATGGGATTCAATTGGAATCCCCTCGCACATTTCTAACTCTACCATTTGAGGCAAGTCTGATTGAGCATGTCCCAAATTGTACATCTCCTCTGTCTCTTATTCCCACTCTTGTATTTAACAGAGATCACTTTTAAGTTATATTTAAACACCTAAGGGCTGGCGTGGTGGCTCACTAGGCTAATCATCTGCCTGTGGCACCAGCACCCCAGGTTCTAGTCCCAGTCAGGGCACTGGATTCTGTCCCGGTTGCCCCTCTTCCAGTCCAATTCTCTTCTATGGTGCGGGAGTGCAGTGGAAGATGGCCCAAGTTCTTGGGCCCTGCACACCATGGGAGACCAGGAGAAGCACCTGGCTCCTGGTTTCGGATCAGTGCGGTAGCTGGCCACAGCATGCCAGCCGCAGTGGCCATTGTGGGGGTGAACCAATGGAAAAAAGGGAAGACCTTTCTCTCCATATCTCTCACTGTCCACTCTGCTTGTCAAAAAAAAAAATTATACACTTAAGCATAATTGTGTGCTAATTACAGAGTTCAACCAATAGTATTAAGTAGAACAAAAAAAAATACTAAAAGGGATAAAGTATTAAATTTTACATCAACAGTTAGGACAAGGGCCAATGAAGTAATTGTTTCTCATAGTGTCCATTTCACTTCAACAGGTTTCCTTTTTGGTGCTAGGTCAGTTATCACAGATCAGGGAGAACATATATTTGTCCCTCTGGGACTGGCTTATTTCACTCAGCATGATGCATTCCAGATTCCTCAATTTTGTTGCAAATGACCAGATTTCATTGTTTTTGACTGATGTATAGTATTCTATACAGTACATGTCCCATAATTTCTTTATCCAGTCTACTGTTGATGGGCATTTTGTTTGACTCTACGTCTTAGCTATTGTGAATGGAGCTGCACAAACATTAATGTGCAGATGGCTTTTTTGTTTGCCAATTTAATTTCCTTTGGGTAAATTCCAAGGAGTGGGATGGCTGGGTTGTATGGTAGGGTTATGTTCAGGTTTCTAAGGAATCTCCAGACTGACTTCCACAGTGGCTTTACCAGTTTGCACTCCCACCAGCAGTGGGTTAGTGTCCTTTTTCTTCACATTCTCGCCAGCATCTGTCATTGGTAGATTTCTGTATTTGAGCCATTCTAACTGGGGTGAGGTGAAACCTCATTGTGGTTTTGATTTGCATTTCCCTGATTGCTAGTGATCTTGAACATTTTTTCATGTGTCTGTTGGCCATTTGGATTTCCTCTTTTGAAAAATGTCTATTGAGGTCCTTGGCCCATCTATTGAGAGGGTTATTTGTTTTGTTGTTGTGGAGTTTCTTGATCTCTTTGTAGATTCTGGTTATTAGACCTTTATTGGTTGCATAGTTTACAAATATCCCCCCCCCAAAAAAAAAAATATTTTTTCCCATTCTGTTGGTTGCCTCTTCACTTTCCTGACAGTTTCTTTTGCAGTACAGAAACTTCTTAATTTGATGTAATCCCAAATGTTAAATTTGGCTTTGACTGCCTGTGCTTCCAGGGTCTTATCCAAAAAGTCTTTACTGGTAAATATATCTTGCAGGGTTTCTCTAAGTTTCTCTAATAATTTGATGCTGTCATGTCATAGATTTAGGTTTTTAATTCATGTTGAGTGTAAGGTGAAAGGTAGGGGTCTTGCTTCATGCTTCTGCAAGTGGAAATCCAGTTTTCACAGCACCATTTATTGAATAGACTGTCCTTACTCCAGGGATTGGTTTTGGATCCTTGATCAAATATAAGTTGACTGTAGATGTTTGGATGATTTCTGGTGTTTCTATTCTGTTCCATTGGTCTATCCATCTGTTTCTGTACCAGTACCATGCTCTTTTGATTACAACTGCCCTGTAGTATGTCCTGAAATCTGGTATTGTGATGCCTCCAGCTTTGTTTCTGTTGTACAAGATTGCTTTGGCTATTCGAGGTCTCCTGTGTCTCCATGTGAATTTCAGCATCATTTTTTCCAGATCTGAGAAGAAATGGTATTTTGGTATCTTTGGTATTTTTATTGGTATCGCATTGAATCTGTAAATTGCTTTTTTGGAGAATGGACATTTTGATGATATTGATTCTTCCTATCCATGAGCATGGAAGATTTTTCCATTTTTTGGTATCCTCTTCTATTTCTTTCTTTAAGATTTTGTAATTCTCATCGTAGAGATCTTTAACATCCTTGGTTAAGTTTATTCCAAGGTATTTGATTGTTTTTATGGCCATTGTGAATGGGATTGATCTTAGCAGTTCTTTTCCCGCTGTGGCATTTCTTGTGTATACAAAGGCTGTTGATTTTTGTGCATTGATTTTATATCCTGCTACTTTGCCAAACTCTTCTATGAGTTCCAATAGTCTAATAGTAGAGTTCTTTTACCTTTAATAACTAATACAATGTACGTTTTATGTAAATAGTTGTTATTGTACCATATAGAGGCTAATAGAAAAAAAAATCTGTACATCTGTTTTGTAGAGATTCAGTTTAATTTTAACATTTTATTCAGAGGTTGGTCAATCCTTGGATATGAAACCCACAGATATTGAAAGCTGATCATATTCATAATCTATCTTTTATTTAAATACGTGTAAGAAATTCTGTTGGTCCCATACTACCACTTTGGTAAATACAATATCTAAATATTGGAGCATTTGGTTTTGCTGTCCATCTTCTCTGATGGTTCTTGTTAATGGTTCTTTTTTCTCATGTGCCTGGTTTTGATTTTTGACTGAGAAAGTGATGTGTGTCAGAAGTAGCCTATGGAAATATTTGCTGCCCAATTGAAGATGACTCCCTCTGAAGAAGATCTGTTTGCTTCACTCAAGAACATAATAACACTTCCATACCATTTAATATTTTTCCAGTGGCATCTTAGAACACCAGGGCTATGCAAACTGGGGTTTTACATGCAGGTGTGTGATAAGAATTACTTCTGACAAAGGTTATTTTAATTAAGTTTTAGTATAAATAATTCCTAGCAATAAGCAGTCATATCATTTCCAACACAGCTTAACATGGAGGGTCCACTTTGTGCCAACAGAAGGATAGCTTCTATTGGACATTTCACTTGGATAAGCTCTAGGCTAGTCTTCCTTCTGCAGACCCCCAGGATCTGAGAAGGGGAATAGTGCCTTGTCATCTTGCTTACATATCTCGATTCCCTCTTTAATTATCTTTCCCCAAAAAATATTCACCATAAAATGGTAAGCTCATTCATTCATTACAATATATTATTTCTATTTAAATTATTCTTTCTCCTATAACATGAAAATCAGGCAGTTTTCTGTTACTCCAGCCTGTCTGAAACAGAAATAATAGTTGAGGTTTTTCTCTCTCCATTTTTTGCTCCCTACTGTATCTAGTGACTGTTCATTGCTGTTCACAGCTTATGTACCTCTGCAGTCGTAAATTCAAAGGGACACCACTCTGCCCTAAACTTAAACAGTAACATAGCTGAGATTAGAATTAATATCAAAAAAAAAAAACACTGTTTATTAACTGATCACAATGGCAGTATTTTTCTCAAATCTAAACTTTTGTGCTCTAAATAAAAGTGAATTCAAACAAAAGAGGGCTATGCTTATGGGGCATTTACAAACATGATTTGCTGACCTTATATTTGATCCTCTGCTGAAGTCAGCCATCTAATGCTGTGGAATCAGGCTTCTGAGTATGAGAGCTGCTTTTCTGTCTTTGATGATTTGAACTTTTCTACTGTTTTTGTATATCGCACCTCACCACATACAGCATTTATCCTCTTGGCATTAAATAAATTTTTACAAATTGAGGTATTAATTATTTTCCTTCTATAGGAGGAATTTCTTGGTATTATTTTTCAGGTATTTTATCCTCAGTGCTTAATGATTAGTGACCCTCGTACACCTTTTATACCCATGTCGACACCTCAGCTTCTGTCTCCCTCGTTATATTTGTTTATCCCTTCCAGCTCACTGTTGGATGTGTTCTTCAAATAGATCCACAGCTTATTCTTTTGTTTTCTCAGTATGCCCCTTTTGATGGTCAACCTTTCCAATGAATGCATTATTTTAACCTCCTGCCTCCATCACTTATGATTTGCTTTTCTTTCCTTAGCCTCCTGCTAAGTGCCTAGAGTTCATTGCCCTTTAAATGCTCTGGTCACTCTAATGGAACTCTACCAACACTAAATTGCTCAGCCCTGTTCTAACAGCACCCTTCAATGCACTAATCTTAAAAATATTAATGTTGAAATGTCTTCCATGTAAATGGGAATATTACGAGGTGGGGAGATGGTTGCCGTTACTACTTGTTTAATTTCGCTTTTGTTTGGCTTACAATGATCCTTTCTGGGAAGAGGGTGTTTTTTTTTATTTTTTAAATAACAACCCCAAACTCAACTTTGTTATAGTATATTCCTTGTGTCTGTAATCAACGGCATTCTATAAAATGTAAAATTTTGGCTAACATTACTTAAAAATGTGGCATTTAAAACAATATTTGAAAGTGTTGTTTTTGATACAAATGAGATATTCAGAATGCTCACATGGAAAAATGCCTCATCTTTTTTAAGTATAAGAAACTACCTTCAGTGGTGTCTAGATTTCTATGAAGAATGATGATACAGTTTGGATTAAGTTATTTTGGACTGGTTTTAACAGTGCTTTGTATCAGATCTGCCAAAGCATCTGTCCAGCTTGGTATCCTGTGAAAGTTTGTTATTTTCTTGGTAGACATTCTTATAGAGTATTGTCTTTAAAATGAGATTGTCTCTTCTATATTGAAAGCATTTTTATGTTTTCTAATTTAAAAATTAATATTTTCTTATAGATATTGTGCAATAAAGCTGAAGTAGAATGTGTGGTTTTGCAAATGCTTTAACAGCTGATAAAATTTTACATTTGTAAAATTAATATATTGTACTGGTACAAAATAGTTTTAAATTATATTTTAAAAAGCTCCCCCAAAAAAAAACAATATTTGAAACAATATACCTTCAAATCCACTTATCATGGAAATAAAAAATGGTATTGAATCTTAAATTTTTTACTGTATTAGTTTTTCTCATACTATTAACCACTTTCTCACATTAACAGAACTCTACTATATGTATTTATAATGTGTCAAATGGTCTGTTTCAAATAATGTTTTTTTTTCCCACTTTTGGATGCCAAATATGGTAAATAGCCCATAGGAATTTCAGAAAAATGTGTATCATGCAATTATTGGGTGAAATGCTCCATAAACTCAAGTAGAAGTAATTGATTGACAGCATTTTTCAGGTGCTCCCTAACCTAATTTTTTTTGTCTTTAATAGTTACAGGATTGTTGAAATTTTCTATTTCATACTGAGTTTAGCTAGCTTTTGCCTTTAAAGGAATTATTCTAGTTCATCCCTGCTGTTAAATTTATGTTTGCAGAATTGTTCATAGAATGTCCTTATTAGTCTGAGGCCAGCATTGTGAGATAGCATGTGAAACCACCATCTGCATCACCAACATCCCATATAGGTGCCGCTTGAGTCCTGGCTATTCTACTCCTGATCTAGCTCCCTGCTAATGGCCGGGGAACAGCAGCAGAAGATGGCCCAAGTGCTTGGGTCCTGCCACTCATATGGGAGACTTGGATAAAACTCCTAGTTACGGCTTTGACCTGGTTATTGTGGCCATCTGGGAAGTGAACTAGCAGATGGAAGATCTCACTCTCTCTTTGTCTTTTCCTCTTTCTGTGTAACTCTGACTTTCAATTAAATCAATGTCTTAAAAAAAATTTGTTTTTAAATTAGTCTTTTGATGTCTACAAGGTCTATTGCATTATCTATATATCACTTTTTTTTATTTTTTTTGACAGGCAGAGTGGACAGTGAGAGAGAGACAGAGAGAAAGGTCTTCCTTTTTGCCGTTGGTTCACCCTCCAATGGCCGCCGTGGTAGGCGCGCTGCGGCCGGAGCACCGCGCCGATCTGATGGCAGGATCCAGGTACTTATCCTGGTCTCCCATGGGGTGCAGGGCCCAAGGACTTGGGCCATCCTCCACTGCACTCCCTGGCCTCAGCAGAGAGCTGGCCTGGAAGAGGGGCAACCGGGACAGGATCGGTGCCCCGACCGGGACTAGAACCCGGTGTGCCGGTGCCACAAGGCGGAGGATTAGCCTAGTGAGCCATGGCGCCGGCCTATATCACTTTTTTTTTTAAGATTTACTTATTTATTTAAAAGGCAGAGTTGCACACACACACACACACACAGAGAGAGAGAGTGCGAGCGCCAGAGAATCTCCCATTCTCTGGTTCACTCTCCAAATGGCCACAATGTCCTGGGTTGGGCAAGACCAAAGCCATGAGCCAAGAGCTTCATCCTGGCTCCATCCACATTAGGGCATAGACCCAAGCACCTGGGCCATCCTCTGCTGCTTTCCTGGGTGCATTTAGCAGGGAGCTGGATTGGATGTGGAGCAGCTGGAACCCAAATTGGCATCCATATAGGATGCCTGTGTCACAGGCTGTGGATTTACCTGCTATACCACAGCACCAGTGCTCTATATCACTTTTATAGTGGCTATTTTTGTCTCATTTTTGTCACTCATGCTAAAAGTTTGTTGATTTTACCGTTACTTCAACAGAACTTGCTCTTTGTTTTGTTGTCTTTCTCTAATTTACCTATTTTAAATTTCATTCCATTGCTGACTAATGCCCCAAACTAGTTGGGAGTGTTGATATAGAACCCACAAACCTAGGTCCACTCACCTGATGCACAGAAAATAAATCACTTCCTTGGGGTGGTGGGAGAGAGTAGGTATTGCAAAGCTCAGAGCAAGGAGCCAGGCAAATATTGCTTAATTCCCAAGCTCCCTGAAGAGTTAGAGATGAAGGTTCTTATAGATTGAAACAGGGGCTCAGAGAGGCGTGGTTAGCTCCTGTCCCAGTTCCTGGTTAGTCAGTGGTACTCATGACCTTCCTCTGATTGGTGAGTGATGCTGTGCTCTTTGGGGAATTTATGATGGCCAGATGGGCTCCTGTTGCTCTGGGAGAGGGGGTTGTGCAGTGATAGT
The DNA here is from genome assembly GCF_033115175.1 of Lepus europaeus. Classification (NCBI taxonomy): domain Eukaryota; kingdom Metazoa; phylum Chordata; class Mammalia; order Lagomorpha; family Leporidae; genus Lepus; species Lepus europaeus. The sequence goes on along the minus strand of NC_084839.1, from coordinate 76,599,234 downwards.
TACCTGCTGCCCCAGACCTGGAATTTCTCTCCTTCGACCTGGGATTCTCCTAAGCTTCTAAGGTGATTAGAATCTTGGCTGGCCAGCAGCAAAACTCTATTAATTCAGTGAATTCCTTTTGATAAAGGACATGCAAAAGACCTCTTGGGCTAAGGGAGACAGGTAAGAGGCTGGGTCTGCCTTTACATAAGAAGGATTAGATCTCATTATAATCTTCTTTCTTGGTGAAGGCATTTGGCACAGTAAAGATTTTACTTAGAAAAATCTTTTACATTGATGGATTGGGAGACTTAATATCATCAAAGTGTCCATATTACTGAAAGCAATTTACAGAAAAAAATGTGATACCAATCAAAATACCAAGGACATTTTTCTCAGATATAGAATAAATGATACTGGAATTCATATGGACACAGAGTAGATCCTGAATAGCTAAATCAATCTTATACAGCAAAAACAAAGCCATTGGCATCACAATACCAGATTTCAAGACATACTATAGGGCAATTATAATCAAAGCAGACTGGTACTGGCACAAAAGCAGTTGGATAGGCCAATGGAACAGAATTAAAACTTCAGAAATCAATCCATGCATCTACAAACAACTTATCTTTGAAAGGAACTAAAAGCAATCCCTGGAGAAAAGACAGTCTCTTCAACAAATGGTGCTGGGAAAACTGGATCCTCACATTCAGAAGTTTAAGCAAGACTCCCTACCTTGCACCTTACACAAAAATCCACTCAAAATGAATCATAGACCTAAACCTACAATCTGATACCATCGAATTATTACAAAATATTGGGGAAACCCCACAAGACATGGGCATAGGCAAAGACTTCTTAGAAAAGACCCCAGAAACACAGGCAATCAAAGCTGAAATTGGCAAGTGGGATTACATCAAATTAAGAAGTTTCTGCACTGCAAAAGAAACACTCAGCAAAGTGAAGAGGCAACAAACAGAATGGGAGAAATTCCTTGCAAACTATGCAATTGATAAAGGTTTAATATCCAAAATATATAAAGAGCTCAAGAAATTCAACAACAACAAAATAAACAATCCAGTTAAAGAAGAAATCCAATTGGCCAACAGACACATGAGAAAATGCTCAGGTTCACTTGCCATCAGGGAAATGCAAATCAAAACCACAATGAGGTCTCACCTCACCCCAGTTAGAATTGCTTTCATTACAGAAATCAACAAACAACAAACGCTGATGAGGATGTAGGGGAAAAGGTACCCTAATCCACTGTTGGTGGGAATGTAAACTTATCCAGCCACAGTGGAAGACAGTATGGAGATACCTCAGAAATCTGAATATAGGCCTATCATATGACTCAGCCTTCCCACTTCTGGGTATTTACCCAAAGAAAATGAAATCAGCATATGAAAGAGTGATCTGTACCTTCTTGTTTATTGCATCTCAATTTACAATAGCTAAGATATGTAATGAATTTAGATGTCCAGCAACTGAAGACTGGATAAAGAAATTATAGGATATATATATATATATATATATATATATATATATATCATGGAATACTACATTGGTTAAAAAAAATGAAATCCTGTCATTTGAAACAAAATGGATGCAATTGGAAACCATTATACATAGTGAAATAATCCAGTCCCCAAAAGACAAATACTATATGTTCTCCCTTATCTGTGGTAACTAATAGAGTACCTAAAAGGTATTATACAGAAGTGAAATTGACACTTAGAGATGTGATGACTTTGAACATCCCTTGAATTGACTGTTGAGGAATAGCTTTTTGTTGTTGTTGTTCATACTATTTGTTTGCACACTTTACTTAATATATGGTTCACCATTTATGTATAAAGTTAATTGAAAATAGATCTTAGTAAAAAATAGGAATGCGAATAGGAGAGGGAGGAGGAAGAAGGGTAGGAGTGTGGATGGAAGGGAGGGTAGGATGGGAAGAATCACTATGTTCCTAAATTTGTGTTTATGAAATGCATGAAGTTTGTATACTTTAAATAAAAGATTTCTGGATTAAAAAAAAGTTGTTGTAAGGAGAAAGTAAGTTTTACAGGTAAGATTTTAACATGTACAACTTAAAAAACAAAATAAATAAGTTATTATTAAAAATGTTACTTGGGTAATCATATCCCATATTGAGTTCCCATTTAAGTCCTAGTTTTTCTTTCTCTAATCCAATTTCATGCCAATGTGAACCCTGGAGGCAGCAGATGATGACTCAAGTACTTGGTTCCCTGACACTCTTGTGGATAAAACAGTTTGGATTCCAGAATCCAGCTTTTACCTGGAACAGCCCCTGGTACATTTGGCTTACCAGTGGATCAAAGGGCTCTCTCTCTCTCTCTCAATCTCTTTCTGTTCGCGTCTGTGTCTCCTTCTTTCATTCTGCCTTACAAAGAAAATATGAATAAATGAATAAAATTTAAAAACTATAATTTCCTTTCTTCTACTTGCTTGCTTCCTAATTTATTGAAATGAGAACTTAGATTATCTATTTGTGAATTTCCTCTTTTATAATGTACATATTTTACAAATTATTTTTTTATTCTCACTATTGTATTCATTGAGTACAGGTTATCACATAGATGTATTTTCATTTTAGTTCAGTTCCACGTACTTTTAAAATATATCTTTAGAGTCCCTTTTGGATCCATGATTGCTTGGAAGTATAGTTTTGTTTTGTTTTCTTTTCTTTTCTTTTGGTTTGCTTTCTGCTTTTTGTTTTAATTTTTGCTTTGTTGTTGGCAGTATTTGGATTTACAATTTCCTGTTATCTTTACTGATTTCTAGTTTGGTTAATTTGTAGCTAGTAGCTACAAACTAACTCTGTATTATTTACTTTTTATTTTAATTGCTCATATTCAATTTATGACCCAGGATCTTGCTATGGTGATATATGTTCTAAGACCTCTTGAGGAGAAATAAGGATGTGTTATTCAAAAGAATGATACATTTAATGTGCCTAGGGTTTTTGTTTGTTCTGCATATTTTTGATAGCGTCACAGTTTCCACTTATATGCCTTCCTATCAATTACTTTTTTTAAACTTCATTTGGATTGACTTATAGTGTTTTTGATGCATCTGTTTTATAGCTTTTTTGTGTTTTTTCTAGGAATTATATATCCACAATTTATGGTCTGCTTCTATCATCATCTTACCAATGTGAGTGAAGTGTAGATATTCTACTTCCTTCATGCCTTTTTATGCTCCATCTCTTATAATGTAATGTCTTAAACATTTTCTCTCCATATATTTAGAGACATATCAGAAAATATTATAATTTTTGCTTCAAACATCAAATATAATTTAGGAAACTTTAGAAAAGGAAAGTCTACCCATTTTTGCTTACTGCATACTTTCTTCTCACTTAATATTCCAAGGTTCCTTCTTATATTATTTCCTTTCTGTTTGAAGGATCGGCTCTACCCATTTTTTTCTTTGAGAGTGAGTATACTAGTGACAAGTCTTAATGTTTCTTCATCTGAAAATTTCTATTTTAAAAATATTTATTTATTTTAGAGAAAGAGAGTGTGAGGAACAGTAACAGAGAGGCACAGATATCTCCCATGCACTGGCCCACAGTCCAAATGCCCACAACAGCCTGGGCTGGGCCAGGCTAGGCTATAGCCAGGAACAAGGAACTCAATCTGTGGCAGAGACTCAAATACTTTAGTCATCACTATTCACTCTCTTTCTGGGTACAATGAATAGGAAGATAAAGTTGGAAGCAGAGGTAGAAGTCAATCCCAGGCACTGTGATAAGGAATGTGGGGATTCTAGGCAGCATCTTAACTACCAAGCCAAATGCCTGGCCCTGAGAGTTGCTCCATTTTCTCCTTATTCCTGAAGGATATTTCCCCTGGATATAGAATTCTGAGTTGACAGCTCTTTTCATTTAGATCCTGAAAAATGTTTTGTGATTTCCTTCAAGCTTCCATGATTTTTAATAAGAAATCTGTTATACAAATATTTTTCTTTTAATAGACAAAGTGTCATTTCTCTCTTTTATTTATTTTTATTTTGTATTTTATGAATTATTTTTAGTTTTCAAAAGTTTGATTAGATGGGTCTTAGCATAGACTATGGTTATCCTATTAAGTTCTTTCAGTTTGAAATCTCTTGCCAAATTCTATAATTTTTTCCAGTCATTTCTTTGAGTACCTTTTTGATCCCAAATTATTTCTCTTCTTCCTCTATTTTTTGATTACATACCTGTTTTAGAGTTTTTGTTAGAGCTTCATTGGTTTCTCGGAGGATCTAATCTATTTTTTTTTTGTCTATTTTCTTTTTTGTTCAGATTTGTTGCTTTCTATTATTCTGCTTTTCAGTTCACTGACTTTCTATTCTTCTTTTCACTGTTGTATCTATCTACTGGATTTTTATTTAGGTGAATGCATTTTTTTATTTTAAGTTTTCTATTTGATTCTTCTTTTAGGTAAATCTTTAAAATTTCCTTGGTGATTCTATTTTTATTTTTATTTGTTCCAAGGATGTTTGTAATTGTTCGTTGAAGTAGTTTTACTACTTATTTAAAGATGCTTCTTTAATATTCTTCTGATATAACCTAACATCTCCATTATGTCTGTTCTATATTTATTGATTATGTTTTTTCATTTAGTTTGAGAATGTTCTGGTTCTTAGTTTGATTTTCAACTAAGTAATTATAATTTTTATATTATGGATTTTATTTATACCTTCTATTTTAACTGATTTTTTTTCCTCATACAACTCCGGCAATGAAAGGAGGTTGCTCCCTCTCTGTTGTCAAGGGGAGATAGAAACCAGGTACTCTGTGGATACCTGAGTAGAGGCTTCCTCATTAGAGTTGAGTGAGGGTGGGATTTCTGGCTCCCTATGTGGTTGCCACCTGGCATTGTGGTTGGGTTGGTTTCATTATTGTTGCATAATGATGAAAGTCCTAACTCTCCTCTAGGTTTCTTCTGATAACATTCCATTTGGAAGGAGTATGGCCTTTGATAAAGTCTAGGAATGTCACATGACATTCTACTGACAATTAGGTATTTACAAATGTCTTAGCTAGAATCAAAACTCTGGCTTTATATTACATCCTTATCTGACATCATCACACTGTAGATTTAAAGATGTTATTGATTTACTTGAGAAGCAGAGTTACACAGAGAGGGAGAGACAGAGAGAAAGGTCTTCCATCTGCTGGTTCACTCCTTAAATGGTTGCAGTGGCTGGAGATGGACCGGAGCTGGGCTGATTGGAAGCCAAGGAGCCAGGCGCTTCCTCCTATTCTCCCTTTTGGGTGCAGGGGCCCAAGCACTTGGGCCATATTCCATTGCTTTCCGAGGCCATAGCAGAGAGCTGAGGCAGAAAAGGAGCAGCCAGAATTCAAACTGGCACCTGTATGGGATGCTGACCCCACAGGCGGAGGCTTAGCCTACCATGCCACAGCACCGGCCCACACACTGCAGTTTTAGAACACCACATTACAGTCTCATCAGGGAGGAAGCGTAATCTCACACAACCATCATTGTCATACATGAATCTGGCCCATGGTTTATTTTCCAACATTTGGCTGGCGTAGAGACATTGCCAAAAGTTTTCTATCTTGTTAGGCTACTACTTTCCTCTGTTTTTGACTAGTAACTCCAGACTTTTGTGAACGTACTGTATGTCTGTGCCCATGGTGTTTCCATATTCTGCATTCTTCAGCATCAAGTCTAGGATATTTGAGGCAAAAAGGTAAAGTAAAATAATTCACTACTCCATCATTCCTTGTATTTCCAAAACCCTAGGTTTACCTCCTTCTAGCTCCTTTAGAGTCCCCTTTTATTTGTTGTCTGTATGTATGTGTGCATGTGTATACAAAAACTGACCAGAGTTTTTAGTTGTTCTTAGCAATAAAGACAGGAAATCATATTCCACCTTCAAACAATAAAACAAAATTTCATTTATAGAATAAGAGCCTTGTAAACAATCAAGTCTCAATTCTCTTTCCCTTTCTTAGCACCATTCTTCAAATATAATTTACCTTTAACATAGGCTATAAATATCCATTGGTATTTATTAATTTAGACAATCACCTTTTTTAAGACAATTAAAATCTAATTTAAAATACTGTTACCTCAATTATATCCTTCAGGTCATTCTTCCATTTCTTTGTGTAGATGAAAGTTTTCCTTTGGTGTCATATTTCTTAACCTGAATGACTTTTAACATGTCTGAAAGAACAAAAATGCCAACAATTAATTCTGCTCACTATTGCTTTCTGAAATTTATATCTTCTTTACATTCTGAGCATATTTTTGTTTCATGTAGAATTTTGGTGGACAATTTTTTTCCCTTTTCTTGTACATAGGATATTGTTATAAGTCTTCTGACTTATTTAGCTTTCTAACATGAGACTGTTTCAGTTCTTATTTTTGCTCTTCATATTCAATGTGTCTTTTAGCTCTTAGTACCCCCATTTTTTCTTCAATAAATTATTTCATTGCTTAAACATTTTGATTAACATGTAATACTAGTACATTTTTATGGGATGCAGTGCAACATTTCAACACATATGCACAGCATAAACATAGGAAGCAAGGAAATCAGCCTTTCTACTTCTTTATCCTTTCTTGATGTTTGGAGCCTAGCAGCTCCTCAGCTCTGATTGTTTGTTTGTTTATTTATTTGTTTATTTTTAAGTGTAAAGCTCTTCGAACAGCGCTTGCCATATTTTTTTTATCTTTTTTTAAAAAAGATTTATTTATTTGAAAGTATTACACAGAGAGAGGAGAGGCAGAGAGAGAGAGAGAGAGAGAGAGAGAGAGAGTCTTCCACCCGATGGTTCACTCCTCAATTGGCTGCAATGGCCGGAGCTGCACCAATCTGAAGCCAGGAGCCAGGAGCCTCCTCCAGCTCTCCCACATGGGTGTAGGAGTCCAAGGACTTGGGCCAGCATCTGCTGCTCTCCCAGGCCATAGCAAAGAGCTGGATCAGAAGTGGAGCAGCCAGGACTTGAAATGGCGCCCATATGTGATGCCAGTGCTTCAGGCCAGGATGTTAACTCACTGTGCCACAGCACCTGCCCTGCTCTAGTTGTTTATACAGTATATAATATGATAGTGTGCACTATATTCACCCCACTATACATCAGAGCACTACAACTGGTTACTTCTTTCTGACTGTCTTTTGGTACCTGTTGTCCAAGATTCCTTTCCACTATTGGTCACTCTTCCCTAGCTTGTGGTAACCACTTTCTAAGTTATCTGACTAACATAAAGATTTTTCCTTTAGCTTTAGTTTTAGAATTTTAGTTTTAGTTTTAGTTTTAGAATTTTGGGTCTTTTTAAAGGAGGGAGGGTCTACCTTATTTAGTCTTATTTCAAATGTTCAGTTTTCAAGTCAACAGATGAGCTTATTGAAGGCACCTTTCATCTCTGTTACTATATTTTCATTTCTATCATTTCCATTCAATTCTTTTTTTAAGATTTATGTATTTATTAGAAAGGTAGAGTTATAGAGAGACAGAGAGAGAGAGAGAGAGAGAGAGAGAGAGAGAGAGTGAGTGAGTGTGTGAGTCTTCCAACCACAGTTTCATTTCCCAAATGGCCACAATGGCTGGAGCTGGGCTGATCTGCAGCCAGGAGCCAGAGGCTTCCTCTGGGTCTCTCACATAGGTGCAGGAGCCCAAGGATTTGTGCCATCTTCTACTTCTTTCCCAGGCCATAGCAAAGAGCTGGGTCAGTAACAGAGTAGCCAGCACACGAACAGAGATGCCCATATGGGATGCTGGCACTGTAGATGGCAGCTTTACCCACTACACCTCAGCCAGCCTCTCCAATTTTAGTATATGTGCTGCCAAAGCGAGCACGGTGCCAGCCTCTCCATTCAGTTCTTTACTACAATGTCTATGTCTCTGCTGAATTCGCTCATTTGTTCCATTCATATTATACACCTTTTCCACTAGAGAGTTAATATGTTACTTGTTATTTACAATTCTTGCCTTAAATGACACACCTCCAAAATGAGTGTCATATTTTAATCTGATCCTACTAAATTTTTTATAACGTTTTGATTTTTCTGTTGTAATTTCAAATTTTGGTTGAAAGATACATGCCATGGGACCGTCAGTGTGGCACACTGTGACCTGGCATCCCATATGGGTGCTGATTCATTTGTGTAGGATTGGGATCAGAAGTATTTTTTTAATAATGACCATTCAGTTCTTGATTTAAGTTATCATTTTGTGCTTGAATTATGAATTGTATCTTCATCTCTTTTTCCAAACCAGGAAATCTAATCAGCTGTTCTTTTTCTTGCACACTTGCTTCCTTGGTGGAGGAAGGGAGTGGATTTCAAAGGAGGGGACCTTCTCAGTCTCAGGAAGATGTGATGCCCTTTTCCCCAGTGGTAGGGAATTTTTATGATCTGCTCCAATAATGTGTTTTTGTTTTGTTTTGTTTTGTTTTGTTTTGTTTTGTTTTTTGACAGGCAGAGTTAGACAGTGAGAGAGACAGAGAGAAAGGTCTTCCTTTGCCATTGGTTCACCCCCCCCAAATGGCTGCTACGGCCAGCGCGTTGAGGCTGCCATGCTGTGCCAATCCGAAGCCAGGAGCCAGGTGCTTCTCCTGATCTCCCATGTGGGTGCAGGGCCCAAGCACTTGGGCCATCCTCCACTGCACTCCCGGGGAAACGGCAGAGAGCTGGACCGGAAGAGGAGCAACTGGGACAGAATCCAGCGCCCCGACTGGGACTAGAACCTGGGATGCCTGCGCCACAGGCGGAGGATTAGCCTAGTGAGCCGCCACACCAGCCTCCAATAATGTTTTACTGCCCATTCTCCAGGAAAGGGATTTTTCTGTTTCCTTTCTCCAGTTTTGATGAATGTTTATCTATACCCTGAGTGTGACAGGGTAAAACCTTCCCCCAGCTACTTAAGAATTCTGTTCCATGTGGATACAGAAATGAAAAATAAAAGATGCCATGCCTTCACCATACCAACTTCTGTTTCTGTTGGAAGAATACACAAACATACATACATATATATACATGCATACATACATATACATATATGTATATGTATATATACATATGTATATGTATATACAACATATATATATATGTATATATATGTTGGCTTCCATGTGGGTTCTGCTTTCCCCTATATTCAAGAAAGTATTGATTTTGTGCATTATCCAGCTTTTGGTTGTTGTAAGGGTGAAAGTGACAGTCTTCCCAGTTTTCTATATCCTAACACAAAGCTGAAAGTTACAGCGATATTTTAAAATAAACTCTACAGTGGCATTTCTAACTCTAAAATATAAGGATATGCTCTAGCCAAAATTTAGAATTACTAAATTACTATATATGGGGGTTAAAAATAACTCAACTCTTAGTTTGGGGAATTTTATATGAAATTTCATAAATATGGAATAATATTCTTTAGTTAACTTCAGAATAATCACATTAATTTTCCTATGTTAAACAAGTGTTCCATATATCAAGGATTTAAGACAGTCTTAGAAAATTAAACTTAAGTTCTACTCAAAATTCCTCCATGTCTTTCTGCAGAACATGGATAGAGGCATGGGGGAGGTACTGGCAGTCATTGGAAGAAGAAGCTACTGCTAAGTGGGAGATAAACTCCTGCAATTAAATGAAAAAATACTTGAGTTACTTACAGAGGTATAACAGGGAACTAACCAGAAGTGTCTCTACTGGGAACATTCACCTACAACTCTGCTTTATGCAGTATGCTCTTAAACTTAGGAATTATTTTATCCATATACACAAGTAAAAAATCATCTTGGTTTACTGTCATAGCCCCAGGTATCTTAGGAACTCTTGTAATAGAAGATCCGTATTTCTTCTTACAAGAGATATAAAATGTCATTGTATTCTCACATGTTTCTATAAAAAATGTTTTCACAGGAGGATAAAAAGAGTTATACTTGCAACAAAATACTGGCTAATTCCAGATTTTAAATAATGATGAGTACTTTTTTTTTTTCCAAAATCATCCTGAACTTATCCTCAAACAATTCATGTCCTCAGAGTTACCAAGATCTTATAAGATAGAAAAGGAAGGAGTGGAAGAAGATTGCTGAAACCTTGGCTTTCATTTTCCTTTAACTTTGAGAAAAGTAGCTACTTTTATCTTGCTGATTTATTTATGAGACATAAGAAAGAAACCTGTCCTGGGGCATTCCTCAGAACAGCATATGAGCATCAAGGAAAACCAAAAGGGACAGATTGATAAAAATAAGAATCATCTCAACCAGTATCCTGATTGTGAATCAGAGCTTTTGTGACATGTTGTTATTTGAAAGAGTTTCCTTTCTTGATTAGCTTTCATTCTCACCTGTTCTGTAGTGCTAGGTCCCTGCTGAGCTGACCCTGAGAATAAAGGTGTTTTTGTGAAATTTTCAATCCTGTTCCTTGCCACATGGAGTTCAAAGTTTCCCTGAACTCCATGGAACTTTCCTGATTCACATGCAACGTCTGGGCCTTTGAAATTTACCCAGTAAGAAAGAAACAAGGTTTGTGGTCAATATTAGATGGAAATCCTAAGATAAGTGTTAGGATCTTATAAAAAAACATTGTACACAGAATATATCACAAATACAACAGGAAGAATTCTATGCAATAGACATGACCCCTTATACTGTTCTATCCACAATCCAGAAGGTATGAAAAATTATTGTCAATTAGAATGACTTACTTTTTTACTTAGTAAAGTAGCTCAATGAATTTCAAGATTTATAAATATTTGCACTGTCTTGGTATGGTCTCTCTATTTAATACATTAATAAGGATATATAGATTTTTTTACTAATACCTGGGGGAAGAGGAAAGAAGGAATCTAATAATATGGTGAGATGTTAGGCTTGGGGAAAATTTATATGAATTTGCCTGAGGAATATTTAAGGGGAGGTCTAGTATTAAGTTTTAGGTTTTCTTTGTTATGTAGTATTGTACAATTACTACATCTATTGGTCCCCTATGTTAAAGATCGTAGATGAAGGAAAGAAAAACCATGTTCATGGAAGAATAAAGCAAAATGGTGAAAGACACTAAATACAGGCACTAACTAAATAGACTCAGGGTTCTGTTTTGTTTTCAGTTTTTCTTCTTTGATAGACAAAAAGGGCACTGAATGATTCTTGATGGTCATGTTTAGAAACACACAACATATAATTTCTTAATAGAGGTAAGGCCAGTATGAAGGCAAAGAGCTGTTAATAGCTGTACCCTAAGAGTTAACAGCAAATTCAAATGTCTCCTAAAACATTTGATATCCAAATAGAAAATGATCCAAGAAGTAGCATATTTAGGTTTAAGTGAATCAAAAAGGGTTTGCCAGGCAGTAAGGCAGCAGAAGATATAAGCTTTGAAGTATTTACACTTTTGCTTATTTGCAACTATAGTAGATATTAGTGCAGCTACCAATATTTTCAGTTGTCTTCCTGTAACTGGGAATAATGTAACATATGTGGACAATTTTCATTACTTTATGTAAAGCTGGGAAGATGATGTTTCAAGGATGGACTTTTGGCTTTCCCTTTACTCATGTCCTAAGACACAAATTGCTTTGTTCCTTACCTCAACTTCCTTTCCAGAGAAGAAGAATCTGGTCAGGCAAGGTCTGCTCTTACCACCTGTAGACCTCAAGGACCACCATGATCAAAGAGTGAGGGAATGGCTGTCATCCATCTAGTGAGAAGCAATGGCACCTGACACCAGAGATCTGAAGCTATTTCGTGATTTTGCCATACCAGCACCCCCTTCCTTGCTACTCCTTTATAAGTTCCCAAACACCTTTATCCAGCAGAATAGTAGTCCTTGAAACTTGGAAGTCTGCTAAGCTTTCCTCTGTCAACAGATTAAATATTTTCTTTCCTTTACCCCAAAACCTCATCCTCATTGCTTTTATGAGCACCAGGAAACAGGACTGAGTTATGGTAACTCTTCTTCCAGAAACAAAGAGGGTTTGTCATGGCACAACTTTATGATGTTGATCTTTTTTGAATAACTTGATTTGGGCAACAAAATTTATGAATTTAAATATGTCAGATCCAGTTAGAAGTACTCTTTCTCTATCACCATGAGGCAAAAAAAGTGAATATTTATTATGGAACTGAAATGCTGATTCTCCATATGGAGAATTGGTAACATGGAAAATTGCTCCATCACTCTTGCAAAAGCAAGAAATTAATCTTTATTTTAAGCCAGAAATATTTTTGGATTGTTTGTTACCAAAACAAATCCCTGACTAATACCATTATGTGCCCTTCTGTTAGGATTTTTAGAAATGTATTAAAGTAGTTGTCTGATACTTAGTCTTTAAAGGATGTTTTATTTTAGCATTTTCAAGACTTATCTGATGATTTTATTATTTGCAGATTCACTTAGGATTAATTTTCCACCCAAAACATCAAGCCATTATCATTTAAGGCATAGATCAGTTCTTAAATCAATCTTGTCTCAGTGCAAGTGTGTTGTAATTATTTTGAGGTATGTCTCAAGTGATCCATTACTAATAATTATTAAATACCTAAGTTCATGAATTGAATAACATTTCCCAAATTAAAGTGGATTCATATTTATCATATAAGGGCAATTTTACTTCTTGCACTCTAATATTGAACTGGAGTGAAAGGTATGAAAATACAAATAGTTTAAAATAAATGTGGCTATGCCTAGCAGACAATATCACATATGACCTTTATCATATATGTCTATTGGCACAGATATTTAAACATTCTATCATGGGTCACCAAAGACCAAAGACTGATGACACTTTGTATGTTTTAGTTACTGGCATAATGTTATCTTTTCAGCTATGAGATTTGGAGTCAATATAAGACCATCAAATAGGCAAAATTGAATTCTTATTGTTAAAGTCTGAAGCCCACCTCCTCTACTTCAAACAGGTATCTTTATATTTGTTTACATAAAGGTCATCTGCATAAAATTATTTTAAGGGAATGATTCTACATTAGGAAAGAAGAACTTAAACATAAAATACACAATAAGCAAAGACTCTTATTCAACTAAAAAAGAAAGAGCAAAGAAGCCAAGCATTGCTGAAACACAGTAAATTTTATACTGGGGCTGAAATTTAATTTTTCTAAAACTGTTCAATATGCTTTTAGAAAAAAATAGTTCAATAATGGTCAGGAAATTCATTTTACTGTTTTTCTTTTCCTTTTTCTCTTTTGCTAACCATGGCTGTATCAAATGCATACCATTTACTGTCTCTTTTTACATTTATTTTCATTTTACTTGAAAGACAAAGACACATACACTCAGGATAAGTGAGAAATAGAGAAGCAGAAAGAAATCTTGCATCTGCTGGTTCACTCTCCAAATGTTCACAATAGCCAGGGTTGGGCTAGGCTGAAGTCAGGGGCCTGGACTCTGTCCCGTGTCCCACATGGCTGGCAGGGACTCAACTGCTTGAGCCATTATCTTCTGCCTCCAGGATGTGCAATGTTAATAACTGAATCTGAAGCGATGTAGCTGGGACTCAAAACAGGCACTCTTATATAGGATGTGGGTCACCCAAGCTGCCGTGCCAAATACCGGACCCCAGCCATTTTTCAGTTTGTTTGTTTCTTTGTTTTAATGCCTTTCTTCTGAATAAGTACTCTTCACTATGGCTTCAGGTTAGGGGACATTCACTCTTTTTTTGATCTGAAGCCTTATGAATTTTGGAAAATAGTCAGAGGCAATGCAAAGCAATAGGAATAATCAGAGCTTTGGATTACATAAATCTGTGTGAATATTGATTCTTAAACCTCCCAGCTCAGCCACTGGTATTACTAATTAAGCTTTTCCAGAATCACTCCTTTATCTGAAAAGTGGCCAGAATACCGATTTATATGTCTATAGTGAAGGTAACATGAAAATTTTCAGAGATCACTCAGCAGCATACCATGAAATCTTTTCTTGAAGTTTACCTTTGAAACTATCAAACGTTAAATCTACCAAAGAATTTATTCAAAGACCAAGTAACACTGTGGGCAAGAGAACTGGTAATAAGGCCTAACTTCCCAGGTCCAAATATGTTTTAAATATTTATTTGTTGTCAGCCTTCAGGGAAAATGTTACAGCTGATGCAAACAAACCCTGGAAACTTGTCCTATCGACCAAGAAGTATGTGGTCGATGACTGAGCAGACAAGAAGGCGATTTTAGCATAGTTTATTGGAAAAAGTGAAGAGACAGAAATTTCTACACCTGATAGACCAGGTAGATGTCTCAGTAAAAAATTAAGTGCACAGCCCGCATTCACGCTGGGGTTTTTATGGACATGAGTACAGGTGCCCATTTTTTCTCCCCTCCTTCCTCTTCTGGGAAAGTCCGGGTGGAGAATTTTGGGATGTGGAATTCCACTAAGCAAACACCTTTGAACAATATTGGCCATCAAGCTTCCTCACTATTGGAGAAGCAAATGACTCCTTCAGTCCAGTGATTAGAACCTTGTCAGACCAGTTGTATCACTCCCTCAGTTCAGTGAACTCCTTTTGATAAAGGACTAGCAAGGACACCTTGGGCTGGGGGAGACAGGGAAGAGGCTGGTTGCTGTTTTCAATGCTTGTTTCTTCATTCCATTGCACATAGATTTGTTTTCTTTCAAACTTCTCCTTCTGTTCAGCCCTTCTTACACACATAGGCTAATATTCACCTAGCTGCCTTAACAAAATTACTCAGCTTTCCTGTTCCATATCACTACTCTTTTTAAACCAAGGGTTGGGGGTGTCTGACCTCCAAATATATTTGGTCTGGCCCTGCCAGTGCAACTGTAGGAGGACTGGAAATTCAATAAATCTAGGTATCTCTATTCATAGCAACAAAAATGAATCTTTAGTGGATCACAATAATATGGTAAATTTTGTGGGACAAACAAGGATTGTACATTATAGAGCAGACAGGACACATATGGGTACATGACAAGACAGATACATATGATTCTTGTTGGCTGCCCGCAACCCATCTGCCTGTATTGTAGTGCCAGGTAGGCTGAGGGTATACAGGTTGCAAAAATGTTAACATTGTGGCAAAACTACACTAATCCACTAATGATGAGATGCAATGTGATGAGATGATTCCTTGCAATGTTGATGACCTTACCTCTGATGACTATGATGATGTAGTCGACTTCTTCGTTGACTCAGATGATAACTCCAATTCAACCTTTATCAACACGTACATGATCAAAAATCCTCACAAAAGCTGAATTTCAGCTGAGGGTTAAGGAAATTATAGTGCACAGAAAAGACCTCCAAGAGCCAGTGACATGGATGTTAGATATGTTCTGATCAAAGATATGGACAGTGACCAAAGCAAAATAATCATGTCATACACTGAAGAGTTATCAAAATTTAAGTGTGGTGACATCCTACAAATGACGACTAACTACAAAAGGAGTTGAAGCACAGTACCCATCTTTTCCAAGAGAAACAGACAGATGATTATTTGTTGAAGTCAAAGGTAAACTGGATGTGCCTGCTTTGTGGCAGTGTGTTAGCAGTAATGAAATGAAAAAGCCAATCTGGAGCGCCATGACAGCTCAAAGCATGCTACATTCAATGACTTGGGAGGCTAAACGCCTCTGGGTAAAAATCAGTGCTCTTCAACAGAGTTTGGAATCACAGCAAGCCTCTCACCAGGCCTCACTGTGACAGACATTATTCAGATGAATTATGTAGTGAGCCCAGCTAATAACACAGAAGCTGAGGCCTCATGTAGAGGGAAGATTTGTGAAGGAATGCCGGGTGGCTTCTGAGAGCTGTTAGCACCAGACAAAGTAAAATTGCTTCAGAATGTTTGCTTGTCTTGGACAACCACCTCAGATCAGGTTACTGATTTAGCACAAGATATTGAAAAAACACCAAAGGATGCTGCAGATTTGCAATTTTTCTCTGTGCTTTGTGATGAATCACATACATAACAAATACTGTCCTGCTGGCCATTTTCACTTGTGAGATCACTGCAGAGTGTGACACATGAGAGGACCTGCTGTCACTGGAAGCCATGCATAGCACTACCAGATTTGGGGCTTGAGAGACTTGTTTATCAATGACGAAACTTAAATTAACATTGGAAAAGTTAAGTGGCTTCACTACAGATGGAGCTCTAGCCATGGTTGGCTCACACAAAGGGTTGATTGTGGGGCCAGCTCTGTGGTGTAGTGAGCTAAGCCTCTACCTGCTGGGCTGGCATTCCATAGGGGTGCCAGTTCTTGCCCCAGCAGCCCCTCTCTGATCCAGGTCTCTGCTATTGCATGAGAAAGCAGTAGAAGATGGCCCAAGTGCTTGGGTCCCTGCACCCATATGAGAGCCCCAGAAGAAGCTCCTGGCTCCTGGTTCCAGATCAGCCCAGCATCTGTTGCAGCCGTTTGGGGAGTAAACCAGCAGGTAGAAGACTTGTCTCTCGCTCTCTCTGTCTATAACTCTACCTCTCAAATAATATTTTCTTTAAAAAAGAAAAATGATTGATTATATTTATCAAGAAACAACTGAGTTGCCTTAGTCCTGATCCAGTTGATGTAATTATGTGCCATTGCATCATACACCAAAAAAATCTCTGCACAGTCATTGTGGCTCAACGACACGATGTCAACAGTAATGCCAGGCATACATTTTGTCAAAAGCAGAGAGTTTAGTAGTCACTAGTTTAAGGAGTTACTGCATGATCATAACTCTGAGTATACTGGTCTTGTTTATCACTGCGAAGCATAGTGGCTGATTCATGGGAACCTGCTCAAGAAGCTTTGTGAACTGTAGGAGGAAGTCAAGGGGTTCATGGAAATGAAGGGAAAAATTGGTCAAGGAACTCAGCGATAGCAAGTGGTTGTGTGACCTAGACTTCACAGCAGACCTTACCAAATACCTACCAAAGTGGAATGTCAACCTGCAGGGCTCCAACCAGCTTCTCAGTCCCCTTTTTCTTTCCTTTTTTTTTTTTTTAAAGATATATTTATTTATTTTAAAGTCAGAGTTACACAGAGAGAGGAGAGGCAGAGAGAGAGAGAGAGAGAGAGAGAGAGAGGCCTTCCATCTGATGGTTCACTCCCCAATTGACTGCAACAACTGGCCCTACACCCATCCAAAGCCAGGAGCCAGGAGTCTCTTCCAGGTTTCCCACATGGGTGCAGGGGCCCAAGGACTTGGGCCATCTTCTACTGCTTTCCCAGGCCATGGCAGAGAGCTGGATTGGAAGTGGAGAAGCCGGGACTAGAACTGGCACCCATAAGGGATGCCGGTGCTTCAGGCCAGGGTGTTAACCTGCTGTTGCGCCATAGCACCAGCCCCACCCCTGTTTCAAATCATTTGAAGCTAAATCAAGGCTGTGCAAAGTACAACTCCAAAGGAATGACACAATGCATTTTTTTTTTTGACAGGCAGAGTGGACAGTGAGAGAGACAGAGAGAAAGGTCTTCCTTTGCCATTGGTTCACCCTCCATTGGCCAGCGTGGCCAGCCCGCTGCGGCCAGTGCACCGCACTGATCCGAAGCTAGGAGCCAGGTGCTTCTCCTGGTCTCCCACGGGGTGCAGGGCCCAAGCACTTGGGCCATCCTCCACTGCACTCCCTGGCCACAGCAGAGAGCTGGCCTGGAAGAGGGGCAACCGGGACAGAATCTGGTGCCCCGACCGGGACTAGAACCCAGTGTGCCGACGTGGCAAGGTGGAGGATTAGCCTATTGAGCCATGGCACTGGCCAACACAATGCATTTCCTCACTCTGGAAGGTCAAAAGCTTTCTAGGCCACTTGAACATGCTGTTGAAGGTTCAAAAGTAATTTAGTCATCTCCTGAAAGATTCAAGGGCTTGAAAAGTAAACAAATGGATTTGAACATCTCTGCTACACCATTCAGTGTGGATCCAACTGATGTGCCTGATAACCCACAACATGAAACCATTCAGCTGCAAAGTAATTATGAGCTGAAAACTAAATACAACAACCTCCCACTGCTTGAGTTTTATAAATGTGACATAAGCAATGATGAATTCTCCACTTTGAGGAGACATGCATTGAAATATGCATCTGTGATCAGAGTAACTTATTACTGCAAGCAGTTCTTTCCAAAACATCATTGCAAAGAGTTGACCATATCCCCGACTGTCACAAACATAGAAAAGCAGTTGTGAGTAGCAACATCATCAATACCAGCTAGCATCACCAAAGAGAAACAGTTCCAGTCATCATACTTGAGAAGAGTTAATTGAATGTTTGACCAAATGTAGCAGGTTAATTTTTAAGGTGATAATTTTGTATGGCACGAGAATGATGTTATAAATATCCAAATGACCTTTGGCAGAAAAAAGTTTCTTCACTCCTGTTTTAAATAAAATATAAATTCGTTATGAAGGTAGAATGATTTAAAGAACATTCACTATGTGGAAAATACTACATTGATATAATTTTTACTTGTAATATCTATTAAGTATGGTTGTTGTGGCAAAGGATATGCTACCCCAAAATATAGCATCTTGATATTTGAGAAAACAGCAGAAGCTGGAAAGTTACTTGCCTACTCCTCACCCTTTCCCCATAAAACAGATCATAACACCTAGGAAAGTCAATCTCTGACCTTATTCTACCCATGTCCTCTGAAGTAGGTCAAAAGACTCTCATATGACTGTTCATCATTTGGCTAATTTCTAAAGTTCCAGACTTTCTCTAGTTTTTGTCTTCTGATCCCTCACTAGAAACTCAGTGTTCCATTCATGGCAATACATTTTCTAAACGGATCTTCCTCTTCTGCATCTGTGTCTATTACCCCCTTCCAAAGCCAGTTCTATATTTTCAGGTATAATTATAGCAAAACCCTTCTATTCACTACCAGTTTTTTGTCTTAATTCATTTTTTGTTGCTATAGAAAATAACTGAGGCAGCATACTTTATAAAGAAAATAACTATTTTGGCTCATGGTTTTGGAGGCCAAGAAGTTCAAGAGCATGGAATAAGCATCTGATTGACTTTAGTTGAAGGTGTTGTGCTACATCACAACACAGTAGCCAGCATGTTCAAAGATGAGACACACATGTAAGATAGCACACAAAGGATGCTGAGCTCTTTTATAACAACTCTCGTAGCAATAATCCCATCCTGCTATCTAATCCATTCTCAGAAGAAATGTATTAACCACTTCTGAGGTTGGTGGCCTCATGACCTAATCACCTTTCACTAGACCCTATCTCTTAGAGGTCCCATTACTTCTCAATACCACTTTGGGGACCACATTGTCTAGCACATGCACCTTTGAGAAACAAATAATGTCCACGTCATTGTACCTACCTATATTGGAGGAAATGGACTCCCTATCTCTGAATACGTAGGGATAGGGAGGGATCTGAACAAACAGGCCTTGTTAAGTTCTTCCCAGTTAACACTGTTAGGTCATTTTTCCCCATAAGTATTCACTCCTTCAATAAACCAAACATAAGAAATACATAGGTTTATTCATTCCTTTGGGTCTTCATTTTGCTATGAAGGCCCATGCCATATAAAATCTATATTAAATAAATGTTTTTTTTATCATGTCAAAACTATTGTCTTTTGTTACAAGGGCCTCAGTTCTATTTCTTTTCTTCTGTATAGTACATATATTACTACCCAAACTCTAAGTTGTGACACATATGTATTCAGTGAAATAAAGTGTATTTTAAAATACTTTGTCAAGCTTTTCATGAATTCAAATGTGATTAATCCAAATTTACTAAAAATTGCCTTACTTAACACTTATCTTTAATTTTTTTGAAGAAAGAAATGCTAATTATTCAAATTATATTGTTATTAACATACAAACACACCCCAAAGATAAGGATTGGTTGAGGTGCTATCTATTCAGGTTAAATGCTTTTGGGTTCAGATCAGTAATGCGTCATGAAGCACAACTGTTTTGCCAATGTTTTCTCATCTGATGAAAAATGAGTATACCAGCCAAGTCTGGTTAGAAAGCTAAATTAGAACTGAACTTTGAAGCAAGAAAAAAAAAACAAAAAAGAAACAAAAAAATAAAGAAATAAAACCACCCAGTTACACTTCTAGAGAAAAATAGGATTTTAAAGAGGAATTAAAGTCTGAAAACCAGACAATGATAATGGCCTTGTATCTATCAAGCAAGACCAGAAATTTTAGAAGTATTAATATATCTGAATTTAAAATATAATGCTTGCACCTTCAACTTGGCCAATTTTACCCTTGATATCTTGAAAATTATCATTGGAAGCAGTGATAGCATCATTTATGAGGATTCCTTCCAAAAGAACACTAATAACCAACCTCCTAGACACACACAAATGTGATTTGGGCCAAAGTCATGTTATATTTCTAATGTAAATCTTACCTATTTGTTTTAGAATTTTATTATTGGGGTTGGCATTCAGCGTAGCAGGTTAAGCCTCCACCTGTGACTCAGGCATTCCGTATGGGTGCTGGTTTGAAGCCCAACTGCTCCAGTTCCAACCCAACATTCTGCTAATGCACCTGGGAAAGCAGTGGAAGATGACCCAAATAGTCAGCCCAAATAGTCACATGCAATACCCAGAAGAAGCTTCAGGTTCTGGCTTCAGTCTGGGCCAGCCCCAGCCATTGTGGCCATCTGGGGAGTGAACTAGTGGATGGAAGATCAGTGTCTCTGTATGTGTATGTGTGTGTGTGCATGAATGTGCGCTTGTGCATGTCTGTGTGTATAACCCTGCCTTTCAAGTTAAAAAATATTTTAAAAAATAGAATTTTATTATTAACCAATGATGGAATGAGTAGTCCTCATTTAGAACTTGATGTCTCCAGGTGTTGATTTTTATTGAAATTAGTGAAATCAAATAAGAAGGAAAAACAAGAAGGGAAGGGAGAGAAACCTAATTACTGCAGGAAGCAAATACAGAAGTGTGCACAGCTATACTGAATTGTCACGCAGGAAAAGGTACAGGTTAGTGAAGAACAGCAACATACTGATTCCACTTGCACTATGTTGGTATGTCCCTCATAGAAACATTACTCACATGCTTGACTCCAAATTCTAATTATCTCTGATGCCAGATAAAGTGAGGAGCTTCCCATAAGGCTTCCCTATTGGCTTTGAATAGCTTGACACTCTCCCTCAAATGAGGACAGATAAAAAAATATGCCTCCCAGGATCAGGAAATGCGCCTTGATAGAAAGTTCATGAATACACTATCATGTATCATCTAGTGGAGATTAGGACAGAAGGAAGAGCCAGATTGCTCTTCCACTGTCCAAAATATTAAGAAACAGTCCTGATGGTGAGACTGTGGAGAAATCATCATTTTAGGAGAAATAGTGATGTCTAATAAATCCTGAGTACCTAGTCTGGCCACAGAGGTTACTTAGCACCTGGTTTGTAACATAGAGAAAATGTATGCTTTAACTATACATTGTCTAGACATACCTTGTAGCTTTATGTACCTGTTTCTGATTTTATAGGAGATTCTGCATAATTCTCTAAATTCTAGATATCTGAGAGTAATGAAAAGTGTTCCTATCTACAGACAGGTACTTTTTTTTTTTTTTCTTTTGGACAGGCAGAGTTAGACAGTGGTAGAGAGAGATAGAGAGAAAGGTCTTCCTTTTTCCGTTGGTTCACCCCCCAAGTGGCTGCTACAGTTGGTGCACTGCACCCATCTGAAACCAGGAGCCAGGTGCTTCCTCCTGGTCTCCCATTAGGGTGCAGGGCCCAAACACTTGGGCCATCCTCCATTGCACTCCCAGGCCACAGCAGAGAACTGGACTGGAAGAGGAGCAAACGGGACAGAATCCGGCGTGCCCCATCTGGAACTAGAACCTGGGATGCTGGTGCTGCAGGCAGAGAATTAACCTAGTGAGCCATGGCGCGGGCCACAGGCACATTTTTTTTTTCAGTTTAGTCAACTGACTTCCCCAGCAGCACGTTTGGCCTGTATTTTGTGTATTTGTGATGAGTCAGACGGGTTAACAGGCAATCAGATTGGTTCCAGTGGAAATTTAGGGTACAAAATGCTTTCTTTCCCCAAAAGTTACCTTTAGCAAGATCAAAAGTGCCTGCCCCACTCCTTAGGAATTTCCAATTTTATCACGAAAATAGCAAGGGAGTGGCAATTCCATCCTTCTGAGCTCCCAGTTTACCTTAAAACAAATTAGGCTTTCTGATGGCTGTTTTATCAGGAGCCAGTCAGACAGGGTAAATAAGATTACAAATCAGGTCTTCCGATGGATTTGTACCCGTCTTGTACTGAGTGACAGTTTTGTTATTTTTTTTCCCAAAATTGTGCTTAAAAACCCCACTACCACCAGCCCCTTGGGGTTTTGTATCTCTTGGAGCCCCACTTCAGGCCACTCTGGCTGCAGCTCTCTGACTTAAATAAATCTTGCTTTAAAATATATCTTGCTTCTCTCTTGCCTTATCTACTTGGAAATTCTTCTTCCATGAGAGGCAAAGAACCAAGGTAATCTTTTCTCCATAACATATTCATTATTCTACATTTATACTTATGAGTATGACTTTTCTTTGGATTCCTCTATAAACAGTTTGAACATCTTACCTGCTTCCTCATTTAAATTACATGTAAAATGATATCTTTACACATGTCCTTTCTTTATCTGCATGAGAGTCACTACTACTTTCTAAAAAAAATTTAGCTGGTATGAAAGAAACCGATGCATACGTTTTCAGCCCCATCACTTATGGGGTATGTAAACTGAGTGCCAAAATGATGCCAAAATGAGGTCTTTAATGGAAAAGACCATAACTGAGTCCTTACCCTATGCTGATTTCTACCTGAAATAACTTCCTAAAGAGGAGACAGTTTAAAGTCCAAAGAATGCACAGAAAATAGCAGGATTTCAGGCAACTGTACGATGGTGTGTGTGCGGTGTGTGGGGTGTGTGTGTGTGTGTGTGTGTGAAACATGCTATTTTGAGAGAAAAAAGAGCTTAGCCAGCCTTCCTCTCATCCCTGAGATAAACATTTCAGAGTGATACCTTATTCGTTTATATGTAGACTTAGCTCTGTGTGTAGAGGAGAGAAAATAGCAAGACCTGAGAATTAACTGACAGCCTGGGAATCACTGGAAGCTAATAATTATGCTGGCTTCTCCTCCTGATTCCAAAGTGCAAACATGCTTTAAACAGATTGCCATTTCCCCCAGGGAAGGGAGAAGGAAATGGCTGGATTAAAGTCAGAAAGCAGGGAGCCAAAAAAATCTAGTATGCATTACCATCCCCATCAATGAATATTTATCGAGCTCCCACAGAGAACCTAGTATCAAGGCTCAGGAATTCTGAGAAGTAAATACAATTTAGAGCAGTAAAAGTTCTCTCTATCCAAGGCTGGCACATGGCAGGGGGGAAGAACCTTGGATGCCAAAGGAAGGAGAAGACTAGGCCAGGAAAATGCAGCCTCCCTCCTCAACTTTCAGGAAAAAATGAATGCTGTCCCAATATAGGATTCATTTCTCATTTAAATATTATTTAAAACTCAAGTTTTAGGTCACTGTCAATATCAACATTCCAATTTACTACAACTACTTTTGAACAATGTCTGGAGCTTGCAGTCTCTCAGGTTTGGTGATATCCTATCTTGTAAAGAATAACAAAATTAGAAGCTGTGGTTAAGATGCCCCTAGGGGCATCTGCATCCCAACCAGAGTGCTTGGTTCAAGCCAATTCTTCTTCAGATCCAACTTCCTGCTAATGTGCACCCTGGGAAACAGCAGATGATGGCTTAAGTATTTGAGTCCCCGCCACCCACATAGGAGAAAGACCCCATTGCATTCCAGGCCCCTGGCTTCCAACAGGGACAGCCCTGGCTGGCTGTTTAGGACATTTGGGGAATGAACAAGAAGACTGAAGATATCTCTGTCTCTATTCCCCTCTTTCTTTCTCTCTCTCTCCCTTTAAAATAAAAAGAAAAGAAGTAATTTTTATTAAATAATCATTTTATTATAATGTATTTCTTATAGGAGTGCTCTATGTAAGAGTCTTTACTATCAGTCTTTACTATTAGACATACTCAACTGAGAAAGCTACATAAGACCCTCCTCCAGGGGTGAAACCAAGGACTCTGCTGTCCACCAGGGCCCACCCAAAGCAACCAAATCTGTGGTTTCACTTGTGATTAAAGTACCTTGATAAAATGGATACTCAACCAAACCAGAAAAGCCTATATGTGCAGAAAGCTCAAAGGTATTCAACACCCAGATGTCAGTCACAAATGCCAACTATAGACTTCACAGCCACATATGCCTCACACTTTAGGGATAAAAGAAAGGTTGCCACTTGCTCTCTTGTTTGGTCCATTCTTCCCTTGCTAAGTCCTTACTAAACTTTGCTTTGCTATCCCTCTTTCCTCTCTGAACTGTAGTGAACTATCCCATCTGAAAATGAACTGAGGCCAGCAGACTGAAGCTGGTGACATTTCTGCTCCAAGAAAACAGCACTTCATAAGATTATTGTGCCTAAGCAAGATGGCAATCTTTGTAAAATGGTGGTGTTTCAAACTCTATCTTTGAATTATAAGAGGTATTATAATTTGAAAGGATTATTGGATTACTTTCATGCCAGCAGCCATGCCTATAAATGCCTACCAATTCTTGATAAGAGTATCCGATTATCTCCTAAAGGATCAAGTCCTATTGTCCCTCCTCCAGAAGCCTACTACAACAAAGTAAATTCAGTTCATACTGGAAATTGAGAAACTAGTGTATTTTCCAGACATGCCAGGGGGATCCAGGGTACCCAGGATTCTGCAACAATGCTCGCCTACCTTGTTATCTAGCCATGCCTGAATCCTGCTACTAAAGGAAAGTTGTTGGCTTTCAATTCCCCAGCACTAACTACTGGACCTGGGAGGGCCAGGGGTGACACAGAAGTTCACTTTGATAATATTTAATACTGACAAGCCAGTGTTCTTAGTGGAAGGATACATTCAATTGGAAGAGAAATACCTTCCTCTATACGTCGTATTTGGACTAGGAATGAAGAAATAAGACATTATTTACCAGGCCATTTTCCATGAACACAGTTCCTTGGGATGAAACATTGCATGTTTAGTGGCTCTTCCTTCTGTACTCAGAAGGAGTGAGTATGAAACATGCTATCATGTGGTCCACACATCCTTTCTTTTCTCTATACTACTGTGAGCTTTGATTCTTCTGTCTCCCCCTCATCTTCCATATTCTTTCTCTTGGACAGGTTTTCTCAATCTTGGACTACTGACAATTACAACCAAATAATTATTCACCTTGGGAGACTGTTTTGTAGATTGTAAGATGTTTTGGCCGGCTCCGTGGCTCAATAGGCTAATCCTCCGCCTTGTGGCACCGGCACACCAGGTTCTAGTCCCAGTCGGGGCACCGGATTCTGTCCCGGTTGCCCCTCTTCCAGACCAGCTCTCTGCTGTGGCCAGGGAGTGCAGTGGAGGATGGCCCAAGTGCTTGGGCCCTGCACCCGCATGGGAGACCAGGATAAGCACCTGGCTCCTGCCATCGGATCAGCTTGGTGCGCCGGCCGCAGTGCGCTGGCCGGGGCGGCCATTGGAGGGTGAACCAACGGCAAAAGGAAGACCTTTCTCTCTGTCTCTCTCTCACTGTCCACTCTGCCTGTAAAAAAAAAAAAAAAAAAAAAAAAAAAAGATGTTTAACAGCAGCCCTAGCTTCTACCCACCAGAAGCCAGATGTACCCCAAGTTATGACAATCAACCTTGTCCCCAGACAATGTTAGATTTTTTTCTTGGGATAGAATTGTGCCCAGATGAGAATGATTAATCTAAAATCTAAGCCTAAGTTTGCTTCTTCTGACTCTGCCATAACAGCTGTGTGATTATGTCCAGATTAGTTCACTTTTATAGGCAATTGTTTTCATATTTTAATATTCATAAAGTTTTCTACTCCTCATTCTCTTCCCTATTTACTTCCTTTCTCTTACCAGGCTTTAAGCTTGCCCATGGGCCAGTGTAGAGTTCCTTGAATTTCCCCAAAGTGTATACTCTTCACTGTTCAACCTACCTAAATTACAACCAAGGTCAAGTTTATATTCCTATCAAGGTGATTTTCCCTTCTTCTCTCAAAATTTCTGTATTATGCAATCCATAGACATGAGCTGAATGTTGGATAACACATGAATGAGAAATATGGCAAAATGGTAAATGTTAGATTGTTGTTTTAAGGAAAGAAAATATTAATAATTTTAATGGCCTGAAGTACCGCCACTTGGCCAAAGTGTTACCTACTCTCTAAGAATGATTTTTCCTCAAGCTGTTTCTGTTATTTGTATCCAAGATTGAGTGAAAATATTTTTAAATTATCACCTCATTTATCACCTCTTTTTTTGCTACAATGTTTTCTCCAAATATCAAAGCAACCTTATTGCTGACTGAAGCAGATGTCATCTTCCTTTCAATCTCAATTATACATATGGCTTCTGATTCCACATGCCTGAATGGATTACTAGTAATTTGGATCAAATAGTAACAGAAGTAAAAAGCATCTTCTTAAGCCTTCCTAGTGCAAACACTAGAAGGATTACAAGTATCATTACTCTCCGATTTACAGTTTTATTACCCATGTCTAGCATTATACACCATATTCTATTCTTCCCATGGTTCAAACTTTCTCTACAAAATACATCTCTGAAGGTGTTTTGATTTATGGTAGAGAAATTGGTTCCACTGGGACTATTTAGTCCTGGAAGCAAGCATCATTTCTAGTCATCCAAATTTGTCCCAGGCAGCTCCCTGGAGTTTTATGTAGATGCATTCTCTGCTGATATATCATTTAGACCAGAGGAGATGGTACAAATTTTCAGTGGATATACTGCATAATAAATAAATCTTTCTTTCACAAACATCAAATATAAGATTGAACTATATGGCATAACATTACCGTTCTGTCATGAGACCCTATGGTTTTATCATTTTAAACTCAAGTTTTGAAGATGAGTGATCAGATCTCTCTCAGAGGGTCTTAGAATTCAGAGACTTGGTGACCCACAAATAAATAATTGGCTCTTTTCCATTACATCAAAAGCCACAGATAACAAAAGTAATGAGTTATCCTCCTGCTGGCAGGACGGTGAGCTCATCTTGATTGAAGACTATGCTAAGAAAAATAAGATAAATGCTTACAGCATATGTGAATAACATCCACAAACACAGGCTGGGATGGCTCAGGCAGCTCCTTTGTCCCATGCATCATGACGGGAGGTCAATAGGGAAAAGATTGTTGAACCACTGCCACTCTACTCTGGAAAACCTTCTCCTTCAACTTCCAATGTTGAAAACCTAAGCAAAACATGTCAATCAGGTTTTTTCACTTATAGAGTGTTATTTTAATATCTATTATTCTAGTATTAAAGATCTATGAATGACTCAAAGCATGATAACATGGTATTACTAAAATACAAGTTGGGGGTGATCTAATACCATCTTTCTTAGTCAAGGAGCATTTAATGGAGGGAAGTGACCCATAAACCATCTATCCAGTAGTATGCTATCTTTTGTTTTTAATTTAGAGTAAATCTCATATAAACTTGGTAAAATGATTGATGAAGGTCATAGTGTGGAATTTTGACAGTTCGGTCAATATCTATTAATCATTCTAAATCTTTCATAATTCCTTTTATGAGCCAAAGGACAAGTAAGTCACTACAAGAATACAAGCCATTCCTGATATTTTATAGTAATGGATAACATGAAACCAGTCAATGGTCTCCTTTGTACCTCTTGAATAAAAACCAAGCCTTTGTACTAGATTTGTACTTTTCTCTTGGCCTAGAATCCTATTTCTCTAAAATTTGTACTGCTGATTTTTTTATATTTCCCTCAAGTCTGGATTTAATTTTTATTTCATTCCTGATGCTTCTCTGTCTACTGTATAAGAAATAGCAAGGTCCTCATACATGACATTTCTGGCATTCCTTATCTCCCTACTCTGTTGCATTCTTCTCCAAGAAAAAAAAAAACTTATTCTACTATTTATTCACTTTTTTCTTTTGTCTTGTACTATTAGAGAACGTAGGCTCCACATCAAGGACTTTTTTGTTCTCTGTTGGTTCCCTGGCACCTTGAGGGGTGACTGGCATACAATGGGCACTTCTATATTTATTGAAGAAGACTTTATCAAAGAATCAATTAAAACTGGAGAAGAAAATGTAATAGTTCCAGTCCTATATATTATTTTTCAGAACACTTGGCATCCCCAGACTTTACATCAGAAGCCAAAAGCTTGCTGATATGTTTTGTTTATTTCTCAGAGTTGAGTTTTCTTTGATCAAACATATAAGAAAATTTTTTAAATGACCTGTAAAAATAAAGATTTTTGGAATTATTTTGAAAAATCTGAAACTCATCCTCTCATCCTTATATGGAAGAGTTTTCTGGAGCCATGTCATGGTTTGTTCATTTAGATAAGGTAAAGGTTATGGAGATGATCTACCACATTGCTGACTACTACTGTTTCTTATACCTGGCCACTTCTTATGTTATTTGCCTGGCGGCTGAAGGCATTTAAAGCTGCATTTTTTTCCCCTAAGTATTTCTAAGTGCTTTTCCTAAACACATAAGGGAAATTAATGACTATTCATGCAAATGGTAGGCCATTACAACTGAAGTTATTAATGGTCACCAATATACCTTTAATACACAATTTTCATAAAACATATAGCACTGAAGTTGAGAACAGGTGGACAGATCTGGATCAATGGCAGGCTGGCTTCTTTGGTAGAAATTATGTGAATGAAGCTGGCGCCGCGGCTCACTAGGCTAATCCTCCACCTGCAGCGCCAACACCCTGGGTTCTAGTCCTGGTTGGGGCGCCAGTTCTGTCCTGGTTGCTCCTCTTCCAGTCCAGCTCTCTGCTGTGGCCCGGGAAGGCAGTGGAGGATGGCCCAAGTGCTTGGGCCCTGCACCTTCATGGGAGACCAGGAGGAAGCACCTGGCTCCTGGCTTCGGATCGGCACAGCGCCGGCTGTAGCAGCCATTTGAGGGGTGAACCAATGGAAAAGGAAGACCTTTCTCTCTGTCTCTCTCTCTCATTGTCTAACTCTGCCTTTTTTAAAAAAAAAAATTATGTGAATGAAAGAGTTGAGGCATGGTTTAACACTTCTGGAACGCATCTGTGCCACCTTAACCTTCCCTCACTTAACCTCTCTTTAAATTTTTTTTTTTTTTTAAGTCTTCCTTTGCCATTGGTTCACCCTCCAATGGCTGCTGCAGCAGGCGTGCTGTGGCCGGCGCACCACGCTGATCCGAAGCGAGCAACCAGGTGCTTCTCCTGGTCTCCCATGGGGTGCAGGGCCCAAGCACTTGGGCCATCCTCCACCACACTCCCGGGCCACAGCAGAGAGCTGGCTTGGAAGAGGGGCAACCAGGACAGAATCCAGCGCCCTGACTGGGACTGGAACCTGGTGTGCTGGCGCCGCTAGGCGGAGGATTAGCCTGTTGAGCCACGGCGCCAGCCTACCTCTCTTTAAATTTCAGACACTCTAACTCCAAACCCTGGATTGGGTTAATACACTGCTCTTGAAATGATAACTTATGGTCTTTAGCTGTAATCAGCATTGACTGGTTTAGCACAAGAAAATGAACACATGATGCAGTTTACAATGAAACAGGATGAGTAGGAGTCAAGGAGAATTGGAAATTTATTTGAAGTTAAACACTGATCTCGGATATCACAGCTATAAAACAATAGCTGTTACTTATTGAGAGTTCCATATATACTCTTCTAAATATTTTACATATATTATCACATTTAATTTTTGCAATAATTTGCTGAGAGGGTAATAAACTAGCTGAAGACCCAGTACTGGTAATGAAAACAAGGATTTAAATGCAGATAATCCAGTTCTGAACCACCGCACACCAGACTTTCTCCTCCATAAAACCATAGAAGTAATAAAGGACACATAGAGTTGAAGAGAAACGAGGTAATTAATGTATGTAATGTTGTTAATATAGCTGTGAACATTGAGCTGCTCAATTATTACTAATTATTATTATACAACCTGGAAATGTGAAGTCACAGAGGTTTCCTTCTCCTTTTATTCCTTTTTTTTTTTTTTTTTTTTGCACATAGTCTCCTCTGCTCCATTCATAACATCCAACAAAACAAAAAATGGTCCTCTCAAAATCCAAGGCTGTCTCATTGATGTTTCTGAGCTAGTTGCCAAACCTAAATGTTTCCCCATCTGCTTCTAGTTCATATAAATGGGTTTCTACTTTGGTTTGGTTAGTTTTCTAAATCTCTCATCCAGCAACCTGTCTAGTATCCCAGCAACACCTGCATCATTGAATCGATCCTGAAAGTCCTTTCCCAATTTCTGAAATCCTGTCTTTTGTACATTTTGTTCCACTTGATAAATGCAATTCTGTAACTGGGATAAGTTCTTTTCTGTGATATAAAAAAGAATGCAAACTCTGAAAAATATTAATGGAGCTGATGCAAAAACCCAGGGGTCCTACCTCCAACATGCTATCTGATTCAGTGGTTAAAACAATCTAAAATGCCAAGTCTAATTTTTCAACCCAAACATTTATTCATAACATACAAAGATAATGGAATTCTATGAGTTTTATATTTTCTCTTTCAGAAGAATATTGAGCAATAGGAACATACAGCTGCATTGCATAACAAGAGATTTTGAGTTATTCCATTATCTTCCAACCATACCATTATATTTTTACTTGATTTTTCTTACACAAAAATTTAAAGAAACTGCAAGTCTGTAGTTATTTAAGGAAACTCCAGGTGAAACCAGCACAACTCTTTTTCTGTTATTCACCTAGCCATGCAAGTAGCAGGCGCTTTCTCAGTTCTTTTGGCTTTCAGTCAGCTTGAGCAGTGGAGTTGACACGAAAAGCACCCCCCACCCCAGCACATACTGTTACTTCTTCTCAAGCCATAACCAGGTTCCAAATGATTGCCTATGAAATTTAGAGGAACTCAATACAGCAGGAACAAAACCCTCATTGAGTAAGGACTAAATTGTTCCAAAGCAAAATCTCAGGAACGTTTTGAAAACACATATTTTACCTACTAGCAACACAAGCAAGGATGCAAGGAATATTTGGGGACTAGGCACAAAAAAGGATGAGCCAATCATTTCAGACATTGAGACAGGGTTAGCACAACAGCAGACTGTAGAAGGGAATAAACCAATGGTCAGAGCTTTTACTACAATGCTGCCTTTTCAGAACAAACTCCCAGATAAGCATCTGGGAAAACAAGAAGCCTAAAGTGTTTTTAGAATAGATGGAGGAAGATCAGTAAAGGTTTAGATTTTTTGTTAGGAATTATTGACCATTTGACTTCACAGATGCTATGGAGACTGGGTTAGAGTGTGGTCACTTTTGGATAGATAACTGGGATTAGTTAAGAGGAATGGCTTGAAATAGTTGAAAAAACCAAGGTTTTGGGAGATAACAGTAAAGCTATAGTGTTTAAGAAAATTCACAATACATAAAAAAATTCTAAGATTTCAATAGGTTGGGCCTGGCAATGTGGCATAGTAAGTTAAACCTCACCTTTGGTGCTGGCATCCCATATGGGCTCCAGTTTGAGATCAGCTGCTTCACTTCCGATCCAGCTCTCTGCTATGGCCTGGGAAAGCAGAAGATGCCCAAGTTCTTGGGCCCCTGCACCAACGGGTGAGACCCAGAAGTTCCTGGTTCCCAGCTCTGGATATTCCCAGTTCTGGCTGTTGCAGCCATTTGGGGAGTGAATCAGTGGTTGGAAGTCCTCTCTCTCTCTCTCTTTATCTCTCCTCTGTCTGTAACTCTGCCTCTCAAATAAAATTTTTTTAAAAAATTCATAGCATTCATGAGAATTTAAAACTAATAATGTGATAGGTTTAGTGGTTTCTGACCTAATAACAAGCATCCAAATACCCATCTGCTTCTGTGTCTCTTTAACTCTGCCTTTCAAATAAATAAGTAAATCTTAAAAAAAATTAAATATCTTGGAGATTTTTTGTTTAAGTTGAGGACAGGCTTTTTTTTTTTTTTCCTTTTTTTTTTCTTTTGTGCTCATGTTTCCAAAAGTAAATGTGGGAGTTGGTATTGTGGCATAATAGGATAAGCCACTGCCTACAACACCAACAATCCATATGAGTGCCTGTTCGAATTCTGGCTGCTCCACTTCTGATCCAGCTCCCTGCGAATGTGCCTGGCAAAGCAGTGAAAGACACCCGGGTAGTTGTACACTTGCACCTACATAGACTTGGATGAAGCTCCTGGCTTCTGGCTTTTGCCTGGCCCAGCCCTGGTCTTTGCAGCCATTTGGGAAGCGAACCCATAGATGAAGATATTTCTCTCTATCTTTCCCTCTCTCTTTATCTACCTCTGCCTTTCAAATGAATAAAATAAATCTTTTTTTTTTTAAGTATAGGTGAAGAGAAGCAAATTAAGTGAATCTAGAAGAGTATTTCCTTTGAATTTTAACTAAGATTGAGAGTTAGAGAGATTGTAAGGTTTGAGGTGCCAGAGGAAAAATGCTAATTTGAACATGATTAGTCTCCCAAACTCAGGCAGGACTATATATTTATTTGCAAGTGTTATAGAGAAAAGGGGAGAGACAGAGAGAGATCTATCTGCTGGTTCACTCCCCAGATGGTTGTAAAGGCCAGGGCTAGCAAAGGCCAAAGTCAGGAACCTGGATCTCCATCCAGGTCCCCATCATGGGTGGCAGGGACCCAAGCACTTGGGCCATCTTTTGCTGCTTTTTCCAGGCCATTAGCAGGGAGCTGTATCAGAAGTGGAGCAGCTGGGACATGAACCAGGGCCCATATGGGACATCTGTGTCATGGGCAACAGCTTTACCAGCCATGCCACAATTACAACATCTTAGGCAGGACTTGAAAACTCAAAGTCACTGAGTTAATGTTTCTAGGAAGGTGCAAACAATCCAGTCGTGGTGCTTAGGAGGTATGCCTACTGGTTCTTGTGCCATGGGGCTGTGGCAAGTCTCAGAGAGGACTGATTAAAAAAGCTTGGGCTAGCAGTAGGTGTTGTAGTACAGCAAATTAAGATGCCACTGTGGACACCTGTGTTTCATATTAGAGTGCTTGGGTTCCAGTCTTGACTACTGTGCTTTGAGCTAGCTTCCTGCAGCAGGTGATGGCCCACACACCTGGGTCCCTGCCACCTATATGCGAGTGTCTGGATTACATTCCAGGCTCCTGGCTTCAGCCTGTTGCAACCCTGGTTGTTTTAGGCATTTGGGGAGTAAATCAGGAGATGTGAGATCCCTCTCTGTCTTTGCTATCAAAAGAGTATGAAAGGCTATGGTCTATGTCCCATACATTGATTCATGAAGTTTGAGGACTGAGAGTTTGACTTTTATGCCACTTGGTCAAATCTCTTTACTCTATGAAAAGCTGAATTTCTCTTGAGTTACTGAAATATTTCAAAAGCATCATGCTCCTAGGAACTAAACCAGATGACTTCGAAGTCCAACTTTAGCCCCTGTACATGATATTCCAGGATTCAGTTTTTAGATACCACTTCCCTTTGGCTTCATTTAATTTTCAGGTTTGTTTTCCTATGCCTGGATCTGTTAATAATGCATGAAATATATGTATGATATATAATGAAATATATGTATAATATAAATCCATATATATATATATGATATATGTATCTATGTACCCACACATAGGATATTCACACTAATGCATATTCTTAACACCTGAAAAGTGGAAAAAAATTCAAATGCTCATCAGAAGACGGATGGATAAATGAAATATGGTGCACTCAAACAATGGAATAATATTGGGCTATGAAAATAATGAAATACTGATACATGCTACAAAATGGATTAATCTTGAAAACATAGTAAGTGAAGGAAACTACATTTAATTTAAAATTAAAGTTAATTCAATTTTAAAATTAAAATATAAGAAGATACTAATAGATAGGTATGCTTTTATTTTTAATTCAGGCATGCAAGAGGATCTGTAGTGCTATCTCCTTATGAATAATTTGCATTTTTCTGAGGTCAGATGAACCTGGGCACCTTTTCATGTACTGATTTGCCATCTCTATCTTCCTTGGCTAAGTTTCTGTGCAGATCAAATATTGAGTAGAAAATATTTGCAAACCATGTATTGGAAAAAGATTTAGCATCTAGAATATGTTAAAAATTTTAAAAGCCGAGAGAGAGAGAGAGTGGGCAAACAAGGGAGAGAAAAAAAAAAAAATTTTAAAAGCCTGCTCAAACTGGTAAATGAATTAAGTATGTGCAGGATATAAAACCAACATATAAAAAGCAATACCTTATTTATATATCAATAGAAAACTTACTAAAAAACAAATCAAGAAAGTAATACCATTTGCAATGGCTAAAAATATGAAATAAAGTATTCAGGACTGAATTTAACAAAGGATGTATATTATCTCCACAAAGAAAACTATAAAACACAGATGAAAGAAAATTAAAGGGGCAAAAAATGGAAAGACATTTTGCATTCATGAGATGGAAGAATATTGTCAAAATGTGCGTACTAATCAAAGCGGTTTACAGATTCTGTGCATTTACCAGCAAAAGACGAATATAAAAATAATTCTTCAATGTTGTAGGAAAACACTAATGCCCCAGTTAGCCAGAGCAATCTTGAGACAACAAAACTAAACAAGAGGCATTAACAATCCCTGACTTTGAAACACACTACAATGTTAATACTAACCAGATAGTATGGAACTGGTAGAAAAACAGACATACCAACCAATGGAGTAGAATAAAGTTCCCAGAAATAAATCCACATATTTATAGTCAAGTGATTTCTGACAAAGAGAGCAAAAACATACAGAGAAAGAAGAAAGGAAAAATGAAAATTTTCTTCAGTAAATGGTGCTGAGGAAACTGGAAATCCTCATGTGAAAATACTAGGCCCTGACTCCCACCAAGTACAGAAACCAAATCAAAATATATCAAATGAAGGCTAAAATCTAAAACAGATCTAAATGAAAGCTGAAACTATGAAAATACTAGAAGAAAACATAGGAGAGATACTCTAGGACATTGGTACGGAGAAGAATTTCTGGATATGATTGCAATAACACAGGAAACAAAGCAAAAATTGACAAATGTGATAGCTTCAAACTAAAAAGCTTTTAGACAACAAAGACAACAACCAACAGAGTGAAAAGATGGGCTACAGAATGGGAGAAAATGTTTACAAACCATGCATCTGTCTAGGGATAAATATCCAGAATGTAGAAAGAACTCAAAAACCTTAACAGCAAAAAAATAGTCTGATTAAAAATAGGGTGAATGATCTGAATATTTCCAAAAGAAGATTTACAAATGTCCAATAAACATATGGGAAAATGTAAAACATCACCAATCATCAGGGAAATGCAAATCAAAATCACAATCAGTGATAATCACATTTTAGTTAGAATAACTATTATCAAAAGATAGTGTAATAAATGTTGGTGAGGATGTGGGGAAAGGAAACCCTTGATGGGAATGTAAATTAGTATAGCTAATATAGAAATCAATGTCAATATTCAAAAAAAAAAAAACTAGAAAGAGAATTATTACATGATCCAGCTACCCTACCACTGGATACATATCCAAAGCTGTTGAAATTAGCATGTTGATTAGTAAAGGCTGGCGGTAGTAGGAGTGATAAAAGAAGTTTAGATTAAAAAAAATTGGAGAAGATGAGTATGGTTCATTAATTGAGACAAAGATATTAAATGAGATGTTTATTGGGGAAATAGGGTGACACGTATATGGGAACTCATTTTGTTACTATCTCACATTTTTTGTTTTGTAATTTAAAATAAAAAGTAATGTTTATATACATGTACGTATACATAAATAATAGATTATATATTAATTTATATACAGGTATATAACACACATATTACACATGTATATATAAAGTACACGTATATGTATACTTACTTATATGTATATATAAATTACTTTTTCAGAAGGACAATTTGTTTTGTTCATCTCTGGTTAAAATTCCATATGTTCTAAGTTCACTGAGACTGATGGGAAATGTAAGAAAAGATGCTCTATTTACTACTTCAGTTAAAAGTATTTCAGACTGGGGCCAGCACTGTAGCATAGTAGCCTATGTTTCTACCTTCTGCACAGGCATAACCATATAGGCACCAGTTCATGTCCTGGCTGTTTCTTTTCTGATCCAGCTCTCTGCTATGGCCTGGGAAAGCAGTAGATGATGACCCAACTGCTTGGGTCCCTGCACCTGTGTGGGAGACCTAGAAAAAGTTCCTGGCTCCTTGGCTTCAGATCAGCCCAACTCTGGCCATTGCAGTCATTTGGGGAGTGAACCAGCAAATGGAAGACCTTTCTCTCTCTCCCTCTCTCTGTCTGTAACTCTACCTCTCAAATAAATAAATAAAGTCTTTTTTTATAAAGCATATTAAACTATAAAATCTGAAGCTATAAATGATTAATCTTAGTAGTAATAATCATAACATTTCTCTCTTATAAAGATTTATTTTATTTATTTGAAAAGTGGAGTTACAAAGGCAGAGGCAGAAAGAATGAGAAAAAGGGTGGGAGGGTCTTTTATCCACTTGTTTACTCCTCAAATGTTTACAATGGCTGGAGCTGGGCCAATCCAAAGTCAGGAGCCAGGAGCTTTTTTAGGGTCTCCCATGTGGGTGCAGGAGCCCAAGAACTCGTGCTGTCTTCTACTGCTTTCCCAAGCCATAGCAGAGAGCTGGATCGGAAGTGGAGCAGCTGGGACTCAAACCAGCGCCCATATGGGATGTTGGCACTGCAGGTGGCGGCATTACCTGCTACACCACAGCACCGGTCCCTATAATATTTCTTGATGCTCCAATAAATAATAATCAGACACTATCAAAAACAGTTTACAGAGTAAATGATCAAACATATTAACATTAGCTGTGATGATTAATTGATATTATAGTAATCAGAGTAAGACTAGATGATTATCATACCATTTGGAGAAGATCAGTGCCTTTTCCAAGAAATATTTGCTGAAGGTCAGACATTTTGTCATAGCAGTTAAACTGCCTGCCACCCATATCCGAATGTCTGGGTTTCAGTCACAGCTCTGCTACCAATTCAGAGTCCTGCAACCCTGGGAGGCAGCAGATCATGGCGCTAGTAATTAGGTTCCTGCCACCCATGTGATGGTACTGTACTGAGTGCTTGGTTTCTGTTTTCTGTCTTGGGTCTGGATCAGTTCCCGCTGTTGAGAGCATTTGGGGAGTCAATGAGTGGAAGGGGGATCTATCTCCCTGTTTCATTCTCTGGCTTTCCAAGAAAGTAAATAAAACAATTTATTAAAGAAATATTTTCTCAGCATTAAGACTTAATCTCAAAACCAAGGAAAAATATTGGCAATATACTGAAAACACTCCAATAGAGAACCACATCAGATAACCTATCTTATGTTTCAATAGAGTCTACGTATCCTTTGATCCATTATTACTGCTATCCTTAACGCACTGTCAGTAACTTATTTTTCTCTTCACATTTATTCCCAATTTCTTACTGTGTTCTTCAGCCCCGGATGCTTTATTGAGAAACAACCAGGAGTGAAGATTATTATTATCGACAACGACGATAAAGTGAATAAGATACAGTTTCTGAACTCCAAAATCTACTATGATTTTAAATCATTCATGGAGGATACTGAAGCTGTGGAAAAGCAAGTAATTCTACAATTAAGGGCAGAGGAAATGTGTGACTGATATTATAACAAAAGTCAGAGTATGCTGTATTACACAGCCTGGGACACTTTTAAGACTGAAAAGGTGACCCATTAATTATCATTCTGGAACACAGAACACAAACTGGAACTGATCCTCCACCTATAACTAAATTCTCTGGCATGAATTTTTTCCATGTTGTGTTCAGTTTCCACAGACTGTAAGGCTGACAGACTTACCTCAGAGTTAGAGCACCAGACATGGGTGTGTATGCTTAACTAATATAGATGGAATTTGAACTTGTCTGCTTAGTTAATATCACAGTCATAGATCACTCAGTATAGAACTGATTCCTTCAGAGGAAAAAAGGGAAACTCATGATTGATTACTTATTTTAGACACATACTCAATGGAGGGGCTATCAAAAAATAGCTAACCAGCATGTAAATATGGTTAAAATTCATTTGCTCATTTATTCTTAAAGGATAGAGATAATAATTTGAGATCTAAACTTAGCCCCAACTGATGCATCCAGAGTAATCAACTTAATTTCAGAGATCAAAATAACCAGCGTGGAGAGAAAAATTTTTTTTCTAACACTTTCATATATCACCAAACTGCCTGTCATCTGAATTCTGCAAACTTTGCTATCTTTTTTTTTTTTTTTTGACAGGCAGAGTGGACAGTGAGAGAGAGACAGAGAGAAAGATCTTCCTTTTTGCCGCTGGTTCACCCTCCAATGGCCGCCGCGGTAGGCGCGCTGCAGCCGGCGCACTGCGCTGATCCGATGGCAGGAGCCAGGTGCTTCTCCTGGTCTCCCATGGGGTGCAGGGCCCAAGCACTTGGGCCATCCTCCACTGCACTCCCTGGCCACAGCAGAGAGCTGGCCTGGAAGAGGGGCCACTGGGACAGGATCGGTGCCCCGACTGGGACTAGAACCTGGTGTGCCGGCACCGCAAGGCAGAGGATTAGCCTAGTGAGCCACGGCGCCGGCCAACTTTGCTATCTTCTTCTAACCTGTGTCATTTTCTACTACAATACATATGTTTCTCTATAATTCAAATATACACTTACTTAAGTCAGTAACATTACTGAAGGTTTGCACCACTTATAGCTACATAAATAGAATATTTGTTGAAAATGTGGGCATTCAGTCCCCCCAATTGCTGTAAATAAGTAGTGAAAATTTAATGCTGACTCTCTATTCTTGTACTGCAGTAAAATAACCTACAGTGTAGCTATAAGGTAGACCACAGCTGTCCATGAATTGAAGCTTTGGTCTGGATTGTGTCATTCAGATGTGTTATCAGAAATGACTCCACATGGAATCAATTGTCACATTCAAATGAGCAATGAGGGTGTTGTTTTCAAGTTGAAAACTCACTTGGCTCCCATAATGCTATGACTTCATTCCTAACATTGAATGCACAAAATAGAATAATATTCAAGTTCCTTATCAGTAAATATGATCAACACATACATAACGCATCAACTGTGTCAGCCTTGGAGTTATGCTACTTGACTCTCTCTTAGAGAAAAAAAAAATTGACACAGTAGGTTATCACTGCCTTCAATACCAGCATCCAATTTCATGTTCTTTTTTTTAAGGATTTATTTATTATTTATCTGCAAGGCAGAGTTACAGAAAGGGAGATACAGAGACTCTTCCATGTGCTAGTTCACTCTCCAAATGGCTGTAGCTACCAGGGTTGGACCAGACTAAAGCAAGGAGGCCAAGAGTTTCTTCTGAGTCTCCCATGTGGGTGGCAGGGATCCAAGCACTTGGGCCATCTTCTACTGCTTTCCTAGGCACATCAGCAAGGAACTAGACCTGAAGTGGTACCATTGCCATCCTCCCCACCAGTAGGCATCCCATTTCAGAGTGCTAGTTCCAGTCCCAGGTGCTCTACTTCTGGCCCAGCTCTCTGCAAGTGTTCCTGGGAAAACAGTGGAAGACAGCCCAAGTACTTAGGCCCCTGCCATACATGTGAGAGATCAGGATGCAGTTCCTGGCTCCAGCCTTTATCCTGGCCTAGCCCTCACTTTTGCAGCCATTGTGGGAGTGAACCAGCAGATGGAGGATCTGTTTTTGTCTCTCTATCGCTCTCTGATTTTCTACCAGATAGATAGATAGATAATAAATGACAGATAGATAGATAGATAGACAGATAGACAGATCTTACAAAAGTAAAAGAAGTGTAGTTACCTAAAAATTTTTAGCTGTGAGTACTTTCAGGATCCACTTCAGCTTTGGAGTTATGGCCATGTGTATCTGAGACAGCTCGAAGACAATGAATCAGATGGAGAGGGTGGTAAATCATATCCTGGATCTTTCTGTCTACATTCAGTTTCTTCCTGTGGGATGTCCTTTCTGGAGGCCATCAATTAAGTTGGCAAAGACTTTGTTAGATCTTCATCACAGTCTGCCTCACTCCTGCCCGATCTTACTTTCTCCCTTCTGCCATTTTTCACAGGCATTAATCCTCAATAAATCTCTTGCACTTCCAATTCCATCCCAGCATATGTTTCCTACCAAGCCCTGTCTGAAAGCATAAGCCCTTTCCATGCCTTATTGCCTGGTGTCATCAGTACTTACTTAATAAATTATTTCAAAATCTATCACACAGTCTCCAATAAGCATTCTGTCTGGTTATTTCTTACAAAAGGATTTCTTGGGACTTAGAGAGCATTGACCTAAGGAGATTTTGTGGAAACTACAGACTATGATAAATTGCTATAGCTAACAGTTACAACCTACATCATAAAAATTAAAATTGATGTGTATGTTTGGGTATTCTTGAGTATCACGGTTTAAAGTTGGTTCATAGGCTCAGGTGTTTGGTATAGCAGTTAAGATGAAGCTTGCAGTGCCCACATATCAGAATGTCTGCCTCAGGTCCTGGCTCTGTTTTTGATCCAACTTCCTGCTAATGCACACCCTAGGAGGCAGCCCAAGCCCAGTCCTGGGTGTTGCAAGCACTTGGGGAGTGAATCCATAGATGGAAGATCTTCTTCTGTGTCTTTATCTCTGTCTCCATCTTTCTGTGTGTGTCTGTGTGTGTCCTTCAGGGAAAATGAAAATAAAAAATGAACTTTTTGAAGCAAAACTTAAAAAGTTGTTCCTTGGATGTCACTTCATAAAACCATTCTTTAAAAGAAAATTTAAATTAATTTTAGTGAAGTTTGCAACATAGGAGTGGAACGAAGTACCCCTCACTTGCTGACACTGCATTTAGGGTCTAAACTGCCTGGTATAAGTATGTATTTAATACCCAATTTGTCATAAAGATTTCTTGGTAGCTCTCTATTGTCTACAATAAGCATAATGCTTTTCAGGCAACCCAAGTTTATTTTATACAAATTTTAAAGCCTGCCATACCTTCTACATTTCTCTTTTCCAGTCATGTCAGATTTGTCAAGATTTCCTTTCCATACAGCACATTCTTCAACTTTCAGATGTTTGCACATATTGGTAACTCTCCACAGCCTGAAGTTCATACCACCTTTCCACTATTTCTATTCATAAGATCCACATTATTTTTTCAAAAACAAATGCAATCTGCTCTCCTATAGCTTTCCTAGAATTTATGCATGAATTTGATCTTCTCCCAATTTATTCTGTTTTATATATTAAAAGTAAAAAAAAAAAGTAGAAGGCACCTCACCCCAGTACTCATTTTCGAATAAGTTTTACTAAATTTCTGTTTCCAATGTTTATTATTTTCCCAGTCTCCAGAAGCAGAAGCTCAAGAACACACTCTTGGCCAGTAATATATCTGCTGCACCATCCACATATAACCTGCTTCTTCTATTAGTCCTTTCCTCCTGTCTTCCTACCAGTTTGGGGTATGAGCTGATCCTTATCTGCAGCCTGAGGAGAGATGGGAAAGAACTGCACACAAGGTACCTCATGAAAAGTCATGCTATTATGCAGAGAGACATTGCCACACATAAATGCACATGTGGTGCTATATCTTGCTTCACAGTGTTTTATTTAACCTGCAGGGAACTCCTGATACTTAAGAACAGTTTCCAGAATATCACTGAGAATGTCTCTTAAAGTTTTCCTAATTCAAAAAGAAGTTCCAGAAAGAAGTTCAGGCATGCTCATGTCCCTTAACCCTGCAGGAGTTCATGTACAAGGCAGCCTAAAAGGAGCTGCATTACAATTCATGTTAAAAGGAAATGTTAAAAAACAATAGAGAGAGAGATGTTTGACATTATTGGAGATTCCCCAAGGTGGCAGGAATGTGCAGTACCAAGACCTAGAGGAGTAAAAGAGCCAAGTGAGGTGATTCTGGAATTTGGGGTTCTTTGCTTCCAGATAATTGGCAATTATGGAAACAAAAGTGATGACTAAGAAGCTAAAATGCTAAATTAACTTTAGTAATTTTCAGGTTAGTGAAACTAAACTGCAGTTAATGAAGGACCCAGTAAGAACCATAAATTTTCCATTAGACCCAGAAGTGTCCAGGAGATAGGGTGAAATAAACTAAACAGCCCTGAAGAGAATGAGCACACCTCTGTAAAACCTCTGCTTTTAAGAAAGAGATAATCTGGGGCCAGCCCTGTGACATAGAAGATAAAGCTGCCACCTGCAGTGCCAGCATCCCATATGGGCAAATGTTAGTCCTGGATGCTCTACTTCTGATCCACTTCTCTGCTATGGCCTGGGAAAGCAGTAGAAGATGGCCCAAGTCCTTGGGACGCTGCACCCATGTGGGAGACCCAGCTCTCACCATTG
This sequence comes from Lepus europaeus, assembly GCF_033115175.1. NCBI lineage: Eukaryota > Metazoa > Chordata > Mammalia > Lagomorpha > Leporidae > Lepus > Lepus europaeus. The sequence continues at coordinate 76,556,867 of NC_084839.1, read as the reverse complement.
CAGCCACTGGGGAGTGAACCAGTGGATGGAAGACCTTTCTCTTTCTCTCTGTCTCTGCCTCTCTGTAACTCTGCCTTTCAAATAAGTAGAAAGAAAGAAAGAAAGAAAGAAAGAAAGAAAGAAAGAAAGAAAGAAAGAAAGAAAGAAAGAAGAAAGAAAGAAAGAAAGAAAGAAAGAAAGAAAGAAAGAAAGAGAGAGAGAGAGAGAGAGAGAGAGAGGAAGGAAGGAAGGAAGGAAGGAAGGAAGGAAGGAAGGAAGGAAGGAAGAGATTATCTGCACTAAAATAACTGCTTGCTGAAAGCAAAACTTAATTCTTAGTGGAAGATATATTTGCCCAACATATAGTTTTAATTTTTTAAAGAGAATGGATAGCAGATAACCAAAACCAGGCAGGGCTGTAAAAATAAAATGAATAGCCCAAACACCTAAGAAAGAACAGAATAAGAGGAATAAGAGTTTAGAACATTCTTAAAAAGTTAATGCTATATTTATCACAGGACCCACAGTTTTTATGTTTTTATTGCATTGATTTTCTCTGTGGTCTTTGTTAGTTCCATTCTTTTGTAATTTGATTTCTTGTCTTTGATATTTTCTTCTGTCTTCCCTTTTTTTTTTGGGGGGGGTGGGGTAGTCAGGTTTAGATATTCAATTCCTACATGCCTTTATTATCCTTCTTCTATTGAACTGCTTTTATATCTTTGGGGTGTGTGTGTGTGTGTGTGTGTCTTTTAAAGCAATACCTGCCTGAGTAACTGTTTTATAAGTGTTTATCACTACCAGGCTACATAGTCTTGATTATTGTTTCTGTATAATAAGAATTAAAGTCAGAATTATTCCTCACACCTTATTTTCTCTTTAAAAATTATTTTCTCTATTTTAGATCTTTTTTCACATTGATTTTTAATTAAGTTTTCTGTGTCTGCAAAAATTTTTTGGTTCATTTAGTACTTTACAGATGTTTCACTTTTCTTTTCCACGGAGAAATCGACTTTAATCTTAATCATTATAGCTTTATACATTATAGCTTTTCTCTCGATGTTTTTCACATTTTTACCATTTATTGCAAGCAATATGATAAAAATAGGCCTTGTCACTTTCTTCTTATTTCTTATGTTTCAATTTCATTGACATTCTTGGATCAAGGTTGGTGTTACTTTAAATCTAATTTTGGAATTTTTTGACATTTATTTATTTATTTATTTAAAGATTTATTTATTTGTTTGAAAGGCAGAGTTATAGAGAGGCAGAGGCAGAGAGAGAGGGAAAGAAAAAGAGAGAGAGAGGGAGAAATTCCATCTTAAACCAGGCGTCACGGGCTTCCTCTGGGTCTTCTGTTCCTTTCCCAGGCACATTAGCAGGGAGCTGGATAGAACTGGAGCAGCTGGGACTAACTATTGCCCATATGGGATACCAGCATTGCAGGCAGTGGCTTAACCTGGCACAGTGCCGGCCCTGGCTTTCATTTATTTGAATGATTTTTCTAATACTCCCCTTCAACCGGGATTTGAATAGCACATGCTAGACTAATTGACTGTTTCACAGAGATCATTTCAGAGACCAGGCACTTGGTACATTGATTAAGATGCCACTTGGAATGCCAGCATGCCATATTGGAGTGCCTATGTTGGATTCCTAGCTCTGCTTTGAATTCCAGCTTCCTGCTAATGCATACCGTGGGAGACAGCAGGTGCTGGATCCCTTTCACTCATGGGTGAGATCCGGTTAACATGCCAGAATCCATCAATGAGCTTGATTTCAATGCCCAGCTCATGTTCCTGACTCCACCCTCCTGCTAATGCAGACTTTGGGAAACAGCACTGATGGCTCAAATGATTAAGTTACTGCAAACCTTGTGGGAGATCTGGATTTAGTTTCTGGCTCTTGGCTTCTGATAAAGCCAGGGGCAATAGAGAGCATTTGGACAGTGAACTAGAAGATGGGGGCTCTCTTTCTTTGTCAAATTGTGAGGAAACAAAAAGTAAGCACTTAAGTCAGGCTCCTCTGTGAATGAGAAAATGGGGAAGTTTCAAGAGTGTACAAAATGCTTGCTTCTCCCCAAAAGCTAACTTTAACAAGACAAAAGTGCTGACTCCACCTTTTTGCATTTTTAGTTTTATCATGAAAATTGAAAGAAGACCTTACCTATCCCACGCTTCCAGTGGCTTTTTTTTTTTTTTTTTTTTTTTAAATCAGGAACAGGTTAGACAGGATTATAGTTCTCACCTTCTGATGGGTTTTGTCCCTGCCCTTCGACTGTTCCCTGAATTATGCCTGAAAGACAACCAGTTTCTTGGGTCTGCCTCTCTTGGAGCCCTCTCCTGGCTGCCACAGCAGCTTTCTGACTTAAATAAATCTTGCTTTTCCCTCTGCCTTGTCCACCTGGAAATTCTTTCACATGAGACAAAGAACCAAGGCCGTTTTTCTCTGCTGCTGTTTCACTAGTAACAAAATAAATAAGTATTTTTTAAAAAGTTCCTGTTTGATTCTCACTGTATAATTTCATTGCCTTCCTTCAAGGTTATGAATCCTTTCCTCTGCAATATCTAATCTACTATTAATCACCTCAGTACACTGTTTACATTAAAATTATTATTATGGTAATTTCTATGTCTCTACTTAGTTTTTCACTTAAAAGAGGATGTCTTTTTAAATATCATTCTCATGAATTCTAATATCTGTGCCTGTTCAATAGATTTCTTTTCCTGCTACTGTGGGTCATACTTCCTGCTTCTTTGTGTGTCTTGTAAATTTTTTATTAGATTCTAGATGTGAATTCTATTTTTTTGCATAAAAGATTTTATTTTAAAAAGTTTATATAAATAATCTTGAGCCTTGTTCTGTGATTCACAGATAAGTTACCTGAGGTCCACTTAGTCCTTTTAGTTTTCTTCTTTAAGATTCGTTGGATGAGGACAGAGAAGCATGAACCCAGCATTATTTATTCCCATGTTGAGGAAAGACTTTTCTGAGCATTCCACCCATGATCCATTGATTTGGGCATACTCCAGCTTGGCTTGTAGGAACAGGCAATATTCTTGTCCATTCTGAGTACTGACTAATGTCCCCCACTAATCTCTTTGGATGGTTCTTCCCCAGCTTCATGGTGCTTCCTTACATGTGTGTACTCACGAACACTTAACTACTTGTGCTGAGTTTCACTCTAACTCCTCAGCTCAGGAAACCCACTGGGCTTTGCTAAGATTTCCCCTCCCTTTTCACGGTTATAAATTCTCAAGCCAGGAATCTGTGCCCTTTGAAGAGTACACTTTAGAGATCATTTTAATACTTTAGAGATCATTCGCTTTCATTATGTGGTGCCTAGTGCTTTGAAATTTTTTTGAAATATAGATTTTTTTTTGTTATTTTTTCATGTGATGGAGTAAATTTTGTCCTTGCTATTATCTCTTGCAAGAAAATGGATGTCTATCAATTAGGCAGTATGGAACATTGGGAAAATGACAATCTTGTCAATAAATAGTGTTGCATTAATTGAAATGTACCCACAACTCAAATCATATAAAGAAATGAAATCCAGATTGACTATAAACATAAACATCAAAGAGGAAACATTTCTAAAAGATAACAGGAAAGAAAATACTTATCTCTTGGAATACGCTGGTATCGATGTTGCTCATACATCACTAAATATAAAAGAAAACATTGATGATTAAAACTATTTTTTAAAGATTTATTTGAAAGGCAGAGCTACAGAGAGAGAAGGAGAGACAAAGAGAGAACACATTTGAGAGAGAGAGAGATTTTCTATCTAGAGGTTCACTCCCTAAATTGTCTCAACAGTCAGGGTTGGGCCACGCCAAAATCAGGAGATTCATCGTGGTCTCACATGTGGGTACAGGTACCCAAGAACTCAGACTGTCCTCCACTGCTTTCCCAGGTGCATTAGCAGGGAGTTGGATCAGAAGTGGAGCAGTGGAGACCCAAACCAATACCAGCCCCTTTAAATGCATTTTAATTAAGATTTTTTAAATATCAAAACATCACTATAAGAAAAAAGAAAAACTATAGAGTTAAAGAAGATATTTGCAAAACTCATGAAAATTGACGTAATATCTAGAATTCTTACATTCAATAAACAAATGACAAGTAGCCAAACAAAAAAAAACCCAAAATTTCCCAATAACATTATTTATGAGGAAACTGCTAGTTAAAACTGTGATTAAATAGTACCACATATTCACCAGGCTGACAGAAACATAAATGACTAGCAAAGCTTACTTTTGGTGTGGACATGAGCAGTTGGAACTCTCATATGTTGTTTGTGAAGACTTAAGTTGTAAAACCACTTTGAATTCCTAACAAATATCTTAATAATACAGTAATTCCACCTTCAGCTGTATATTTACACAAAATGCACCAAAACACTTGTACAAGTATATATTTACTGATGAATTTTCATAATGGCCATATAGAAAAAAATAAAAGATCATCAGCTGATGAATGTGGACACAAATCATGCTCAGAAAATTAAAACCTTTGGTCAAAAAATGCAAAATGCAAAAGCTATAAAATCTGAGAGGTTTCAAACACTGACATGATCCTCCGGCAAGTGGGAAATTTCATAGCTGACCTAAGTGATGGGTCAGAGTCAAAATGCTGGGGCACTGTAAGTCCTGCATAAATTTACCTCCAGGCTACTTACAGAGGGGATATAGGAAAATAAATGAATTTGGGGTTTAGATGTGAGTTTCAGCCCCTCCCCCACAATATCTCATTTTATGTATATACAAATATTCTAAAATCTAAAGATATTCTAAGTCAAAAACACTTCCAGCCCCAAATTTGTTGGATATGGGACATTCAGCCTGAATATCACATAAGAATGAAAATCTCTGCTATGTGGAAAAAAAGGATGAATCTCACAAATATAATCTTTAATAAAATATTATAAAAGCCAGAGTCTAAAACATGTAGTCAGTAATATTTCATGTATAAGAGGATTAAAAATGGACAGATCTAGTTTATTGTGATAAGTCTCAAAAATGGTCAAATTAGGAAGTGGGATGTTGTTTATGGTTGGGAAGGAATACAAGGTTCTCCAAGGCTTTTGAGGTGTTGGTAACTTTCAGTTTCTTATTTTAGATGGACAACACTCCCCATGTAATGTATTTGAGATAGTTCATTGAGCTATGCATTTAATATTAATGCCTTAAAACATTTTCTGCATCTATGTTATACATTAGTTAATATATTACTGTTTAGAGGGTGGAGACACATTGTGGGCACAGGTTAAAAAGCTACGGCACACACATCTGTGTAGAACTTTCCATGGCTTTTAGGAGACACAAAGAGCAGTACAAAGGGTATGGACCATGCTATGGTTTCCATTTATTTTATTATATAAACATAAATCAAATACCTCTGAATGAAATTCTTTTGGAACATAGAAAGTCAGATAAATAAAGTCACTGCTTTCTAGAAATTTAATTTAAGCAAATAGTAGCTTTACAAAAAATTGTAGGAGGTCAGGGAAAAGCCAAACATTAGCTTTCAGAAAAAAAAAATTCCATCTTATTTGCATTGACCAGGGAGGCAGATATGTAATAGAAAAGGTGAGTAGATAAGAAGACATAAGTTACCAAGGTATATTCATTTTATGAACATCACTGATGCAAAAATGCAAAATCCAAAATTCTATAAAATCTGTCAAGTTAAAGCTGATTTTGGATCAGATCTGGATATAAAAATCATATTGAAATTTTTGTACTGGAAATCATGGAAATAAAAGTCTAAATTATTTGTTCACAAGTTCATACACAAATTTAAAACCATATGCTGGCTTTATTTATTTATTTATTTATTTATTCATTTGCAAGGCAGAGTTACAGAGATAAATAGGGAGAGACAGAGACAGAAATCTCTTCTGTCTACTGTTTACTAACAAATGGCGCACAGTTGGGAATGTGCCAGGCCAAATTTTGGAGCCTGGAACTCCATCTGAGTCTCCTATGTGGGTGGCAGAAGCCCAAGTCCTTGGGCCATCTTTTATTATTTTCCCAGGCACATTAGAGGGAAGCTAGCTCTGAAGCGGAGCAGCCAGGACTCCAGCCAGAGTTCATATCGGATGCTATTGTTGCAGGTCATAGCTCATTCTACTATGCCACAACATCAAGCTCTTACACAGACTAAAGAGGGGAAGTGGGGCTAGCATTTTGATGCAGCAGGTTAAGCCTTGGCCTGCAACACCAGGACACTGTGTCAGAGTGTCTGTTCAAGTACCAGCTGCTCTGCTTCAGATCCCGCTCCCTGCTAATGTACTAGGGAAAGTAATTGCAGATGGTTCAAATATTTGTGCCCCTATTACCCACGTAGCAGGCTTTAGCCTGGCTCCTCCCTGGCCAATGTGGCCATTTGTCCCTCTGTGTTTCAAACAAATTAAATAATTCCTCAGAAAAAAGTTTGTGAAAAACAGAAATAAAAGATAAGTTTATTAGAAAACGGGAGGAGACTGATTTGGTATAGAACTCAATGAGAAGGAAATACTTTAATAGAAAAGGTAGGAAATGGAATTCAGAGAGCTAGAATTCACAAATGATCATCTGGAATTAAAAACCAAAAATACAGAGTTTTGAAATAGTAAAAAGAAATATATATTTAATTAAAGTAGAGGCACAAGGTAAAAATAATAAATGAGATTAATCAATCAAGAACCATTAATTGAATGACAGCTGCATATTTAGCATTTAACAAGTTGTGCTCTGGGATACAAATACATCCTCATCAATTCTGTTCAAGAATTACTAATGCTTATGATGTGCAACTTAGAGAGAACTACTTCAAAGAGCTTAAATCACGGCCAGAGAAGACAGACATAAATAATGCACCGTCAGAAGCATTTTAAAGCAGTATGCATTAAGCCCAACTGAGAAGCAGGAATAAATGGTGCTGAGGGAATTTAGAGAATAGTTACATTATTGGGCTAGAGTGGTCAGCAGAAATCTCACAGATGAGGAAGTATTCTTTTATCTAAGACTTAAGTGGGATCTTAGAAGTCATTCAGGCAGAGGAAGGATGAAGGGAAAACAATGTGGAGACAGTGCAGAAAGAAAACTTATCATCAGAGAAATGCAGGGGTCAAGACAGGGAGTTAAAGGAAAGATGACCTGTTTCCTTTTCCTTAAGCTTCTACTAGCCCTGAATTTCTGGGACCCTGCTGTTTTCCCTTTGTCTTACTCTACCTGAACTATTCCCTAATTGATTAGGAAGTTTGCACAGCCCATTTCCCGCCAGGAAGCTGGGAACTTCAAAACAGACAAATATAGGTCCCTATGTTTCAAGGGCAGTCTGGGCTGTGTAGAGCTCAGTGCTGGAGTGGAATAACTATAATGTAAAAGCTTCACTGTATCATTCCTTGCTACATACATTATCTTGGGCAAATTTCTTAATCCTTTGCCTTGGTAGTTTTCATTTGTCAATAATCAAAATGCATATGGATTATTTTATCTTCCACCTAAAGTTTGTTAACACACCTATTTCTCATTTTTAAAACATTATTTATTTATTTAAAAGTCAGAGTAAAAGGGAGAGAGGGAAAGACAGACAAAACCAGAAGAGCAAGAGAGATATCCCATCTGCTGATTCACTCACCAAATGTCTAACAGCTAGGGCTCAGTCAGGTTGAAGCTGGGAGCCAGGAACTTCATCCTGATCTCCCTTGTTGATGATAGGGTCCCAAGTTCTTGGGCCATCATTCATTGCCTTCCCAGGCACATTATCAGGAAGCTGGATAAGAAGCAGAGCACTGGGACATGAACTAGCACTTCAATATGGGTTGCTAGGGACAAACAGCAGCTTACTGTGCTGTACCACTAGGCCAGCCTCAACGCGAGCTGTTTTATCCCTTATTTAAGGAGAAGTACCTGGCTCCTGCCATCGGATCAGCGCAGTGCGCCGGCCGCAGCGCGCCTACCGCGGCGGCCATTGGAGGGTGAACCAACGGCAAAAAGGAAGACCTTTCTCTCTGTCTCTCTTTCTCACTGTCCACTCTGCCTGTCAAAAAAAAAAAAAAAAAAAAAAAGAGTGAAATGAAATGACTGGTGTAAAGGTTCTATGAGTGAAGAGCCTTCTATAAAGTTCACCATATTTCATTAGTACTTTTATTCCCTTAGCACAAAAGGAAATCTATTTTACTTTGCATCCTCTCCAAAAACAATAAAACCAATAAAAAATGTCAGCTCAGTTATATAAGAATTGCCCTTTAATTAAGGTGTATTCAATGTAGTAGAAGTATTGCATTATAACTAAATTATATTATTATTGTATAATTATGCAGCATTGCAATAAACTCTTTTCTCTTACCAAAAAGAAATCACATGTGTTTTAGGATATAAAACTACATAGGTAAGTGCTAAAAATGTAGACCCAAGGAAAAAAGTGAAGTACAAGATCTAACCTATGCTATCAATGTCTTCAGTCTATGAAGTAAAAATATGTTCACATTGATTCCTTCCAGATGGTAACCTTATGAGTTTTTTTTTATTTTATTTTTTTTATTTATTTATTTTTGACAGGCAGAGTTAGACAGTGAGAGAGAGACAGAGAGAAAGGTCTTTCCTCCATTGGTTCACCCCCAAAATGGTCGCTACGGCCCGCACGCTGCGCTGATCCAAAGCCAGGAGCCAGGTGCTGCCTCCTGGTCTCCCATGTGGGTGCAGGGCCCAAGCACTTGGGCCATCCTCCACTGCCTTCCCAGGCCACAGCAGAGAGCTGGACTGGAAGAGGAGCAACCAGGACAGAATCCGGCGCCCCAACTGGGACTAGAACCTGGGCTGCCAGCGCTGCAGGCAGAGGATTAAAGTGAACTCTGTGCTGGCCTATGAATATTTTTTAAATTCTTAAATATTTTTATTTTCCAAATTATCTATATAGTGCAAGGAATTCATTATTTTGATTGCCTAAAGGAATAAGTAGTACTATTTAAAAATATAACTCACAATATAAAGTTTGAAAAACATTAGAAATCTGACTTTTTTTTTAGACTATTTTTGGCAAATTTTCATATCACTCAATTTTCATTCATTGGTAGCCAATTCATGCTAACATATATTTTAAAATATATTTGTAAGCATTACTGGAAGAAAGGAAATATTCATTCAAGCAAAAATCACAACATACACAAGAAATACAAAAACTACCAAAAATGTATCATATATGTCATTATATCACAACGTGATTAGCAGCTGTGTAAGCTTACTTCTTTGATCTACCCTTTCATCTAATTAATTCAAATTCTTGCTGACATATGTTCACATTGTGCACCACATGTTCACTGCTAATATTCCCACCTTAGCCAATTACAGAGAGCTTTTCCCTCTCCTCTCCAGGCAGCAAGGGAAAGAAAGTTGCATTCCACAGCACTTCCAGTGATACAAGTATATGAAGCAAAGCTAAAAGTAGCCACCCAAATATAAGATGATTTGGGCAATTTGAAAAGTGGCTATCTATAAAAAAGAAATGAATTAAAAATACCTTGATTAAAGAAAGTTTTATTATTTTTGTTCAAAGCAGCTACATTATATTTGAATACCATATATGCAAAAAAAAGAACTGTATTTGTTGTTAGTAGATACAAAAGATAGATTAGAAAGACAAATTATTTGAGTTTTTTTCTTCTTTACATCCTTCCATCAATGTTCAATCATCAAGTACCATTACACAAGAACAATGTAGGTATCATGATTTCTAATCATTTATATTTCTTTTTAATTGATGAGTTTCCCTCAAGGTAAGAAAGTTGTTGAATATTCCAGTATTTTCTTATTTTTGACTATTACTGTATTTTGTAAAGCATTTCTTGCATATTATTTGTGAATATTTACTAAAATCCTAGTCTTTCCCAGAGATGCCCTCCCCATTTCCCTAGTTCTTAGTTATGTTATAAGTGATGTTTATAAGTTTCCTAGTTAAATGAGTTTTTGAAATGTGGGGTTGAACATTACTTAAATGTTTTTTGTTTGTTTTTACAGCACATCTTCTCAAAATTTTAATTAATGAGCATCCATTTTGACTAAAATAAAATTATAGTAATAGGTTTTCTCATATGTATTTGGCCAGTTGACTGCAAAATTCATTATCTGATTTTACAGCTCAATCATTTTTCTTGAGATAAAATAAGTTGTATCTATTAGCATTTTGAAAAATGTAAACAACTATGTAAACTCCACCACAATTAAGTTACAGAACATCTCCTTCTCATCAAAACACTCTGTCATGTGTCTATGATGTCAAATATTTCCAGCCATCCACCCACGCTTTGGACACCTACTCTTACACTTTTTTTTTTTTTTTTTTTTTTTTGGTCACACAGGTAGTTTGTCGTTTTTACAATTAAATGTAACTTTACTCACACATTATGCATTCTTGCATCTGACTTCGTTCACTCAGCATGTTTTTGAGATTCACGCACATTTAATCTTACCAGTAATTATTCTTTTCATTAGTTAGTAATAACCCATTTCTTGGATGTATCACATTTTGCATCTCCATTCACCTGCTGAAGGACATTTAGCTTGTTTCTATGAACTGAAATTTATGAGAGAAATTGCTTTGTGTATTTGAATAAAAGTCATTGTGTGTACTCATTTTATTATCTGAGTAGTATCTATAAGGGTAATTCTATATCATATGTTAAGCTTAACTCTGAATAAAAAAATGTCCTGCTGAATTGTTTTCAAAAGAGGTTGTACATTTTTACAAGCCCATTAGCAATGGTTGAGAGTGTCACTTGTTATAGTGTTCTTTTTATTCATTCTGGTGTGTATGGAATGATATCTCATGGCATATTTAATTTGTAGTTATCTAAAAAATAATGATTAACTTGTATTAATTTATATATCTGTTTGTAAGAAACTAGCTAAAACCTTTCCTCCATTATTTCTAAACTTCTAAATCAAGGAAAACAGCTTAAGATTGAGTTTTTAATTATTCTCTAAATATTCTGTATAATCTGAGGGTGAGTTCTTGGTATTATATGTATAACATTTACAAGTGTATGAGTATACTTCCGAAAGTTCGTGGAGAATAGATTCAAGCTGGTGTTGTGGTTCAGTGTGTTAACTCATCTCTTGCTACACTGTCTGATTCTAGTTTGAGCTGCTCCACTTCCTACCTAGCTCTCTGTTAAGGCACCTGGAAAGATACCTGAAGTTCTTGGATCCCTGTCATTGACCAATGGGAGAGACCATGATGGAGTTACTGAATCCTGGCTTCAGCCTGGCCCATACCTGGCTATTGTAGCCTCTGGGGAGTGAACCGGTTATAAAATTTATCTCATTACCCGGAACCCTCTGTAGCTCTGCCTTTTTAGTAAATAAACAAATCTTTAAGGAAAAGAATTAAAATATTCATCTACTTTGATACAAAACAATATTAAAATCCATGCATACCTTTCCATAATCTGCATTTTCCATGAACTTTTTGAAAACCCTGTGAGTATGTATGCATGTATATGAGGGATATGAGGGCTCTTCAAAAAGCTGGTGAAAAATTAGATACTTTTAAAGCTATGAATTTATTTGAAAGTCAGAGTTACAGAGAGAGAGAGAAAGTGTGTGTGTGTGTGTGTGTGTGAGAGAGAGAGAGAGAGAGAGAGACATATATCCCTTGTGAAGTTTCACTCCCTCAAGAAGTCACAAAGGCCAGGGCTAAGCTAGGCCAAAGATAGGATCCAAGAATTTCATCCAGGTCTCCCTCAAGGGTCACAGGGGCTCAAGATCCTGGGCACTCCTCTGCTTTTCTCAGGACATTAGCAAAAGCTGGATCAGAAGAGGAACAGCCAAGACACTAACCGATGCCCATGTATGATGCTGGCTTTTCAGTTGGCGACTTTACCTGCTGCACCACACTGCCAGTCCCAAAAAAGTGGACTTCAAAGTTGTTTATTTGGGTGCAAAAAATTTGAAATTCATGCATAGTTTGTTTCATAATATGCATGAGTCATGAACATCTTGAAAATTTGACTGCTGAATTCATATAAAAATGTTTTGCACTAAAATAAACATTTTAATTCCATTTTCCTCACATTTGTTGAAGTGCATTCATATATACAAAACACATATTTTCTTTACCATTCTGTGGCTTGCTTTTCATTTTTGAAATGGTTTCTTTAAAGAGGAAATTTTTAATTTGGATTAAATTCAATACACAGCATTTTTCTTGTATGACCTATTGTTTGCATGTCTTATCTTAGGTTATAAACATTTGTTATGTTTTCTTCTAGAATATTCATAGTTTAAGCATTTGAATTTGAGTCTATGACCAATTTGACATGATCTTTTTATGTTGTTAGTTTAGGATATCTGCTTGTTTAACATGATTTACAGAAACCTCATTTTTAGCATTAAATAACCTTTGAACTTTTGTCAGTAATCCATTTACCATACAACCTTGAGTCTGTTTCTGAACTCCATTCTGTTCCATTGATTTATACACTAATGTCAATAATGTACTGTCTAGATTACTCTCTTATAATAAATTTTGAAAGTAGGCTGTTGTGCAAGTCCTCCTACTTTTTTTCACTTTGAAAAGTGTTTTAGCTATATCTGTTTTTTTTTTTTTTTTTTTTTTTTTGGTTTGAGATACAATTTAAAATCAGTTTGCTAATTTCCACAAACTATGTCATCGGAAATTTTATTGGGTTTACATGTTATTAAAACATCTTCTAGTTGGTATCCAAGATATACTTTTCTCCATGTGTAAGTCTTCTTTTAATTTCTTTGCATGCCATTTTTCGAATGTTTTTTAATTTTTTTATTTAATAAATGTAAATTTACAAAGTGCAACTTTTGCATTGTTGTGGCTTTTCCCCCCATAACCTCCCTCCCACCCGCAGCCATCCCATCTCCCAATCCCTCTCCCATCCCACCCTTCATCAATGTACACATTTTGTACATACATCGTTAAACGTGTACCTAAGTATTTCCTGTGTTATTGATAAATATCGTATTCTAAAATTTCATTCGTTTTGTGCTACTATTGTACAGAAATGCAATTGATAGTTTCATATTAACCTTGTAAGCCACAAAAATTGTTTATTAATTCAAGTAGCTTTTCATAGGTTTCTTAGGATTTTCGATATACTTGATTGTTCCAGATGTGAACAAAGACCCTTTCCTTCTCTTTCCAAATGGCCTGTTTTGAGCCCTGTTTCTGTCTATTTCTCATGGCTCAGATCTCCAGTATAATAATGAATAGAAGTGGAAACTAGAAACTTTGTGGCCTTGACTATGACCCTAGGAAGAAAGCATTGAGTTGTTCACGATCAAGAAAGATTTTAGTTGCTAGCTTTTTATAGTTATCCATTATTAGGGGACAGAATTTCCCTTCAGTTTCTGATTCTCTAAAAGAGTTTAGGGTTTTTTGTTTTTTGTTTTTTGTTTTTTTTCAATCACAACAGGGATTAAACTTAAATACTTTCTGCTATCTAATAACATTATTTCATTTTTTATAAGTGGTTATGTTAATAAGGTTGAGTAATACTGATTGCTTAATATTGAATATACCTTGATTCCAAAGACCAACTCCATTTGATTGTGATGCATTATCTTTTTATATTTTGCTGGATTCCAGCAGGTAATTTTTAAAAAGATGTTTTTATTTACTTCAGAGGCAGAGTGACCATGCTGGACAGAGAGCTATTTTATCTGCTGGTTTACTCTCAAATGCATTTGACAGTCAAGAGTAGGCCAGGCTTAAACCAGGAGCCAGAAACTCCTCACAGGTCTCCCACAGGGCTGGAAGAAACCAAAGTAATTGGGTCATCACCTGCTGTTCCCACGTGCATTAGTAGGGAGCAGGATTGGAAGTGCAGAGCAGCCAGGACACCAACTAGCAGCAAATCATTGCCCCATAACATCCACTCCTACTTGCTAACATTTTTAAAAGCTTCTTTCGTATGTGTTCAGAAAGAACACTGCTCTCAGTAATATTCTCTTAAAATGTCTTTGTTCAGTTTTAATATTAGGGTAATAGTGACCTCATACATTGATATGGGAAGTGATTACATTTCCTTTATTTTCTCATAGTTTGTTTAATGTTGATATTATTTCTTCATTAACTAGCTCATAAAATTGACCAGTGAAATCACATAGGCCTTGAGTTTATGGGGAGACTTTTTGTGTGGTTTGGTTTATTATTTTTGTTTGTTTCTTAGCAGTCATGAGGAAGAATGGTAAAGCTCTTTCATTAAAATGTATAACTGGATGACAATTGTATATGACTTTTTTTTATTATTCGGGAAACACAGAAAGAGTTCTGGAGAGACAGAGACAGACACTTTTATCTGCTGGTTCACTCCCTAAATGCCAACAACTGCTGAGGCTGGGCCAGGTCAAAGCTGGGAGCAAGGACTCAGTCCAGATCTCCCATGTCAGTGGCAGGAACCACTCAGCCATTCTTTGCTATATCTGAGTCTGTTTCTCCAGGAAACTGGATTCAAGGACAAAGACATCAGTACTGGATGGGAGTACATTTCACAATGGTTTTAACAACTACACCAAACATTTACCTCTGTATACCGTCTTTTTTTTTTTTTTTTTGACAAGCAGAGTTAGTGAGAGAGAGACAGAGAGAAAGGGTCTTTCCTCCGTTGGTTCACCCACCAAATGGCCGCCACGGCCGGCGTGCTGTGGCTGGCGCACTGCGCCGATCCGAAGCCAGGAGCCAGGTGCTCCCTCCTGGCCTCCCATGCCGGTGCAGAGCCCAAGCACTTAGGCCATCCTCCACTGCCTTCCCGGACCGCAGCAGAGAGCTAGACTGGAAGAGGAGCAACCGGGACAGAACTGGTGCCCCAATCAGGACTAGAACCCCGGGTACCGGCACCGCACGTGGAGGATTAGCCGAGTGAGCCACGGCGCCGGCTCCTGTATACCATCTTAAAACTGCAATCACAGCCGGCGCCGCGGCTCACTAGGCTAATCCTCCGCCTTGCGGCGCCGGCACACTGGGTTCTAGTCCCGGTCGGGGCAACGGATTCTGTCCCGGTTGCCCCTCTTCCAGACCAGCTCTCTGCTGTGGCCAGGGAGTGCAGTGAAGGATGGCCCAAGTGCTTGGGTCTTGCAACCCTTGGGAGACCAGGATAAGCCCCTGGCTCCTGCCATCGGATCAGCGCGGTGCGCCGGCCGCAGCGCGCCAACCGCAGTGGCCATTGGAGGGTGAACCAATGGCAAAAGGAAGACCTTTCTCTCTCTCTCTCTCACTGTCCACTCTGCCTGTCCAAAAAAAAAAAAAAAACTGCAATCACAACAAATTACAAACTACAGATGATTTCCAACTTAAAATTATTGGATTTAATGATTTTTCAACTTAAACAAGATACCAAAGCATAATGATATAACTATTCTCTTTTTCATTTTCAGTATGGTGTTCAATAAAAATATAAGATATTGGGTACTTTACTATAGAATCGGAATAGTGTAACATGATTTTTCCCTGGTCTAACATAAGTGCTCTGAGTACATTGGAGGTATTCTAGACTAAGCTATGGTGCTTCATATGTCACATATATGAAGTGCAACCTCAACTGACAATATAATCAATATAATACAGACTCATCAGGAAGCCACCCCCTCATCAGGCCAGGAGCATCTGCATTCCTATTATCCCCAACAGATTCATCTTATTTATATAGACCAACCCCCAAACTTGGAGAAATTTATATAGAACCCCTCAAATTGAATGTGCTTACCTGATACACAAAGATCCCATCAATGACATCAGGGTGGTGAAAGAAAAGAGAATTCAATGAATAGAGAGAGGAGCTGAGTTACTATTGCTAATTCCCAGATTCCCTGAAGGATTAGGGGGGAAGGTTCTCATGGGTTGAAGTTGGGATGAGGGGTACATGTTCAGCATGTGTCGAGGTTCCTACGTGGTTGGTGATACTCATGGCCTTCCCTTGATTGTCAACGATATTCTGTTCTTTAGGGAATATTTTATGATGGTCAAGTGGGCTTCAGTTAGTCTGAGCTCTGTGCAATTGGTAGTTACTTTCTGCAATGGGCATGGAGTTCCCCAAAAAACAAACCCCTTAAGACAATATTGATCATCCAGTTGTTATCTATTGGAAAAGCAAATGACCTTGTGAGTCTGGTGATTAGAACTTTGTAGCGCTGCCTGTACCACTCCCCAAATTCAGTGAGTTAATTTTAACAATAAAGCAAGGCAAGGCAAGGCAAGGCAAGGCAAGGCAGGGCAAGGCAAGGACACTTTATACTAATGTTAGGAGTCTACGAGGCTGGTGCCTGATGGTATCCAGTATCTGAACTGTAATAGGGGCTTGGTTTTAGTGTCCCTTTACAAGTCCACTTTCCTTTATTTACTCTTAGTGTCTCAAAACCATAAATTTTATTTTTCCACTATAGCTTATAGTTCATATAAATTAAATCATGTGCTGTACATGCTTTTGTGTATTTTTCTCTGGCAGTACAATAATTTTAAGATTTAACAGTATTATGGCATGTATTATCATTTCATTTCTTTATATTTCTTTATTTTTTTAAGATTTATTTATTTATTTGAAAGGCAGAGTTACAAATAGGCAGAGGCAGAGGCAGAGAGAAAGAGATCGTCCATCCACTGGTTCACTCCCCAAATGGCCACAACGGCCAGAGCTGGGCTGGTCTGAAGCCAGGCCAGGAGCTTCTTCCTGGTCTCCCATGTGGGTAAAGGGGCCCAAACACTTGGATCATTTCTACTACTTTCCCAACACATAGCAGAGAGCTCCATCAAAAGTGGAGCAGCTGGGTCTTGGACTGGCACCTATATGGGTTGCCCAAACTACAGGTGACAGTTTTACTTGAATGCCACAGTGCCGCCCCAATTTGTTTATATTCCTACATCATATTATATTGTAATGGTGCACCACATTTTTAATATTTATTTACCCATTGATGGGTATCTGGGCTATTTTCATTTCATGGCTAATGTGAATAAGGCTATGGCAAATATTTATGTAAAATTCTCAATGTGTACAAATGTTTCTGCTTTAATTTAAAATTTCCAAGAATTTGTCCATATTCTTAAATTTGCAAGAATCTACAAAAGTTTACAAATGTACAAGGAAATTTTGTCTTCCTCTTTCTGGATGAGGGAACTTCAAAATGTTCATGGAAAATGGAATTAAAAGATAAATTTATTTGGTGCAAGCATATTTTAAGTTCATGCACAGTTTCTCCATAATATAAATCTTCTATGAAATTGTTAAAGGCATTTCCTATGTAGCAACAAACTCTGGAACTTACACTGCTATATCCTTCTGGGAGTCAGCGTGTATCTAGGGGACCTGTGGTCAATTTAAAAGAAATGACCTAGACAAGAATAACTGAATTTAGGTAAACTCACCTTAGCACTATTGATGAAGAGACAGAGGGTGACTTTCATGCAGAATCTTGGGCCATAGGTAATATCTATTTTTTTATTTAAAGATTTTTGTTAATATATAGAGAACAGATTCCATGTATTTCAAACAAAATTTTAAGAACATAAGGATATTTCCCTTCCTCCCCCCTTCTTTTTTTTTAAAAAAATATTTTGCAATAACATAGTTTCCATTATAATCACAGGCTTAATACTTCACTAAATATAGTGTTCATCCTGACATGCATTTATGAGTATTTGTTGTAAGCAAGCTTGCCTATTCAACTGTGCTTGTCCAGCCTTAATGTTATGTAATAACAGCAAAAGTTCCATTTAATAAAAATGATACCTACAATTGTTAATTAAAATTATTTTAATGCAATTTCAGCTCTTCTAATGAATTTTTAATAGTGTCTCATTTTAGTTTTAACTTGCATTTCTTTGACGACCAGTAACATTGAGTGTGTTTTAATGCCCTGGTGGACCTTGGATATATTTTCTTTCATGAAGTGTGTATGAATGTTCTTTCCACTAAAATATCATCTTCTTTTAAAATTTTTAAAGGTTTATGCATTTATTATTTATTGCAAGGCAGAGAGAGAGAGAGAGAGAGAAGGAAATGTCCCATGTACTGGTTCACTCTCAAAACACACAACAACTAGAGCTGGGCCAAGCTGAAGCCAGGAGCCGGGAACTCCATCCAGGTCTTCCACATGGATGGCAGGAATTCAAGTACCTGAGTCATCGACTGTTTCCTCTCAGGAATATTAGCAGGAAGCTGGATCAGGAATGGAGGTGGGACTTCTGTCAGACACTTGATATGGGATGTGGGCATCCCAGACGACAGCTGAACCCACAATATCACAATGACTACCTCTGTCTCTTTATTGTATTTTATACACCAGAATTTAAAGGCCTTGTTAGATACAGAATACTTTGAAAAGTTAGTGAAAAAATGGAATTAAAAAAGTTTGGGTACACAAAATTAAAATTCATGCATGCTTTTATTCATAATGGGCATTTTCTTTAACTTTTAAAAGCCTTTTGTTTATATTATTGAAAAATGTCCTCCCATTCATTGGCTGGGTTTTACATTTTCTTGTTTATCTTTATTCATTTCTTTAACTCTATTCTTCAGATTTGATGATTATACTTTTTTATTTCAAATTTATTGGCCCCTTCATTGTATCTCTCTGTTCCTAAGACCACTCAATGATTTATTTTCAAATATTTTACTATCCAGTTGTAATATTTTTGTCCTTTACATGTTTTTTATTTCTATTTTGAAATCACCTATAACTTCATTCATTACAAGAATATTTAATTTACCTAAGTAAGTATAGTTTTAATATATGCCTTGGAACTTTTTTTTTTCCCCTGGGAATTCCAACTGGGTCATCTTGGGCTGTTATCTCTTTACTGTGTATTTTATATATAATGGCTCACTTTTTCATGTCATGTATGTTGGCTCTTTTATCCTTGATATTATGCAACATAATCTGAGCTCTGTTACTGCTTTGGAAAGTGTTTTTTTTTTTCTTTTTTAAAGGTTTATTTATTTATTTTAAAAACAGAGTTACAGAGAGGCAGAGAGAGAGAGAGAGAGAAAGAGAGAGAGAGAGAGAGAGAGAGAGAGAGAGGTCTTCTACATGCTGGTTCACTCCCTCTAATAGCAGAAGCCAGGAACTAGTAGCTTCTTATGGGTCTCCCACATGGGTGCAGGGCCCC
The DNA here is from genome assembly GCF_033115175.1 of Lepus europaeus. Taxonomy (NCBI): domain Eukaryota; kingdom Metazoa; phylum Chordata; class Mammalia; order Lagomorpha; family Leporidae; genus Lepus; species Lepus europaeus. The sequence continues at coordinate 76,537,769 of NC_084839.1, read as the reverse complement.
AAGTGCTTGGGCCATATTCTACTGCTTTCCCAGGCTACAGTAGAGAACTGGATTGGAAATGGAGCAGCTAGGTCTTGAACTGGCACCGCAGCTGGCGGCTTTACCCACTTCACCATAGCGCCAGCCTCTGATGGCTGTTTTAACAAGGCAGTTAATTTGATTAGACAGAAATTTCAAACTCTCATGCTTCTAATGTATGACAACTGAGGTTTCAGTTCAATTCTTCAAGCCTATTTTCATGAGCTTTATTTTGCCTTAGGCAAGCATGATTTATAGATGAACTAGACATTTTCACTGAGTTTATATGCAGAAATAAGAATAAACTTTCTCTTATTCTACCCTTGTTGGTGTTTTCCCCCACACTCCTCTGGCCACGCTCTTTCCTATGTTTCTTTCAGTGAGAAAGAGGCTGGTATTTCTATGGAATTTTTCACAGACCAACACTGAAACTGTTGGGATGATGGTTGTATTCAGGATAAAGGTATAGAAAAGGGAAACTGATTCCACACTTCTCGCTTGCTCCTGGTTCTAACTCTCCCACAAAGATTGCTTGATTTTTCTTCAGTTTCCAGATTCCTAAGGCATTTCCAAAGTTTTTAGAATTATCTTTTGGAATAATGGTTTATCAGAAGTACAGGAGACTTCACACCTACAGATGAGTTAACATCAACACATCATTATGGAGAGAATATTTTAATTAATCACAACTTACTAAAATTAATAAAGTGTTATATTAGTTTTGTTTTTCCTTAAAAATTCACTATTTATGGGTTCTCAAAATTGTACCATTTTATCTAAATTCATTATCCAAATATTTTTCAAAAGACTCTTCTATTATCCATTTAGTATTTATAGCATTGGTTTTCGACTGGGGGTGATTTTGCCCCAAAGAAATATTGGCAATGTTTGAAGATATTTTTGGTTGTCAGCACTATGGGTTACTACTGGCATCTAGTGGGTAGAGGCCAGAGATGCTGTTAAACACCCTAAAATGCACAGAATAGACTGCCACACAAATATCTGGTTCAAAATATTAATAAGGCTGAGGTTAGGAAATCTCAATAGATGGGTATGAAGTTACATCTTTGATTGCTAATATTAGTTTTTAAAGAGTTATTTATTTATTTGTCTATTTGAAAGGCAGAATGATGGCAGGAGGAGGGAAGAAGAGAGAAAGAAAGAGATCTTCCATTCACTGGTTCATTCCCCAAATGGCCACAACAGTCAGGGATGGACCACGCCTAAAACAGAAGGCAATAGATCCATCCTGATCTCTCATATGGCTGGCAGAGGCCCAAGCACTTGGGACACCTTCCATTGCCTTGTCAGGCTTAATAGCACCAAGTTGACTCAGGAGAGAAGGCAGAACTCCACTGGCAATCTGATATGGGGTGCCCATCTTGCAACTGGCAGTTTAACCTGCTGCACCCCAACCACCACAATGCCAGCCCTCAATTCTTGATATGACTATCTTGTTCTTTTTCTTTCTTTTTGATCAGTCTAGCTAGACATTTGCCAACTGTATCACCCATTTGAAAGAATCAGCTTTAATTGCATTACATTTTACTATTTTTTGTTTTCTTTATCATGCAACTCCATTCTTAATTTTATTGTTTTATTTCTCCTCATATTAAATTTTTTCTTGGTGGAAGCTTAGCCAATTGAATATAGATACCTCCCTTTTTTAATATTAGTACTGAAAACTATAAATTGTCTGCTATTCATGCTACAGCTGCATCTCACGCATATTTTGTTTAATTCAAAATATACTATAATTCCCTTCATGATTACTTTTTTGTCCCATGGATTTATTAAGAAGTCTATTTTTAAATTTAAAAATATTTGGATATTTTTCTAAATATCCTTATATTGATTCTAATATAATTTGATTGGTTTAAAGAACATACTACCTGATTTCAATATCCATAATCATGGATATACCATCAATTATTTGAATCTTTATAAATTTATTGAAAACATGTACTCTGTTATTGTGTGGGTATGGTGATTTTATAAATATCAGATTTTTTTCTAGTTTAGTATACCACTAGTTTTTCCATCCTCTATAACTATAAATTACAGAGGAAGGAGTATTAAAATGCAAATACACTGGAGACTTCTCTCATTTTAAAATTCTGTTGTCTTTTTGTTACATAAAAATTGAGGCTCTATGATTGTGGCTTTGGACACAGAGAATTGTCTTTTAAAACTGAACTTCTGTCATGTTAAATTCCCCTTTTAAAAAAAATTATTTATTTAAGAGGTAGAATTACAGACAGAGAAGGAGAGACAGAGTGAAAGGTCTTTCATCTGCTGATTCACTCCCCAGATGGCTGCAACAGCAGAACTGGACAAATCCAAAGCCAGGTGCCAGGAACTTCATCCAGGTCTCCCATGTGGGTACAGGGTCCCAAACACTTGGGCCATATTCTATGACTTTCCCAGGCAATTACAGAGAGCTGAATTGAAAGAGCAGCAGCTGGGACACAAGCCTGTGCCCATATGGGACACTGGAGCCACAAGCTCCTACTAGGCCATAGCTCTGGCCCTTTAAATTGCCATTTTTTTCCTGGTAACATTTTTTGATTTGACATCTACTTTATCAGATAATAATGTAACCACCATATAGCATTTTTACATTTTGCATGGTATGTCTTTTTTTCTTTTAATCTATTTTAATATTCATATTTAAAATAAAAGTTTTACTGATATGATAAAATTGGATTTTACTTTTTATGCAGTATGAGAATCTCTTTGTTGAATTTGGCATATTTGGACAAGTTACATTTGATATAATCATAAATGTTTTTAAATATTTTTACTTATTGTTTTAAATTATTGTATTGCCTTTATTTTCTAATTATGTCATCTGTCCTTTGGTATTTTACCTCTTTTATCCTCACTTCTTTTGGAGTAACTATACTTTTTTAGGATTACATTTTAATTATCATTGCTGGCTTATTACATATTCATTCTAATATAATGGTTACTATATGATGTAAAGTATGCATCTTTACCTTATCACAATCTACCTTTAAGTAATATTATGGCACTTTTATATAAAAATCTTACTTTAAAACACAAAACTTCTACTCCCCCCACCAGGTACTTACTGGTTTGTAGTGCAAGAGCAAATCCCATAAAAATTGGACCTTCACAGGAGGAAGAGGCTAGCCTCTTGCCTATTTCATGACCTCTTGTTCACAAACAACTTTACAATATCATCTCTTATTTAACTTTATATTTTTTCACTTGTTCTATGATTTCCGAGATTACAATTTCCGAGATTACAAGTGTATCTATCTACAGGCTGTCATTTTGTACAGCAGTTAAATAGCAACTTGGTATGCCTGAATCCCGTATCAAAGCAACGAGGTTCAAATCCTGTCTTTCTCCAAGTCCAATTCCAGCTTCCTATAAATGTATACCATCGGAGGCTTCCAGTGATGGCTATAGTTTGAGTCTGGCCAACCATGAGAAACTCAATTTGAGTTCTTCGTTCCTGCCCCAACTGTGATAAGCATTTGGGACGTGAATCAGTAGATAGAAGACCTCTCTGTGTCAGTCTTTCCTTATCTGTTTCTGTCATTATCTCCTCTTCTTAAATAAAATTATTAAATATCTGTTTTTATAAGAAACTTTAGGGGAGAGATTCCAAGATTGTGGAATAGGGAAGGGGTTTACTGCTCTAGTCTAGGGGAAGAAAGTTAAAAGAAAAAAAAAAGTAGAGAGAGTGCAATCTCAGGGAAGATTTAAGAAGGAAATTTCAGTGGGAACTTCAGGCAAATTAGAAAGACACTGTGGATCTACATGGAGGGTGTGGTTGTGCACAACTCAGTACCCCAGCACCTTGGAGCCTCAGCACCAGCTTTGGAGAGTGAGGTGGGATCAGATTACAGCAGCCCAAGACACGGGTAGGAAGAGCCTGGTGTGAGTCCAGCATGGAGCCCTCTGGGGGACAGTGTACCTGCCAACCTAGAGGGAAAAAAGGGGAGGCATTTTTCTCTCCCCCCAGCCCCAACCACTGAGCAATGGCTTCCTGTAACTAGCCAAGAGAAGAGGCTGGGAGCTCATGACTGTGGGAGCCTTATGTGCTGGGATTGTGAAAACACTGTGGCTGCATGGGAGTGTACAGGGTGTGGCTGGGTCTCTGGGCAGTCACTGAGGGCAGCTCCACCTGCTCAGGGCTCACTGATTGCCTGGTGAGGGTCATTGTTGTGGAATCCATGCTCACATTGAAGACTGCCCAGATATGTGTGGTTCTTGTGGCAGAGCAGATGAACAATGCACCCACTGGGCCAGTGCCCAGGCATTGGTCTCCTTGGAGGAGAGGAGGTGAGCATGTGACCACATCAACAGAGCTGATCAAACCTTCCCCTTGATGGAAAAAGAAAGACAAATAGCAGATTTACTGTGCCCATCTTGAATGTCACTTTGGAAACTCCCCTCACTCTGCAGCACTGAACAGAGCTCCCTGGCCACAATCAACACACACTTCTGGATATTCATTGAACGAGCAGACACTCCACTAACCCACTGAGGAATAGTCCAAAGAAAAAAGTCATCAGAGGTGGAAAAAAATCCCAACAAGTATCTCTACAAATGACCAAAAATAAATGCAGAAATTCAAGAAACAAGAATAAGGAAGACAACATGACACCCCCAAAGGAACAAAGCAATGCTTCAATACTAGAATATGAAGATGAAGAGTTTGAAGAAATAACAGAAATTTAATTCAAAAAATTAATTATATGATTATTGATGTCTAATCAGAAGCAAATCCATGGAATAAATAAATCCATACATGACATGAATGAAAAATTTTCCCATTTAGCTCAAATTTTGAAGATAAATCAAAATGAAATATTAGAAATGAAGAATTCATGGTCAGCATTGTGGTGTAGTGGGCTAGTCCTTCCACCTGGGACATTAGAATCCTATATGGGTGCCAGCACCAGTTCCAGTCTCAGCTGCTCCTCTTCTGATCTACCTCTCTTTTATGGCCTGAGAAAGCAGTGGAAGATGGCCCAAGTCCTTGGGCCCCCACACCCATGTGGGAGACCCAGAAGAGGCTTCTGGCTCCTGGCTCCTGGCTTAAGATTGGCTCAGCTCCAGTCATTGTGGCCATCTGGAGAATGAACCAGCAGATAGAAGACCTTTCTCTCTGTCTCTCCCTCTCTCTGTAATTCTACCTCTGAAATAAATAAATCATAAAAGAAGAAATGGAGATTTCAATAGATCTAATAAAAACTGTGGTGGACTACCTTAACAACAGACTTGGTGAGGGAGAAGAAAGAATATCTGATTTAAAAGACAAATCTCTGGAAATTTTACACTCATACCAAGAAATGAAACAAAGAAAAGAAACAAAGAAAAAGAAAAGAAGAAATTAGAAAACTTAAAAACAGTATAACAGTATTGTAGATTTAAGGGATACTGTTAAATGACCCAACATACAGGTATTAAGAGTTCCTGAAGGAGTGGACAGAGAGGATGAATTAAAAGGCCTTTTAAGTGAAATAATTACAGAAAACTTCCCTAATTTGGAGAAAGAAAGGGATATTCAGGTACAGGAAGCACATAGAACTCCTAACAGACATGACTAGAAAAGATCTTCACCACAGCACATTATAGTCAAATTCTCCATAATAAAATATAAATAAAAGATTCTAAAACATGTACTGGAAAATGCCAGATTACTTTCAGAGGATCTCCATTTAGACTCAGAGCTGACTTCTCATCAGAAACCCTACAGGCTAGAAGAGAATGGAGAAATATATTCCAAGTCTTAAGAGAACAAAAAACCTGTAAACCCAGAATACTGTACCCTGCAAAGCTCTCATTTATGATTAAAGGTGAAATAAAGACCTTTCATAACAAATAGAAATTGAAAGAATATGTCACCACCCATCCAGCCTCATAAAAGATGCTTAAGGATATGCTACACACAGAAACATTGTCATCACTATGAAAGTAAGCGAAGGCAGAAAATCTCCCAGTAAAAGTACAAAAGAAATCAAAAGTAAACAATAGGAATATTTATGGAAAAATGGCAGGACAAAGTCATTACTTATCAATAGTCACCTTGAATGTAAATGGCCTCAACTCTCCAGTTGAAAGATAGAGAGTAGCTGAATGGATTAAAAAAACAAGACCCATCCAATTGCTGCCTATAAGAAACATATCTCACCACCAAAGATACATGCAAACTGAAAGTGAAAGAATGAAAATGGTTATTCCATGATAACAGAAACCAAAAAGGAGCCAGTGTAGCCATCCTAATATCAGACAAAATAGACTTTAACACCAAAACTGGTAAAAGAGACAATGAAGGGCATTATGTAATGATTAAGGGATCAATTCAATAGGAAGATGCGACTATAATAAACGTATAATCACCCAATTACAGGACACCTGGCTATTTAAAAGAAATATTAATGGATCTAAAGGGAGACCTAGACTCCCATACAATAGTAATGGGGAACTTCAATATCTCACTTTGAGCAATGGACAGATCAACTACACAGAAATGCAGCAAGGAAATAACAAAGTTAGTCAACACTATAGAACAAATGGATAACACATATCTACAAACTTTTCACCCTACAATTACAGAATATGCATTCTTCTCACCAGTGCATGTAACTTTGTCTGGGATAGAACATAAGCTAGGGTGCAAAGCAAGTCTCAGCAAATTCAACAAAATGGAAATCATATCATAAATCTTCACTGACAATAATGGAATGATATGTATATCATGGAACACTACACAGCAATAAAACATGAAATCCTGTCATTTGCAACAAAACAGATGTGACTAGAAACCATTATACTTAGTAAAATAAGCCAGTCTCAAAAGAACAATTACCATATGTTCTCCCTGATCTGTGGTAACTAACAGAGTATGTAAAACATAATCTGGAGGCTGGTGCTGTGGCATAGTGGGTAAAACTGCCACCTCTGTGTGAGCATCCCATATTGGTGTTGGTTCAAGTCCTGGCTCCACTTCTGGTCTATCTCTCTGCTATGGCCTGGGAGAGCAATGGAAGATGGTCCAAGTCCTTGGGTCCCCTGCCTCCTTATGGGAAACCAGGAGGAAGCTCCTGGCTCCTGGTGTTGGATCAGCCCAGCTCCAGACATTGAAGCCATCTAGGGAGTGAAGCAGCAGATGGAACACCTCTCTCTGCTGCTGCTGCTGCCTCTCTGTAACTCTGCCTTTCAAATAAATAAATAAATCTTAAAAAAACACCACAATTTGTAGAAGTAAAATTGACACTTAGAGATGAGATGATTTTGAACAGCCCTGGTCTCGACTGTTGAGGAGTTGTGTTTTTTTTTTGTTTGTTTGTTTGTTTTTTCATACTATTTGTTGAACTGTCTACTTAATATAGGGTTAATTTTATGTGTATAAAGTTAAATGAAAATAAATCTTAGTGAAAAATAAGAATGGGAATAGGAGATGGAGGAGGAAACAGGGTGGGAGTGTTGGCGGGAAGGGTGAAATAGTCACCATGTTCCTAAATTTATATTTATGAAATATATGAAGTTTGTATACCTTAAATAAAGTTTCTGAGGAAAAAAGAAAAATAAATAAATAAAAGAAACTATAAGGGCTGGCATTGTGGGGATTGTATTAAGCCACTGCTTTGGACACTGGCATCCCATATCAGAGTGGCCATAACAGCTGGGACTGGGCCAAGGCTGATGCCAGGCACTGGGAGCTCAATCCAGGTTTCCCCTGTGTGGCAGGAACCGAACTACTTGAATCATCATCATGGCCTTCCACAGTCTGCAGAATCAGGAGGTTGGAGTCAGTAGCCAGTCCTAGAATTCAACCCATGCAAGATGACATTGTATTTATACTCAATAACCTCTTAACCACTAGGCCAAATACCAGTCCTTGATTATAATTTTTTAATTTCTCTTATTTTAAAGATTTATTTTTTTGAATGGCAGAGCAACCAGTGGGTGGGAAGGAACGATGGAGACCATGGGAGAAAGAGGATCTTCCATTTGCTGGTTTATTCCACAAATGGCCACAATAGTTAAGTTAGACCAAGACAAACCCAGGAGTCTGGAAAAAATCCAGAACCAAACCATGAGCCCATCCTGATCTCCCACATGGGTGGCAGGGATCCAAGTACTTGGACCAATTCTATTGCCTTCCCAGGCTCACTAGCAGGGGGCTGGATCAAACGCGGAGCAGCTAGGACTCAAACTGACAATCCTATATGGGATGTTGGCATTGTAAGTGGCAGCTCAACATGCTGTGTGCAAGCAGTCCCAGCCACAGGTTCTCAAAACCAAGAAAGCATCCTATGTATTCAATGTTGTGTACTTCATATTGAAAAATCAGTTCGGCTTAAAACTATGTAAAACTAAACATTAACTGATGATAACATCAAGACTTTTCAAGTGGCCTAATAATGACTATTAACAACCATTTAACAGGTATTATGTGTTGGATACAAGCCATTAAAATTTCATGATGTTATCATCATTGATTATCACATATATTTTGCTACATAGTGTTCAGTGGGTTCTCAGCCACACTCTTAACATTACTTTGCAGAAAAGAACTATGAGCAAAGAATCTTCCCATCTGCAACAATCACAATTAGGAGCTTTGATATGCCCAGCTCTGTTACAGTGGCCAACTGCAGAAAGATTGTTAATAGTTGAAACTAAAGGCAACACTTTTATTTCTACGTGTCCACTAAATGAATTAATTCAGTTATATAAAATATATCTGACACAGGACCAATACACAGGATATGTAAACAATTGCTATTAAGAAAAAGCCAAACAAACATAGACATTAAACACAGGATAAAGATAGAAATTTTACGATGGAAATATATGTGATGTGAACTTGTCATGATAATTATGCAAAGAAATACAAGTTAAAATTTCATTTTGAGGAACATTATCAATACTAGAAAAAATGAAAATATTGATCTTTTTTATTATATCTGAGAAAAGTTTGTAATGACATCTTTAAAGGTAATTTTGTATTTTAAAGTAAAGTCAAAAATTGTATTGTGTTCTGTGGATGCAGTGTCCAGAGGAAATATGTCAGGTACATATAAACTAACAGCAGAGACTAACTGTTAAAGTGAGCATTTAAATGTCAATTGACCAACATGGTTTTGGACCATAAGGAGAAAATATCAATAAAAAATCATACTATAAGCATATAGGCTTTCAATTATTTAATAATTTCTAGATACAAACTATATCCATTAATTGCACTTGAACTCTAAAGAACTGTTATGTGAACTTAATCCTCTGTCTCCTTCTCTGTCTACCTCAACTATTCTATTTAGTATTTTGGAACTGCAGTCTCTTTATCTATAAAGTGAGGAAAATCATAGTAACTTGCATAGTTATTACTACAGGATCTAAAATCTTTTTTTTTTTTTTTGACAGGCAGAGTGGACAGTGAGAGAAAGAGAGAGAGAGAGAGAAAGGTTTTTGTTTTTCCGTTGGTTAACCCCCCCAATGGCCGCTGCGGCTGGCGCTGATCCGAAGCCAGGAGCCAGGTCCTTCTCAAGACTAAACAATATCTAAAATCTTCACACACAGCTTGACATAGCATAAGCACTGAGTACATGTTTGTTGCCATTATTATCTTTAATATCCTTCAGTAATTGTTTCATTTTGTGTATAAAGATACTATGGAAATTAAAAGGCAATTTTATTTTTGTTCAAAATAGTTTTAATCTGTGCACAATTTTTTTCATATAATGCATTTCTACAAACTTCTGTAGTGATGCCTCTTAAAATCATTGCTAGTATTTGAAAAATGTTAACTGAATTACCATTAATAGGTCAAGTGTTAAATAAATCACCATACATCTATGAAATATCCCACAAAATACAAGAGTGTAGTTTTTGAAAAATGAGTTTGACCTCTAGACATTGACTTAAAATGGATCTGAAAAACAAATACTGGATCCTAAATGAAAAAGCTATGTAGCAAACAAAATGTGTCATGCAAGAAGCACATTTATGTAATGCATAAGGAAAGGTTCAAGAAGGATATTTGCAAAGCTGTAGACCTTGGTTATCCTTAGATAAAGAAGTAGGGAAGGGCTCCTAAAAGGGAAATTTAGCATCATGTTCTGCATATTTCTGTACAATGAAGTTCTATTCATACATCATTTCTGTAATTAAGTAACAAAACTAACTCAAAACCCCTGAGCTCTCCTGTTCTTTCCTCTTCCCTTTTTGGTACCCAGACTGTTTATTCTTGGGCCGTGACCCTCATCTCCTATGATGTTGCTTGTTTCTGGTTCATAAGTAGGCTAATAGCAAGTTCAGCTCTGATCTCATTCCCAATACAATCTCCAAGTATAATCTTAAGAAATAATCTTTTTCCAGGATAATCAACTAGTTCTGGTTTTTTAGGACTTACCAAATTTTAATACTAAATCTTTGGCCTTTCTATACCAGACCTCCTCTTCAGTGCCTGCATCTCCAGTGTTTCATGCCCATGATCATAGCAATGATATATTGTCAGAAAGACATTTTTGCAAATTAAATGCAGTTTTTTCTTTGGCACACTCTTTATTTCTTCTTCTTTTACTATTACATGACTTTACATTATCATGACTTACTCTGCATCAGTTTGTAGCACAGGAAAATTTCTATATCTTATTTTCCTCTAGGATTTCACAAGTAAATCAAAGATTGAAAAGTGGTTGCCTTGGAAAATACATTTATAAAATGCCTGTTAACCATATGCCTCTGTGCATGGATTGAAGCTAGAATGACCCCACAGGGCAGTGATAATAATGGAAAAAAAGAAGACAGATGTCCTGCCAAGTAGAAAGAATACATTTTGTGAAAATGACTTGTAGTAAATATCTACTTGTACCCAATTTCCTCACCTATAAAAAGCTTTGACATGAATTTGGCCCCCAGAAAGCCAAAAATCTACAATTGTATTCCCTGGCTGGGCTGCTTGTTCAAGTAGTGAAAGGCCAGGTGTGAATGAGGTGACAAGAAAGTGCAGGTACATTTTTCAACGAGGAATGTTTGACATTCTATTCATTAGAAGGAGAAATCTTTCACTATTTTAAAATTTCTGTTACATTAATTCCTTTAATAAATTCTCAGTAAGTTTTCACTATTTTCAAATATACTAGATACTAAAGATACAAAAATGAACGTGATAAACAGGATTTCTGGTTTTTAAAAACACTGAAGTTTGCTGGAGAAAGTAAAAAAGTAAATCTGTAGTATACCAGTCTAGGATATAGGCTTTTAGCAAGCAGTTAAAGTGGGGAAAATATGCTAATCGGTCAAAGTAGAAGATGTGATTTTGAAACTCATAAGAAGTATGCCTAGTTCAGAACAGTCTTTAGAAGTAGAGCAGAATATTTGGGATGGAAAAGGGTTTTGTTGATAGTGCTAGTCTCAGTTCTCCAGAGAAACAGAACACTCCCACACGTTGCACAGGAGCATCACCAAATGTAAGTCACACTTACAATGAAGTTGAACTGATGTCGTGGGCCAGCAGAAATATTTTTGATTGACCAAGGTAGAGAAGCACAAATGTTTTAACTTAATCATCCACACTGAACTGGCAACATAACACAGGAAGGATAGCTACAATTGGGGATTCTGTTCATTGCTACTGCCTCACATACGTCCCACATGTTGTGAACTTTTTTTTTTTTTTCTGATGGTTTCATATGTGCCTCTAGAATTGCACTTCTTTTGTCTACCCTCAATATTATGATACTGTCTCAAACCTGAAATGCTCCAAGCCAGCTTCTGCTTACTAATCGGAATAGGCTTGTGCCTGAGTTCATGACTCAGATCAAGTTAAAGGTTAATACAGAAATGAAGACAGAAAGACAACTAGCTCCCCAAATCAGTCTTTTTGAGCTAGTGGAATTTGTTTTAACTGACTGAATCTAGAACCATATGGCATAACTGAGGTCAATATTGCAGGGTAGTCTTACTCTGATGTGTGGTACCCTACCTTGTAATTCTATTATAAGGACAACTTGGCTGATAGCAAATTGGATGAGCTGCAGGAAAGATTTAACACAGCAGGCATGAGGTTGCTATCTTCCTAAGGGTTCACCTACACAATCGTCGTTTCTGGCATCTGTAAATTTGGCCCTTAAACCATCTCTGTACTGATAAGAATAGCTGTAGCACAATATACCTAGATTATCTACAAAACAATGCGGTTTATGTTAACACTTTCCTTCTGAGAGTCTGACATATTTGTATGTGTGAGGTAGAAATACCTGCATGACCATCTTTCAATAAATACTGAATAACAAGTCACTAGTAAGCTTCTCTTGGTGGAAACACTACACATGTATTATTTCTTTCTTTGTGGCTGAAGAAAGAGCATACTATATACGCTCGATCACCACTGGGAGAGAAAATTAGAGCATGCACTTGGATTTCCCGACTCCACATGTGTATTTTGCCCTTACTGATCCTTTTGTGTTTCCTTTCACTATGCTAAGCCTCATCTGTGAGTACAACTATAAGCCATGCCATGTGAATCACTGAACAAGTGGGGGAACTTCAGGTGTGTCTGTGTGTCCAGTCATAGCAAAACTAAAGCTAAGTTTATTTTTGTACAAAGCAATTCTGAACTCCATGGAAAGAAGAGCGTCTTTAAGAAGTACATAAAATAAATTATATGGGAAATGCATATTATGAAACTACGCATACATCCCAAAAATTTACTCTAAACTAAATTTATCTCTTAATTAAAGCTCTGTATAAACTTTGTGGAGTTCCCACCTATACTTGATCACTTGGTCAGAAAGAGTGAGTCACTAATATTCTCTAGTGGCTTACGTTGCTGAATGGCCTCTAACATATGTAGAAAAGTTCAATTTATCAATAAGTTTTGATCCTGGTGAAATAAGTAATTTAGCAAACCATTCAACTAATTTAACAAATATAGTTTGGGTATCTACAAATATGGTGCACTTTATTGTATGGTCTGGGAAGATGTTAACACTTAAACATCCTGATAATTTGAATAAAAGCAATAATGGAATAGATACGCACATGCATAAATATAGGGGATCTTCATTACATCATGATTTAAACTTTTCATCACAGTCTCACAGAAACAAGGAGATTTATGCAATACAGGTGAATTCACATATCTTTGCATTCAACCAGTATTTGCATCAGACCCCAGAGGAGAAGAAAACATAAATTAGATCTTCCTATGTTGCTCTCTGCTCCCAGGGCTTGCTATACTGTGATAATCTCACCCTACTGAATATCATTTTATGATTTTCATATAAATCTTGGTCCCTAGACGTTACTCAGCTTCTTCAACTGGTACGTAAAGCAATTCTTTCAGGATTAATTTTATCTCTTATTATCTCTTACATGATTACTGTAGAAATTTATTCAAATATAACACACTTCAGTGTGTGTACATAAACAAGCATATCTCACAAAGTCCCCGAATTTCAGAAACTTCTTCTCTAGTGGTGTAACACTGACACATGAAACATTTAAATAATAAAAATATCACTATATGTTCCATAATGGGAAAATGGTTAGTATGTCCCATGGAAGTTCAGAAAATAAGGAGAATAGATATTGCTGTACTGGTTAGCAAAGGCCTTTATGGAGAAGTCAAACATACAAGCTTGTATATAGGTTCATGTCTTGTAGATAATAAGCAGTTTACATGTTAACTGGATTTGATTTACTTACTAACTTGTAGTTTACTTAAACTATTTGAGAAGCTATCGTGTGACATGTACTCTTCTAGTTTCTTGGCAAAGAGCTTATAAACAATATATTATGCTCTATCGTGCTTTGTCATTGCAATATGGGTAGAGTGGTTTGATTCTGCCAGGCCCAACTCTGTCAACTGAACAGGGAGATTATTCTTAGGTAAATATAGAATAACTGACTGCCTATCTTCTGCAACTGATAAATTCTGGAATGATATTAAATTCCTCAAGAATACAGGTACCTCTAAAACTGTCACCTAAGTCATTCTCAAAAATTTTCTAATATGATTAACCTTTCCATTTGGTGTAACATTGTGATCCTTTCACTTATTTGAGGCAAATTTCCTTGAACATCATAGTTGGCTGTACCTCAAAGTGAGGGAGGAAACTGAGAGGTGGTTTAGAAATTAATGACATAAACAAGAGTTGAAGAGTGATGAGTACCTAGAGGTAGATATTATCTGACTTTGCTAAAAGTGAAAGAGAAAGCAAATAATGAATTTAGAGCCTCTAAAAAATCTTTTTTTTTGCTATACATTTACTAAGAGTTTCTTTCCTTGAAAACAAATGTCGCTGACTAGACTTTTCAATGCATGTGACTTAAGAAATCCTGAAAGGTAGCCTGCAATAAACTAATAAATGTCAAGACGATGAAGATTCATGAGGAACCTGAATCCAAAAGATATGAAATTTCATTTATCTGAAATGATTCACACTCAGGATTACCAGACAGGTGGCTACTTTTAAGTACAGATGCTAAATGTCATACCTGCAGATGGTTCATCAGTAGAACATACAAAAAACATCTTAATTATATATTATGAAGCCTTTTCATAAAAAAATTAAAAGATAGGCATTCATTATGCTTGTTTGAGTTATATCATGGAGTACAGATGCTGTTGTGTGTTAGCGGGAGCTTTAATCAAAACAAGTTATCAGTGGATCAATTTAATGATATGGAAGCTCCAACTTCAGGATGGAAAGTTTCTGGCAATGTAAATTTCTTGCAGTTTCTTGATTTATGCATCAAAGCAGAGAGCTCGCATCCACCAGAATCTCACATCAATATGTGCCAAAGTAAAGAGATACTTAGCTAGTAGTCATCCTTAAATACCAGCATTCTAGTTTGACTTGGATGCTCCTAGAGGCATATCACACCTGAAACCAAAAGCTGGAAACATGCTGTTTCTCACATGCATATTGAAATTGTCGTGACTCAAAAAAAAAAAAAAAAAAAAAAAAAAAAAAAAAAAAAAAAAAGATCAGGGACCTGTGCTGTGGTGTAGTGGGCTAGGTAGCACCAGCATCCCATATGGGCACAGCTTCTATTTCTGGTTGCTCCTCTTCCCATCCAACTCTCTTCTGTGGTCAGGGAGGGCAGCAGTGGGTGGATGGCTTGCCAAGTGCTTGGGCTCCTGCACCTGCCTGGGAGACCCACAAAGGGCCCCTCTCTCCTGGCTTCAGATCAGCTCATCTCCTGCCATGGCGGTCACTTGGGGAGTGAATCAGCAGATGGAAGGCCTTTCTTTCTGTCTCTCTCTCTCTGTCTTAACTCTGCCTCTCAGATAAATAAATAAAATCTTTAAAAAAAAGTCATTCATGAAATTATCAAATTATTTTTGCTTTAATGTGATTGGCCAACTGTATGTAGACATGGGGGCCAGCTTAGTGGCAAGAAGGCTAAGTTGCAGCTTGCAACACAACATCCACAAAGGAGTGTTGTTTCAATTCCTACTGCTCCACTTCTTATCTCTTTCTCAGCTAACGAGCCTGGGACGGCAGCACACCGAAGACCCAGATGTAGTTCCCAGGTTCCTGGTGTCGGACTGGCCCAGCCTTAGTCATGCCTTTCAAATAAAAAGTCTTTTAAAAATAATAAAAGGTTTCATGATTTGAATAACTTCAAAATTGCCAAAGAGCAAATCCACTCTCAAAGATGGAGTTTTAATTCACTTTAGGACACTAAAAAAAGTGTCTCAGACTGTGACTATGATTTTCTTAAAAGTAGCTCTCAAATGTCCTGAATCCAAAAAAATCCTCCTGGATTATGTATGACTCAGATGATATCAATAGTATGTTTGTTAAATTAGTACTCTTATTGCCTGAAATATTCACATCCAATTTCATCTTCATAACAAATGGATATTCAAAGTCTATTTATGGTATCCTATTAAGTTTTCTATATTCATTGCCTTATTTGAAAAAGGAGGCAGTCTTGGCATGCTACTGCTTATGGATGTGTTTGTGTGAGCGTATCTGTGTTGTATCGTCAAATATATTTTATGAAACTAAAAGAGCCAGTAAATGCAAGGCCCACTATGATTGGTTTGGATGTAAGAGCAAATCCAAGGGACCTTTCTTAGAACTCCGACAAGCTGATTTGCAAGCGGAGTCAACCGTGTCAGTAATTAAGTGTAAATGTCTGGGTATTTCAGGACATTCTTTCTTTTTTGTCCTCCTCTTTTTAATTAAAATGAGCAAAAAAAAAAAAAAAAAACCAAAACCTTACTTTCCTATTTTTAATTATGTTGATAAAATTATATAACATGATGACATTAAAAAAAAAACAGAACAGGAGCTAAAAATGGAAAGTATATGTACTGCAAACTCTGCATTCCCACCTCTCAACAGTGCCACTATAAACTGTTCCTTGTATATCCTTCTTGTAACTTTCTTTGCAAAATTAAGCATATATATTTACATATCTACGCACATATATTTATAAATCTTTCCTTGACACATATAGCAATATGCCTCCCCAGAAGAAATGCCTGCCAGAATTTAAAATTGTTATTTTTAATTCTTTTTTGGCGAGGGAATATCAGCTATTTCAGCACATTAGCATAAACAGATAATCACCTTAGAATCCTAAGCAGTAGATAGATGTAGGATGAATAGTCTGATTGTCCACAGAAGCAAGCCATAAGAACATGTCTTATACTTTGAAAAGCTGTCTCAGCACTTCAAGAAATATGATCGAGCTTCTAGGTGTACGAGGTGACAAACTCTGGAATCTGTACCAGTATATTCTTCTGAGATTTGGCTCAGACTTAGGACACTGATGAATATAAAAGAAAGAAGCCTGACAATAATAACTGCAACTTGGATTCATTCACCTCATCACTGTTGAGGAAGAGACTCTGACTTCCATGAAGAACTACCTGAGCCACAAGAGATAGCCTGGCAAGCATTGTTGTTATGACAAACATTGCCAGCCAAAGTGCTTGTCCAGCCATAACATGCGAACATAGTGAAGTAGAACAATCCATGTTTTCCTTTTATCTGAGGATACTTGAGTGACCCTTTAGACAAAATTTGCCCATGTATCCCTAAGGCTTCAAGTTGGGGAGAAAGAAAGAAGAGCAAAATCTCTCTAGTGGGAAATCTTTCATGCTAACAGAACATGGGGGAGAGTTGCATAATCAGCTAATACAAATAAAATAATATTTCTAGTTCTGTTATAAACTCTCACAAAGAGAATGAATGTTCATAAAATTAGGAATACAAGTTCTTAGCTGATTTAAAAATTAGTTCCACCCGTGTTTGAATAACAAATTTGATGTAATATCCTTAGAATTTTAACTTTCTCATCTCAATTCAAGTATCTATGATATCTTCTCACGTCAGCACATGCACAGCTGTACTTTTTTCCTCTCCATGGTAGCATAATACCTACATTCCACTGAGGAATTTTAAATCATGTTACCAATTCCTAATTAACAGCTGTTCAGGTTACTTTCAGTTCTTTGTGAATTCAAAAATGTAATGGCCACTTCATACATATATTTATGATAGAAAATTTCAATTTCACAACCACTATCAAATGGAACTCCACTAGATTATATATGCTTATGTTCCCAGCAACAATGTTTGAGAGTTAAGATTTTCTTGTATGGCTAGTGACAACTTGAAGATATGACTGTAGATCTCATAATGTTATTTAAGGTCAAGCCACTCATCTCAGAACACCTCCACTACTACCTCCCTTAAGCACTGATCCAGGTCAATTCTTTCTGATTGTAATGATATTATGTAGGGTGCTAGCTCTGTGGCGTAGTGAGTTAAGTCTCTGCCTGTAGCACCAGTATCTTATATAGGTGCTGGTCTGGTCTCCATTGCTTCTCTTCCAATCCAGCTCTCTGTTATGGCCTGGGAAAGCAGTGGAAGATGGTCAAGTGCTTGGGTCCCTGCACCTGTGTGGGGGACCCGGAAGAAGCTCCTAGATCCTGGCTTCAGATCAGCTCAGCTCTAGCTATTTGGGGAGTGAACCAGCAGATGGAATACTTCTCTGTTTCTTTCTCTCTCTCCCCCTCCCTCTTTCTGTAAATCTACCTCTCAAATAAATAAGTAAAATATTTTTAAAATGATATTAAGTGGACAGTTTAGGTCTCTAACTCTGGAAGACAAAATTAGCTCAACTACATATATATATATATATATATATATTCTTTATAAAAGCAGCTACTTATTTTCTTTTGAGTACCACACACTCACTGTTTTACAGGAACAAATGTCAAGGAAGTGTGTGGTACACCTGCTGATTCACAGTTCCATTTGAGAAAATTATTTCAAAGCAACTGAAGGTGCTGGCTCCATTTCACTTCCACCCCCTTTCTCCCCCACTTCCCCTTAACACATCCTCACACAGATGCTGCTCACACCTTCTTATTTGTGGTACCTCCATTTAGTCCTGCCAATTCATTTACTTATCACACAGGAATGAGATACTGACATCATCAAGAAAGAAACACTCCTTGGATAGGTAATATATTTTTAGACACTAAATAAACAGCTAGAGAGGATAATATGTGAGGTTATTTTCATGGACAAAACTTATTGCTTAGATCAAATGTGACCAAATTGACCTGTATTCTCTCAAAATCGGTACAAGTTTTACTACCTTGAGTGTTATCTTTGTTCATGTCACACGCTTTCCTTTCTACCTGGACTCCTACCCTCTAATATTCAAAAGTACAGCTATCAGTTGTGTCAAAGAACATGCACAAGAAATTTGGAAAATAGTCATGGGGCTGCTGCTTAGAGAGAGAGTGTGGATCAGTCAGCCTCCTGACATCATTGCTAAGGCTCTGAATTCTGATGACTACGATTTGAGGATTTGAATTCCTGACACCCCTCTACCTTCTTTATCCATGATCAGAGAAAACTCACAGCACTGGGGACGGTGAATGAGACATCCAAATGTCCTGCTTAAGTGAAATTTATGTTATGGGTGTGAAGGCTTAAACTCAATGAATAATGAATGCAGACTGACAAGGACAAAATATGCAAAAATAAGATAGGATACTGTGATAAGTCCAGAGAGTAGAGAGAGCAACACTAGAGTAGTGATGCCAGCCGTCTTTGGAGAGGCTGAACTCAACGTGACAAGTCCTATCAAAAACTTGGGTGAAAGATCAGGCAGATAAGACACCTCTGAGGTAGCTGCTTGGTCTATTAAAAAGAATGTTAGATGGTCAGTTCAACTGGGCATGGTGAGCAGAGGTGAGAGGGAGACAGCATGACATAAGGTCAGAGGGATATTTGGGCCAGTTCACAGAGGACCAGTGTTGGGAACATGGTTACCAGTATTTTAAGTGTAGACTGAATATAATCAGTTCTTACTGGAACATTCTCGTGAAAATCCACATTCTCTCTTGCCTTAGAATTTTTTTAGTTCAAATTCCCCATTAAATGGAAATTTTCTGCTTTACTAATGCTGGACATCAGCTCTAATTGATGGAAAGTTTTGGTACCAATATGATGATGGAGATTCAATCCATCTAGAAAGTCTTCATGTTCATGGACCGACACCACAGGGCACAAGATGCTAAGAACCTGCAAAAAGTTTGTTTTTTTTATGATACTCTGGAAACATTTTTCTGTGAAGTATTGATAAAAGCACGTTGACAAACTTGTTTCTTTACTGTGTTGCAATTTTATAACAAAATAGCTATCATTAGGGACAGAGTGGAGGACAAGCTAAACTGATAAGTTATTGTCAAACATGATGCAATGTGAAATTTTTCCATGATATTAGCTGGAATGATAACGTCAATAAATTATGTATGATCTTTTGAGGAAAACCTGCTACTTTCCTCTACATAAGTGCAGGATCCTAGTCATTCAGAGCAATATACTGAAAGGAATGAGTACATTTTTAATTCACAACATTTTCAACTCACAGTGGGTTTATCAGGGCATAACCCACCCTGTCATAAGCCAGGAGCATCTATGCATAGAGCAAGTCTGAGTTCACCAACAGTTGTAGTACAGGCCATTGGAGGTTCACTGCTTTCACTTTATAACCACATGTTTTTCTTCTTGTCTGCCTAATGACAATTTCTGTCACCGTCCAATCTTTCTCCACTATAAACAACTGCAGCTTAAAGATTTAAACATTTTAATACTTCAGAAGTCACTAGTCAAACAACGAAGGATGGACATCTGTGAATAAATGTTGTAGCCTCTCTGTCATCTCAAAGGAAGATTCTCAGATAAGTTCTGGATGATTACCCACGGAATCCTAAAGAAATTTAATTACAGCTCCGCTAAGCCATAACTCACTCATTTAAGCCTCTTTTGCTGATTTTGCTTTTTCTCTGCCTCATTTTCTCTACCTCCTCCCAGAATCTCTTCTCAAATATGTAGTTTGCATCCAAGTCTGCTTTCGGAGAAATCCAAACTAAGACACATACTTCATCCCATTGAAAGTTCATCCCCATTCTGTGGGATGATATTATTGTTAATGAGATCCCCATTTTAGTAATGGATACATTTTCATTCCATGACAATGGCCACTGTCTTCTCTAGAATACATGTCATTCAAACAAGTAATGAGGTCAATAAGCTTGGATTTCTTGAAAATTCATCTTATCATTTTCTGTAAGCCTAAATATATCAGGGAATAAAATATACTCATTGTTTACAAAAGGGGTTGCCAAAATGTTCATAAAAATGAATATTATTAAAAACTATATATGGATTTAATTTTTTT
Source organism: Lepus europaeus (assembly GCF_033115175.1). Taxonomy (NCBI): domain Eukaryota; kingdom Metazoa; phylum Chordata; class Mammalia; order Lagomorpha; family Leporidae; genus Lepus; species Lepus europaeus. The sequence goes on along the minus strand of NC_084839.1, from coordinate 76,517,036 downwards.
CAGCAAAATAACTTCAATTTTCTTTTTTCATGAATATTGCAAAGTACCCTGTAATTACATCTTCTCTAATATGCCTTATTAAAATATTTCCTCTTTGTAGAATTTTCTCTCATTTTTTTTAAATCTTGAGAATTCATTCCCGTCTTGGAAAAAAAAGTGACTAAATAATACTTTTCTACTTTCCTTGAGTCAGAGTCCTTGTTATTTCAAAAATTAATAATTTCTCTATCCTCTTTGACATTAAGTTCTTTATAGATGTCTAAATTATATTTTGTTACAATTTAATACATATGTATTTCCATATATTACACTTGGTAGCATTTTGAAACAAGCATAAATTCGTATTTAACTTTAAGTTTAGTATGGAAATGCTTTGTGAATTTAAACTAAGCTTTCATTGACATTGCTACAGAATCATTATAAACATATTAGTTGCTATGCACATGTTGATTTGAGAGTATTTCAATATTAAGGCTTTAATGGAGAGTCACTACATTAGATTTTCTGATGGCCAGTCACCACACTGAAGCCATTTAGGGGTCCCACAAGACATCACTGCAAAAACTAAAAGAAAAATAAGTAAGGAAGGAGAAAGGAGAGTAGGACTGAGGGAAGAATAGAAAGGGTAGAATAGGAAGCGTCATTATATTCTTAAAACTGTGTATATGAAAAACATGCAATTTGTTCCCATTATATAAATCAGAAACAATTTTTAGACACATAACTTCATCAACATAATTTAAAAAAACACTTCTATCTATTCAAAGATATCTGAAATTCTACATCATGAACTGGGGAAAGAAGACCAAATATATTTAATTATATTACAGAACATACAAAAATATTTTTATTATTTTGTTTAACTTTGTAATAATCAGCCACCTGTTAGTCTGAAAACTTCAATATTTTAAATTTGATTTTTAAATTTTCTAAATCTATGATCAAGTTATAAGCAAATATAATTGCATCTTTGGTTTTCTAACATATGTTACTTTTATTTCATTTTTTTTGCTGATATTGTCTGTAATTTTGCATATCAGCTTCTCCCACATACTGTATTAAAAGATAAAGGTCTACAGTAATAAATATTTTATTATTTTTCACAGTTTTTAGATTGAACAATAGTTTGGTCTGAGTTGATAGTTTATTATGGCTTCATTCAAATATCATGCTGTTGGCTCCACATTAGCTGTGCCAATGAGACAAAAGTTGTCCATTATCCATTTCCATTCACACAGCTAGCCAAGGATCATTCATGATGGTAGGTTTGTAGAATACTCAAGAATAGCAAGAGAGGGCAAATCCTACAGCACTAGTACTTTAAATCACTTGTGTCATATTTGCTGAAGTTCCATCGTCCTAAGGAAATGACATATCTAAGCCCAAATTGAAAGGGTGAAGAAATATATTCCACATTCTATCTTTTAATGAAGAGAGCTACAAAATCAAATTGCAAAGAGACATGCATATAGGAATGAGATCAATCTGTGGCCAGTTTGCTAATCTTTAACTTTAATAATTATATTATTTTTCCTACTAAGCATAAGATTGGATATAGGAATAATATTCTCTTTTAAAGTATCTTGCCCTTAATGTTTTATAATTCTGTTCACGTTCTCCATCTATAAAAGCTGCTGTTAAGTTAAACTCTTTATCTCTTTCTTCCTTTGATACTATTCAATACAGATAGATTCTCAGCTCCTTTCTTGGTCTTCTCTATACCTATGCTTTATCAAAGACTCCTCATTTACCTTAGCACTTTACATCTTAAAAAATAAATGTCTGACTTATAGAATCTTATTTATGAATATCTTATTTATAAAATAATTTCCAAAAATCATCCCTATATTTGATATACTCATATCTGCTCCCATATACATGTAAATATTACATACAAAATTTTATTTATTATATACTTATTATATGTAATTTTACTAATTATGTAATTTTATTAGTTAACCTCATTACGTGCAAATGCTAAAATTAAATTTATGCATAGTATTGTCTATTACACCAGAGAGGCTATTTTCCCCCCTGTGCATCTTTCATATTCTATTTCATCTATTAAGAAAGGAAAAAAGGGGTGGGTATCTGGCTATAGGTTAAGACTCAGATAGAGATGCCTGTTCCCGTATCAGAGTGCCTGGGTTCAACACCTGCTTCTGACTCCTGACTCTAGCTTCCTGCTAACATGGACCAGAATAGGTAGCAGCAAAGAGTGCAATAATTAGACTCCTGCTACCCCCAAGGGAGTACTGGATTGAGTTTCTAGTTCTTGGTGTTAGTCCTGGCCTCAACAGGAAATTTGGGAGTAAACCAGCAGATGTGAGCACTTTCTCTACCTATCAGATATATAGATAGATACTCAGATAAATAGATGGATAATTTTTTTTTTCACAAAAAATGATGAAGGACTTAATTTGGGTCACTGCTGAAATAGATACCAAAAAAATGGAATCACCTGGTAAGAGTGCTGAAGAACAACAATACATGAGCTCTTGAAATTGAGATCATCAGAAATCTCCTGGCCCAAATTATCACCAATATTTTCATACTAAATCTTCTTTTCAGTTACTGGAAATAGATTAATACATTTCTAGTAATATCTGTACCCACTTTTTACAATTTAGGAAATGTATATTTTTTATTGCTTTTAACCTAAGTATTCTGGCTTACTTAAAAATTGGTATCAAATGAGTGGTTATAGCCACTGAGTCTTCAGACTCCTCCAGATAGTATCTATTGGTTATACACAAAATATGTGAAATGAAAATAAAATCCTACTTATATGGCAAATATGGGAAAGTGATAGTCCATAATGAAGCACTGTGGTACAAGATCTTCATTGAACTGAAGATCAAGATCATATGGATGCCCCCATTGTACCCATATATAGGATATGAGGAATATAAAAATATATGCAAGATAATATGGTTGTTTCTATATGACACTGTATAGAAGGGCAAGAGAACACAAATTTTAACCTCAAAATCATTTCCTCAATCATACAGTGCATATGAGAGACTATATGACGTTGCTGAAATGATTTCTATTATAACCAGAGAGCTGACACTCTTGAAATCCAAGGTCAGAAAGTCATCCAGTGATTAAGGAATTACAACTCCAGCCGAATGTACCACATTGTTGGATATCTTATATAAAAGTTAAGATCTTAATATTTTCAAGTTCTAACCTAATAATTATAATGATTATTCTTTGAGGATTCAGAGGACTTCTAAAATACTTTATAAAAGTGCTTCCTTGCTTGAAGAAGTCATGACCCTCTTTTCATTACTGTTCACTTGGAAACAAAAAATTTTGCATTCAGAATTGTCTACAAAAGGAAAAGTAGAGTTAAAGTTATATCCAGAAACAAGTGCAGTAATTCATTAATATTATTTTCTAAAACTGGAGGAGTTAGTGGATGCTTAGTTAAGGAAGTTAAGAGTATAGTTTTGATCAGGCTTAATTTATGGTTATATGTGCCTTCCTTGGAAATTATGCATTAAATAAGTGCGTTGAAGCATTTGATTTTGTTTTTTTAAACAGTTTGCAGACTGGTCTACGAAAGCTTTTCCTATGAATAACTTACATAAATGAACTGAAGATCAGGAAAAATTTGGTGTAGTGTAGCCAAGACCTTTAAATGTTTGGGAAAACAGAAATATTATGCTTCATCCTTTCCTAAATCTTTAACCAAGTTATCTGAAAGTTCCTAGAAAACTGTGCATTATCATCAGGAATAAACTGATGTGGAAGATCTTAATTATTTTAATTGTATCTATATTCTGTTGGGCATAAATGTTGTTAGGAAGCTTTATTTACAGTTAGATGGAATTAAAAGAGGTTTAAGATTGCGAAGTTGAGCTGAAAGCAGTTAACTGCTAGAAGCATGGTATTATAGGCAGAGTTGATGACGATATTTAAATATTGTGTTCATACAGATGTAATGACATAAATATATTTTAGAACATAAATTGATCTATAGAGATCTCTAACTGTAGTTAATATAAAGTACTAAGGAAAAATGTATGGAACTGGATTTCAAGGGAAATCTTAAATGTAAGGAAATGATTTACCCTCTAACAAAGCCTCCTACATCTTCCAATATTTGCTATCTCTTACAGTTATTATCTAAGCACCTTAACATGACATAGGAGACACACCTCTGCATCTTTTACCTACCACCGGTGGCCTCCACAATTTCTCCATATTCCCTTGGACTTCAAGCTCTAATAACATATACCTTCCTATGATTCCCAGACATCTTACTGCAGTGTTTGACTCTATTCTTCTGGATATCTTAACTTTTTTCCCTAGAGTATCCCTGAATTTATTACATATATATAGATTATATAACTCCAAAGATGCAAAGGTTTTACTGAATGTATTCACTTGGTTATAAAACTACTTTGGTTATAACACTCACCTATTTTGAAGACTTGAGTAAATTCATACACATTGAGCTTTGGAGAAAATTATTGTATGATGTTTATAATCAGTTAACCTTACATGGTCCACTCATATTATGCACCACTGTTGTCTATAAAGGTACCTTCTTATTTCTGTCTGGTGTTGTCCCCCACTGGTCATTTAATAAATTAACCACACATTGGCTCTTCTGCCAAAGGATCCAAGAAGGAAGTGAGGAGCTGTCCAAACCACTATAGAATTATCAGCTGTGAAGATCATTATTAGCTGTGGAATCACGGGGGATAGCAATTTGGCAGAAAAGGAATTAAATTCAAGATGATGGTAAAATCAACACACATATGTGCGAGAGATGAGAATTAAGCTGCACATGTTATCTGAGAAAACTGCCCAATATTTATTGCTGCTTGTAGATATCAGAAAATGAAAAAGAGAGATTTGCAGTTGGCTTCACTATGAGAAAACAGTATTACTGACAAGTATTTGTGAGAACTATTTACTGTTAGTATTAGAATATCCTATGCACAATAACTATTATATACAATATAAGTATATGCCAGATTAATTTAGAAAATTTTATTGATTATAATTCAAAATATGCTTCCTGTATTCAGTTTTCTGTTGCTAGGATAGCCTGATCACACTGTTAAGAAGCAATTTAAAACCATGGACTACAATATTCAATAAATGTTTCCTGAAACAAATATGCCTTTTTTTCTTAGCATAAAAGTTAGACAGTTTTCATTTTTTATATCCTGAATAGAGTTCTAAGCTGAAAGCTCTGGAGATGAGACAGGGGAAGAGGAAAGGGAAGTTTCATATCTTGTCTGTCCAGTTCAGGCTAAGAATGGGTATTGTGATGGGGCCCTGAGGGACAAGGCTGATCTGTGGGAGTTGGAGGAGGTCAACAAAGGTTAAGGATAAACTCATATCGTAAAAAATGAAAGGAATTAAAGCTAAGAAGCCTAAGATGTTGTGAAATCCAAGGGGGAAACATAAGTGAGATCAGACAAGTAGGTCAAAAGTTTAAGGGAAAGTGAGATTCACTTATCAAACATTTTGAATGTCTGAAAATTTCTTCATGTGTGAGGCTATCTATACACTGAAGAGTTTATAGCCTGCTGGAGAAGCCATGCATATAAACAGAGCATAATGACACAATAGAGGGATTCTTCATCATAGAAAATGGAATATAGCATTCCAGATGCAAAAGGGAAGGTTGTACAAGGCATTTAGAGTAGAGAATACAAAAAGTTTTCTGAAAAAAATTTTGAGTTGAGATTTAAAGCATCTTTGGAGTTATATAATCTATATATATGTAATAAATTCAGGGATACTCTAGGGAAAAAAGTTAAGATATCCAGAAGAATAGAATCAAACACAGCAGTAAGATGTCTGGGAATTATAGGAAGGTGTATGTTGTTACAGCTTGAAGTCCAAGGGAGAATATGGAGAAATTGTGGAGGCCACCAGTGGTAGGTAAAAGATGCAGAGGTGTGTCTCCTATGTCATGTTAAGGTGCTTAGATAATAACTGTAAGAGATAGCAAATATTGGAAGATGTAGGAGGCTTTGTTAGAGGGTAAATCATTTCCTTACATTTAAGATTTCCCTTGAAATCCAGTTCCATACATCTTTCTCTACCCATTCCTAAGTACTTCTGATTATGGCTGTAGTAATCTAATTGAAAAATTTGAGAGGAAATAATTCATTTGTTCTAGGTTATTTCTTCATTATAACTCTATTTTGAGATGGTACCCTCAGGTGTGTTCCTTGCTGTGTAGTGAGGGACAATTTTGATGCCAGATAGGAAACCTGCTTTGTCAGCTGTGATAACTGACTGCAGCATTTACCTAATTTACAGAAGAGTATTGACCTGTCCTATGACTATGAAATCACATTCTCCTATCTGCTTTGTATGAATAAACAATATTTCAAAAAAATTGAGAAAGAGGGAGAGAGAGACAGAGAGATAGCACTTATTGATATCATAAATTCATTATTTTTTCTTTAGATAAATTATGAAGTTGAGTTTCAGAATTATGAAGTCTGTTAAATAATTAATTAGTTATACAAGAGGTAAGAAAGACCAAGAATGTTGACAATATATATATAAGGCAAAAGGTAGAGTTGAGAACATTCCAAAAACAAAATAGGGTTTGGTAAATAAAAGGTGGCAGTATGGAAGAAGAGCTAAAAAAAAAACATCACTTGAGATCTTTTGTGTAGGAGACCACGAGAATAGTAGGACTAGACACATGTAGTACACAAGACAGCTCTTATTTAATAGAGTTTTACTAGGTATGGAATAGAGTTTCCCAAATGATATCTGAGTGTAAGTGTGTACTTGAAGTTGAATATTAGGTCCTAGAGCCAAGGTGGTCAGTGAAATCATAAGAAGTTACTCAGAAATACTTTAGAAGCATGGGAAAAATAGTGGAATAAAACATACCATGGAAAAAAATAACTCTAAATTACATATGGTAGAAAACTCTGTAAAGGGTAATATTGTTATCAAGAAGTGATAACCAGAGGTGAGATTTGGCACAATGGTTAAGATGCCACCTCTGATGCCCACACCCCATAATGGAATTAACATGTTCAAGTTCTATCTCTGCTCTCCATCCAACTTTTCCTCTAATATGCACCCTGGAACGCAGCAGTTGATGGACCAAGTAGACAGGTCTCTATCTCCCATGTGAGAGACACAAACTGAGTTCTCTGCTTTCAGCTTCAGCCTACCCCAGCAGTGACATTTCAGGCATTTAAGGAGTGAGTCATCAGACAAAAGGGCCTCTTTTTGTCTGTCTCTATCTCTCTCTTTGTTTCTGTATCTATCAAAAAGCCTTTAAGGAATAAAATCAATTATTTATTTTGAAAAAAATTTAAAAATAAAGAAAAATTTCCAGTTGATATAAATAGAATACCAAAAGGAGGTCACTGCTTAGCAACATTCTTGGAATTATTTTTAAAAACTATTTTTTAAAAAGTTATTAGATATTGCTACAAAACAGAAATGCAAATAGAAGTACACATCAAAATTCATGGAAAAATAAAACAAAAAGTTAGATTTTTGGTGCAAAATCTTCTGAATTTTTTTTCATAATACACGTTTTCCATGACCTTTTTGAATACCCTTTGTATAATAAGATGAATATTTCACTCTCATAGCTAAAGTTGCAAGAAGAACCCATGGAGGCCTACGACACAAATGGAACTGGAATCTACTGTAGAAAGCAGAACTGAAGCCATAACTGTTGTACTGCTAACAGCAGTGGACACTTGCAATGATCACCACAGGGAACAAGAAACACATCCTCAAGCAAACCCTCAGAAAGGATGTAGAAGAGAGAAATCTGCCTCATGCTGGAACACTCAAAAGGCCAGAACTTTAGTGAAAGTTTGAATGAGGATAAAAACAAACCAAAAAATACTGTCACAGAAGCAACTTCTTTGTCCCTTCTTTTGAGGCATGATGAGATAATAATATTAAAAAATTGTTTGAAGGATAGGGAGACTTAGGTAAAGAAAAAATAGTATAAATAGGATTAAGTGATTGGTAATAATAATAGATAGAATTAAAATGGAGTGAAGGCTCCAACATGGAAAGCAGTCCATACAGCAGACTCATCGAATGACAATAGCTTTAAGTAATCCTCTGACCTCAGAATCAGCCCTTAAGGCATTCTGATCTGGCTGAAAAGCCCAGCAGAGCATTTCAGTCATGGAAATCCAAGATAGTGTGGCAAAAAGTGTCCTGCATGAAGGACCTTTCTGGGTGAGACCCCAGTGGAAATAAGTGGTCATCAAAGAAGGATGTACTTTTCTCAGAAGGGAGGAGAGAGCCTCCACTTTCCTTATGGCCTTGTCTAAATACTGAAGGAGTTTGTGGATTCAAAAGGATTCCATAGCCTTGGCAGCTCATGTCAAGAGCCTCAGGTGATCACTAACATCATCCAATAGAGTGTTAATTGTTAAATTAACAAAAGGAGTCACTGTGCACAAACTTCCCATGCAGGACCTCTGTCCTCAAAGAGTTGGATTATGAGAGTGAACAGTAAAACTTGTTCTCAAAGATTTACTTCGCTAGGTGTATTAAGTGGAAGATATTCTTATGTCTCATAAGCTATAGTTTTGTCTAAATGCTTGCAAAAGATGAATCATTCATGGGTTCTTCAAAGTTAATTAAATTTCTCAAAAAAAAGAATGCTTAAAAATAAAAAGGTTTACTTTTATTGAATTAAAAAGTATTTTTCCCTTATTGTAAAAACAATCCTTTGGTATTCTATTGCATAGTAGGGTAACAATGGTTAAAAATAACATATTGTATATTTCTAAATAGCTAGGAAAGACTCTTTAATGTTCACACCACAAAGAAATTTCGAATATATGAAGTAATGTATGCTAATTATCCTAACTTGATCATTGACATATATGCACATATCAAAATATGACATTGTACCCCATAAACATGTACAATTATTGTGTGCCAATAAAAACAAATAATCTAATAAAAATAACATAAAAACAGTAAGAAGTCAGAAAATGCATTATAATACATTATCTCCCCTTCCCTAGGCTCAGATGATATTTTTATGGGTGGATTCTAGCAAACACCTAATCAATGCAACTCATCACAATCTTAGGCAAGTTGCTTCAGGAAAAATAAGAAATAAATAATATCATAATCTTAAAAGAGCAAAAAATTTGTTTGCATATTTCAAAATCAGAAATAAAGTTAAAATTCCTCGAAATGCCATATAACAAAAACAAAAAAAAATTATTTAATGAAGAGTATATTTGATGTATATTAGAAAGAATGGTTGAAGTGCTTGTTTTTTGCCATAGTATCCCATATTTCCTTTTATAGTATGATGATTCAAGGGAGAATATGAGGTATAAAATTTAGGAAGGAAAATATAAAACTGTCACCATTTTCAGCAACACAATCTTATGCATAGAAAATCTAGCAGGATCTACATCAAAGCAGGAATGTGTAGTGCTATGGAATCCAAGCCTGATGTCTTAAGAAGAAAATAATCAACAAAATCTAATGCTAGGAATCAAGAAATATGCAGTATAAACAATGAATATTTGCTTTGGCATTGTACACAATGATTGATGTCTTGGGATAAGGATACTTTCCACAGACTGGTAGGAAAAAAAGGTAGATCAAAAATGGCATGAAAAGAAGGATATCTAGTAATTTTTCTCAACTTCTTCAACGAGTATTGTTATAAAGGAGAATACAGAACCATGGAAGTAGTGGAAATGAATATGAATTTTTTATTTTATTTTTTTAAATATGGGAGTTATACACCTGTGGAAATATCACAGAGGAGGTGTTACAAGTGAGGGAAACTAAATGAGAACAATACAGAAGTAAATTCCTTGAAAAGGCAAGGGGGAATGACATTGATTTTTACAGGGGCTAATGTGGATTTTATGGGTTCAGTTAAGCAGGTGTTAACTAGAAAAAAGGGGGAGAGGGTAGTATTGACAAATATAAATGTGAGTTTGAATGCCTGGACTATTTCTAATCTTTAAAATTTGGAATGAAATGGATTTGTAGACACACATACAGAAATATTTTTCAAGAAAAAAAAAAGGAAAGGGGCTAGAAATGATTAAAAGATGCAAAATCAGTTAGATCACTTCTAAATAACTGCTTTTCTGTTGTGTATTCAGTGGAAATCACAGTCATTTTCCAGATGAGACGCTAGAGAGTTAGAGAAGGCTTTTGAATCCAGAGCTTAAAGTCCTTAATACTTTGTATTACAAATGTCTACTGACCCAGATCTGCTTGGTTTGATTTTTCTGACAAGTACATAGATAAATAATCAAAGAGCAGAGAAGTGGCTTGGGTATTAGTGCAGAGTTGAAAGTTTGCAAATGAACCCCAGAGCAATGAAGACATTTAGAAAGAGATGGAGGGTACAGACCATGAGTTAACCAGGGCACTTCTCTCTACTGAGCAACACAACAGTGCTGTTTAGGTTACCTTATATGAAAACATTCATTAGTGGCATTCTAGGAAAGGTCTAAGAGTAAAAAAGCATAGAGAATTTATATACTATTTCACACTAATATTTGTAATATAAATTTTAGTTCTCTGGACTTTGAATTATTAAGGTAATATGCTCAGTGTGAAATGCATGTAAGAATTTCCTTTAATCCATCTGCATATTACATCTTTCCATTTCCTCTTGTTACTTTTTGTTCTAATTTCTTCTTCCAGTGAATTATTTATCTTAGATAGGCAGCTTATATCAGGTTCCTCAGCATATATATTAGGTTATAAGTAAATAGCATTCCTTGTGACTCTTTCATTTAGCAACCTTAATGCTTCTTGTTCTTCTTCTGGGGTATCTTGTCCATTAAATACTTCATTCTTATTCTTTCCTCTTTCTAAGTACCACTGACATAAGGTAGTTAATTGATTAAGACTTTCACTAAAGACTTGGCTTAATGGACGAAGACTCTAGTAGATGCAACCACTTAAAGTTGAATAATAAATAGAATCAATGTAAACAACAACAACAACAACAACAACAAACACCTGCCATTCCTCCAGCGGAAAAATTTCACCAGCTCTACCTAGAGTTGTTTTGGACATGGTGAGAGAGTAAGGGTTACCATTCATTAGGTGCTTTAACAAACAGAAGACCACACAGCCGATGTCTCCATCTTATGAAATTTAACTATTTACACTTCACATGACATTTCCCAAACATAATCAAACTCTTTTTCAGTGATCCCTCCTACTTTTTGCTGATAGAAAAGTGGGTGGTGTTAAAAATTATTCTCCCAATGTCCAAAATAAACCTACATACATACAACATGGTTTTTATGTTTTTGATTGTATATGAATTTTAACTCATATGTACATGTATATAAAATATTAAAACTTTTATGTATATAAAAATTAAAAGTTTTTATTTCCTTTCTAAGATTGTGTTACTACAAACATGGTTACAAATAAATACCTTGAAAATATCTGTGAATAATCATACAGTACTTCATAGGCCAAATCTACAAAAAAGCTCAAATAATTGATATATTTAAAGCTTTCATAAATATTGTCAAATATCTATTTCTGTTGTCAATCCCAATCATCCAATGAAATTTATGTTTTTTACAGAATATATAAACAAATCTCTTCCCCAGTGCCTAAACCAATGAGTGGGGGTGACTTCTTGTTTTGTCAATCTTCTAGTATTATTATATTAATATGAATCTTGTAGATTATGTGGGTGAACTTTCTTGTATATCTTTACTAGAAACTTGTATTTCTACTGTGAATTTCCTCTTTGTAAGGTTTCCAATGTTCCAATTAAATTGAACAATTAAGTTGTTCATCATTTTTGTCTTACTGGTTTATGGAAAGTCCTATGTATTATAAATTATCATCAATGTACTTGGTGTATTTACAGTATATTTTTTTATTTCATCCTTTTCTTTAGAGCATCATTCACTACATTGATGTTTAATATTTAAATTACTAATCTGTCATTTTTTGTGTTTGGGTTTTGATTCTTTTTTACAAAGGCTTCTCTGTACCATAAGTATTTGAAAATAATTTTTTAATAATTTTATATTATAATTCTCCAGGGTATGGTTCAATTAATAACTAGAAATCTAAAAATTTTAGAGCTTCAGTTTCCTCAAATTAGGCTCTATATTTTTGGAAAGTGTAGCAGGTATAAAAACTTTAAATAAAGTCTGGCTTGCCAAATCCTGCCTTCACTACTTGATATTAGGCATCTTTGTCATGTCAAAAAACCTATAAAAGCTTCAGGGTCCTTGTTTATCAAACATAAGTAATAATCATAATCTATACAGATTTGTTTGGAGGATGAAACAAATAATGTCCCCAGCTGTATAAATGTTCAATAAAAATTAATTTTATTCTGTCCTAGTACATTCATGTTTTTAATAAATATTTGAAATATACAAAGTAAAGCTGAGTAATCATTTGCAAAGACATTAAGAACACTAGGATTTTATCATATTTATCATTTTAATTATGTATTTAAAATTATAAATTTTATATTTTAAATGCATGCTCCAATAAATCAATTTAAATAATAAATCATACTAATTACATCCAATTCCTTTATAAAAACAAATCTATTTCTGGTTGCCCTCTTCTGCAACATTGATGTATGTGGTATTTCTTGCATGTAAAGCATTTTAAAATTTCAAAGTTATTTCTGTTATGAAACTTCCAAGAGGAAGATATCAGAGCTAGCATTTAGTTTTTTTTTTTTTTACACAAAACTAGGTTTCAAAGAGATTTGATAGCTTACCCAAGTTCATAAGATTAATTACAGCCTGAATTACATCTCAGATTCTCTGCGTATTAGGAACACTAGTGACAATCAAATTTTGAAACATTAGAGAAGTGCTTCTCTAACTTAAATGTTTATCAGAATTGTCTGGAGGACTTGTACAACCAGCATGCTAGGTCTAATCTCAGGAGTTTCAAATTTAATAAGCCCACTTTTCCTAGACTCCAGATGAATAAGACAGGACTCATTGGAGATCATACTTTGAGAACCTCTGCACTGGAGGATCCATCCTGGAGACTCACGAATGGATAAGGAACCACGTGGTGGGACTTGCTGCTTGCCCCTTCCCAGCTTCAGACAAAGGAGATGCATCTTTATCTGCTGTGCATATTGCACCGTTGTTGTCTACAATGGACTTCCAAAAAATGCAGCTGATAAACCATTTCCATTGGTTAAAAAATATGTATGCACTAAACAAAATATTAAACTACTTCTTTATAACACACTATCATCTTCATGATAAAAGTATAGGAAACAGGGCGGTGTCCGGGAGAGCATGACACTTTTCTGAGCGATGTCATGGTCCCTAGGCTTCAGTGATTCATAATGTGTTGGACTTGAACAGTAGCACCCCCTGCCCCATTCCTCCTCCTTTTCTTTTCCCTTCTTCTTCTCTATTCCCAACATTTTATATAAAGCATCCTTTTACCATTCTTCCCAATTTGGATAAAGAGTTCCAATCTGAAGCCACATGTTCATTCTGTTAGGTATACTCAGAATCTGGAAGCAGGGAAGACAGTCCAACTCTAGAGTTTATGCAATGAGCAAGGCCAGTTTGGTGTGAGAGGAAATTCATCCTCATCAAAGTGCACATAAAGGTATTTAGACACAGGTGGATACCATGTGTGACCTACTGCTCAGTGTCACTGTGTTTGTGTGCACCTGTGATAAAGAGGAGCAAAAGGCCTCCAGGGACGCTAAGCTACCATAGCCATCAGGCTGTCCTCTGCTTTCCCCACCACCGCACTTTTTCAATCAGTGGGTTTGGCCTTCAAGGTCCCTCCCATTACTTGAAACAAATTTGGGCAAAACTAGTTTCCAATCACATCTCCTGGGGAAAATAGAAAGTAATTCTTTAACGCTCCTAATCCAACTCTGCTTTCATTTTCTCCAGCTCATTCTACCTTCAGTTGTTTCAAAATATAGTTTTTGCAAACAAATAAAAGGAAATTCAAAAAGCTCATGAAAAAAACTGTATGGAAAATCTATGCATGGACCTTAAAACTGTTTTTGCAACAAAAGGAACTTGTCTATAATTCTATTTTTCAAAGTGATCGTTTTGAAGTCACCTTGTCCTTTCTTGGACATTGTAACAAATGAGAACTTGTTGAGAAACACAGAATAATTTAATTCACCTGGATTAAACTTTTCCTGGATCTCAAAACATCTTTTATCTGGCATTTTGTATAGCCCTTAAACCCAAACTGTCTTTCACACAGACAGCAAGTAGGTTGCACAAAACAGAATGTAGCTCTTGGTGGGAATGCCTTGCTCACAGATTATTTCAGCATGCAGAAGTCAGGCTGAAGGAAAAAAAAAATCTCTTTGAGAAGGAAACAATTTGATGTAACTGACATTAGACAAAAAATTGTATCCTAGAAGTTGCCTCAGAATTCAAATGAAAAGAACTATTTTCTACAGGCTTCCTATACCAAAATGTAATTTGTAGTTATGTCAGATATCAAGTAAGCATTTAAATATTGATAATCAGTGAACAACAAAAAAAAGAAACAATTCATGGGCCCTGTCATTGGGGGGATCCTAGTCTAGCCAAGACTAACTTAGTACAATACAAGATTTGTGATGGGTGTGATACTGTGATATAATATGATGTACAAATATAGATAGATGATGATAAATAAGAATACACATAGATATAATACAATAATAGAGATATGGCAAACATTCTGGGAACAGAAAAGAATAACTGATGGACTCCGCCTGGATAAGTTAGACATATATTCATAATGCCTCAGTCATTCTTTGGACTAGCTGTGAGTCTCCCTGTTAGTATCATAAAAGACTGACTGCTTGGGCTAGTGCTGTGGTTAATAGGTTAAGCCACTGCCTGCAATGCCAGCATCCCATATAGGCGTAGGTTCAAGCCCCAACTGCTCTACTTCTCATCTACTTCCCTTCTAATGCTCCTGAGAAAGCAGCAGAGGATGATCCAAGTGCTTGGGCCCCTGCACCTACTTGGGAGACCCAGATGAAGCTTCTGGCTCCTGGCTCCTGCAGAAACCCAGCCATTAGGGGAGAGAACCGGTAGGTGGCAGATCTCTCTCTCTATCTCTCCCTCACTTTCTCTGTAATTCTGCCTTTCAAATAGATAAAATAAATCTAAAAAAGACGAGGAAGAAGACTAACTACAGCTTCCTGCACAAACCTTTATCCCATTGAGTTCTCTTGCCACTTCTCTCAGATAGAAGAAGGAAAGAATAAAAAACAGTTAAAAGTTGGCAGCATTTTCACTAAGCTTACAGGGAAACTCTCCTTACAAGTTGAACAAAAATATACGTCACAGGTTCAGTAACCTGGACTGCCCTTGAGGATACAAATGTCCTCAGCAAGTTACCCATCTATTACTTAAAATCCACAGATAGCAGCATTCCTTCCAGCTTATCAATTTTGATCAGTGCACCTGCTTTGTGTCCATTGCTTTGCTAACAGCTTCTAATAAAAAATTTTAAACATGCCTAATGGTTTGAAGAAAAAAAGTATGGGCATTACACCTTTCCCACTCTTAAAGAGAAAACATTTAAACATCTAAACATGGGCACCCATGAGTATTGCAAGGTCATAGCCTGACTCATTAGGTAGCATACTGAGATTAATAAAAAATTCACTTACAAAAATCACTACACATAAAAAATGAAAGTAATTACTGATGAATTTCTATTCATTTTAGTTTGCTCCCTTTCCATTCACTCCCTTACTCCTCCTCCTTCATTTTTTCCCTTTGTCTTCTTTCTTTACTTCTCTTTCTCTTTTATTTTTAGTTTAAGACAAAAAGAAAGAATGCCTTAAATCTTTTAAAGGAAGTATATTTATTTTCTCACCCCCTATTTATGATCAGAGAGAACCTCGCTTCATTGGAACTTCTCTGACAGGAAAATTACTTTTCTTTCCATCTTCAGTTGTTTCCCAGCATACTTTTACTGCTATTATTTAAAAGGCATAGAGATATAGAGACAGAAAGAGATCTTCAATCTCCTAGCTCACTCATCCAAACCCTACACTACCATGGCTTGGGACTCATGGAGCCCAAAGCAGGAGCTAGGACCTCAATCCTTGGCTCCAAATGCATGGCAGGGACCCAAGTACTTGAACCATCACCTGCTGCCTCTCAGGATGCACATTAGCTGGAAGCGGGAATGGAAAGCAGAGCCAAGAGACGGATCCTGGCACTTTGACGTAGGGTGTCCGCGTCTCCAGTGGTAGCATAACCGCTGTGCCAAATGCTCAAGTCTCCAGTATCTTTTCCAGTGCTTGTTTTAGCAGGCACCCAATACATGAGCATAGCATGAATAAATAAATAGCAGGTATAAAAGGTGATCTGCATAAGAATGTTCATAACAGTACTCTTCATAACAGTAATTATCAAGAAAAAGTAAGAGAAACAAACAATCCCTTACTCCTTAAAAGAGGAGTGGACAAGGAAGACAGCCTTGTGGAGCAGTAGGAAAAGCCACCACCTGAAATGTTGCCATTCCATATGGGCACTGGCTCATGTCCTGGCTGTCCTGGCTCTCAACTTCTGATCCATCTCCCTGCTAAAGGCCTGGGAAAGCAGTGGAAGATGGCCCAAAGACTTGGGCCCCTACCATACACGTGGGAGAGTTGGATGTAGCTCCTGACTTTGGCTTGGCTCAGCCCTGACCATTGTGGCCATTGTGGGATGTGAACCAGCAGATGGAAGATTTCTCTCTTTCTGATTCTCTCCCTCTCTCTGTGACACTGACTTTCAAATAAATATATAAATAAATAAATCTTTTTTTAAAAAATTAGGGAATGGATAATAGATAATGGATATGAATGCCATTCATAGCGCAGTGATAAAGGAACATTATACAAATGAGGATTTAGACAGAAACGAAAAGTAGGAAAAAGTGTAGAGGAAGAGAACCATATTCCAAGTTGCTACTGAATCCCTGATAGACTTGATTTCAATAAACCAGAGTCCTGGTCTCTGAGACTCTGGCCTTGAATTGGAATGAGCAATTCCTTGAATTATTAGGATATATTATTAAATATACTGCATTTTGAAAAGTTATATTTAAATATTTTGTATCAGTACATTCAAATCTAACAAATTTCCATAAATTTTTTTTTTTTTTTTGCAGTGGAAGCAAGACTATTAATTGTGTTGCAAGATCTGGTGTCTGGTGTGCAGTCACAGGAAGTAATTTACTCTCTTAGCAGGCAGCTCCCTCCCTCAGTTCCTTATTGGCTGAGTACTATGGGGTATACAATCTTCACAGATATCATGTAAATTTATTATTTGCTTATTAAGCAAATAATATTTGCTTATTAAGCTCCCAGCAAAGGGAAGGGCGGGTTTCCAAGGCAGAAGGGGCTAAAGTGGCTTCGTCCCTGCTATTGCTGACAAGCAAGCTGCACACCTCTGTTCTTAGTGGAACATTTTGCAGTTAGGTCAAACCAGGGCACTCAGACACCTCGAGGTTGAGCACAATTCCCTGTTTTGCACAATTAGGACTTGCAGGCTGAAGATTGTGAGGGACAGGTCTGCTCTAAGATGGAATTATTCTTTCCTCTTTTTGCCCTGTGGTTCCAGGATCTTTTAGTTCCCCTTTCTGCCTATGGAAACTCCTGCTGCCAGTAGGGGCAATGACCACGACTCCCAAACATTCTGTTTGTCTAGGGATTTTCAAGTTGCAATATTTGCAAGTGGTTTACAAAAGCCAGGTACCAGTGATTTTACACTTCATAAATGTGTTGAAAACGGACCAACCCACCAGACATTTTCGTACTAATTTCTCCTTTATTTTTACAACTTTTCGTCTCATTTTCATTTTTACTGTCATATCTTTTGGTTTTCAAATCTTTCTAAAACTTGTTGACATTCTTCAGTAACAGTAAATTGTTTTGTTGTAATGTTACAGGCATTTGCTTTTTGTTTTGTTTTGTTTTGTTTTTTTAAACTTTTATTTAATAAATATAAATTTCCAAGGTACAGCCTTTGGATTACAGTGGCTTTTTCCCCCATATAACTCCCACCCGCAACCCTCCCATCTATTGCTCCCTCTCCCATCCCATTCACATCAAGATTCATTTTCAATTATCTTTATATACACAAGATCAATTTAATATATATTAAGTAAAGATTTCAACAGTTTGCACCCACACAGAAACACAAAGTGTAAAGTACTGTTTGAGTACTAGTTATACCATTTATTCACATTGTACAACACATTAAGGACAGAGATCCTACATGGGGAGTAAGTGCACGGTGACTTCCGTTGTTGATTTACCAATTGACACTCTTGTTTATGGCATCAGTAATCACCTTAGACTCTCGTTATGAGTTGCCAAGGCTATGGAAGCCTTATGAGTTCACCAACTCCGATCTTATTTAGACAAGGTCCTAGTCAAAGTGGAAGTTCTCTCCTCCCTTCAGAGAAAGGTACCTCCTTCTTCGATGGCCCATTCTTTCCACTGGGATCTCACTCGCAGAGATCTTTCATTTAGGTTTTGTTTTGTTTTGTTTTTTGCCAGAGTGTCTTGACTTTCCATGCCTAAACTACTCTCATGGATTCTTCAGCCAGATCCCAATGCCTTAAAGGCTGTTTTGAGGCGAGAGTGGTATTTAGGACATCTGCTCTGACTCTTCCTAAACAACTCAAATTCTCCGAAGAGACTCTTCACTCACCTCCCACAATCTGTGAGCTCAAGAATGGCATTATGCCTGTTGTGTTCATATTTGAAATGTCTATCCACCGTCTCACCCATCTTTTGAACTCAGAATCCTGAGGACCCATCAACTCTCATTCCCATTTTCTATAAACCAGGTGTGTGACACTTGCATCTTCGTGTTAAATTTGGGTCCCTAGGTTTCCAGGAAAGCCCAAGCTCATCATCCTCACTGCACTGGCAGTTAATTTTCATCCTACTCCCTACTGGCAACATGATGCCACGCATTTCTTAGAATGACATAAAACGCTTTGTGATGTGGCTCCTGCAAATTATTTAATACTTCATTTTTCTCTAGCCAGGTTAGATCCATTGGCTCCAAAACCACATTACTATTTCCTTTGCTTCGTGTTAATGTTTCTTAAATTCATTTAACTATTTTTATCTCTTTGAAATGCAATTTGATAGACAAGACAGGAAGAAACAGATCTCTATCTTCTGTTTCATTCTCCAATTCCCCCAACAGTGAGGACTGGAATAGGCCAAAGCCAGGAGCCCAGAACACCATACAGATCTCCACATGAGTGGTATGGCTCCAAGCACTTGAACCATTATCCCCTAACTTGCCAGGATACACTGGCAGGAAGCTGGATTTGAAGTAGATCTGCTGGGACTCCAATTGGAGCTCTGGAATGAGATCTTGGCATTGCAAGTGGCAGCCTAACCTGCTGTGCCACAACACCTACCCCTTTGGTTAAGTACAGTTGAATGTCTGGATCATGGCCTACTCATTATTTATATGTGTATTCAACTCATCCATTGGTACAATAAAATATATATGTTTAATATTTATGATGTATTAAGAATAGTAATATATCAGCAAATCCAAAAAATCCCTCCTCCCAAAATAAGTACATTCACTGGGGAAAAACATTTAAAAGTAATGTTGTAATGTGTTAGATGATAAGCCCTATGAAGAAAGATTTAACAACAAAAGAAGATAGAACAAAATAGAAGGGCGCTATTTCATAGAAAAAGGTCAGAGTTCTCTGATGCTGTGAAACTGCACTCTGTTGCAGTAGGTTAAAGCCCTTGCTTGAAGCTTCTGATCCCTTTTGGGCACCGGTTCTAGTCCTGGATGTTCCTCTTCCAATCCAGCTCTTTGCAATGGCCTGGGAAAGCAGTAGAAGATGGCCCAAGTCCTTGGGCACCTACACCCACGTGGGAGAACTGGAGGAAGCTCCTGGCTCCTGGCTTCGGATCAACGCAGCTCTGGTCCTTGTGACTATCTGGGGAGTGAACCAGCAGATGGAAGACCTCTCTGTCTGTCTCTACCTCTCTCTGTAACTCTTTCAAATAAATAAAATAAATCTTTAAAAAAAGAGAAATTTTTATTCTATATGTCTATGTGTATATGTTATATATAGTTATAACATATATACATATATTAGTAGTACTTTGCCTACTATGTCATTTTTAAAAAGTTCTTATGTTGAGGTGTAACACATATAAAATTATCCATTTTAAAGTGAACAATTCAGTAGCATTAAATATAATTCACAATGTTGTTCAATCACTACCTTTATTTCCAAAGTGCTTTCATGAGCCCAAAGGAAGCTCAATCCCAGTAAGTAATGATTTCAATTCCCTTATTCCACCAGCCCCAGTACCATAAATCAGCATTTTTTCATTATGGATTTATGTATAATAGATATTTTATGTAAATTGGAACACAGAATATGTGACCACTCAGGTTTGTTTTTTGTCACTTAGCATACTGCTTCTAGTGATCATCCATGTTGGAGCACATATGATTATTTCATTCTTTCTTACAGTTTAATATTTGTTATATATACATAAATTTCCTCATTTATCCCTTGATGTTCATTTGTTTTCATCTTTTTGCTTCTCTGCATATTTCTAAACCAAATATTCAGGAATAAGTATTTTTGATTTTTAATTTGAGGGAGTATTTACCTATGAATAGAATTGAAGGATCATATTGGAATTTTACATTTAATTTTTCAAGGAGCCACTAACTATATTCCACGGTTGTGGCACATGTTTTCATTCCCACCAGTAACATCATGTGTTCAAATTTCAATAGATATTTGCTGATGTTATCATTTCTCTGTTAAAAAATAATTGCATACTAATATACATAATTTCTCATTATGGGTTTATTTGCTTTTCCCTTCTGTTTAATGATGTTGAACAAATTTTCATGTGTTTATAGGCCATTTGTATATCCTTGGGTAAATGAATATTCAAGATTTTGCCCATTGTTTAAATTGGGTTTGTTGTCTACTGTTGAACTGGAAATGTTCTCTGTGTATTCTAAGTGTTAAATTACTATCAAACATCTGATTTGGAAAATATTTTCTCTCAATCTGTGCATATTCTTTTAATTCTTTTGATAGTGTCCCTGAGGCACCAAAATTTTTATTTTGATGAGATCTAAATTTTGTATTTTATAGCTCATACGTTTGGTAACATATATAAAAATTCATTGCCAAATTCAAGATAATGTAGATTTACTCCTATGTTTCATTTTAGATTATTTCCGGTCTTATTCTTTAAATTTAAGTTATCAATAAATTTTATTTCATATTTGTTTAGGATGTGATGTGGGAGAAAAACATTATTCTTTTGCAGGTAGACACATAGTTGTCCCAGCACCAGTTGTAAAAGCATTTTGGCACCAGTGGTTGACAGTCCAGGTACTTTGTTTGAAAGTCAGTTGACCATAGTTGTATTAATCTGTATGTTGGTTTTATGCTAGTATCATGCTGTTTCAACACAAACTGAAGTAAATTTTGTAATCAGGAACTATGACTTTGCTCTCTCTCTCTTTTTTTTTTTTTCTGTATCACTTTGGCTTTTCAGGGACCCTTGTAATTTTATAGGAATTTGAAGATTGCCTTTTTCATTTTTGCATAAAGGGTCATTGGGATTTTGATATGGGTTGCATTGCTCTGTAGATACCTTTGGGTAGTACTGTAATCACAGCAACATGAAGTCTTCCTATCCATGAACATTTGATATCTTTAACTGTTTTTCCAGCAATATTTTCCAGTATTCAGTCTATTAATATTTTGTTTCTTTGGCTAAGCTTACTTTCAGGTAAGCTTTTTAAATTTTCTTTTAAAATGTTAAAAAGTACTCTCAGGTACTTTTTAAAATTTATTTTAAACTTTAAAAAAAATTCCTTTTAATGTTGCTCACTGTTGGAATATAGAGACACTACTTATTTTTTAAAGATTTATTTATTTATTTGAAAGTCAGAGTTACACAGAGAGAAGGAGAGGCAGAGAGAAAGAGAGAGAGAGAGAGAGGTCTTCCATCAGCTGGTTCACTACTCAATTGGCAGCAACGACTGGAGCTCTGCTGATCTGGCTTCCTTCAGGTCTCCCACATGGGTGCAGGGGCCCAAGGAGTTGGATCATTTTTGACTGCTTTCCCAGGCCACAGCCGAGAGCTGGATTGGAAGTCGAACAGCTGGGCTAGAACCAGCACTCATATGGGATGCCAGCACTACAGGCAGTAGCTTTACCACTACACCACAGGGCCAGCCCCACACACTACTTATTTTGTTTGTTGATATTGTACACTGAGACATACTGAGTTTTCATTCTCTCTAATGGTTTTCTTGTGAAGTGCTTGGGGTTTATATACAGTTGGCCCTCTTGATCTATGGGTTCTGTATCTACAGTTCAAACAACCAGGGATTAAAATTATTCAGAAAAAATTGCATCTATATTGAACATATATAGACCTTATTCCTCTTACCATTATACACTATGACACATAATATTTATAATGTGTTAAGCATTACAAATAATATAGAGATAATTTAAATTATATGGGAATATATGCTAAATTACATGAGAATGCAGTATCATTTTATATAAGAGGTAAAAGCATCCACAGGTTTTGTTGTCTGCAGGGGGTCGTGAATCAATTCTCCAAGGACATCAAGAGATGGCTGTATGCAGATTCATGTCATCTCTGCATACGTAGTTTTACTTCTTCCTTGACAATTTTGATGCTTTTAAGTTCCTTTTTCTTATTTGTTCTGGCCATAATAACCAGTGAGACACTGAGTAGTGGTAATGAAAACGTGTGTACCTGGTCTGCTCCTAATCTCCCCACTGACTATGATGGTAGCTGTGGGATTTTTAATAAATGCTTTTTATTGTGTTAAGCAAGTCCCCTCTATTCCTGGTTCTCTGAGTGTTCTAATTATGAAAAGTTGTTGGAATTTGTCAAGTGCTTTTCTGTACCAATAGAGATGATCATGTGGATTTTTTTCCTTCATTCTATTAACTTGGGGTATTACCTGGATTGATTTTCTTATTTTGAACCACCCTTGCATTCTTAGGATCAATTTATATTCATAAGGGTTATTGATATTAAGTATTCTTATAAAAGAGAGTCTTTGTTCGGCTTTGCTATTAGGGATATACTTACCTCATATAATGAGATAGAAAGCATTTCCTTATTTTTTAAAAGAGCTTGAGAATTATTGGTGTTAATTCCTTTTTAAATGTTGGTTAAAATTCACTGGTGAAGCTATCTGGCCCTGAATTCCTTTTGTTGAGAGATCTTGATGATTGATTCAGTCTTTTATTTGACATACACGTGCTCATATTTTCTGTTTCTTCTTGAGTCATTTTATGTAATTATTGTGCTCGCCAATTGTTTCATTTCATCTGGATTATCTAACTTTTTTAGTATACTATTATTTATAGCAGTGTCTCATAATTTGAGTTCTATAATGTCAGTGTGAGTTTTACTACCACTGACATTATAATAAAAGCTGTAAGGATAAATGGGAGGATAAAATGAAAAGTTAAGAATCAAGTAAGAGTTGTCACTTTCATTTCTGATTTTAGTTACTTGTGTCATCTTTCTTGTCATTACTCAGTATAGCTAAAAGGTTATAAGTTTATCTCCTGCAAAAAAAAAAAAAACCCTTAGGCTTCATTAATTTTTCTATTTTATTAACTTCTGTTCTCAGTTTTATTGTTTACTCTCTCCTATTATCTTTGAGCTTGAGTTGTTTCTATTTTTCTAGCTCCTTAAATATAAAAATAGGCTATTGATTTGAATTTTTTTCTTTTTAATAAAAGGATTTATAGCTTTAAATTTCCCTCTACACACTGCCTTTTATGTTTCCCATAGCAATGTTATGTCATGTTTTCACATTTTGAAATACTTGATATATTTCAATCTCTACTTGTTATTTCTTCTTTGACCTATTTGTTAAGAATGTATCATTTAATTTCTGTATTCTAATGTATTTTACAGTTTTCTTTCTTCTATTGATTTCTGGCTTCATTCCACAGTGGTCTGAGAAGATACTTTTTATGATTTTGATCTTCTCAAAATTATTGAGATTTTTGAGTGGCAAAACATAAGTTCTATTCAGGAAAATATTCCACATGCACTTGCAAATATTATGTATTCTGTTGTACTTGAGAGGAGAATTCTAAGTGTCTGTTACATCTAAATGGTTTATAGTGTCTTTCAAGTCTTATATCTTTACTGAACTTCTATATAGATTTTCTATCCATTGTTAAAAATAAGGTATTGAAGCCACCAAATATTATTGTAGAATTGTCTATTCCAATCTTCAATGTATCCAATGTCTTCTTTTTTTATTTATTTATTTTTTTGATAGGCAGAGTTAGACAGTGAGAGAGAAAGACAGAGACAAAGGTCTTCCTTCCACTGGTTCACCCCCAAAATGGCCACCATGGCTGGCACGCTGCACCAATCCGAAGCCACGAGTTAGGTGCTTCCTCCCTGCCTCCAATGTGGGTGCAGGGCCCAAGTACTTGGGCCATCCTCCACTGCCTTCCCGGGCCACAGCAGAGAGCTGGACCGGAAGAGGAGCAACCGGAACTAGAACCCAGTGCCCATATAGGATGCCGGTGCTGCAGGCGGAGGATTAACCAAGTGAGCTATGGTGCCAGCCCCAATGTAGCCAATGTTTTCTTAATAAGTTTTGAACCCTTTTATTTGCTACTTGTTTATAATTGCTATTTTTGTTTAATTGACCGTTAACATACAATGCCTGTTGTATCCTGTGCCCTTAGTATATTTTTTTAAAATTTCTGGTATTATAATTCCGACATCCTTGCCTTATCTGAGTCTGGTTCTATTATTTGCCATTCCTTCAAACAATGTTTTTTCCTTTTAACACACACACACACAAGATATATATATATATATACATATATATGTATATATGTATATGTATATATATACACAATGTATATAGTAAGAGTTGTCACTTAGGCTTTTATACAAATATATATATATTTATATTATATATATTTATATATATGTATATATATATATTTGTAACTAGCAATGACATTCTGGGTAAAAAAGAATTCTAGCAAATAGGACAGTCTTTGTTAAGAAGCAGATGCAGAGTGGGCATTTGGCTTGGGAGTTAAGAGAATCTAGTTTGAATTCTTACCAATGCCCACATCCCATACCAGAGTGCTGGATTTGACTTTCAACTCCACTCCCAATTCCAACTTCTTGCTAATACATACCCTGGTAGGCAGCAAGTGATAGGCTCAAGTACTTGGGTTCCTGCCACCCAAATAGCCAATATGGATTGAGTTCCTAGCTCTGTTTTGGCCTAGTCCAGGCTCTGCTATTATAGGCATTGGATAACGAACCAGCAGGTGGGACCTCTCTTTCTCTCTTTCTGGCTTAGAATATGTAAAAGTTAGAAAGAAAATGAAGAGAGTGTTCTGGAGTATTTCAAAATTTTTCCATTTCCCCTGCTCCTACAAAAGCCAGGGAGATTTTCCTCCAGTATTCACTATGAAATTTCGATGGTGATTCAGGAGATAAACTTCACAAAATTGGGGGTGAGGCAAATGGCTGGATCTCTGTGGAGTTTTTATTTCTCACGTTTGCCTAGCCTGAGACTCTAGCAATTCAAAAATTATAATTCAGATTTTTCTATCATAGTACTGTTGCCCATGGAGATTTCTATTCAGGGATTTATTTATTTATTATTTATTATTTATTTTTTATATTTATTTATTTATTTTATGTATTTGAAAGGCAGTGACAAAGAAAGGGCAAGGGAAGAAGAGAGAGAGAGAGAGAAAGAGAGAAAGTTGTTCCATGCACTGGTTCATTGCCCAAATGACCACAAAGGTTGGGGCTGAGAAAGACCAAAGACAAAATCCAGGAACTCCATTCTGGTCTCCCATGTGATTGGCTGGGGTTCAACTAGTTGGGCCATCTTATGCTGCCCTTCCAGGTTCATCATCAAGGAGCTGGACCCAAGGAAGAGCAACTGGAACTCTAACAAGCTTTCCAATACAGGATTGGGCATTCCAGGCTGCAGCTTAACGCTCTGCACTACAACGCATGCCCTGGTGTATTGTGACTGTATATGTTTGCTTCTCTGTGTTTGCAACTTTCTGAGAAATGATTTGCCCTGTGATTCCACTTTGCTGATTAATTTGAAAATTGTTGATTTTTCAGTTTGTTTAGATTTTTCTCTATTGTTAGGACTGACATTAATCTAACAATAAATTAATTATTCTCTTTTAAGATGTAGGACCTTTGTCTCTATTAACAGTTTTTGATTTAGTCTATTCATTCAGATTAATATAACTAGTCCAGATATATTTTGATTACTACTTACAAAGAGTACCATTTCCACCCTTTCATTTCTGTCTTTGGATCTAAAGTGAGTCTCATATAAACAGTACATAGTTGGATTGTGTTCTAAATATATTCTGCTCATATATGGCTTTTGATTGGCTATAAATGAGTAACTGTATCCACATATTTTCTTAAAAGACTTATTTTATTTATTTGAATGGCAGAGTTACAGAGAGAGGGAGAAAAAAAGAGATATCTACCTGCTGGTTCACTCTCCAAATGGCTGCAATGGCCAAGGCTGTGCCAGACAGAAGCCAGGAGCCGGGAACCAGGAGATTCTGGTCTCTCATGTGGGAGCAGGGGCCAAAAGACTTGGGTCATCTGCTAGTGTGCTTTCCCAAGCACATTAGCAGGAAGCTGCATCAAAAGCGGAGCAGCTTGAACTCAAACCAGAGACCATATGGGTTGCCAGTATTGCAGGTAACGGCTTTACCTGTTATATCACAGTGCCAGTCACTTTACTAAGTACTTTTTAAAGAAGGAAGGACATATTTCTGACATTTTGTTACCTGTTTTCTATCTCACATATATTTTTGTACTTTATTTCCTCCAATGCTGCCTTCTTTGATTTATTTTGGTGTACCATTTTGGTTCCCTTCTCATTTCCTTCATATATGTTTCATAAAAATATCTATAATGGTTATGATAAGGATTATAATTAACCTGCTAACTTTATGAAACTCTAGTTTGATTTGATAGCAATTGAATCTTAACTATACAAAGCCTGCAACTATGCAGCTTTGTCACTCCTATCTTGTTATTGTCACAAGTTATATCTTTTTATATTATATATCCATTAGCAGAGATATATAATAATCACTTTACAAATTTATCTTGCATCATATAGTCACAAACCAAAACACAATAATATTGGCTTGTACAACTAACGCCTATAGTTATATTTATGGGAGTTATTTCCTTGTATGCCTTCCAATTACTATCTAGTGATATTGCATTTCAGCTTGAGTGACTCCCCTGAGTAATTTTACAGGGTAGTTCTGTTAGTAACATACCTCTTCAACTTTTGTTCATCTGGGAATGCCTTAATTTCTCCTTTACTTTTACAACAAAATCTTGGTTTTTCTGGATAAAGATTTCTTGATTCTTTCCTTTTTTTCACTTAGCACTTCTTAAAAAATGCCATCTCCTGAACAGGAGTGTCAAATTGTTAAGTCAGCAACAGGAGTCACTGTGTACTTACACCCCATGTGGGATCGGTCCTTAATGTGTTGTCTAATGTGAAGTGATGCTATAACTAGTACTGAAACAGTATTTTTACACTTTGTGTTTCTGTGTGGGTACAAACTGATGAGGTCTTTACTAATTATATACTGAATCGATCTTCTGTATATAAAGATAATTGGAAATGAAAAAAAACAACCTGGTGTTAAATTGGAAATGGCATAGAAAATTAATTAATTTTAAAAAAATATTATGTAGGATCTCTGTCTTTAATGTGCTGTACACTGTTATTTAATGCTATAACGTACTCCAACGGTAGTTTTTTCATTTTGTGTTGCTATATGGGGCAAACTGTTGAAATCGTTACCTAATATATACTAAACTGATCTTCTGTATATAAAGAGAATAGAAAATGAATCTTGATGTGAATGGAAAGGGAGAGGGAGCGGGAAAGGGGAGGGTTGTGGGCAGGAGGGAAGTTATGGGAGGGGGGAAGCCATTGTAACCCATAAGCTGTACTTTGGAAATTTATATTCATTAAATAAAAGTTTAATAAATGAAAAGAAAAAAAAGAAAAAAAGAAAAAAGAAAAAATGCATCTCCTTCCTTTCTGGTCTCCGTGATTTCAAAAGTGGCTACTGCTGTCGATCTTACTGAAGATCCTTTTTACATAATGATCACTTCTTTTTTGTTGCTTTTAATATTAAATTTGTAGAGCCAGTGTTGAAGCACAGGAGGTCAGGTTGCTGCTTCCAACTCTGCTATCCCATATCCAAGTGCTGCTTCCAGCTATTCTGTCTGTGATCCAACTTCCTGCTGATGTGCCTGGGAAGGCAAGTAGAAGATGGCCAAGTGCTTGCACCATCGCTACCCAGGTGGGAGACAAGGATGAAACTATGATGATGCCAGTATTGGTATGTTTATGATGTCCTACATGTCCCATTTGTCTTCATTATTTTCTCTTTCTTCTCTTCACGTTGTACAACTTCAACTAGCCTGTATTCAGGTTTACTTATTCTTTATTCAACCTGCTCTAATCTGCTACTGAAACATTCCAGTGAGCCTGCCAATTATTATACTTTTAAGCTCCAGAATTTGTGTGGTTTCTTTAAATAATTTTTGTTTGTTAATAACCTCTATTTTTTCATACACAGTTCTAGTCTACTTTAGCTCTTTCAGTTTCTTGAAGACAATTGATTAAATGTTTTTATTCAGTAAATCCAAAGCATTTTCTTCCTTAGTTTTTGTTCTTCTATGGCAGCATCATACTTCCTTATTTGCATGTCATTTCTTCTGTTGAAAATTAAACCTTTTTATTGTTATACTTTTTTCAACTCTAGAAATTAAATTCCCTTCATTGCTTGGGGTTTATTTTTCTTGCCCTCTGTGGGCTGTAACTCTTTGTCATGTAATGATTTTTCTAAACTACTTTTTGGAAAATCTTTATTCTTTGTCATATGTGATCTCTGTAATCTCTTCTTATTTAGCTTAGACTGAGCTAGAGTTTTGACAAAAGAGAAAAAGCAAGAGCAAGGAAAACAAGTCCCCAAATCTTTACAGATTGGCATTGCACTGAAGCCCTCCTTCAAACCTCAGCTAGACAAAACTCTGCCTTAGCCTTCCCTTCCTGTGTTCAATGAGACTGAAACAGAATCAGATCACCCAAGGGTACAAGATTAGAGTCTTCTAAGGAATTTTCTAAAATCTTTATGATTCTGCCTTGGTCATTTACAGGACTTCCTATATTTGCAGTATGCACAAACCCTGTTAAATACCCTAATTTCTCATAGCATCAATCCCCAGTATTTCTTTCCAGGCTTTAGGCATTATTATTATTATTATTAGCCTCAAGTGCAATGTTTTCCCAGTTAGTTGTGAGATGTGTGTTTTGCTTACAATATTTTAGAGGAATGCCTTCTATTTTTCTTCCAGCAGTAATGTGTATGATGCGTGTATGTGTAAAGCAAAGGCAGCATTGTTTATCAGTCATTCAGGCAACCCCGAGACAGATGAAAACAGATGAACACAAGTACTTATAAATAAGAGTTGCTGTGCCCCTTCAGGAATGGGGAGCTCTAGGAATATAAGCCTCTGTCCTCAAATACACTGTTGAGCCAGGGAGGGGCAAAATTGAATAAAACACCACAAAATTCTCTTAATTTTTCTGTTGTCTTTTTGATGATTCAGTGTTTACTTGGTTACTACAAACCTTCCTTTGTTTTCTTCCATTCTCACCAAGTTGACCATGAGTCTTTGCTTGATTTTTTATGGCAATTTGTGTTAGCTATTCAACTATTTATACTAAAAAGATCCTTACCATATAATCTTTTGCACTCCATATTAATCACTTTTTACTTTTTTTCTGAGTTCTGGGACACTTGTTCAAGCTAATAGTGTAATTTTTGTTTTGCTTTTTTCATTTAGCTTTCAACTTGATTTTAATACCACTATTGAGTTTCTCATGCATTGATTATGCATTTCATCTTCAGTCAGCATTTCTCATTCTCAGATTTCCCCATTCTGGTAGATACAATGATGCATGAAATCAATATGAGACCATGAAATTAAATATTTTCTAAAGCTTTCTCTCTTGTGATTTTATCATATTGAAGACTGTTCCTTTATTTTGAACAAGGTAGATTTTTCATATTCTGAATCCATTCTCATCACATTTAACAAAAATTTACCCAGATAGAAAATTACATTTTTCTGTTAGTCTGTTGTTTTTGTTGTTGTTGATGATGATGTTGTTTTATTATCAGTTTTAAGAACTCTTTTTCTCCTTGGGTCTTCAATGTTTTTCTTTAGAAAAATAGAAGATTGTGCAGAAGAGATCACCTCTCAAAGACCACTTATATTGAAAATTTATATTTCCTTAGTTATGTCTTTCATTTTTTTTTCTGATTTTAGTAAAGGAATGATTTGTTTCTAACATACTAGATATTGCTTATGCTAACTATTAGAATATAATTATATTCTTTTAGTCAAGTAATTAAGGACAAAGGAAGAATGAGAGAAAATGGAGAACAAGTAAATTATTTATCTCTCTATATATAAACACAAACAAGAATTCCCAAACTCTGAATCATGAAGAATGAATGAAAGGTAGAGAAATACAGCATCTCTAGAAGACACTATAACCACTTACCTGAGTGTATGAAAACATAAAATATCTCCTTAATATCAAAAAACATTAAGGTACCATCTAAGGTACATGGATTTTGGGAACCAACTGAACCCAAAGATTATCTGTTTTACTTCAATGTCTCCAAATAGAAAACATAAACACCTTTCTTTCCTAAAAGTAGTTAACTACAATAAAATAATAACTTAAGGGGTATGATATAAATAGGAAATTTACATGTATTTTTTAATTATTCAAATACTTGAAGATGGAAAATTCCTCATAAGATCTAAGTATTACTCTCCCATGCTATTCAAATATACACACACATAAACATACATACATATATATATATATATACACACACACACATAATATACATCCCACATTAAAAAAACATTTCAGAAAGCGTTTTGCCTTTTTTCATGCTCTGGATGAGTAGAAGGTTTGAATGCCCTGATAAATAAATTAAAGGAACTAATGAAAAATCCTGAGGTATGACGACAATATTGTAATTGTCCTTTGTGACTTTCAGATTTGTGTGAAAAGGTAAAAGTTGAACTAAAATTCCAATTAAAACAAAGTGTAATAAAGTTCTGTACAAAAGACTGGCTTCATTAAATAGCAACATTAAATATGTATTTCTTTTAAGGAAAAAAAGCTTTTGCTTCCTGAAGAGAACTCCTTCTATTACTGAATAAACATGACAAAATTAAGCATGAAATAGATTTAACTCATTCCATACCTGAATTCCAAGCATCTTGGATAATTTATTAATGTACTCTCAGCTGTTATAACTCACAAGTCCCTTTAACAAAGTTCTAATTTCATATCTGTGATACTTGATTTAAATAGTGTTTAAAGAAGTGGTTTCCAAACTTCACTGCATATTAGTATTACCTGAGGAGTTTTATAAAACCTGATGGCCTATTTGCACCCAACACAAATTACATAAGAATATCTGGAGAGGGAATCAAGGCATTGGAAATATTTAAAGATCTCTAAATAAATACAATATAGCCAAGCTTGAGAATCACAGTATTGAATTCTCAAACATTAGCATATGATAGAAATTATGTGGCATGCCACTATTATATTCAAGGTTCCTTCTCCTGATTACTTTGATTCAGTAAATCTGGAATAAGCGTGCCAGGAGATTTGGATGTAGGAGCCATGATTTGGAGCCATGAACACACTGAAGACATTTTGGTCTATAGCAGTGAATTTAAAGTGTGGTGATTGGATTAGCAGCATCGGGGACAAGTGTGAGCTACATTGAATGGGGCAAGTGCTTCTCCTAACCCGATACCACAGGGTTGTCCACAACTCATGTTAGAGGGCCTGGGTTCTGGGACCAGCCTCACTCCCAACTCTGGCTTCCTGTTGATGTGTGCCTTGGAGGCAGCAGGTGATAGCTCCAGTGGTTGGGTCTCTGCCATCCAAGTGGAAGACCTGGGGCAAGTTCCAAGCTCCTGGCTTAGGTGTGGTCCAGCCCCAAACAATGTGGGCATTTGGGGAGTGGACTAGCAGAGAGGCGACAGCTTTCCTCTTTCTCTCTCTCTATTTCCTTCAAGATAGATAGGTAGATAGATAGATAGACAGATAGATAGTTAAATATTTTAAAATGCAAATGCATTGATCTCATCTTCACCTACTGAGCAAGAATCTTCAAGCCTGTGTTTTTTTCAAGTTCTTCAAGTGATTCCTGTGCACATTAAATTTGTGAACTACTGTAATAGAGAAATCAAAACATAAATATAGATAAGTGATTTCCAATTTGGACCTCCACTAAACTCACTATTCTGAGTTTCTTAGCTGTTTGAGATTATCTACTATAATGCTGAGATTATGTTATGTCTTCCATGATTTTCTCAAAAAACAATAATTTGGGATAAAAGGATGTGGGAAAGGAGGAGATGGTGGATAATGCAAAGGTCATTCACATAAAGAGAGAAACATGTTTGGGTTTACAAGTCCTAATTTGTTTTCCTTCTGTGTAATGCATTACTAGAGGACAAATTGACTAAATTACTTCACCACTTTTTTTCTTCTTTTTTTAAATTTTATTTAAGGTGTACAAATTTCATGTATTTCCTATACACAGACTCAGGAACTTTGTGATACTCCCCTCCCCGCCTTCCCTCCCGCCCACACTCCCACCCTTCTTCCTTCTTCCTTTCTTATTGCCATTCTTAATGTTTACAAAGATCTATAAACAGTTAACTTTATACTCATAAGATTAACCCTACACTAAGTAAAGTGTTCAACAAATAGTATGAAGAAAAGAACACTATTCCTTAAAAGTCAGAGGCTGTAAACAATCACAGTGAGAGTAAAAGCAAGGCTACATATGGAAACATTTTGAAAATGGAAATGTTCTACATGTATATGGCATTTTAGTAATAGATACTCAAAAAAGAAGATGCTAATATCAAATGAAGTGATTTTAGAACCTTAGCAGAGTGACACAGGCACTTGAAAAGGCAGCACTCCTACCTTTCCAACAAGGAAAAAGGTAGAAAAGTAGAATTGTGCCTTTTTTGCATGTATCACAAAACTGAGTTTGCAAAGCAATCAGCTCAACCTAAATCTAGACACTCCCAGACAGGATGTAAAAGAACAGAATTTTCTTACTTGGGGAAATGCCATTGTGTGCCATATAATCAGTAGGAGAATTCAGTTATAAAATTTAATAATCACTAAAAGCCAATCGTGAGCTAGCTTAAGAATGCAAACCTAGCCAAGGCGAAATAGATCATCTGAATAGTCCTCTAACCATTAAAGAAATTGAATCTATAATTTTAAAACTTCTCCCAAAAGAAACCATGGGCCTGGAGTATTTTGCCTGTAGGATTCTACCAAATATTTGAAGAGTTAGCACCAATTCCTCACAATTTTTTCCAGAAAGTATATTTAGAGAAAATATAAATGAAAAGTTAAGTTCCCACATAAACTTATTCATAACAACCAAAGGCTATAAACAACTTAAATGTCCTTCAAGATATAAACTACTCAAAAAAAAAAAAAAAAAAAAGAACAGCAGGGTATCTGCATTATGGAATACTACTCAGAAATAAAAATGAATGGACTATTGATGCACATAGCAGGTTGAATTAACCTGAGAATAACGATGCTGAGTAGAAAATCCAAAGGTTACATACTGCATGATTTAATTTAGCTAATGTGCTTCAAATTACAAAATTTTTGAAACGGAAGGCAGATTAGTGGTTGTCAAGGGTTACAGGGGCACTGTGGAAGAGAGAAGTCAGTTTGCCTGGTAAAGGGCAATATGAGGAATTCTTGTGGTGATGGAAATACCCTGACTGCCAATCTCCTGGTTGTGACATTAGCTTATAGTACGGCAAAATATTCCTATTGAGAAAAATTGAGCAAAGAATTCACAGGTTCACTTCGTATAAATTCTCAAAACTTCACGTGAATCTATAATTACTTCAAAACTAAAAAAAATCATTAAAAATTTAAAGAAAAATCTGTTCCAAACTCTATCCAATTAGAAATGAGACAAAGAATTAAAATGCATATCAATAGAAGTTCTCTGAATCACTCAGAAGACAAACAATCTTCTAAAGAAATGTGCAATGAATTATGATCCAATTAACTTGTGAAAAGATGCTTACCTGATCTAGTAATCAAGAATGCAAATTTAGAAAGTGAAATGTGTTTTAAAGATTTATATGCTTCGGACACAGAGGAGAGAACAAATGGACATCCACGTTTGTTGCTAATAGTAGTATAAATCAGCGCAATCTCTAGAGTGACAATTTGGCAGTATCTATCAAAATTTTAATAAAGTACACACACAAAATGTCTAGAAATTCTGTCTATATGTTAAACAACTATAACCATCTGATCTCCATAAACCATGTGTTGACTGTGGTGTGTCAGGCACTACGTCATGGTAAGTAATAGAGAACAAAAGCTAAAAGTTAGTCTCTGCAATTAATCATGTATTCATAGGGGCCAGTGCTGTGACATAGCAGGCTAAGCCCCTGCCTGTGGTGCCAGCACCCCATATGGATGCAGGTTTGTTTTCTGGCTGCTCTTCTTCTGTTCCAGTTCTCTGCTTATGTACTGAGAATGCAATGGAATATGGCTTAAGTGTCCAGGCCTCTGCCCCAGCATGGGAGACCTGAGAGAAGCTCCTGGCTCCTGGCTTTGGATCTGCCCAGCTTCAACCATTGCAGCCATTTGGGGAGTGAACCAGCTGATGAACGACCTTAGTCTCTGTCTCTCTCTCTCTCTGTAACTCTACCTCTCAAATAAATACATAAAATGTTTTAAAAGAGAGTTTCTTTAAAAAATACTCTTGTATACATGATAAGCACTCAGAATTATAATTGCGCTGGTTGTGCGAGAAGGAGCTTTATGCAAAAATGTGGTATGATTAGTGTTGAGTTATTTAGTTGTACGGCCAGAGATAGGTAGAGAAGACAAGACAGAGGGGCAGAGAACTTATATTCTCATGGGTTATTCCCTTTTCCTTGGGCATATCTGTATATATGAATAACCTATCCTACAAAAGAACAGAAAATCAGAAAAATGAGTAAAGCCATTAGAAGGTTTGCCTCTGAGGATTGTTGGCAAATTAGATGAAACCAAATTAGCAAAGCAAACCTTCATTTAGGGGACAGAATTGACCTCAAAGCAATGTGGCGAATTAGACATGCCTATACTAACATAGGTTGTAGCACTGGGAATCCTCAGACCAGGATGTGTGAGGTGTGCTGGGGACCATGCTGGCTGACCTTTGGAGAGAGTTTCAGACATGAAGGGCATCTGGAGGCAGAGGACAAGCTGCTGTTTTATTAAGCCTTATATAAGGACTCAAACTCTATCCTAATCAACTGAAATCCACAGCCTTAGTCCTTCCCCAAAGGGGAAGTATTGTTTAAAGGCAGAAGCCCAGGGTAGAAAACAATACAGGAGTTACGAAGAAACTGTTACTTTTCAGGGATCCAGATGTCAAAGGTTAGTTCCAGGTACTTCACAAACAAGAAATGAACAAAAAATAACTATTCACAAGAAAAATAACTCTAAATCCCACTTTGGCCTTTGCACTAAATCTCTGGATTTAGTTTCAACACCTGTTTCAAAGAGGTATTAGAAGAAACAATCTATGTTTTCTTCCTGATATGCATAATTTTGTTTATGTTTCTCCTGAACCCTACTTTTAATAAGAAAAGAGACTCCTGGAGAAATAATTCATAGAGAAACAACTTAGAGATAAGGAAATTATAAACAGAAAATGATGGTTTCAAGTACATATGGGGAGTGATTCTTTATTGCTTTTCATAATGGGAGCAGATGAGCATTGGGATTTTATTTGTATTTTGACTACAAAACAGTTTCACAGGCTTAGAAGCTTTAGCTTTATTAAAGGTTATATTAAAGGGGCTGATTTGTGGTTAAAATTTTAGAATTTATTAAAGGGTATAAAAAAGTCCATATATTGATGTGTGATTACTGACTAACTTTCCACATTTAGGTATAGACTGATAAGAAAGGATGCACGTATCTCATCCTTTGGTGTTTACTATAAATTCAAACCTCATAAAATTCCAGGCCAAGAAAACTCCTAGCCACTCTGAGTCCAGGCTCCTCTGTCTCTCTCTGTTCTCCCTGGAAGTTTCTCATGTGAGTAAAATCCACTGGTGAGTAATCAATTGGGCTTGCTTCTTGCTGGCTAGCATGCTCTTTGAGCTGTACTGCTGCCTTCAAGGAAACCAGTGAGTTCAGCTATGCAACATTAGCTCTACCCAGATTCTGCTAGGGAGTAATGTGGACGTAGAGGACCTCTTTATAACATGCCTAGCTTTGTGTGTCTCAGTCTTGGACTTGATATATTGTGAGTCTCAATTCCAGCATAAGTCTGGATAGACCCTAGGCTAAGGAGAATGATTTAATTCCTATAATGATTGGTGTTGTCTCAACAAGGCATTGACTCCTGTTCTACAGAGTGCTCAGGGGATACATTGATATCCTATGTAATACGTGGGTGCACTTGCATGGAGGGAGATCTGTTACTACATGGTATGTTAAACTTTAAACTCCTAAAAGTAGACAGCTCAACAAGACCTTACAAAACAGTGTGGTTTTTTTTTCCTCTTCATACTATTTGTTGAATTCCTTCACTTAATGTAGAGTTAACTATATGATCATTAGGTAAACTGTAAACAGATCTCTGTAAAAATTAAGAGTGGGAATGGGAGAGGGAGGAGGAAAAAAGGTTGGTCTGTGGGTAGCAAGGAGAGTAGGATGGGAAGTTATCACTGTGTTCCTAAATCTGTAATATTAAACACATGAAACTTGTATAACTTAAAATAATTTTTTTTTAAAAATCACCTTTTCTACTGATGCTGCTGTCTGTACATATGTCACCAAAATAGATCTGGAGCTCATAGATTTAGGATGAAATACCTATGGTATGCCTGTGGCACACCAAAATGGTTAATTGAACCCTTGCGATAGAGGAGACCCTTAATTCCGGTGACACTGATCAGATTCTCTGGGAGATAAACAAATTATATATATGATCTTCCCTAAGATATCCCACAGGAGACATGAATCCTCTAAATCATAAACTCAATCTTTGGCTTGACAAAATGGGACTGGTAAGACAGTCAATATGCCCAATAAAAATCAAAATAGCACCTTCAAAGATCGAAAATTTATGCTGTTTTAGAACTATTTCATGGCGGAGACATTAGACTCACTTCTTCATGTAACAGCCTAAGTTGGTCTGATCTTAAACCTGGAAAGAATGAATGATGCCTTGTGGTGCATTTCTTCAATATGGATGCTGTGGTCCCATGCAATTTTTAAAAGAACTACATCTGTTCAATCAACAACTGGAGAACATTTGGTTATCATTTAGCTAAAGTGTTCTGTTGGATGCCAATTTTAGGAATTCTTCTATCACAATTTTCCCTCACTGTCAAAGTAGCATAATGCATCTTCACTCAGGATATATCTTGAAAGGCCATAGCATCCCACTTTGCAGGTAAAATCTCAGCTGTATCCAGCTTTATCCAGAAGCATACATATAACACCACACTGATGATGTCTTCCTTTGAGAAGATTCATATAATATATCCAGAACATATAAGGAGGCACCTCACATAGAAATATGAGTAATACACATAGTATTCCTGAAATTCTTGAAAATTATTTGGCAACTTAAAGGCTAACTCATCCCTAATAGTGTAAGAAATAGGTATTGCAGCAGACATCTGACATATCAGTTAAAACACCCACATCCCAAATCAGAGTACCTGGATTTGAGCCCCCTAGTTCAGCTCCTCTTTCCAGGTTCCTGTTAATGTACACCCTGGGAGATAGTAGGTAATGGGTCAAGTACTTGGGTACCTGTCACCCACATATCACCCACATGAGAGACCTGGTTTGAGTTGCCAGTTCCCAGTTTCAGCATGGCCCAATCCCAGCTATCAGACTTTTTGGGCATGAGGCCATGGATGGGAATGCACACACTCTCACTCTCTCTCTCTCTCTCTCTCTCTATATATATATATATATATATACATATATATATAGTATTATATATAAATATATGTAAATGTATATATAAATAAATATATAAATGTACAAATACATAAATGCATTGTTTCTTTCTCAATCTTGCTTCCTGTCTCTTCTATCACTTTTTCCTTTACTCCTTCTCACCCAAATTAAAAAAATGAACAGTGATTGATATTCCCAAAACCCAAAATGTCAAAAGAAGCCCAACATCTTTTAGGCTGTTTTTTGTTCTAAATAAATTTTCCAAATTTGACTTGTCTATTTATATTTGCAAAGCACCACTGCACCACCATGAATCGGTCCTTGTCCTAATTTTTTCAGGGGCTGGGGCTTTGGCACAATAGATTAATCCTCCGCCTGCAGCGCTGGCATCCCATATGGGCACCGGTTCTAATCCCAGCTGCTCCTCTTCCAATCCAGCTCTCTGCTATGGCTTGGGAAAGCAGTAGAAGATGGCCCAAGTGCTGCACCCACGTGGGAGACCTGGAGGAAGCTCCTGGCTCCTGGCTTCGGATTGGCCAGCTCTGGCTGTTGCAGCCATCTGAGGAGTGAACCAATGGAAGGAAGACCTTTCTGTCTCTCCCTCTTACTGTCTGTAACTCTACGTTTCAAATAAATAAATAAAATCTTTAAAAAAAAATGTGTCCAAATTGAAACTTGACACTTCCGTTATTTCACTCTCCAGAAAGTCCTTCATGTCAGATGATCAGGAAACATTTGCTATGCCTCCTGGGGTCTCTGGAGCACCCTGAAGGCCATATATTTCCCACTGATTTCTGGTGAAGGAAATTCCCCTCCCCATCCCCATACATTGTACTTCCAGAGCAGGGGTTGCTGGCCACATACTGGGTTTTCTTAGACTGAGATCGTGACACTCTCCGTGGCTGACTATTACCAACACAGTTTTCATGAGTGACCTTTCATCTCACCAGTGATTTGTGATGTCTCATTTAATGGCTACCAAATTCCATACATACTTGGGTCTATGTAGATTTTGGCTTTATTAATGTTTGCCTAATGATGACTAGTGCCATGTTATCTACTACTAAATAGGGTTAAACCAAATTCATATCTGTGATTTTGAACAGATTCTGTAGAATTCCAAATTTCCTAAACTAAAAATCACCCACCCCAAATGTAGAACTGCTTTGCCAAACTCATTATTTCACCACTCTGCATCGAATGTCTGGAGTGAATCCTGATCTTCAGCCTGTGGTCTCGAACATTATTACATACTATAATATTCTAAGAAGCTTTACAAAGCCCTAATATCCATGCCTTATCATGTGCCAGTCACATCAAAATGCCTGATAATCAAAACAAGGCATCAAGTGATTCCAAAGTTCAAAGTTGGGAAACCGTTAGCTTAGCATGCAAGAGCACAGATGTGCAGGTAATTGCTCACAGTCTCAATTGTGATGAATACATCAGGCTTATTGCTCTAGGACCCCTGTGTTCAAGCCCCTTGATCTGTGTACTAAATTCTCATCTATCTGTGTAGCCAATCCCCTGTAAATACCCAACAGTGGTCGCTTATCTTCTTAGATAAGCCATCTCACTTTAACTCCTATTAGACCAACAACTAAACTGTCGATCATTATACGTTGTTACTTACATGGCCATTTTTCTGTACATGTATGTAATCCTCAGTTCCCAACATTCCGAGTTTGGCATTATGCAGAGAGGTAATGATCCTACAAAATTATATTGGCGTTTCTGCTATTTAAGGTGTGTAAAGCTATCATGTCTTATCACATAGAAGGAAAATTCAGACAAAAAATGCAAATCTCAGAAACAAAAATAATACTCTAGGAGTCTATAAAATTGTCAGAAAAAATCTTCAGAAACTTCTTTTTTCCTTATAACTCTTAATAGGAGTTAAAACATTTATTTTTTTGACAGGCATTTAACAACAAAGTTTTATAGTTTCCCTTTAATTGCATTTTATCTCATATTCAGGTCTTGGCTAAGCTTCAGTGTCTGTGCTTGGGTCCTAATTATTAGTGCATTTTGCTAACAATTCATAGAATGAAGCCAATGTTCCACATTTGGTCTGCTTCCCATGTAAAGCAACTTTATCTGTAGCAAATTAATGAAAAGAATCCCAAATATATATGTATTTTTTCAGATTGAAGCCAAGTAATCTAAATAGCTGGGTTTTTTATTTGTTTGTTTTTAACTAGAACAAGGAAATAAAATTTCTTTTGTTTAAAGTTAGTTTTAATTGCACTTCCTCAAACTTATTTTCCAAAATTTTACTTCCCTGCAGTTAAGTAGTTTCATAACACACAATGGAATTGTTGGCTTTTATCTGTTGCTTACAGTTTAATTTTATACATGACTTTTATATTAGGGGATATGAATTCTTTATGGATGTTTTGCTCTTCTTTTCAATGATTAAAGGCTTCTCATCTTCATTACTTAACATAAAATATGGCAAATCTCAATTTAATAAGATTTAATTTAGTAATAAGTGCCTCTTATTGTCATGTGTCTCTCCTGCCCTCCCTGTTATTCTGGTCATACAATAGGTTTGGTGAACAGCAGGCAGAATCCTCTAGTGAAGATAAGACATCTCTGGCAGAAGGGTCATAAAAATCCCATTCTCTTGGCCATCTATACAGAAATGCTGTTGGTGTGGCATATAGATAAATGTATCAATAGTTCTGAAGTTGCATGGAAGGGACCCATGCATTCATTGACCACTCTGTCCTCATTTCTAAACTGTAGCACCTGATGGCTATTGATATGAAAGAGCCTCTTATTCAACATTCATCAGTGCATGGTCCATGGCTCTTTACTCAAACAGACAACTTCAACATAGCAGCTTAACTTTTCTAGGAGTTTTCTGAAAAGAATAGTTGCATCATTTCTATTTTTTAAGAATCATAGTTTATCTTTGGTCCTACATAATCATATCTTATATTGCATGCACATAGACATACCTTCAACATAATGAAGATCTGAGAATGCTAGAATAATTAACAAGTCACAGGCTTTACTGTGAGGTAGAAATGGCTCCCATCTGAGCTGTTGCACTTAAGATTTGTGTGCCTTTGGACAAATTACTTAACCTTCTGAGGTTTAATATCACCATCCATGAAAAAAGAATTCAGTATAATCCTTGTAGTGTTATTGAGAGGATTACCTATGAAGGTGTTTTGTAAACATTTCTTCTCAGCAGAATATTTTTGAATATGAAATTATATACATAACTGATATGCAGAAGCCTAACATGAAATGCAGAAAAGAAAATTGAGCATCTTGGCTAAATTTTCTGCCCAATTATTTGTCAAAATCTTTTTATAATAGGTATAAGGAACATTTCTTTGTTGATTCTAGAAATCTTTAGATTAGCCATTCTAATTTATTCACCTAAGACTTTCTTGTATGCAGTGCTTTGTGTTTGACACTGCATTAGATACTGGGGATATGGCAGTGAGCAAAACAAATTCATAACCCAGGGATTTTATAGTCTAATGAGGGAAAATGACCATTGAAAAATAAGATAGTGTATTTATGAGATCTGTCTCAGACCAATGAGTACTTTGATAAAAATTTAAATGAGGTAGTATAATAAAGGATGAAGAGATTAATTTCTGAAGGGATGGTGAGGTAAGACTTCAGGAGATAGTAAGTAACATCTGAGCAGAAGCATCCTTAAAATGAGGGCAATATGTGAGTACATGGAAAAATAATGTTTTCTATGCCAATATTTGGAGAACAGATGTTCAGAGTAAAGAATAACAACACATGTATGCTGAGACAGAATTAGTATTGACCCATTTGAGGTTAAGCAAAAAGTCTTTGTCTTCAGGAGTGATAGGAAATGTAATCATTGCTATTCAAAACTACACCAGTTCAGGTTAGGGGTTAGTAATTTAGGCTAACCCACTGAAAATCTACTGAGGTATTCTAAGATGAGAAATAGCATCATCAAACTCATCTTCTAAAAGGACAATTTGTCTACTTAACCAAAGTCTGTAGGACACAAGGTTAGAAGAAAGGGTATCCCTATTACACTAATCCATTAGGAAATTATACTGACTTGGATGAGTATGTTAGCAACAGAGACCTGTGAAGTGCCATGACTTGAGATATATTTTGAAGTAAAAACCCAACAGAATTTGTGTAAGGACTATATATGAGTTCAAGGTTTGATTGAGAGGAAAAGAGAACCAGAAGATAGCTCCACTAGAATTGCAAGCAAGAAATTTTGGGAAAGAATATTGAGAAATTCTTCTACCTGTTGTCATTTGATGTTCAGATAAGTGGGCCACTGGAAATGCTAGAGAAAAGTTAAATATTAAAGCATGAATCTCCATAAAAGACTGTGATGATGTGCACTTTGGAGATGAGCTGTGGAGATAGAGATAATAAGGCTGTTTGCCTGCATTTTTTTTTTTTTGCATTGTTCAATACAGTGGTATCTCAAGAATGTTCAGTTTGGAGGGTTTCAGATATAGTCATGTTCTTGGGTGTGGTGACAATGGAATGGTTCTTGAAAGCATTTTTAATCTAGCATACAGTTTTTGATGAATTATATTCTATAGGCTATAAAATACTACAAGTATTTAAGAAAGAATTGGGCACAACTGAAATGATATAAAGACTTCTCAGAACTTCCCAAGGGGCTGGCACAGTACCATAACAGGTTAAGCTACTGCATGCAACACTGGCATCCTATATGTATGCCAATTCAATTCCATGCTGCTCCACTTCTGGTACAGCTCCCTGCTAATAAGCCCAGTTCCAGCCATTGCGGCCATTTAGGGGAGTGAACCAGCTGATGGGAGATCTTTCTCTCCATCTCTTCTTCTCTCTCTGTAACTCTGCCTTTCAAATAAAATAAACAAATCATAAAAAAACTTCCCAAGTTACATCTCTTTGCTACACATCTCCCTGAATATTGCTGCTAGAGTTATTTGTCTAAAACACAAACATTTTATATAAAACCTCCTGAGAGAAAACTAGCAACAGGTCAATGGGTGAAACCACCATGGAAAACATTTTTGTAAATACTTTCTAAAATTAATTAATCATAAACTCTATGACTCAGAATGATTTATCAAAGAAAAATGCCTTCTTTCTATATCAAGAAACATGTACATAAATGTCTTTAGACTACTGTTCACAACGGCAAATATCTAAAATTGCACAAATGTATGTTAGTAACCCATGTCTTCATTGTTGAGTAACAGGTTTTTTTCCATACTACTTGTTGGACACTTTACTTAACATAGAGTTAATCGGGGGGCGGAGCCAAGATGGCGGATAGTGAGGACGTGCGCCTTAGTTTGGGAAAATAAAGTTTCATAAAAGTGGAATTACTGTAGCCTCAGGAAAAGACTCAAGAAAAAAACTGCAGAGGAAACGCTTCCGGATCTAGTGGATGTGACACAGAGGACTTACAGGGAGCCCACCGCGTGGAAAACCAACCGAGACGAGCCGAGCAGCAGGAGACGAGCCAGAGCCGCAGAATCTCGCCAGCGCGGGAACCAACGGAGGAGGGTAAGACAAAGACCTCAGAAACCTGAGACATTGGGGGGGGGGGGGGACAGAGGCCTCTCCCTTCAATCACCAAGCAAAACAAAGAGCACCGCGATTTTACATATGTAAAGCGCAGCCAAACTCAGTAACTTTAGCGAAATTCCAGAACACATTGAGGGCTGCATAAACTCTTTGTGTGGTCCCAGGGGTAGATCAAAGGAATACTCACAGAGGCCAGATTTCAACTACCCTCAACTCCACTCCCAACTGAGTCAAAAAAAAAAAAAAAAGAGAGAGAGAGAGAGAGAGAGAGAGCGAGCCAGCAAGGAGCAAGTGAGTGAGCAATCTGGGAGAGTCGCTCTTTACACAGCCTTAAACCTGAAGAATCAAGCATAGCTCTCTGGCCACACCCATCACAGCCCCTAAGGATCCAACAAAGCAGACAGCTCACTTAGAGGCATAGTATAACGAGAAAAAAAAACACCACAGCAAAAAAAAAAAAAAAAAAAAAAAAAAAAAAAACAAAAACACCATAAATTATCTCCAACATGCCAAACAACAAACATAGAAGCCGAGGTAACAAGAGCAAGGAAGACACTATGACGCCCCCAAATGAAAAAGACACGCCAATGCAAGATTATGAAGATGAAGAGATAGAGGAAATGCAAGAAGCAGATCTCAAAAAATTGATAAGAACATTAAGAAGTTCTCAAAAACAAATTCTTGAACTACAGAAATCCTTAATGGACAAGATAGAAAATCTCTCCCGTGAAAATGAAATATTAAGGAGGAATCAAAATGAAATGAAACAACTAGTAGAACAGGAAACTGAGATAGTGACAAAAAACCACAATGAAATGAAGAACTCAATAGATCAAATGGCAAACACATTAAATAGCCTTAAAAACAGAATGGGCAAAGCAGAAGAGAGAATATCGGAATTAGAAGACAGAGAACAGGAAAGGAAACAGTCAAATCAAAGAAAAGAAGAAGAAATCAGA
Source organism: Lepus europaeus (assembly GCF_033115175.1). Classification (NCBI taxonomy): domain Eukaryota; kingdom Metazoa; phylum Chordata; class Mammalia; order Lagomorpha; family Leporidae; genus Lepus; species Lepus europaeus. Next base: position 76,472,326 of record NC_084839.1, on the reverse strand, counting down.
AATCTAAAAAATACTGTCAGGAATCTACAGGATACTATTAAAAAACCCAACATTCGGGTTCTAGGAGTTCCTGAAGGCATGGAAAGGGAGAAAGGATTAGAAGGCCTTTTTAGTGAGATACTAGCAGAAAATCTCCCAGGTCTGGAGAAGGACAGAGACATCCTAGTACAGGAAGCTCATAGAACCCCTAATAAACATGATCAAAAGAGATCCTCACCACGACACGTCGTAATCAAACTCACCACAGTGAAACACAAAGAAAAGATCCTAAAATGTGCAAGAGAGAAACGTCAGATTACTCTCAGAGGATCTCCAATTAGACTTACAGCTGACTTCTCATCAGAAACCCTACAAGCCAGGAGAGAATGGCGAGATATAGCCCAGGTACTAAGAGAGAAAAACTGCCAGCCCAGAATATTATATCCTGCAAAGCTCTCATTTGTGAATGAAGGTGAAATAAAGACCTTTCACAGCAAACAGAAATTGAAAGAATTTGTCGCCACTCGTCCAGCCCTGCAAAAGATGCTTAAAGATGTGTTACATACAGAAACACAGAAACACGGTCACCAATATGAAAGAAGGTAAAGGAAGGAAACCTCACACCAAAAGATCACAAGAATCTCAAACCAGATATTAGAAAATATCTTTGGCAAATGGCAGGGCAAAGTTACTCCTTCTCAATAGTCACATTGAATGTTAATGGCTTGAACTGTCCAGTTAAAAGACACCGATTGGCTGATTGGGTTAAGGAACAAAACCCATCTTTTTGCTGCTTACAAGAAACTCATCTTTCCAACAATGATCCATACAGACTGAAAGTGAAAGGGTGGAAAAAGATATACAATGCCAACAGAAATGAAAAAAGAGCGGGCGTAGCCATCTTAATATCGGACAACATAAACTTTACCACAAAAACTGTCAGGAGAGACAAAGAGGGGCACTATTTAATGATTAAGGGATCCATTCAACAGGAAGATATAACGATTATCAATGTATATGCACCTAATCACAGGGTACCAGCTTATTTAAAAGACTTGTTAAGGGACTTAAAGGGAGACTTAGACCCCAATACAATAGTACTGGGGGACTTCAATACTCCACTCTCAGAGATAGACAGATCAACAGGACAGAAGATCAACAAGGAGACAGCAGATTTAAATGACACTATAGCCCAAATGGATCTAACAGATATCTACAGAACATTTCATCCTACATCTAAGGACTTTACATTCTTCTCAGCAGTACATGGAACCTTCTCTAGGATTGACCACATACTAGGCCATAAAGCAAGTCTCAGCAAATTCAAAAGAATTAGAATCATACCATGAAGCTTCTCAGACCACAAAGGAATGAAATTGGAAATTAGCAACTCGGGAATCCCCAGAGCACATGCAAACACATGGAGATTGAACAACATGCTCCTGAATGAACAATGGGTCATAGAAAAAATTAAAAGAGAAATCAAAAATTTTCTGGAAGTAAATGAGGATAACAGCACAACATACCAAAACCTATGGGATACAACAAAAGCAGTGTTAAGAGGAAAATTTATATCAATAGGTGCCTACATCAAGAAATTGGAGAGGCACCAAATAGATGAGCTTTCAAGTCATCTCAAGGATCTAGAAAATCTGCAGCAAACCAAACCCAAACCCAGTAGAAGAAGGGAAATAATTAAAATCAAAGAAGAAATCAACAGGATTGAATCCAAAAAAACATTACAAAAAATCAGCCAAACGAGGAGCTGGTTTTTTGAAAAAATAAACAAAATTGACACCCCATTGGCCCAACTAACTAAAAAAAGAAGAGAAAAGACCCAAATCAATAGGGTCAGAGATGAAAAAGGAAACATAACAACAGACACCACAGAAATAAAAAGAATCATCAGAAATTACTACAAGAACTTGTATGCCAGCAAAAGGTAAATCTATCAGAAATGGACAGATTCTTGGACACATACAACCTACCTAAATTGAGCCAGGAAGACATAGAAAACCTAAACAGACCCATAACTGACACAGAAATTGAAACAGTAATAAAGGCCCTCCCAACAAAGAAAAGCCCAGGACCAGATGGATTCACTGCTGAGTTCTACCAGACATTTAGAGAAGAACTAACTCCAATTCTTCTCAAACTATTCAGAACAATCGAAAAAGAGGGAATCCTCCCAAATTCTTTCTATGAAGCCAGCATCACCTTAATTCCTAAGCCAGAAAAAGATGCAGCATTGAAAGAGAATTACAGACCAATATCCCTGATGAACATAGATGCAAAAATCCTCAATAAAATTCTGGCCAATAGAATGCAACAACACATCAGAAAGATCATCCACCCAGACCAAGTGGGATTTATCCCTGGTATGCAAGGATGGTTCAACGTCCGCAAAACAATCAATGTAATACACTACATTAACAGGCTGCAGAAGAAAAACCATATGATTCTCTCAATAGACGCAGAGAAAGCATTTGATAAAATACAACACCCTTTCATGATGAAAACTCTAAGCAAACTGGGTATGGAAGGAACATTCCTCAATACAATCAAAGCAATATATGAAAAACCCATGGCCAACATCCTATTGAATGGGGAAAAGTTGGAAGCATTTCCCCTGAGATCTGGTACCAGACAGGGATGCCCACTCTCACCACTGCTCTTCAATATAGTTCTGGAAGTTTTAGCCAGAGCTATTAGGCAAGAAAAAGAAATTAAAGGGATACAAATCGGGAAGGAAGAACTCAAACTATCCCTCTTTGCAGATGATATGATTCTTTATTTAGGGGACCCAAAGAACTCTACTAAGAGACTACTGGAACTCATAGAAGAGTTTGGCAAAGTAGCAGGATATAAAATCAATCCACAAAAATCAACAGCCTTTGTATACACAGGCAATGCCACGGCTGAGGAAGAACTTCTAAGATCAATCCCATTCACAATAGCTACAAAAACAATCAAATACCTTGGAATAAACGTAACCAAGGACATTAAAGATCTGTACGATGAAAATTACAAAACCTTAAAGAAAGAAATAGAAGAGGATACCAAAAAATGGAAAAATCTTCCATGCTCATGGATTGGAAGAATCAATATCATCAAAATGTCTATTCTCCCTAAAGCAATTTATACATTCAATGCAATACCAATCAAGATACCGAAGACATTCTTCTCAGATCTGGAAAAAATGATGTTGAAATTCATATGGAGACACAGAAGACCTCGAATAGCCAAAGCAATCTTGTACAACAAAAACAAAGCCGGAGGCATCACAATACCAGATTTCAGGACATACTACAGGGCAGTTGTTATCAAAACAGCATGGTACTGGTACAGAAACAGATGGATAGACCAATGGAACAGAATAGAAACACCAGAAATCAATCCAAACATCTACAGCCAACTTATATTTGATCAAAGATCCAAAACTAATCCCTGGAATAAGGACAGCCTATTCAATTAATGGTGCTGGGAAAATTGGATTTCCATGTGCAGAAGCTTGAAGCAAGACCCATACCTTTCACCTTACACAAAAATTCACTCAACGTGGATTAAAGACTTAAATCTATGACCCGAAACTATCAAATTATTAGAGAGCATTGGAGAAACCCTGCAAGATATAGGTACAGGCAAAGACTTCTTGGAAAAGACCCCAGAAGCATGGGCAGTCAAAACCAAAATTAACATTTGGGATTGCATCAAATTGAGAAGTTTCTGTACTTCAAAAGAAACAGTCACGAAAGTGAAGAGGCAATCAACAGAATGGGAAAAAATATTTGCAAACTATACTACAAATAAAGGGTTGATAACCAGAATCTACAAAGAAATCAAGAAAATCCACAACAACAGAACAAACAACCCACTTAAGAGATGGGTCAAGGACCTCAATAGACATTTTTCAAAAGAGGAAATCCAAATGGCCAACAGACACATGAAAAAATGTTCAAGATCACTAGCAATCAGAGAAATGCAAATCAAAACCACAATGAGGTTTCACCTCACCCCGGTGAGAATGGCTCACATCCAGAAATCTACCAACAATACATGCTTGAGGGTGTGGGGACAAAGGGACACTAACCCACTGTTGGTGGGAATGCAAACTGGTTAAGCCACTTTGGAAGTCAGTCTGGAGATTCCTCAGAAACCTGAACATAACCCTACCATACAACCCAGCCATCCCACTCCTTGGAATTTACCCAAAGGAACTTAATTTGGCTAATAAAAAAGCCATCTGCACATTAATGTTTATTGCAGCTCAATTCACAATAGCTAAGACCTGGAACCAACCCAAATGCCCATCAACAGTAGACTGGATAAAGAAATTATGGGACATGTACTCCATAGAATACTATACAGCAGTAAGGAACAATGAAACCCAGTCATTTGCAACAAGATGGAGGAATCTGGAAAGCATCATGCTGAGTGAATTAAGTCAGTCCCAAAGAGACAAATATCATTTGTTTTCCCTGATCAGTGACAACTAACTGAGCACCAAAGGGGAAACCTGTTGAAGTGAAATGGACACTATAAGAAACAATGACCTGATCAGCTTTTGTCCTGACTCTAGATGTACAATGTAATATTTTATCCTTTTTAGTATTTGTTGTTGTTGTTGTTGTTCTAGTACTAGTGGTTGAACTCTGTAATTAACACACAATTATTCTTAGGTGTTTAAATTTTAACTGAAAAGTGATCCCTGTTAAATTTCAGAGTGGAAAAAGAGAGGGAGGAGATGCACAATTTGGGACATGCACAATCAGTCTTGCCCCAAATGATGGAGTTAGAAATGTGCCAGGGGATTCCAATACAATCCCATCAAGGTGGCATGTACCAATGCCATCTCACTAGTCCAAGTGATCAATTTCAGTTCACATTAGATGGCTTGGATAGGTCTAAGAAACAAAGGGATCACACAAACAAGACAAGTGTCTGCTAATACTAACTGATAGAATCAAAAAGGGAGAGAAAGATCCAGCATGGGAAGTGGGATACACAGCAGACTCATAGAATGGCAGATGTCCTAAACAACACTCTGGCCTCAGAATCAGCCCTTAAGGCATTCGGATCTGGCTGAAGAACCCATGAGAGTATTGTAGGCATGGAAAGCCAAGATACCATGGAAAAGAAAAAAAGAAGAAGACCTAAATGAAAGATCTCTGTTAGTGAGATCCCAGTGGAAAGAACGGTGCCCTCAAAGAAGGAGGTACCTTTCTCTGAAGGGAGGAGAGAACTTCCACTTTGACTGTGACCCTATCGGAATAAGATCAAAGTCAGCGAACCCTAAAGGCTTCCATAGCCCTGGCAACTCATGACTAGAGCCTAGGGAGATTACTGACGCCATGAACAGGAGTGTCAAATTGTTAAGTCAGCAACAGGAGTCACTGTGTACTTATACCCCATGTGGGATCTGTCCTTAATGTGTTGTCTAATGTGCAGTGATGCTATAACTAGTACTGAAACAGTATTTTTACACTTTGTGTTTCTGCGTGGGTACAAACTGATGAGATCTTTACTAATTATATACTGAATCAATCTTCTGTATATAAAGATAATTGGAAATGAAAAAAAAAAACCTGGTGTTAAATTGGAAATGGCATAGAAAATTAATTTTTAAAAAATATTATGTAGGATCTCTGCCTTTAATGTGCTGTACACTGTTATTTAATGCTATAACTAGTACTCCAACAGTATTTTTTTTCACTTTGTGTTCCTATATGGGGGCAAACTGTTGAAATCGTTACCTAATATATACTAAACTGATCTTTTGTATATAAAGAGAATTGAAAATGAATCATGATGTGATTGGAAGGGGAGAGGGAGCGGGAAAGGGGAGGGTTGTGGGTGGGAGGGAAGTTTTGGGAGGGGAAGCCATTGTAACCCATAAGCTATACTTTGGAAATTTATATTCATTAAATAAAAGTTTAATAAAAAAACATAGAGTTAATCATAAATGTATAAATTAATTGAAAATATATCAGTAAAAAATAAGAATGGGAATAGGAGACAAAGGAGGAAGTGGGGTGGGAGAGTATCTTCAAAAAAAAAAAAAGGTGCTTCAAAGTTTGAATCTCCACATACAGAAGTATGAAAAAAGACCCATACCTTACACCTAATACAAAAATCAACTCAAAATGGATATAGGATCTAAATCTAGGACTTGACACCATCAAATTACTAGAAGAGAACAATGAGGAGTGAGACATTTGCCTAAGCAAAGACATCTGGGATATGATCCCAGAAATACAGGCAATCAAATTCAAAATTGACAAATGGGATGGCATCAAGCTAAGAAGCTTCTACACTACAAAGTAAACAACAAATTGAACAGGCAACCAACAGAATGGGAGAACATGTTTGCAAATATGAAATTGGTAAAGGATTAATATACAGAATCTGCAAAGATTTTAACAAATTCAACAACAACAAAACAAAACAACCCAGTTAAGACACTGACAAAGGACTTGAATGGACATTTTTCAAGAAAGGAAATTCAAATGGCCAACATACACATCAAAAAATATTCAGGATCACTAGCCATTAGGGAAATGTGAATTAAGACCTCGATGTCCTAAATAGCACTCTGGCCTCAGAATCAGCCCTTAAGGCATTCGGATCTGGCTGAAGAGCCCATGAGAGTATTTTAGGCATGGAAAGCCAAGACACTCTGGAAAAAAAAAAAAAAAAAAAAAAGAAGACCTAAATTAAAGATCTCTGCGAGTGAGATCCCAGTGGAAAGAACAGGGCCATCAAAGAAGGAGGTATCTTTCTCTGAAGGGAGGAGAGAACTTCCACATTGACTATGACCCTGTTGGAATAAGCTGAAAGTTGGCGAACCCTAAAGGCTTCCATAGCCTTGGCAACTCATGACTAGAGTCTAGGGAGATTACTGACGCCATAAACAAGAGTGTCAAATTGCTAAATCAACAACAGGAGTCACTGTGTACTTATGTCTCATGTGGGATCTGTCCTTAATGTGTTGTCCAATGTGAAGTAATGCTATAACTAGTACTGAAACAGTATTTTTACACTTTGTGTTTCTGTGTGGGTGCAAACTGATGAAATCTTTACTTAGTATATACTGAATCGATCTTCTGTATATAAAGATAATTGAAAATGGAAAAAAAAAAAACCTGGTGTTAAATTGGAAATTGCATAGAAAATTAATCAATTTTTTAAAAAATATCATGTAGGATCTGTCTTTAATGTGCTGTACACTCTTATTTAATGCTATAACTAGTACTCCAACAGTATTTTTTCACTTTGTGTTGCTATGTGGGGGCAAACTGTTGAAATCTTTACTTAATATATACTAAACTGATCTTTTGTATATAAAGAGAATTGAAAATGAATCTTGATGTGAATGGAAGGGGAGAGGGAGCGGGAAAGGGGAGGGTTGCGGGTGGGAGGGAAGTTATGGGGGGGGGAGCCATTGTAATCCATAAGCTGTACTTTGGAAATTTATATTCATTAAATAAAAGTTTAAAAAAATTAAATAAAAAGACCTCTATAAGGTTTCACCTCCCTCCAGTTACAACAACTCTCATATAGAAATCAATAAACAATAAATGTTTATGAGGATATGGAGAAAAAGGCACCCTAACCCACTGTTGTGGGAGAGTAAACCATTATAACCATTGTGGAAGACAGTATGGAGAGAGCTCAGAATGCTGAAAATAGATTTACTATACGAACCAGCAATCCCACCCCTGGGAATTTACCCAAATGAAGAGATATCAGCATACAAAAGAGTTACCTCTACCACCATGTTTATTGTAGCTCAATTCATAAAAACTAAGATACAGAATCAAGCCAGATGTCCATCAACTAATGACTTTATAAAGAAAATGTGGCATGAGTATACTTTGGAATACTATTCATTTGTAAAAAAGAATGAAATCTTGTCTTTTGCATCAAGATGGATGCAACTGGAAATCATTATACTTAGTGAAAGAAGCTTGTTTCAAAGAGACAAATAACATGTTTCCCTGATCTGTGGTAACTAATATAATACAAAAAATTGTAATGCATATGATTGAAATGGACATTTTGAGATTGTATGATTGTTTATAGCCCTTGTCTCTATTGTTGAAGAACGGTATTTTTCCTTCTTACTATTTGTTGAACTCTTTATTTAGTGTAGGATTAATCTTATATATTAGACTGGGAGTATATTATTGTAAAAATAAAGGAAGGAATGGGAGATGAAGGAGGAGGGAGGGTTGGAGTTTGGGTGGGAGGGAATGCGAAGTATTACTATGCAACTAAATCTGTATATATGAAATATATGAAATTTTTTCACCTTAATAATTTTTTAAAAACTCAATGAGAAAATTATCCTTATTATATTCAGTTGTTCTTGGGAACAAAATGAAAATTTATGTGTTTTATTTCACATGGATTAAAAATTCTGTTCTCTAGTTTTTTGAGAAAGTAGTTTAGATGATATTTTAGTTTGCATATCCATATTGTTTTCACAGATAAAAATCATGTAACACCTATTTTCTCCAATGTGGAAAAATTTAATTTCTTTTCAGTTTAAAAATCATTTTTCCATGAACAGGTAGAATATGTTGTCTCTTTTAAAAATGCAGTTAAATAGAAGACTTGTGAAAATTCTTGCCACAGAAAACAACTTTTAAAAATATATGGAGAACTTCTTTAAACTCCACAGCTCTTCAGTATTTTGTCCCAGTATAATTGAATGGGCTAACATATGGAAGAAAAGACTTTGTGGCTGAAGTACTCTACTTTGAAGATAACAACCACCTCCAAAATGTCTCAGCACAGTTTGCAACCTTTGCTTATCTGATCCCTGACTCCTTCTTAAGCCAAACTTGGAGTCTTTTGTCTCTTGGAGAGACACGCCATGTACCTAAACTTCTCCACCTTCCACTTATTTTCCTAAACACGGTACTGTTTATAACTCTGCCTTGGAAACTCACTCATTCACCAATATAAAAATAAATGACATCACTTTTTAAAAATCTTTCCTCACTTGCTATGCAAATTGATTTGATGTGTGTATTCATGGCCATTGACTGATCTCTAAAATAGTATGTTTCACAACAGATAACAGTTTTCAGTGCATGTGGATACTTTCACTCACAGATTGCAATCAACTCCGGAACTAAAACCTTCTAAAACATGGACTAACCTTATTTAACAGCTTGATACATAGTTGGAAATCAAGAAATTCTTGTAAGAGGAAAAATGAATGAAATAAACATGTGTTTAAATAAATCAAGGAGTATGTAAATAGAACTAAATAAGTACAGGGAATTCAAATGAATATTCTAATAAAGCTTATTTATTTTTACCAAACTTGGGCTTTGGGTCTATACACATATTTGGAAATCGTACTAGTACTTTCTTTGCAGTCTTGCATGGGATTTTTCAATAAGCAAGCAAAAAACTCTTTCATTTTAATTTCTCATCAACATGTAGTGTGAAGGAATCAGCTTGTGATTCTGAGTAGTGAAAATTTTAAAAAATAGAGAAAATTAGTGCTAGGCTCTATGGAGATATAATTCAAATATAGCATGATTACTTATATATAGTAATTATAATTTATGTTAGAAACATCCAGCAAATGCCCAGATAATGACAAGTGAGGATATATCTGATGCATGTTCCATGATAGATGAAGAAGGAAATAAGAATACTTGCCTTCTGTTTTTGTGGGAATTTGATGAGCACATGTTTTCAAATAGGACTTTGTAAATTTGAAAGCACAATAAATTGCAAGAAACTGTACAGTGTTATGGGTAAAATGCTTTAGCAGGATAATAGAAAAATCATCTCTGGAAAAGTTTTTCTGGTGTAACAGCATGGCAACTGAGCTGGGCATGGAGATAGAATTCCATACCCTGAAGCCATACCATAATGCATCACAGTTATAAAGCTGCCTCCATGGCAAAACATGACAGATGTGAGAGAAACCTTCATTTAGTTTTAATGATCAACATCATAGCTTAAGAGAGCCCCAACTTATGCCATTTAAGATTCCTGTGAAAGTCAGAAGTCTCAAAGATCTACACCGTTGTTTTAAAGAGAAGTGATTCATGTGTTGACTCATCTTCAATCATGCTGGGTGATTTTGTGTGCTCAACTATGACATATTTTCATAATTTAATGTATAAGCAGTGATACATCCAGCCTCATTAAATGATCACCTCAGTTATGACAATGGATAACTATGATCATTAAACTAATGACATCTGTCACCATGGGGGAAATGAATGAGTTACAAGATCAAAGTTATATCAGATTTACAATGCCTGGTGATTGAGAATGAGTGGTTATATAAGAATCTATTCCAAAAGCTTGAAAGAAAAACTGTAATATAACATTTATTCTAATTCTCCATAATATTAATGGAACAAGGCAATGCAGCTCTTATTGTGGATTCTATGAGGAAGTATTCATGAATCATTCAAACCAATAGATTGAACCAGTCTTCTACATTTTTCCAACCATGTAGACTAAATGAATATCAAATTGTGACAATGGACTGTGTGGATATAAAAGTTTCTTTTATATTACTCAGGATTGCCAACTGCTATTTAGATGTCTCCTTTGTTATCTGTACAAACAAGTGATATGCAACACCCTCTCCCTCCTCCTGGGACCTAACCATCAGACTGCCTTAACTTTGCCAACATCAAAACTAGTCACTCTATCAGGCACTCCCCTTTTTAAGGTCATCAAGAACTAGCTGTAGTTGATATTCATATACAATAGCTTTTTATATTTTGATAGAATTGTCCCCAATCAGGGAACATTCTGTCATAGACTCAGCTACTCTTGTATTCTGAGATAAAAACAAGTTATAGTTCAACAGAGAGAAATGTAAAGTTCTAGGTTCTGATAACAAACACAAAAAGTACAAATGACAAATATCTCTTTGTAGAGTCTTTTATTGTTTTGACTGCCAGGAAGCTCAGAATAAGTTATGTAGTCAGTTCCCTAATATCATTATTTATCATACCCCTGTATTAGATTTCTTTGTTTTGGTCCTGGCTTTATATCATTTCAAGTTTGATATTTTAACTCCAACTATAAATTTTTAATTTGCATTGATTTTATAATTCTTACGTTGTTATAATTATAAATATTTTGCTAAAGGGTGAAATACTATTAAATATTAACAATATAGATTGATTGCTGTGTCTATGAAAATAATCACAATAGTTGAGAGCTGATGGCAAGTTGATGTAAATCAAAGTATGTCTAATTTTTAAAAAGCATAATTAAGAGTCAAAAATAAAAATATTGTTTGATTGAAAGTACTATTTTCACTTTATTGTGGAGTCTATTTATATACTATATTGATTAAAACATAATTATGACATTGTGTTTGAACATGAGTCATTAATAAAACTGCTAACTATTCCTGGTAAATTCTTACATTACAGCAGATAGATAAAATGAGACTCCCTTGAAACCATATGTTCAACATCCCCTCCTTAAACCACCACCAAGCCAATGTTGTGTTGCACAAGGTTAAGCTGCTGCTTGTGATTCGGGCACACTGTATGAATACCTGTTCTAGAGCTGGCTGCTTCCTATATGACCCAGGCATCTACTAATGCACCTGGGAAAGCAACAGAAGATGGTCTGAGTGGTTGGGAGACCTGAAGTGAGTTCCAGCATCCTGGCTTTGGCCTAGCCCAGCCCTAGTCATGGAGGTCATTGGGAGAGTTAGCTATCAGATGGAAGACCTCTGTCTCTCTCTCTCTCCAACTCTGAATTTCAAAAAAATAACTAAATCTTTTATTTTAAAGATTTATTTACTTATTTGAAGGTCAGAGTTACACAGCAGAGAGAGGAGAGACACAGAGAGAGAGAGAGGTCTTCCATCTGATGCTTCACTCCCCAATTGGCCGCAACAGCTAGAGCTGTGCCTATTTGAAGCCAGGAGCTTCCCCCAGGTCTCCCACGCAGGTGCAGGAGCGCAAGGATTTGGATCATCTTACTCTGCTTTCCCAGACCATAGCAGAGAGCTGGATGGGGAAGTGGAGCAGCCAGGTCTTGAACAGGTACTCATACGAGATGCTGGTGCTTCAGGCCAGGGTGTTAACCCGCTGCGCCACAGTGCCAGCCCCCCTCATGGTGGCGTTATTAAAGATACTAATTTCTGGCCGGCACTGCGGCTCACTTGGCTCATCCTCCACCTGCGGCGCCTGCACCCCGGGTTCTAGTCCCAGTTGGGGCACTGGATTCTGTCCTGGTTGCTCCTCTTCCAGTCCAGCTCTATGCTGTGCCCTGGGAAAGCAGTGGAGGATGGCCCAAGTGCTTGGGCCCGGCACCCGCATGGGAGACCAAGAGGAAGCACCTGGCTCCTGGCTTCGGATCAGCACAGCGCGCCAGGCGTAGCAGCCATTGGAGGGTGAACCAACAGCAAAAGGAAGACCTTTCTCTCTGTCTCTCTCTCTCTGTCTAACTCTGCCTGTCAAAAAAATAAAAAAGATACTTATTTCCCCCACCCTCCATCTCTTCCTCTCTCTCTCTCCCTCCCTCTGACATACATATACAGCTCTTGCTAATGGGCCAGAGTGGCAATGAGAAAGAAGAAAGTTGAAAAGTTATATTTACTCCCAAGATGATAGTGAACTTCAATTATTTTTTCCAATAGCCATTCATCCAGCATCCAGTACATTCCAAGAAATGTCCTCTTAATATCCTTGCTCAAGGACCAAACTTCATTTTAGCCAGCAAAGGCACTATAACTCTGCTACTGCGGCAGTCCCCCAGGTCTAAAGGTAGAAGAAATAAAGACCGAGATACATATCCACACAAAGTACTACCCGCGCCAGGCGATTTTGAGAAAGAAAATAACTGCGAATGCATATACACACTCAGCAATTTGCTTTGTGGTTAGTTTCTATTTGATGGCTACCAGAAGAAGTACCAGAGTTGGTTTTGGTCAGGGGAGGGTGATGCAGGAGAGATTAGAAAAAATAACTCAACTCACCATGCTGCATCCTTTGTTTCTCTTTTCTCTTCCTACAAAAGATAACTTCTTCCTTGGGGATTTTCAATTAAATAAGAACTGAATACATTAACCTTTTCTGTGAAAAAAAAAAAAAAACTATAAGAAAAACCTTGCCATGCCCTCATATTCCAGGGCTGGGCTCTGAGGAAAGCTACCAGGATACGCAACAACAAGGCAAACACTGGCCCAGGTGAGGCTTGGAAAGCCAACATCAGTATAGATAAATGAAACAACCTGTTTAGAAAATGACCTTTCTTAAAACAAAAGCACCTGGCCCCTGCCATCGGATCAGCGTGGTCCGCCGGCTGCAGCGCGCCTACCGCGGCGGCCATTGGAGGGTGAACCAACGGCAAAAAGGAAGACCTTTCTCTCTGTCTCTCTCTCACTGTCCACTCTGCCTGTCAAAAATAAAAAATAAAAAATAAAAAGTCCGGTTTTGAATGGGAAGAAAGTACTAGAACTTTGTGTCTGTTTTGACTCCGTCTTCTCTTAAATAAGATTATACTAAGAAGCAGCCTACACCTCCGTTGTAACTACAGACCACGTGGGAGGAGTTTCACTGCTTACACAGCAGATTCACATACATTATTTCATTTGACCTTTGCCAATAACCTGTGGGACACCGCAAGGAAGAGAGGAAAGGGAAATAAAAAGAATTCCGTGTGGCTCAGTGTCACAAACTGTGTTGGGGAAATTTTCTTAAAAGATTTATTTATTTGGAAGGCAGAGTTACAGAGAGGCAGGGGCAGAGAAAGAGTGAGAGAGAGAGGGAGAGAGAGAGAGGTCTTTCATCCACTGGTTCACTCCCCAAACGGTTGCACTGGCCAGAGCTGAGTCCATCTGGAGCCAGGAGCTTCTTCCTTGTCTCCCATGTGGGTGCAGGGGCCCAAGGACTTGGGCCATCTTCTACTGCTTTCCCAGGTCATAGCAGAGAGCTGGATCAGAAGTGGAGCAGCCAGGACTAGAACCAGCACCGATATGCCATGCCAGCACTGTAGGTGGCGGTTTTACTCACTAGGCCATAGCGCCAAACCTGGGAAAATTTTTAGAGTTTATTTATTTGAGTGATAGAGTTACAGAGAGAGGGAGAGAAAGAGACAAAGGTCTTCTATTGCTAGTTCACTCCCCAAATGGCTGCAACTGCCAGAGCTGGGCTGATCCAAAGCCAGGAGCCAGGAGCTTCTCCTGGATCTCCTACCTGGGTGCACTAGCCCAAGCACCCAGCCATCTTCCGTTGCTTTTCCAGGCCATAGCAGAGAGCTGGATCCTAGGAGGAGCACCCAGGATATGAATCAGCACTCAGATGGGATGCTGGTGCCTCAGCTGGAGGCTTAGCCTACTGTGCCAGCCCCAGCACTTTTAACCTTTTATTTCTATAGATGTCAAGAACCATAAAAGCTAACAACTTCTTACATATATGGGCTCTCACAATGATCATTCCTGAGCATTATGTGCAGGAGAGTTCTTAGAAATACGAGGCTTTCTGGGAACTGGAAGGCATTTGGGGTCTGGCTCCACAAGTTAGGCAGTGCTAGTACTCTCCATCAATGTGACAACCAGAAACACCTGCTCGCATGCATGCTACCCTTTAGGGTTGATGTGGAGGGAAGTGCACACATTTCACCTCTGCGTTTCCTGACTCAAAGATCTCTACCTATACTTCTCAAAGATCTTTCCTTTCTCGATAAGCAAAGATAACCTCAACAGTTTTGTCATACCGGACGAGTTGGGGCCTTAGTACAGATTCATAAATTCCTGTATCTTTGTATATATGAATGGATAATATCTGAATGACTGTGTAGTGATCCATTAATACTATCACTCAGCTTCAGCAATCATGAACTTATTATTTTTAAAATGTATTTATTTATTTGAAAGTCAGAGTCACACAGAGAGAGGAGAGCAGAGAGAGAGAGAGAGAGAGAGGGAGAGGTCTTCCATCTGCTGTTTCACTCCCCAATTGGTCACAACGACCGGAGCTGCTCTGATCTGAAGCCAGGAGCTTCTTCCAGGTCTCCCAAGGAGGTGCAGGGGTCCAGGGACTTGGGCCATAGCAGAGCTGGATCGGAAGTGGAGCAGCCAGGACCAGAACCGCTGCCCATATGGGATGCTGGAGCTTCAGGCCAGGGCTTTAACCCACTGCGCCACAGTGCCAGCCCCCATGAACTTATTTTTAATAAACCTCCACCATTTCCCCAACCTCAAACAACTGTGAAATGAATCCCAAACATATCACTTTATATATATATATATATGTGTGTATATATATATATAAATCATTAGAGGGGACTCCAAAACATTTGTGAAACCACAGAATTAAAGATTACATTAGAAATATAAGGTGTATTTCTCAACATAAGCTCCATAAAGTTCAAGACGTGTTGGTAACAGATGATACCAGTTATTTAGTCCCCCTCCAAAGAACTGATGCTCTTAATTTAAGCATGTCAATTCAGTCAATCTTATTTCATTAGCTGGAAAAATGGGTTCTTTTAAATATTTTTAAGATTAGGAAACTAAAAAAGTCAGAAGCAGGGGCTAGAGATGGATCCCTGAAGATTTCCCATCAGAACTTTCACCAAACTGCCTTTGTTTGATCATAGGAGGGAGCAGAAGTCTTGCTGCGGAGAAATGGCTGGGGAAGTTTTCCTGGGCAGTTTTCTGACGAAGTTTTGGCTGACTTTCACAAAACACTTTGCTCCTAAGCAGATGTCATTGTTCTTTGTCCCCATTTCTTTGGGCCTTTGTTCTCGACTGGTCTGCTGTTGCTTTGACTGAACCACTTCCTCCTCTTGGTAGCCATGATGGTTATTGTACTTTGTCTTCAGGATCCAGTAAAGCCACATTTCATCTGTTGTTACAGTTCTTCCCAGAAATGCGTCAGGAAGTGGAATCCACTTACTTAACATTTCCTGTGAAAGCTCTGCTCTTGTCTGCAGTTGATCTGAGTGCAATGACATTGTAATCTATCGAGCAGAAAGTTTAATTGTGCTCCAGTATAATTTTCCTGTCAGAATTGTGTAAGGTGAACCAGTTTAGATGTCTATGGTACTGGCTGTTGTTTTGGTTGCTCACCATCAGCCCTCTTCGATTAAGGCTTAGGCTTAGGCTTAGGTTAATTTTCCCTTGCATTTTGATGTGGATTGTCTTCAACATCCTCTCATCGCTACCCAAAACAGTGTTATCCATTTATAAGCTGTTAATTTCTTTGGGAAATTAGCCCGCCCCACTACCTTTATGTAAAGTTTCAGAGGTCTCACCATTCTTCCACCCATGGTAGATGATACCTACCATCAATTTAATGTTTGTTCCCGATTCAACTTTAGCAGACTTCATGTTGTTCATCAGCATCTTTTTTCACACTGGAGCCTTAACCTTCTTAGGGCCTCACACCAGATTCTGGTCAGACGAATTATAACAAATTAGTATGAGTTTATTTTCATGCTAAAAAGTTTTGAAATCCATGCAATTTTTTTCATGAGATACACTTTTCATGGAATTTTTGAAGATGCTTGTATATCTCTAAAAGCTATGGACTCTAAAAACATAGCCAATGTTTGTATCATTAGCATCCTTCACGTAACCATACCCTCCTTTCTGCTAAAAAGAGGAGATACCTCAAATATAAATAACTCCTTAGCGTCTGGTTGAGTTGCCACTGGCAGCTTTAACCTGGGCCAACTCTATCTGTTGCAGGTGTTTGGGGAGTGAGCAGTGGATGGCAGCTCTCTTGATGTCCGTCTCTGTTTTTCTGCCTCTCAAATAAATACTTTAATATAATCATTTAGCCAATATTTCAATTCCTCTAATGGTTTCATCAGTGCACTCTTATCTGCGAACTTATTCATTTACCACAGCCACCAGCTGGGGGTAGCTGGGGCCACACAGCCTGGATAGGAACAGTGGGCCAGAGCCCCTTTGCTGGAGGCTGTCAGCAATGGGGCTGAATTGCAGCAGGTCTTCTCTCGAGGAGGGCCTGTGCAGGCCCCTCCCCGGTCACCTCTGTGCTGCTGGGGGCATGACGGGGAAGACTGCTGCTAATCATGGTTCCTCAGAGGAAGGAAAATAGAGACGTGGGTGTGTCACCAGGCAGAGCTAGGCAGATGCAAAGCATGCTCTGTATAAATCAATCATAACTGAGGGCAATAAGGGGATCTCCCAATGGCCATTCCAGTGCAAACAGGTCTAACTGAAAAGATCCCACCTCTGTGGATCTGTGTGCACAGGACTGGTTTACTTGATGGCAGAAAATATGATCAGATACCTAGGACAACTTGAGAAGCCTCAGAATGGGAGTATTGTCTCAAACCAACCCCTGCACTTCCCTTCTGTGCGGTGTTTTGCCTTTGATTAAACTGAGTAAGGGGAGGCCTTAAGCCCAATTCCACGGCAGAAGATCGTTCATTTTACATTCAGTTATTGATGTACTTAGAAGTGTGTCTAAGTGTCTGAGGCAATGTAGGACTGGCAGCAGTAGAACATGCCTGATAAGAATCCTGAGCAGTCTACTGAGACTGTGTAAGCAGCAGCAAATTACCCTGTTGTAAGCAACAGAGAGGATGCAGGGTGATAATCACACTGATAGCTTAAAAACAAACTATAAATGGAGACAGCAAGAGGTGGAAAAGATGCAAAGGAAAAGGCTGCTGGAAGAAATGAACACAATGCTATCCTCACACTTTTGCAGACATCCAGTATTCCGTAGAGCTATGGCCTAAACCAGTGGTCTTCCCACCAGCAGTCCCAGCGTGAACAGGAATCTGGCTAGACGTGCAGGTACTTGGCCACCACCTCACACCTCCTGATCACAGATTCTTGGATAAGGGCTCACAATATGTGTGCCCAAGTGTTCCAGAAGATTCTGATGTGTGCTCAAGCTGGAGAACAGCTCCTCTGCACTTTGCCTGTGTTAGCGGCCTTTGGACCTTGCATTTTCCCTCTCTGTTGGCTTCCAGTGACAATTCCATCACACTCTCACACCTGTGTTGTATTTCCAACTCCAGTCCCCAACTCCTCTACACACACATTCAGGGACCATATCCTGGATTTGTAACCTTTCATAAATAAAATACACTTTCCTCTATTTTCAGAAAGAGGATATAGACTCACTGCCTCAACTAAACCCATAGCCTGAACCTGAATGCCATCAAACAGGCTCTTCTCCTTCCCCTACCAGCAGACATAGATCCTATTGGTAACTCAAAAGGATTTTCATGTCCTGCTGGTTATTAAAAGAAGTATAAACAGTGTTTGCAGTTGTGGGAGGAAAGACGCAGCAGTGAACAAGGATATGGTTAAATCCATTTGTCCTATCCTGTGTTTTCCCAGAAAGTGAGTGTATAAGATGATCTTCAAAGCAGTGCACTGCTAGAAAAGAATCAAAACACGAAGAGCTATCCTTGAATGGTGATTGTCTCCCACACAGCGAGTCAAGGAGGGTTTTAGCAATCCAAGGTAAATCCCTCACTTTTCACTTGGTGAGCTGCATTTTCCTCTTTTATTCTTTCTGCTGTGTTGCTATTCTCCCACCTTTAGCAAAATCTTTGCCTTCTCTAACTATTAGAAAAAAAGTGGACTTGGTATAAATATTTGAATAGGCTTTTTCGATAAAAAAAGATGTTTAGAGTCCAGTGTGGTTTTGGCTTAAGTAAATTCTGTGGGAGATCAAGAAGACGGTGAAGTTGAAGAGAATAGCAAATTGCCCTTAGTCCATTTGCCTAGGGATTCTCCTCCTTGCTCAGCAAGTCTAGGGAATTCTAAAAGTATTGGAAATTAGAGTCCAAAATACATTTTAAGACATTTACATGGTTTGCATGAAGCCCATAGCATGTGTTTCAAATTGCTCCTGTAAAGCAACATTCAAGACTGGAAAAACACAGCCATGAATTGTCGGCTGAAATTAGTTTCCTAACTTAGCTACAGGAGTGTAATTGCTCAAATCGAGAAAAGCAGACCAGACATGCAAAGAACTTGCTGGGGGAAAATGCACCATTGAGTCCTGGTAGACTGAACACAGCTAAATGGTTTTGTCAGATCCAATTTTGATGATTATTTAGCAATCTCCTACCCACAGCATCAAAGTTCCCAGGGCATGTCCTAAATTGAAGGATATTTGTAATAAAAAGATATAAGCCTCCAACCCTCAATTTTACCAAACATTAATAAAAATAGAATTAGAAGCAAGTGCCTTCAAAGGCTACTGGCAAAAGGATTGAGTTTTGCAACCATGCGAATCTGATAAGAAAGGGAAATGCTCTTCTCGCTTTTGTTTCTTTTTTTATTATAGTAATAAAAATTAAGTTTTAAAAAAGCTGTAAAAAGACCACCCAAACTCCCCACAAATTATACACCTAGAAAGGACAGATCCTGCTTTGTTCCGCATCTGCAGAGTACACAGATATGAAAGGGCGTCTCAGGGAATAAAAGCTGCACAGCTACCTCAAACCACAATAGAAACTCGGACTCCAAATGACCTTTTCATTATTACTAACGAAATGAAACTTCACTTTCCCACACACTGGAAATCGTGTTCACAGAGAGTTCAAACATGTAAATGGAGCCAAACAGTCCAAACAATACCTCTATTCTGTGCTCCCAAAGGCCGTGTAAGGACATGAGGATATGTGTGTGCCAAGTGAGCACATGGGAAGAAGAAAAGGAGGGTATTGCCTTATTAACTTTTTACTTCTTAATCTCTTTTGGATTTAGGCTACTTCTGTTGCTGATTTTGTTTTCCTATGTTTTCAAGAATATAATTAAAACTGGTTTAAGTCATACTGAACTACCTATTAGAAAGATGTCGTTGCATATTGACATCCCTCCAGGGCCAATGTCAAATTCCTCATAGTTCCATTTGTGCTCCAGTATTTTGTTATCTGAGCACACATATACCATGTTGTCCCCAAGGACCCAGCAGGCAAGTCGTGGCACTGAGCATCAGAAGACTTGTATCCTAAATTTAGTCCAAATTTTCCTTTAATTTATATATTTCATGAGCAAAAAGACATAAAATAAACAAGCAAATGCTTCTGTTTTGTTCTAACACCATAAAATCTGCTCACCTTGTTTACTATCTTTTTCTTCCTTTCCTTGCCTCATTTATCACTGTGAAATGCAGTATTATGAACAGCAAGATTTAAAAATACAGGGTACAGAAAGTGGATTCCTGACTCCTCTCTCATGCTGTTCTGCCACTGGTTTGTCGTTAAGACTACCTCTCTTGTCTCCCTTGATACTGTCAAGATCATTACAACGACATTGCTGTAGCGTAATAATATACTTTCCCTAAGTTTCATCAGACCCTCTGGGCCCCTGTTACTCTGAATTGTTATTTCTGCATCCTAAGGTGAGGTCAAAAGGCGAAATTATCCACTTTTCTTTAAAATAACACATTTGCTCCCCTAGGCACCATACTGTCTCTTTTACTTCCTACATAACACTTATAAGCCTCTTGTTTTATTTTGAGCATTTGTTTCTTCGTTAGTTTCCTGGCTCCTCCTAATCACACTAGCATGGAAACATCATTTGGAAAAAGACCTTGGCTGTTTCATTCATGGCTGTATCCCTAGAGCCTAAAATAGTATAAAAAGGACATAGTCCCCATCACTAAATTCTACATATTACTTTCTATTCAGTTGCTCAAAGTTATAGATTAAAAATTAATTGTTAGAAGCATTATACATGATTTTGTCCCTGTTTATTTATAGTCAAATTGAGGAGACTTGCATTAAACATATGGAAAGCTTAGTAGTAAAAGACATAAAATTTCAAAAAAAATCAGAGAACCATCACAATGTTTAATGAGGGCGTAGAGCAATAATTGGATCTTTTCTCTTCTAAGATAAAAAGACCACGAGAGAATGTTGTTCCCTTGTTTGATTTTTGTAGGCAAATGGTAAATATATTTTTTAAATTATTTCCCAAGGAAGGATTTCTTCACATACTTTTGAAGTTCTCCCAAAATTCCTGCAATGCCCCTTCACTTATTATCTCCCTGAAAGTGAAAACACTTAATGAGGGTTGCATTTTCAATGTCATTTTAACAAATATTTAAAATGGCAGGGGTTCACATTTTTCCACCAGTTTCCCCTTGCCACTTTCTTCTTATTTCTCCTTGAAAATTTTATTTTATTTTATTTTAGTCCTTTTTTCACTGCTCTGAAAAAATTCAACATTTGACTCCTTATACGTTATAGCCCAGGCTCATGCAGAATTTTTTTTTTTTAAAGCTGAAAATAATCTCAGCATTATGTCACTCTTCTTGAGATTTCTAGCCATGCATTCAAAACTTTCTGTATGTATTGAACATATACACCCACAGTTTCCACCTAAAAGAAGCATCACACTCAACACAGAAGTCCTAGGTATTTCTTTATTCATTGGCAGACACATTTGATTAACACATGATGTCAGCCCTGTGGATACAACTGATTGGTGGGGTTGATTTAACTGCAGCCATCGGATGTAGATGGCCTTAGCTTTGCATTCTCCAATGTATAACAGGCACTAGGAAGCTATATCTCTGAACTGTCATGCATGTGAGAGAGAAAGAGATATGGAGCAAACTACTCCAAAACTTCAAGAACTTTCTTGCACTCAAAAGGAGAAAAATGAGGACTTTAAAATTTTACTGCAATATTTGCCTAGTTATTATAACAAGAGAAATAATTTATTTTAGAAGAGTGCAATTTTCTTCTAATTTGGAATCAATATTATTTGGTTACCCACAGGTAAGGTTTAGAGCCTGGAACAGAAGAGATAAGTTGAGAGAAAGAGGGCCTGGGTAATGCTGTATAAAATGCAAAACCTTGCTTTCACTACGAAGGTAACTCAATAATTGTCTTAGTCCTGTGGGGACAGGTAGGAAGAGTTTTCAATGTTTCCTTTTCCTGCTGTGTATCTTAAGGTGGAAGAAGACATGAAAGCATAAGGAGAACTAGATAAATAACAATAACATGACAGAAAAGCCTTGGACAAGAAAGTAACCCTTAGGAAGTTCCTGTGAAGGTATGTTTCTGGCTAATAAACTCTAGGAGCAACTCTATCTGGTACTAGGTTTTAAGTTTTTTTTTTTTTTTTTTTTTTCATTCTTTCTTAGTAAATTCATCTGCTGCTGATGATGCTTGGGCTGATTCTGATACAAAAGTGTTGTTGGTAGCACTCGCATAGTGGCAAATGATTATGGAGAGACTTCAGCCACACCGAGGAGTCACGGATCATTAAGATAGAATTCAGTTCAGACGAGAGCGACTGTGCAGAATCATTGGCACTGTGAATGCACTGGGTATTAGAAATATTTTAAGATAGCAGGTGCTCTGAGATCTTACCCCGCTCCCTCATGTCTTAATAGAGTAATTAGTAGTCACATCCAACTGCCATCCTGTCCATTTTTTCCCCTGGGATTTTTACTAATAACTAGAGAATATCAACACTCACCTCTTTAGCCAAGAATAACTTCAAAAATGATTGAGGATATCGGTAGATCAATTACACATCTCCCACAGTGCTTACAATTCAGATTGGTTTCCTGAGTTCCCAAACTGGTGTAAACTCAGGTACCCAATTGTTTTCTTGCTTCACAACATTCATTGTCTATCTTTCCCTGTATCACTTCCCCAGTCCTCACTGAAACTTCCAGGGATCTTTCCCAGGCAAAACTACTTGCATTTTTTTGTTGTTTTTTTTTTTAACTTTTAGTTAATAAATATAAATTTCCAAGGTACAGCTTTTGGATTACAGTGGCTTTTCCCCCCTAACTTCCCGCCCACCCGCACCCCTCCCATCTCCCGCACCCTCTCCCATTCCATTCACATCAAGATTCATTTTCAATTATCTTTATATACACAAGATCAATTTAATATATATTAAGTAAAGATTTCAACAGTTTGCACCCACACAGAAACACAGAGTTTAAAATACTGTTTGAGTACTAGTTATAGCATCACTTCACATTGGACAACACATTAAGGACAGAGATCCTACATGGGGAGTAAGTGCACAGTGACTCCTGTTGTTGACTTAACAATTTGACACTCTTGTTTATGACGTCAGTAATCACCCTAGGCTCTTGTCATGAGTTGCCAAGGCTATGGAAGCATTTTGAGTTTGCTGACTCTGATCTTATTTAGACAAGGTCCTGGTCAAAGTGGAAGTTCTCTCCTCCCTTCAGAGAAAGGCACCTACTTCTTTGTTGGCCAGTTCTTTCCCCAGAGATCTCACTCACAGAGATCTTTCATTCAGGTCCTTTTTTTTTTTTTTTTTTTTTTCCAGAGTGTCTTGGCTTTCCATGCCTAAAATACTCTCATGGAATCTTCAGCCAGATCCAAATGCCTTAAGGGCATAAACCTTTATTTCAGTTCTGCTTCCAAGGGAACTCAAACTGAGATGGGCAACTTCTTTTGACACATTTATACATTCTTCAAATTTTTTCAGTTTAAAAAAAATGAAATTGTAAAGATGACCAGTAAAATAAACAGAATTTATTCTAATATAGAGAACTAACATGTGACAAAATTGTTTTTCAGATCATAGTTATACAGTATTTCTTAATGGAGTATTGTTTTTTAAATTTAAATAAAAACAAGCTCTTGAATTTCTTATCATCTAATTATTGAGTAGGATTTAATGATAAAGACACATTAGAAAAGTAAAAAAAAAAATAGTAGATTTGACACAGAATACTAACACAAGGCTAAGAAGAAAGAGCACAATGAGACATTCATCGTATATGGGTTAATGAGGCTTGTCAATTCAAATAGTACTTGGAAAGAACCATTGCACAGGAAAAATTGAAATGCCCAAGAATTTTACAGTTGATCAGAGATGCAATCTGCTATGCCTCCTGAGCATGCCTGCATGTTCTTACTGGGTCCACCAAAGATTCAAGGCCTTGACAACGCTTCATCAGGGCCGTTTCTCAAGACTGTGCTTGCCAATGAGCAAACTTGAAGGATGAGGTAACATCTTTCCTTGGACAAATAGCAGATGTGCTTCCATTTACTGTAAGAGCGGTGAATCCTTCAAGCTCACAACACCTCTTCTGCAGCACAGCCCATAGCATCTGTACTCATCCAAGATAGGATATTTGTGTGACCCCAACGGAGGGTACAGTGAACCTGCCCAAACCCGTGCAATCCGACATTAATCTCCAGCTACTGTTTATGCTGTGAGTAATAAAGTTCTTTGTCCTTTGTCTCTGACCCAAAAATCTCATGTCTTTTGTCAGAATTTGTGAAACAGGAACAGAGTAATTTTTTAGCTTGCAAGGGGGACAAAAATTTCGTGCTGAACAGATTTTGCCACTTTTGTATCAAATAAATTTGATAGAGCACTTCCCAAAGCATTAATAATATTAAAACTGGAATGTGAAATTCCCAAGAAGGAACTTGGATGCTTTTTTAAAAAATATTTATTTATTTATTTACTTACTTATTTAAATGGCAAAGTTACAGAGAAGCAGAGGCAGAGAGAGAGAAAAAAGTGTTTTCTTTTTTCAAATTTTTGACAGGCAGAGTGGACAGTGAGAGAGAGACAGAGAGAAAGGTCTTCCTTTTGCCGTTGGTTCACCCTCCAATGGCCGCTGTGGTAGCGCGCTGCGGCCGGCACACCGCGCTGTTCCAATGGCAGGAGCCAGGTGCTTCTCCTGGTCTCCCATGGGGTGCAGAGCCCAAGCACTTGGGCCATCCTCCACTGCACTCCCTGGCCACAGCAGAGAGCTGGCCTGGAAGAGGGGCAACCGGGACAGGATCGGTGCCCTGACCAGGACTAGAACCTGGTGTGCCGGCGCCGCAAGGCGGAGGATTAGCCTGTTGAGCCACGGCGCCGGCCGAAAAAAGTGTTTTCTCTCTACCAGTTTACTCCCCAAATGACTGCAACAGCCAGAGCTGGGCTGATCCTCAGTCAGGAGCCAAGAGCTTCTTCTAGGTCTCCCATGTAGGTGCTGGGGCCCAACAACCAGGGCCATCTTCTACTGTTTTCCCAGGCCATAGCAGAGTGCTGGATCAGAAGTGAAGTAGCTGGGATTCGAACCAGTGTCCATATGGGATGCCAATACTGCAGGCGGCGGTTTTACCTGTTATGCCACAGAACAGGGCCCCAAAGAAACTTTTCTATCAATAGCAGAAAACAAATTTGACTCAATCATGCTAGAAGAACCAAGTCATCATAGGATGCAGTTTAGCAAAATTTGTTATATGAAGGTGATCAAAGGGTATCAAGCAAAAATATGAAGGTAAAATATTATTGAAGTATAGTCTAGACATGCTTAAAATATATATAAACATGTTGATTATGAATCAATTTATTAGTAATACTATCTTAATTTCCTTGTTTTTCTAAAAATTTATGACAATTGTGAACTTTGTAAATGAGCAGACTTTTGCAATTACTTTTTAAAATATTTTTATTTACTTGAAAGGCAGAGAGATAGAGACAAAGGGAGAAATCCTCCACCTGCTGACTCATTTCCCAAATTCTTACAGAAGCTACACTAAAGCCAGTAGCCTAGACCTCAATCCAGGTCTGTGTGTAGGCGACAGGGATGCACGTGCTTGAGGATGCATGTTAGCAGGGTGCTAGAATCAGGGAGATGGGATCCCAACCCAGGTACTCAGATATAGAAGGCAGGCATCATAGCCACTGTTCTATAAATATTCTTTTCATTAGAGATAAATGTTTACTTCCTAAAAAAATTTGCATCTAAAATCTTGGTTTGTTTTTCCAAAATAGGGTCCAAATAATTAATTAAGCTTCAAACCCAATGCCCACATTTTTTAATTACTCTCAATATTTGGTCTCAGCCTTTAAAATTTTACTATTCAGCAATTATACATCATGAATTCAGCATATTTATTTGCCTGTCCAAAGAGAACTGTTTGTAGTAAAATACTCATAAATAGCAATCCACTGTTTTTCACTGCCACATAAAAAGGTATTTGAATGTAAAGATTTTCAAATATTTCCGATCAAATGTATCATGGAATATTTTCAGTGCTACCAGGCCTCCTTGTCACACAGTGAGTACTTAACACACTACAGTCTTCCAAAAGACTGAATTAGCCTGAGATTAACCCAATAAGCTAAGAATAGAATCATTTTTTAAAAAATGAGGTGCCTAGGACAGAGGTCAGAAAACTAAAGCCCAAAGTTTTATGCAGCCTTTAAGCAAAGAATGAATTTTGAGTTTTTAAAGGGAAGGAGAAGGAGCAGGGACACGAAGAATATGAGATGAAGATTATCCATTTGTAACCTCCAAGGCCTAAAGTACTTACTGTCTGACCCTTTACAGAAAAATGTAGCCAATCTCTGACCTAGAATAACCACACAATTGGCCATCAATGTCACAAATACATTTTGGATTATACACATTGATTCTATTAGATTTGAAATGTACTACTTAAGGACAGCATTAACTGAGCTTCAGAAACTAGCCACATCCATGAGCCAGCCATATCTCATGTTGACAGTTAATCATTATTGATCTGCCCCCTCTGCCTCCCAAAGTTGGCCATTTTAATGTGTTAAAATGAACTGAATCACAAAAAAATTAATTCATCTCACAAAGCACTTATATATGATTAAATATATGATCACTCTTAGTTCAGAAAAGAACTGAGAATTTTAACCAAATGATTCATGTAAATTGAACATGCTAAGTGATATTGTAATAAAGAGAACGTAAATTATTTCTCTTTCATCTATCACCAAATGTATTTATTTCATCAGAGTGCAAAAATTGTGAAGAATAGTTTCTATTTCTGTTACTAGCTAATATGATCTCTGATTTTAGGAAGAAATAAGAGAAAGAAAACAGGGAAATAGGGAAGAAAAAAAGAAAGGAGGATGAAGGGAAAGAAAGTAAGAGGAAAGAATATATATATATATTTTTTAAACATATATTCAGTGCTCTAAGTGCCTAGAAGAAGCAAGCAATTGGATATAAAAGTTGAGAGAAGACCAATTTGATAGCATGGGAATGCCTTCTACCATAATTTTTGATATATGCTTACCCAGTCTCCACTCAAATTCCTTCGTATCAGAAAGATCACCATACAGTATTCAGAGCAATCAAGCTCATTCTATTGTTAGAAAACTCCATCTTATTTAAATAGATATTTTCTGTAACTTGTTTTAGTTAGAACTGTGAGAAAAAATTTTTGATTAAGTCCTCAAGGTAGTAGACTTTTGTTATGGCAGCCCTAAGAAATTAATCAAATATCCAGCTGACAGATGATTTCTCCTTCAAGCACATCCCACAGTGCAGTGCCCAGGCCCTCATGATACACAATGTCTTCCACTGAATCATTGTAACCTTGCCAGGGACCCTCATAAATGATGTGCTGGGGCCAGCGCCGTGGCGCACTAGGTTAATCCTACACCTGCGGCGCCAGCATCCCATATGGGTGCCAGTTCTAGTCCCGGTTGCTCCTCTTCCAGTCCAGCTCTCTACTGTGGCCTGGGAAGGCAGTGGAGGATGGCCCAAGTGCTTGGGCCCTGCACCCACATGGGAGACCAGGAAGAGGCACCTGGTTCCTGGCTTCGGATCGGCTCGGCGCCAGCCGTATTGGCCATTTGGGGAGTGAACCAATGGAAGGAAGACCTTTCTCTCTGTCTCTCCGTCTCACTGTCTGTAACTACTTGTCAAATAAATAACTAAAAATCTTTAAAGAAAAATGATGTGCCAAGATTTGAACACTGAACTCCAAGGACAGTTTGACTTCTACCCCATCTGTAAAAGATTAAAATATGTTTTAAAACTAAGTTTGGTGATTGAGAAATAGGTGAAAACAAGAAAACACATAGAAAAGATATCTCTTTCAATAAGCAGAAGCAAAGAACAAAGAGTGGGGCAAAATTAAATTGCCTTCGTGACATGGACAGTCACAAGATAGAACAACAGTGACTATACACCACTTCTCCAATTGTTATGATTACAAAAGGAGAGTGTGAATTACAGACACTTGAAAGAAATCCAGCTCACAGCTGAATAATAACCAAAGAAGGAAGGAGGAAATGCCAAATTAAGTTGTTTGGGAAACAAACCTCCACCTGCTCTTTCAAGCAGGGTCAGCAAATTTTTTTCTGTAAAGAGTCAGATAATCTACTTTTTAGGCTGTGTAGGTAATAGGCTTCTGCCATAGTTCTCCATCTATGCCTTTGTAGCATAAAAATAGCCACACAGAATTCAGAAACAAAAAGGTGTGATTGTATTCCAATAAAACTATTCATAATTATGGTTGCTGAAATTTGAATTTCATAGAGTATTGGGGTGCCACGAAATTTTTTCCTTTGCCTTTTTCAATTATTTAAAAAATGCAAAGGTCATTCCCAGATTGTAGGCCACAATTATTTATACTATGAGAATAAATGGGTGAATGAGATGAATAGCACCCCAGGGTCTGTAAGACCAAAGTTAGAGTGATACCGGACAGGAACAAGAATGTTGAAGAAGAGTTAATGAGAGGAAGATGTTTTATTCCATGAATGTATGCATGCAAAACTACATGCTGAAAGGCTTCTCTGTTCTGATCATATGCTATTTCTCCTTTTCGCAGGAACACTTCAATGAAAATAAATTCTTATTGCTTCATGTTCTCCTCCCATAGGACTCACGGCTAAACTGAGAGGAGCCAAAATGTACTCTACTATAGGGATGGTGATCAACAGATGAGTATTGTCTTGTGGAGGCATCATTGTCACAACGGCCCCTTACTATTGCCAAGGATCTAATGGTACCTTGAGTGTGGCAAACAGAAATCTTCTCCACATTCTCTCTATCAAGGGTCTCCTTATGTATTAATAAATGGTCCAGAACAGAAGAAAACGTGACATCCAATTTGTGTATCACTCATTCCACTCATTTTTAGGTGTATGATTTTGTACAAGGTAATTAAACTTTCTTGATTTCCATTTTCCAATCTAAAAGATGGGGAATAATAGCATTATATACTGCACTAGAATGGAAGATTAAAGACATGACATATATTAAACAACCAGCCTTTAAATAAGTATTTACTAAATATTATTATTGTGTGTCCCTCCTGTTATCTTTGTTTTAAAGCTCATCCCCCGAAGAAAAACTTCCTCAATTTGCTTCAGATCTGTTCCTCATTTGTGTTTCATTTGTTTTTCCTACTCAGTCTACGCACTTGCCAGGTTCCAGAATGACACAGATGAAACATCCTCTTCCTAAACTCTACAAATTCATCACTTTTAGATGAAGGTAGGAGAGGATGGAGAGAGAGAGGCAGCTTGTAGCTGCATATTTACCATGACTTACTGTCAGTGTTGCAGTGGAACAGTAAATATCTCTGGGGAGGGCAGAAGGAAAAGAGCAGAGAGGAAATCAAAATTTCTTCTGACTCCGGTGTGCACTGAGAAGTCTCATGCGAGTTTTCTATATGTTAGTTCACCTAAATAGTAGATTAGAGGCTGAAATATCTTGACAGTTGAGTTGAGCCTGGAGAGAGTACAAGGAAGGTGGTATGTGATCAGCAGGAGTGGCCAACGCTCCAGGTCCCTAAAGGGAAGTTCTGAGATCACTATTTGGTATGCACGGGGTAGGGATTTTTTTTAAATATAATATTTAAGATATACAATCATTTTTGAAACAATGGAAGAAATAACTGTATTTCTAGCACTCAGTTGAAAAGACGAGACTCTGTCAACACTGAGAAATCCCTCTTCGGTGCATAGCAGATCTTAGGCTAGCTCTCCACTCCACACAGGCTCTTGGGAAGTATCTTGCCGGCTGCAATGGCAGGAAGCAGATCAATAGAATAGGGCTCAAGATCCCACACCTTAATTTCAGCTCTGGCTTTATAGATATGTTTTCAAGTTCTGCAGCTAATAGAAGCTTTAAATGTACCCTTTAAGCCCAATCCTGTAGAAAGCCAATTTTAAAAGGAGACAAAATCTCCTTCTTTAGAGGTTATTAAAGATAATACCAAAATCCTCCTTCCCTGGGATGGTTTATGTGTGGAGCTGCCTGCAGACAGGGCTTTGGTCTCAATGATCCTTCTATTCATTTCTCCTTACTTTAAGCTTATTACTAAAACCCCAGGAGTTAATGTCCTTTTATTTGCTATGAGACCAGGCAAACTAAAGTGTCAGATAAAAATTGAAATTCCTGGTCTTATGATTTTTATTAAAAGAGAAGAAAAAATATTAAATAGAATTTCCTTTGTTATAGCAAGAAAACCTGTACAGTGGAATCATGTCTACATAAGAGAAGAGGAATGAAAAATTGAAGTTATTAACTGGATCATTCAAGTACCCTTCAAATACATGGGTATTTTAAAAAGTTATTGGAAAATTGAAATAGAAGAATATTTTAGTGCAAGGAATCTTGAAATTCATGGTTCTTTCATAATATGCATTTTCACAAACTTTTTGAAAATCCCTTGTGCTTACACTGCTCTCGATTATGTAGTTATTGCAAGTCAACATTATTTTTGGCTACATTTGGCACACTTTGCTTTCAGTCTCTAGTTTGATGATAATAGAATTGACTGATTGAACTTCTCTGGGAAGGAATGAAAAAAGAATAAGGATTCTATGGGACAAGAGGAGAGAGGACAGAGACCCTGCTGCAGCCAGCCAGGGCATGCAGCCAACTGCCAGCTGTGAGCTCCACCTTACCACATCCATGTAGGAAAAAATTGCTATGTACCCTGCCACTTGGCAGTTTTATCTAAGAGGGAATTGTACCATCACCTACTGATTTTTACTTTAGTCTAGGGAGTTGACTGTGGGCTTAGCAACTACCGGGCTTGGAGCAATGAAGCCTTGTTTCTTTCCCCTCCCCCACTCTTGCAGAGCACCATATTGTGTAGTAAAAAGTCGGGCAGTTAGGTTAGGAGGAGATCCCAGCTTCTTAAAGAGAAATGAAAGGCATCTGTAGCTACCTGCGTCATGGCTGATATTGCCTAGGGGAGAACCTTACAGACCACACTGACTCTGAGTCCAACCTAGAGTGCTAGCAAGGGGCAGGATGCCCACTTAACCCCGAGAATAGAGAGCACATTGCCTGCTTCCCATCACCCCCACAAGGGCACCCAGTGACAAGCAGGGAGGAGGTGCCATCTTGATAAGGCAAGGGCAGGCAGCCAGGGCTCTGTGACTGCAAGTAGGGGATTTCATCAGAGGGATAAAACTGCAGCCCCAACTGGCTTTGAGACGAGCCTGGAGAGTTGGTAGGGAAGGGTGCCCACTTATGCCTGTGAGACAATCTCTTCTAATTCTGTCATGGGTGATCATATAAGAACTGCCAAGTTGTAAAAGGCAGCAGGCTCTGGAAATACCTATGCTCTCTCTGTGGACAGAGAAGGCTCATGGACTGAGAGTGGATCCCCTGCTCCTTGTGACATGAGAACTCTGCACACTGTAACTGCATGGTATGTCAATGGGTCTTGGGGAAATCACCATGTCTGGCTTCAGAAGCTCAGAGTACCTTGAGTGCTTGGGGTAGGTCATCGCCGAGGGTTCTGTGCTCAGACCGAGGACCACACAGATCCTTTGTGAAGTCTATGCACCTGTGTGAGTGGGGTGTGAAGCCCCTGTGGGCTTGCCTGTGGGGAACCGCAGGCTGGCCACCTGTGGGAACCTCTTCATCTGCATAGCTTGCAGCAATCGGTCGACCACAAGGCCTACGAAAACAACCAGGTGAAACAGATGAAGTTGAAGCAGGACGGACTCTGCGTAAACAATTAGGAAGAACCAGGTGAAACAGATGAACTTTCGACCTGAGACTATATGCGCCCTTTCATCTGATTGGACGATATCAGCATAAAGGGACATTGGGATCTGGGCGGGCCGGCGCAGCCGCCGCTGCCAGTGGTTGCCGCCATGCCCCCCCCCCTTCTTTTCTCCTCTCCCCGCTTTCCTTTTACCCCCACAAGTAAAAGCTCCTTGAGAACCGATGAACAGTGACCGTGTCGTGACTGCGTTGGACCCTCGCTGGCGAGGGTCCGACAAATGGTGCCGTGACTAGGATAGTCGGACTGGTCACTGGAAGCAGGAAAGAAAAAATTAGAACGTGTGAAAAACACGGGAGTCTAGGCGGTAAAGTCTAGGGAAAAAATTAGAACATGTGGAAAACATGGGAATCTAGGCGGTAAAGTCTAGGAGGATTAGTACCAGGAAAAAATTTGAACGTGTGAAAAACACGGGAGTCTAGGCGGTAAAGTCTAGGATTAGTGCCGCGGAAAAAAGGATCCCTCGACAACCAAGTTGTCCTTTAAGAAAAGGAAAAAAGAAAAAAGTAGCGGGGACGCCCGTGAAAGCAGCCACTGTAAAGCGGTGAGTTAGAACAGGAACAATGGCGTAGGGTCGGAAGACAATTGAGGGCAGCAGAGCAATCGCCTGAAGTCCTTAGGCTATGGCAACTTATCAGCCAAGCTAGGAAATAGCAACCCTCTTAGACGAAGGGGCTGATTTACTAGAGGAAATGCAGAGAGAATCTCAATCTGGGAGCCTAGATGGAGACAGAGGTCGGCACATTTGCTCATAAGAGGAGTTCCCCGTGTTGCTGCGAACTGGCTTCAGGGCAGTGCTAGGTGGGGGAAGACTTCCTCCTCTGGTCCGCGGCTTACAGAGAGCTCCCAAGGGCTCAGGCCCAAGCTAACGCTAGGAATGGTCAGCCAGCCTGGAATGAGGATAATGACGAACAGGCTCAGGCTAGTTGCCCTAATGAGGTTTTGATGCAAGTGAGAGAACTAGCTCGGAGGGCGTGGAAGGCCATTCCAAGGAAGAGGGAAATCAGACACAGCTTATCCAAGATTACACAAGGCCCGACAGAGCCTATGCTGATTTTTGTGAACAGATTAATGGAGGCTGCTGGCAACATCTTTGAGACCATGGATGAGGGCTATGCCTTTAGTCCGAAGGTTAGCCTATGAACAAGCAAACCTGCCGTGAGGCTCTAAGACCCTGGCAGCACAAGGACATTCCCACCTTTAAAACCTGTAGGGATGTCATGGATGAAGTAGCCTCGGGAGCGCATTCAGCAGTTGCCAGGGCCGAAATTATATGCAATAATGGGTTAGGACGAAAATGTTTTAACTTAAACTAGATACAGCCTTATTGTAAACTAACCACTGATGAAATGCGACCATTGCTTAACATTTTGGAAGGCGATTCACAGCTCGCCTCACCTCGTACAGCTGCAATCTTACAGAAGGTTGAAGAACGCCTTAAAATCACGCAGATGCAAAGACGCCAAAGCTGTTTGCACGTGTCGGTGGACACGTTCTCTGGAATTGTCAGCCATGGCTCTAAACAAAGAAGGAACTCAACAGGTTATTCAACACTGTCTACAGTCCTTTGCCACTTGGGGGGCGCCCAAAATTATCAAAACAGATAACGAGCCGGCGTACACTTCAGCCCATTTTGCTACATTCTTAAAAGAATTCGGCATAAAGCACGTTACAGGTGTGCCCTACAATCCCCAAGGGCAGGCAATAATTGAACACTCACCTGTACTTAAAAACTAATAAACAAAAAGGGGGAATAGGAGAATATGTGGTAGCTAATTGCGATGCATTGGCTATAGCTCTATATACTGCAAGTTTTTTGAATAGGAAAAAGTGTGGCAAAACTCGAGTTCATGGTGTTTAGTGATGTACTTGCAGTATTGTTTGAAGAATTGTTTTGTCTTATGTTGCACGTGATTTGTACTGTAGTAAATCAGCAAAGTGACCTGAGTTGGATATATTTGAAGGTATTTTGAAAGTTACGTTTAAGGCTAACACCTTAGCTTTGTGTAATGTAAATAAGAATGTTTTTGTATCAGTTTTTTCCTTTGTAAATGGCATTAACGTTGTTACTTGAGGTCTTGCTTAATCACTTTTGTTGTCCTGAGGACTTGAATTTAACAGTTCATCATCTGTAGTGGTCCGACAGGCTATGCTTGCTATGTATCGCTCTGACCCTCAGCAACAGATATGGCTTAGCATAATGAAGCAGTAGCCAAAGACGGGTAATCACTGGCAGGTGCCCCTAGCAACCTAAGAAGCAAGTGGCGCGTCTCTGGGAACCTAAGACAGGCACAACTACGCGCCATAAACAACAAAAAAGGGGGAGCTGTGGGGAACCTCTTCATCTGCATAGCTTGCAGCAATCGGTTGACCACAAGTCCTACGAAAACAACCAGGTGAAACAGATGAACTTTCGACCTGAGACTATATACGCCCTTTCATCTGATTGGACGATGTCAGCATAAAGGGACATTGGGATCTGGGCGGGGCCGACGCTGCCGCTGCTGCCAGCAGTCGCCGCCGCGGCCCCTCCTCTTCGTTACTCCTCTCCCCGCTTTCCTTTTACCCCCACAAGTAAAAGTTCCTTGAGAACCGATGAACAGTGACCGTGTCGTGACTGCGTTGGACCCTCGCTGGCGAGGTCCGACACTTGCCCAAGGCCTTGATCATCTTGGAAGAGAGAAGATAAGGCACTGATCACACCAGCTGATGTGATCATACCCTCCACCCTACTGACAATAGAGGAGATCTACCACGTTCAACTTGGTGTCACCCTGGACTCTTGCATCATACTGAGCACTGACTGGAGCTCCCTGGCACATGCATCTGAATATTGACTGAAGGAACTGACACTACTCTAAGCCACAGAGGCATAGTTTAAAAATGCCATCAGATGAGAAAACCAACAAGTATTCCCCAAATGCCTAAAAATAAACATAGAACTACGAGAAACATGAACAAGGAAGGCAATATAGGCCGGCGCTGTGGCTCACTAGGCTAATCCTCCGCCTTGCAGCGCCGGCACACCGGGTTCTAGTCCCGGTCGGGGCACCGATCCTGTCCCGGTTGCCCCTCTTCCAGGCCAGCTCTCTGCTGTGGCTAGGGAGTGCAGTGGAGGATGGCCCAAGTGCTTGGGTCCTGCACCCCATGGGAGACCAGGAGAAGCACCTGGCTCCTGCCTTCGGATCAGCGCGGTGCGCCGGCCGCAGCACGCCAACCGTGGCGGCCATTGGAGGGTGAACCAACGGCAAAAGGAAGACCTTTCTCTCTGTCTCTCTCTCTCACTGTCCACTCTGCCTGTCAAAAAAAAATAAAAAAAAAGGAAGGCAATATAACTTCCTGAAAGGAACACAATACTTTAATATTGGAATGTGAAGACAAAGAGATTAATGAAATGCCTAAAAAGGAATTCAAAAGAATGATCCTGAGATTACTCAAAAACAGTGATTAGCAAATTCATGAGTTAAAGGAATCCATACAAAAAATGGATAAAAAGTTTTACCAAGAAATAGAGATATTGAAGAGAAATCAATCTGCAATACTAGAAATGAAGAATTCAATATATGGCCAGTGCCACAGCTCACTAGGCTAATCCTCCACCTGCAGCGCCAGCACCCTGGGTTCTATTCCCAGTTGGGGTGCCGGTCCTGTCCCGGTTACTCCTCTTCCAGTCCAGCTCTCTGCTGTGGCCTGGGAGGGCAGTGGAGGATGGCCCAAGTGCTTGGGTCCTGCACCTACATGGGAGACCAGGAAGAGGCACCTGGCTCCTGGCTTTGGATTGGCGCAGCACACCGGCCATGGCGGCCATTTGGGGAGTGAACCAATGGAAGGAAGACCTTTCCCTCTGTTTCTCTCTCTCACTAACTCTGCCTGTCCAAAAAATTCAATATATCAAATTAAAAATACTACAGTGTAAAGCCTTAACAACATACTTGGTGAGGCAGAAGAAAGAATATCTGAGCTAGAAGACAAACCTTTGGAAGAAAAAATGGGAAGAAAAAAATTAGAAAAACTGAAAACCATGTTTGAGATTTATGGGATACTATCAAACAACCTAACATATGGGTCTTTGGTGATCCTGAAGATATGGAGAGAGATAATGGATTGGAAGCATTATTCAGTGGAGTAATAGCAGAAAACACCCCTAAATTGGAGAAAGAAAAGTATATCTAAGTACAAGAAGCACAAAGGACTTTAATAGCTATGACCAGAAAGGATCTTCGCTATGACACATTAGAGTCAAGATTTCAACAGTAAAACATAAAGAAAAGGTCCTAAAAATATGCACAATGGAAATACCAGATTATCTTCTGGGGTCTCCAATAATACTGACTGAATTGTCCTCTAAAATTATACAGACTATGCATGAATGGTGATAATGTAGTTCAAGACCTGAAGAAAAAAAAATTCATCAACACTTTATACTGTATACTGCAAAGCTCTCATTTGAAAGAATTTGTCACCACTCATCCAGCCCTACAAATGATACTTAAAAGATGTGCTACAGAGAAAGACAGTCATCATTAGGAATGCATGTGAAAGTAGAAATTCTCCTAGTAAAAGTACAAAAGAAATCCAAAACAATGGAAATATTTATGGAAAAATGTTAGGACCAAGTCATTACTTATCAGTAATAACCTTGAATGCAAATAGCCTAAATTCTCTTAAAAAAAAAAACTGGCTGAATGGATTAAAAATCAAGACCCATCCATTTACACCCTGTAAGAAACACACCTCACCAACAAAGTTAACACAGAGACTGAAAATGAAATAATAGAAAAACATTCTATGCTAACAGAAATCAAAAAAGAGCAGCAATAACCATCCTAATATGAGACAAAATGGACTTTAACATGAAAACTATTAAAAGAGATGAAGAAGGGCATTATATCATGACTAGGGGAATCATTACAACAGAACATGTGTCTTTAATAAATGCATAACACCCAATTCCAGGATGCTTGGCTGTTTAAAATAAATGTTAATTGATCTAAAGGGAGACATTGACTTCAATACAATAATAATGGGGTGAGGTCAGCACTCTGGAGCAGTTGGTTAACCCTCCGCCTGTGGTGCCAGCATCCCATATGGGCACCAGTTCGAGTGCCAGCTGCTCCTCTCCCAATTCAGCTCTCTACTATGGCCTCGAAAGCAGTAGAAGATGGCCCAAGTCCTTGGGCCCCTGCACCCACATGGGAGACCGGGAAGAAGTTCCTGGTTCCTGCCTTCGGATCATTGCAGCTCCAGCTGTTGTGACTATTTGGGGAGTGAACCAACGGAAGCAGGACCTTTCTCTCTGTCTCTTCCTCTCACTGTCTATAACTCTACCTCTCAAATAAATAAAATCTTTAAATAATAATAATAATAATAATGGGGTACTTCAACAACTCACTTCCATCAATGAACTGATCAATTGGACCAATATTCAACAAAGAAACAAAAGAACGGACCTACACTATGGACCAAATGCACTTACTTGATATCTACAGAACATTTCATCCCACAGTTCTAGAATACACATTCTTTTCATCACTGCATGAAATTATCTCTGGATAGACCATATGCTAGGCCATAAAGTAAGTCTCAATAAATTCAAAAATCTGAAATCACACCATGTAGCTTTTTGACCACAATGATCTTAAGCTGGAAATTAACAACATAAGAGACCCTAGAAAATATGCAAACACATGGAGACTGAACAACACACTCCTGAATTAATAGTGGCTTATGGTAAAAACGAAAAATGAAATAAGAAAACTCCTGGAAACAAGTGAAGATGACAACATAACATATCAAAACTTATGGGTACAGCAAGAAAAATGTTAAGAGTTTATAGCATCTAGTGCCTACCTCAAGAAATTAGAAAGCCATCAAATAAATGAGCCAACAATGCACCTCAAGGTCCTAGAAAAAACAAGAACAAACCAAACAAATTAATAGGAGGAAAAAAATAATTCAAATTAGAGAAGAAATAAACAAAATTGTAACCAAAAAATGAAAAATATAAGTGAAATGAAGAGGGTTTTTTTTAAAAAAAAAAACATAAATAGAATTGATATACCAGTGGCCCAACTAACCAAAAAAAGAGGGGAGGGAGGAAGAACAGCAAATTAATTAAAAAATAGTGATGGAAATGGAGATATTGCAACAAATATTACAAAAATAAAAATTATCAAGAATTGATACAAAAAGCCATGTGCCAACAAATTGGAAAATCAAACTGGAAAATCTATAGCAAATGATTAATTTCTGGATATATACAATCTACCAAAATTGAGCCATGAAGACATAGAAAACCTAAATAGGTGAATAACCAAGAATCAAAAGTAAAGACTCTCCCAAAAAGAAAAACCCAGGATTGAATGGCTTCACTGATGAATTCTACCATACTTTTAAAGAACTGATTCCTATTTTCCTCAATCGATTAAAATAATTAAAAGTGAGGAAATCGGGGCAGGCACTGTGGCATAGCAGATAAAGCCACTCCCTGCAGTTGTGGATTCCCACATGAACACCAGTTCAAGTCCCAGCTGCTCCACTTCTGATCCAGCTCCCTGCTAATGCACCTGGGAAAGCAGCAACAGATGATCCAACAGCTTGGGCTCCTGCAGTAATACAAGTAATACTAGTAATATTCTCATTCTACATAAAATGATGCTAAAATTCATACAGAAACACAAGAAACCCCAAATAGCTAAAATAATCTTAAGTAACAAAAACAAACTGCAGACATCACAATACCAGATTTTAAGACATATTACAGGGCAGATACAACCCTAAGAAAGCCTCATACTGGCACAAAAATAGACATATAGGCCAATGAAACAGAATGGAAATGCAAAAAAAAAAAAATCCGCACATCTACAAATAACTTTTGACAAACAAAATAAGAACCCTCCCTTACGCCTTATACTAAAATCAACTCAAAATGGATCCCTGATCTAAATCTACAATATGACCTCATCAAATACTATAGAAAAAAATGTGCAAGACATGGCATATGTAAAGACTTCTTGGAAAAGACCCTTGAAACACAGGCAATAAAAGCAAAAAGACCTCAGAAACACAGGCTATAAAGCAAAAATGAATTAATGGGATTATGTCAAGTTAAGAAGCTTCTCCTCTGGAAAATGAATTCAACAAAGTGAGGAGGCATCTGACATGATGGGAGAAAATATTGGCAAACTATGCAACTGATAAAGGATTAATACCCAGAATCCATACAGATCTCAAGAAAGTCTACAACAACAAAACATACAATCAAATTAAGCAATGAGTAAAAGACTTGAACAGGCATTTTTCTTTCTTTTTTTAAAGATTTATTTATTTATTTAAAGATATCAATACAGAGAGAGAGGAAAGAGAATCTTCCATCTGCTGGTTGACTCTCCAAGTGGCCACAATGGCCAGTGCTGGGTCAGGCTGAAGCCAGGAGCCAGGAGCTTCTTCCAGGTCTCCCACATGAGTCCAGGGACCCAAGGATTTAATCATCTTCCTCAAGTGCATTAGCAGGGAGCTGGTTCAGAAATAGAGTAGCCAGGACTCAAACTGGTGCTCTGATGGGATGCTAGCACTGAAGGCAGAGGCTTAGCCTTTTATGCAATAGCATCAGCCCCAGGTATTTTTCAAAAAATGAAATTCAAATGGCCAACAGCCACATGAAAAAATGCTCAGAATCGGTAGTCATTAGGGAAATGCAAATCAAAACCACAATGAGGTTTCACTGTACCCCAGTTAGACTGGCTATCATACAGAAATCGGACAATAAAGGCTGGTGAGAATGTAGGGGAAAAGGTACCCTAATGCAGTGATGATGGGAATGTAAACTGGTACAGCCACTGTGGAAGACAGTATGGAGATAACTCAGAAATCTGAAAATAGATCTACAATATGATCAAGCCATCCCACTCCTGGGAATTTACCCAAAGGAAATGAGATCAGCATATGAAAGAGTTTTTTGTAATCCCATGTTTATTGCAGCTCAATTCACAATAGCTAATATATGAAATCAACCCAGGTAGGCATCAAGTGATGGCTTGATAATGAAATGTTGGTAAACATAGACTATCTATTACTACTCAGCCATAAAAATGAATGAAATTGTGTTTTTATTAAACAAAATGGATGTAACTGGAAATAATTATATTTAGAGAAGTTAGCCAGTCCTTCACAAAATCTATCATATATTTTCCCTGACTTGTGGTAATTAATATACAGAGCACAAAACTGTAATGTGTATGAGTTAAATTGGCATTTTGAGATGGAATTATTGTTTACAGCCTTGTCTGTAGTCCTGAGGAGCAGTGGGTTTTGCTACTTACTACTTGTTGAATTCTCTATTTGATAGAAGCTTAAGCTTATGGCTATAAAACAAACTGAAATTTTGTTGAAAAAATTAAAAGAATAAGAAAGGAAGTAAGTGGGAAGGTGGGAGCATGGGTGGGAGGGAAGATAGGGTGAAAAGTAGGGAAGTATCATTATGTTCTTAAATCCATATAAATGAAATACCTTAATCCACATAAATGAAATACCGGTTCACCTTATATGAATAGAAAATTAAAATTAAAAAATTAAATAAAATAAGCATTTATTTGAAAGGCAGTGAGACAGGGAGAGAGAATGCTCCCATTCACTGGCTCACTTCTCAAACATCCATAATGCATGTACTGGACCAGGCTGAACCTGGAAATTTGGAACTCCATCTGGTCTCCTATGTCAGGGGGCAGGAGCCCAACTACTTGAGCCTTCACTACTGCCTCTCAGGATCCTCACTAGCAGGAAACTGGAGTCAGGAGTCAGATCAGACTTTGAAGCCGATTGTCTGGTCATTTTACCTAGCTTCTTAGTCACTAGTCTAAACAGCAACTCCATCTTTAAAAACAAAACAAAACTGTCCTGTTAGACAAATGTACCTTATTTTGGCATTAAACCAAAAAGTGTTGACGTGGTAGTCCCTTTAGAAATGACGTGTCTTCTGTAACTAATTTTGCAACGGGCCTTCTAGGCCATAGTATAACAAAAGATGGGTTGCCTATTTGCAACATAATTCTCCTCAGTCCAGGGTGCACACCATACAGCTAGATTTTTCCCAGAAGTGTAGGAGTTCACAGGGTACGGACCATCTGTCAGCAGGTAGCAGCTGTCAATCTATTTTGAAGTATTAATTAGACATGACATTTGGCTTGCTAGCCAATCAAATACTTGACTTTTAGAAAATCAGTCCAGTGAAGGAATGTTCACCAAAGACATGACTACAGATCATGAATATGCTGGCAAGATCCTCAGTTTCTAATAAATTTTTGTGATTTTTTTTTTCTGGTTCTGATGTTGCTTCCAGCATATAGGTTACACATGTCAATAAGAAGTCAGTATTAAAAATTACCGCTGCATTTGCAAAACCTTTGATCAAATCATTTTGGTCAGTTGAGATGGTTTATTTAATCAGACTCCATTGGTCCTCATTTCCACAAGGGGCTGGACTATCTTTCTCACAGGTTTATTGTACTAACAGGTGAACTAGAATAGCAGTTGCCCAGTTCTCAACAATTTTAGGCAGGTAGCTGTGCTCAGTATCTTCATTTATAGGGTAGTTATAATACTCAAACTAGGGCCCAGCTCACAGAGGTGTCATGAAAATTGAATCTTTTATCCATCCAAACTGTCTTCCAAAAGTGGAGATAAAATTGGCAGAACACAGAGGATTTTAGGACAGTGAAACTGTTCTGTATCATACTACAATAGTGGCAATGTGTCATACGTTTATCAAAACACACGGAGAGGGAGGCATTGTGGCAGAGTGAGTAAAGCTGCCATCAACAATGCCAGCATCCCTTCTGGGCACCAGTTCAAGTCCTAGCTGCTCCACTTCTGATCCAGTTCCCTGTTAATGGCCTGGAGAAGCATCAGAAGATGGTCCAAGTGCTTAAACCTTTGCCACACCGGCACCGCGGCTCAATAGACTAATCCTCCACCTGCGGCGCCGGCACACCAGGTTCTAGTCCCGATTGGGGCGCCGGAATCTGTCCCGGTTGCCCCTCTTCCAGGCCAGCTCTCTGCTGTGGCCAGGGAGTGCAGTGGAGGATGGCCCAAGTGCTTGGGCCCTGCACCCCATGGGAGACCAGGAGAAGCACCTGGCTCCTGCCTTCGGATCAGCGCAGCCATTGGAGGGTGAACCAACGGCAAAAGGAAGACCTTTCTCTCTCTCACTGTCCACTCTGCCTGTCAAAAAAAAAAAAAAAAAAAACCTTTGCCACTAATACGGGAGACCCCCTGTGAATCTCCTGGATCCTGGCTTGTGCCTTGCCCTCGGGCTAACCTTTGCTGCCATCTGGGGAATGAACCAGCAAATGGCAGATTTCTTCCTTTCTCTCTCACTCTCTCACTCTCTCTCTCTCTCCCCCCTGCAACTCTTACTTTCAATTAAAAAATAAATCGTTTTTAAAAATTGGCAATAAATCATTTAAATATGTAATTCCAAAAGAGCAACCCCTGTAACTCCCAGCTATGAGTCAGAATTGGTAACAAAATTCCCATTGCCTTTCTTGTAGTCAAAAAGGTTTTTGATAGTCATAACATGTTAATCAAATGTAACTGCTTCATGTCTGATACGGGAAAGCTAGGCAGGAAGATTAGTTAGGAATAGGTGAGTTGAAAGATTTCCCTAATAATTTCTTTTTTTAAAAAAATTTATTTATTTATTAGAAAGTCAGAGCTACACAGAGAGAGAAGGAGAGGCAGAGAAAGGTCTTCCATCCGCTGGTTCATTCTTCAGCTGGCCGCAGTGGCCAGAGCTGCACCCATCTGAAGCCAGGAGCTAGGAGCTTCCTCTGGGTATTCCACATGGGTGCAGGGGCCCAAGAACTTGGGCCATCTTTACTGCTTTCCTAGGCGACAGCAGAGAGCTGGATCAGAAGTGGAGTAACCGGGACTCAAACCAACCGACACCCATATGGGATGCTGGCACTGCAGGCGGTGGTTTTACCCGCTACGCCACAGCACAGGCCCCATTTCCTAATCATTTCTATCTAGTCCTGCATTATAACGCTACTCCGTACCTGTCAATCCATTATGTCCGCTTTCACATTATACACCTGGGTCTCATCCAAAATCAGGAAGGAGATACCATTATGTCCACGTGGAAGTTAAACTCTACATGGAGTCACCATGAAGTTCCCCCAAAGCCTCAGGCACACAAATCCGGGCCAAAATTTCACCCTGTTTTTCTTTTCAATTAGGGCACCACTCTCTACTGCATGAAAGTGACGGTTACATGTGACAACAACAAAATTTGCTTTTTTGGCTTCTGGTCCTTGATGTTGGGTCCTTCTCTGGTCTCTCATGCTGTCTCCTCGTAGGCAACTCACTGGCCTGTGTATGACGGGCATCTCTGTGTGGTTTGTGCACTCATGTGTGAAGGCATGTTCACTATCTCATTTTTATATAAATCCCATTATTCTCACTTGTACACTGTATGTATGCCTCTATTTGGAATTCTGATCTCTGTGGGAGCAAGAGC
Organism: Lepus europaeus; assembly: GCF_033115175.1. Lineage (NCBI taxonomy): Eukaryota > Metazoa > Chordata > Mammalia > Lagomorpha > Leporidae > Lepus > Lepus europaeus. The sequence goes on along the minus strand of NC_084839.1, from coordinate 76,429,074 downwards.
TCCCACATTGTTGGAATACAATAAGATTAGTTTATCTAATGTATTCAAAGTTATACTGTTTCTCTCAATAAACCTTCAAAGAGAACTATGTTTATAAACAAGATGAGTTCCTGGTTAAATTTCAAAGCCTGGTTTACTTCTTAGACTTTCTTTTTGTTTTTTTTTTTTCTTCAGCTATGATCAAGAAGAGAGGAGGCCCACTACTTTGTAGGAACCGCCTTCTCTATTACCCACCTGCTCCTGCCTCTCCCTTGGCCTGGCCCTCTCAGACTCCAGGGGAGCACTTCTCTCTGGTTGGATGCAACGTTCACTACTTGGATGCAATCTCTCCTCATCTTCATGATGATCAAAGTTATTTCCTGAGTAGTTATTTCACCTACCTGTAGACTAGAAACTGGAGGCATAGCCCACTTCACACAGTGCACAGCTAAGGACGCAAGCCTTAGAGGGATGCACTGATGTGATAACTTTCCAGTCCTGCTCTCAAGAAGCTTAAATTTTAGTAGCAGAAATAAAGGACCAGCAACAACAACAAAATAAAAAATTAGAAAACCAAACTAAACAGAATTGAAGGGAAAAAAACCCCAGAAACTAGTCATACCATTGTGTCTAATTTTCTTACTAGAAATCATTGAGATTTAGGAGGCTTCTTCCATTAAATCAAGAAAACTGTGTTATCAATGATAATTTACAATTCAGTCCAAATCTCTATTCAAACATTAAATGCCTATAATCTAACACCTCTATTACTTCAGCCATTCCTAATTGAAAAACATTTTGCTAAGGAAAATACATTAGAAATGTTCAATTGATATCCCTAATAACTGTGAACATTATTGAGTGTCTAAGATATGCTAGCACTTCACTGGCAAGGGGTTAGAACAAGGGCTTCTCCTAGGAGTATGGGAACAAGTTATAAACTGTGGGAATCCAGGGACCTATTCACTTCCTATCTGCATAAGAATAAGAAGAAACTTCCTTTCATTTGCATAAAGAATGACACCTCTAAGGTCAATCACTCCCCAGGTGCTCAGAATCAGAAAAAATAAAAGAAAGGATTGTCCCTTTGAGGACACAGGAATTCAATGCATAAGAAGAAGTCATTCAAAAATAAGTACTCCACAAATATGGAACTGCAGGTGAAAGCAATAAATAGCTGTCCTGTCCTCTGTGTACTGAGAGTTTTGAACTGGATGAGTTTTCTAATTTTCCTCTCAACTGCATCAGCTGTTACTGTTTGCAGAGCTTTGTAAACTGGAAATGGTTGGTAAAGACCGGAAATGGTTGGTAAAGACCGGAAATGGTTGGTAAAGACCCTCCAAGACACATGGGTTACAAATACAGAGCCATCCCACTTAAGAATTATGCAGAAAGCTCTCCTGGGTGAGACAAGGAGAGGATGCAGTATTGATGGGGGATGGATGGCATTTGCTGATGTGGAGAGAAAGCAGCCAGGAATTTGTGAGAGGGCAACCATGGGAACCAAGGCCTAGGGGTAGTTCAAGGAAAACTGTAGTAGAGGATCCAAGAGAGAATGAACTACTACAATGGAGAGGCAGGACTCCACCTTTCCTCTGTCTCCCATAATCTAAGGTGTCCTTCCCAGTCCTTTGTCAAAAGGAATTCACAGAACTGAGAGAGTGATACAGCTGGCCCTACAGGGTTCTAATCACCAGACACAAGAAATCTTTAACTTTTCTGATAGATAAAACTCTATTGGTCAATATTGTCCACAGGGGTTCCTTGGGGGTAATTCCAAGCCTGGGTCACACAGTAGCCTATAAGTAACCTCCTGTCACCTATATGTAACCTCCTCAAACCAACTGAAGCCACTGACTATCATAAAAATTCCCAAAAAAACACAGCATCGCTAACCAATCAATATAAGGTGAGGAGCACCACTGACCAAGCAGGAACCTGGACATGAGCTGAACATGCATATTTCAGCACCAGTTTTAATCTATAACAGTCAACACCCCTAACTCCTTGGGGAGCCAAGGAATTAAGCAATAGCTGCCAGTACCTTGCTCTGCAGTACATTCTTCCAGCACCCCAATGTCAGTGGTTGGCTTTCTGTGCGTAGGAGGAGCAGACACAGGTTTGTGAGTTACAAAGCAGCACCTTCAGTTAGTTTGGAGGGTTGTTCTGCAACAGTAGCAGAAAAAGGGCTCTTGAAGGCATCTGGCAAGAAAGTTCTGGTTGTGCAAGAACTGCTGATAGCATGATGTAATACACAGAATGCCTGTTCCTATAGATGGCTTCACAGCCAAGGAGTCAGTGATGTGGAGATTTCAAATAGAGGTTGAAATTCAGACAGGTTGTCCTCCCTCAAATTATGACATGCTGGAATCTGCTGTGAAGGATAATTTTCAAGGAGTAATAAAATCATGACTTCCATCTAGATGTAGTAATTAAGATATGTTAAGGATTTTATGTAACTCTGATAAGGAAGGGATGATACAGAATCTCAAAACCTGGTTGAAGAAGTAGCTATAGAACCCCAAAACTGAATCTGCTGGTAAATTGTGCACAAAGCAAGTCACTGACATGGAGGTGGTGAAGAAGGATATTTTTGCAAGTCACAGGGCAAGGAGCTGCAAAGCTAGCATTTAATTCCTGTGCTCCCTGAGTGATTAGGGATAAAGTTTCCTGTAGATCAAAGTTGAGGCTGAGAGAATCATGTTCAGATCCTGTCCAGTTTCTGGTTGATCTGCAAAGGACTCATTGCCCTCTTTCAATTAGTGATATCATGTCCTTTAGGGAGTATTAATAATGGCAGAGTGGGCTTTAGTCTAGGGGCTGCATGCACAAGTGGTAGTTAAAATCCTTAAGTCAAGATCAAACATCAAGGTGTTGTCTATAAGGGAGATAAATTAATTCTGAGACTGGTAATTAAGGACCTTGTAGGGCCACCTGCACCACTCCCACAATTCAGTGAGTTAATTTTAGTAAGTGGTTGATTTGCAACTTTAAGCAAAAGAAAGGCTGGGAAACTTGGGAGATTGGGACCTAATGGTATTTAGCGTTTGCGTTCAAGGCACCATACAGAAGCTCAGTTTTAGGGATGGTGAGACATTGAAATCACTTTAATCTAAATATTTTAGATCTGGAATGATAAATACGCAAATGGAGGTGAATTGACAGAATTTGCTTGTCTGTAGGTAAGAATAATTTTGTATTATTATCAACTACAATTCACAGAATTACGAACTAGCTAAATGACTAGGAGAAACTAGAATCAGGGTGCCCAGAAAGGCATGATCTCAACAATCCACAGATTTCTTTGAGGAATAATTTTTCCCTATTCGGCTCTGCCTGTTCTTAGTGAAAGCTCTATTTACAATGCAGGAGACTCCTCTGGAAATCACTTATTTCAAGTCTTATATCCATAGACCAGGTTTCCATTGCAGAATTTGTAACACTGGCTTTCTGCAATTGCCCACTAAGTTCTCTATTTTTAAGTATAAATAAATGTCAAAGCTTTTCAGACGATTGTTTTGACAGTAAAACAGATCAGAGAGCAGTGTGGGATGATGATGCCACCAGAAAGGAAAAAACAAGACAAAGTGAGGCAGGGAATGAAGGGAAGGATGACTGTGAGGAAGTAATGTCTAATCCAGAGTGATCAGGGGGAGAATTCATGTGGGAAATCAGGAAGGCTTGCGAGCTCCAGGCAAAGAGAACCCAGAGTAAATAAGAATGGACCCATGTGGAAATTTGTGTTAATATGGTTGGCATAGAGACATCACTGAGCAATAAGAAGAAATAATGAAGAAATGAGGCCAAAAAGATTTTTAAAGGCAAATACTATCCAGAAGAGAGTCTTGCTAATTTTAACTAAGTTGATATTCTCCCTAATGTATAGGGTTGGTGTTAGGAGATAATTTCCTGAAAGAAAATGTATGGAAGAGATGAAGGAATCATCGCCACTGAGCATCTAAATGATCTAAAGTAGGTAGTAGATGTGTACAATGCAATAAAACCATTGAGCAACTCAAGAGGGAAAAATCAATTCAATTATTTAACAGAATTTGGCCTGTTACATCTCTATCTATTAGTAAGATGAAACTCTTAACTCTGTCAGGAAATTAGCTAAAGAGAAATAAATTGTCTAGATTTATATTGCCCAGACTAAATTATACTTTTGACATTAAAAAATGCCAGTTTTTTTTTTTTACAAAGAATAAAACTGAAGCATCAAGGGAAAGTAATTTGCCCAAAGTCACATATCTTGGTAGTAGGTAGTGACTTGACTTCCAGTTTCATATATCTGCTGCACATTCTTTCTACAATATGTTAAAGATGATGAATCTACTTGTGTTAAATCTCAGTTTTTCATATGTTCATGGGACTATATAATTCTAAGTCAAGAAATGCTATGAAGCATTTCCAATGCACTTTGACTATTAAACAAATAGAGGGACTAATATCCTCAATATGCACCTTGGAAAAGAGTGGTGTGTACTATACTGCCTTCTTTATATAGTCATATTTATCTTTAATCTCTCTCCTCAGTTTGCTTAATATTGGTCATCTCACAGAAATAAAGATCATAATAAAAGAATTATGAATTAATTAGGCCCAGCATTGTGGTATAGTGGGTAAGACTGCCTGTGACATCCCATATGGGCACCAGTTTGAGTCTTGGCTGCTCTTCTTCCAATCCAGCTCTCTGCTAATACACCTAGGAAGGCAGCAGAGCATGGCCAAAGTGCTTGGGCCTCTGTACCCATGTGGGAGACCCAGAAAAAGCTCCTGGCTCTCTGCCTTAGTCTAGCCCATCCTTGGCCATTGGGGCCATCAGTAAATGGGAGATCTTTTCTCTCTGTCTCTGCCTCCTCTCTCTGTAATTCTACAATACAAGTAAGTAAAATAAATCTTAAGAAATATGCATTAATGGATTGGTAGAAGTAGCAGTTAAAATCAGTATTGAGTAATAGTAGTGTACAAAAATAGCATACCTGATGCTCACCATCAGGACTTTGTCGCAAACCACATTCAAGCTAAGCAAACAGACAACGCTGAACTGCTGAACTTTTAGGTATGGCTGATTAAAGAGCAGAGATTATGACAAAGAATTTAAGGCATCTATCATAACATTGTAAAACCAACACATTCCTGGCACCCTTTTCTCTTCCATTCTGATGGCTTAATGTCCTTAAAGAATAAGAATGTTGAACATAACTAAAATTACTAAAATCATAAAGATTTGATTTTATGCCAGGCACAGTTTAAAGCACTTTCCTTCCAATTAAGCTTTTATTTCATAGACTAGCCCCCATGAGTTAAATGAAAACATTATATGCCTTATATAGACAAAGAACTTGAGACTGATGTAAACTATCCAGTGTGGCCCCCATGGTTCAAAGACTGGGAGTTCTATCATTACGTCTAACAGTTTTGTTCCAAATTAAGCAATCTTCTATGTTTCCCTACCCAACCTCAAGAGACTCAAGCTCAATATCATCCACACTTTGGGCAAGGAGATTAGAAATTATGTGGGCTTAGAGATACCAAATGAACACTAGTGCCTGGTAGAAAAGTAGCTCACCAGTCACACCTACATGATCTTGAGGTTTGCATATGATAATGAACTGAGGGGCAGACATTAGCTAAACTGATATCAGTGCTTGCAAGCTACAATAGCACAGTGGCTAAACCTAATGTCCCTTCCAAATGTGAAGTTTGAGCATGAAGACAGAGAAAGAGGATCTGTAGCTAACTGAAAGGAAAGGAATAAATGGGTTACATAAAGAAGAAAATGCAATATTCCATGAATCCTTAAAACAGGCTCAGAACAAGAGATAGCATATAATTATACTATATGCCTCAAAGAGAGAATCTGTACTTAAATATCTTTGCTGAGACCATTCCTGCTTTTGGATTCTGACAAGATGGAATGGAAGCATGCAAACCCATGTGGCCTCCCTCTGGAAGACAAATTTTTACAATATGATGGACTGTACTAATTATTAATGACTGAATGGGATTCTAGCAGTGTGGCAGTATCTGTTGAGTTGTATATTGTTTTTCTTTTTTAGAAATTATTTATTTGAAAGGTAAAGTTACAGGAAGGGTGAGACAGAGAGAGAGAATTTCCATTCACTGGTTCATTCCCAAATGGCTGAAACAGACAGGGCTGCACCAGGCCGAAGTCTGGAGCCAGGAGCTTCATCTGTTTATCCAATATGGTTCCAGGGGCCCAAGCACTCGAGCCATCTTCTGCTGCTTTCTCAATATGTTAGCTGGAATTTGGATTGAAAGTGGAGCAGCCAGGACTTGAACTGGTACCATATGTGATGCCAGCATTGCCAGCAGTGGATTAACTCACTGTACCAAAATGCTGGCCCCTGGTTGTAGATTGTTTTGGGGCGAGAGACATGTGCTCAAAAATCAAGAGGTGACCTGATATATGTTTTGTTTCTATTTCCATGGTTTTTGGCTCATGACACCTTCCCCAACAAAACCTATAGCAACTAGGATTTCTCTTTCCAGTGCTGGCTTACCGAAACTCTAACTTTTCCTACCTTTCTCTTAAACACTTTGTAGTAGATGATAAGACCTGCCACATGCCAGAAGGGGAAAGACTAAGAAGAAGCTGAAACCATCAGGCCTGGTTGGATTTTCCCACGCAGTCTATTACCATTCATGCCCGTGCAAAGACGTTTCCATAAATCCCCCCCACACACACACACAAGGTAGTGTGTAGAGTTCTGGACAGTTGAGCCCAGGGAGGTTCCTTAGGGACTGTACTCCCAGAGGCAGGGGACATCTGCACTCTTTTCTCACATACCTAGTCCTGTGCATCTCTTCATCTGTATCCATTATAATGCCCCTTATAATAAAATGGTGAATGTAATAAATGGTAAGATCCCCACACCTGGTGTCAGAAGTGTTCTGTGTTATGAATGTATACTAAGAGAAATTGAGTCTGAGTCCGAGTTGATTTTTCCTTTTATATTATCAGAGCATTCAATACCTTAAGCTTTCAAGATGTCAGAATCAACCTTCAGAAACACAATACAAAGGTGGAGCTTTCTTTTTGGGGAGGTCTGCAGGGAGAGAAATCTGCAGGGATGGCGGGAAGGAATCAGAGATACCTCTTACTCCTCTTATGTAAGAGTTCTCCAAGAGTAAGTGCTGCCTTAATACCAAAAAGGAAACCTTTGAATTTTTTTGTAAAGAGGCCTAGGAATTCTCCTCTTTGCCATGCCAGCAGGAAACGAGAGGGCAGCATATCTACTTTCCACACCTCATCACCACGCTGAGGCTGACAGCCAAAGTGCCAGGTACTGTCAGTTACTGTCACAGTGACAGCAACCGGAGGAAAGGCGCTGAGACCCATGACACTGACCACTTTTGAGACAGCAGCTGCTTCGCATCTCTATGGTGCAGACTTGGTTGCAAAGCTGTGCTTCGGAGAGCAAGGCAGTCATGCTCCTCTGGTTCATCTCGAATCCTGTGTTGTCCAAATTGAACCCCTGTCCCTTTCCATTTATCACGCCAGTCTTGACAAAGCGGCCTGTGGGTTTTTGTTTTTCCTGCTTTAACTTATTTCAGAAATGCTGACCTTGTTGTGGCAAGTCCTTCTCATATCTTTTTTTGACATTTAATTTTTTTTATTCCAGTTGACAGAGCAAAGTGTTAGGTACAGACTTAATAGATACTCAAATTAGTCATTCCCAAAATAATTTCTTGCTAATTGGGTAATTATTTTATTTTATATTGATGGGGGAAAGGATAAATGCACTTCAATTACAGGGTGAAAGAAAAAAATCAAGTCAATTAATGCTTGACTTCGATATTCATTTATCACATCACCAAAGCTGTATGTCCCCTTCATGCCCATTCATATCTACTGCAGGATGGAAAATAGGCAAGTAGGGGCCTATTCAGGCTCTGCTAAGGCTGTACAATTGGGGGCTAGAGCAGGAAATTAATAGCAAATCTGTAATAGAGAGAATGTACAAACTCCCACTTGAGATTACATACATACACACATATGTATACATAAAATACATCTTTCTCTTAGATTTTAAACACATTTTCCCTTATTTTTGGTTTCTAGGATTGTGCTATGATAATTTTTACCCTCCTACCAGAATTACTAGTTTCCTGTTGCAAGTGTAAAAAAAATAGCAAAAATTGTAGGGATTAAAACAATCCATATTTAGCATCTTGTAATTCCAGAGGTCTGAACTACTATATTGCTCTTATGGGCCAAAGTCAAGGTGTCTGCAAAGCTATCTCCATCTTGGAGGCCATTTTCTAGATTCTAAAAACCAACTAGCTTCTAGAATCTTCTTCTTGTGGCTCTTTCCTAAACCTCTAAATGAGTCACTCTAGTCTCAGCTTCCTTTGTTAGAGCTTTCTGATTCTAACATCCTACCTTTTTCTTGGAAGGACACTTTAGTTTACATTGATCCCTTCTGGATAATCCAGAATAATGATAGTTCTGAAATAGAAAGCTGGTTTGACTATGTTTAAAGGAGATCTCTTCCTACGATGGCTGTATGGGAGGTTTGGGTTTCTTCTTGCATTGTTCTGATATTTGTGTGGGCCCAGCTACTTACCAAACATTACTTCAACTACAAAGAACATAGGGATCATTTTTAAGATTAAAAAAGCCCACATGGACGCTAAACACATCTTTTTAATTAAAGTTAATGCCAACGTTCTCCAAAGCAAGCCAAAGTAGCCACTGAGGTATATAATTATGCAATATTCTCAACTTGAAGTGAGTCAATTCTAAATTAATTGCGACATTTTGCCCCATTTCCTCTCTCTCCTGGGATACAAATCACCATTTTGGAACCTTATAATGTGATATTTTGTAGAAGTAAACTTCCAGGGAAATGGATACCCCTAGTAAGTGGCTCTTACTTAGCCAGATAGTCAAATGTGACACATGCTAGGGTAAGGGATAGCTTTCTGTAACGTCTACATCATCCATAATTAAGGACAATGGTATAAACATAGCCCTGTCCTCCCAAGACTCATCTGAAAGATATTATCTTTGACTAAAACGCTGTTAACCTGCCTAAAGTTGTCATTTGACAAATACACTCTGGGGAATAGTCTAAATGTGTCTTGTCAATGTAGTAAAGCCCTTACTTTTTATAGAAAATAGATCTAAGCTAGATATTTAGAGATAAAGACACATAGCAGTGGTCATATACATTAGAAATATATTGATAATAAAAGGAAGAAGAAGGGGAGCATAGGAATAAAAATATATCACAAATAAATAAAGTAGGTCACTTATTTATAATTCACATAGTAGTTTTACACTTCTCTTACCAATCCCTGAATATAAGAAATAATTCTTTTAAAGATCACATTAATATTTTATATTGAGAAATCACTTAAATAATTTTAAAATAACAAAATATGAATTAATAGAAATATGAATAGTGGCTCCATTTGAACAACATTCTGTACTAATATTAGTAGTAATCATCATAAGTTTCTCTCAACTATTTTGTTTTGTAGAAAGTGAGCCCAGAAAGATGCTATGAATGACTCCTTGTTAATGTTGAAGTCAATGAAAATGTAGACCAGGCATGAAGAGTCCATAAGGAGACAAAGTAAATTAGACCTCATAAGTTACCTCTGGCTTCGTTGATTTGCAAAGACAAGCAAAATATAACTGAAGATATTTCTTGTAAATGTCTATATTAAAGAAAAATTAAATTTACTACCAGTTAATCAGAAGCCACAAACTAACTCTTGGAATTCCCTGGCAGGAGAGATGAAACAGGGCAACTGCATGATTATGGCCCATAAAATCCCTCCATGTTTATCCTATAAAAGCCCATCCCTTGTAAACCCACATCAGAGGTCCCCTGAGTTGTCCAATTCAAGAACCGCTGCCACTCAAATAAACTTAAATTTTTTTACTTTATTATGCCTCAGTTTACCTTTATACATTGCCTCATACGTTTTTCAAAGCTTGAAGAGAGCTGGGACCTACACGGCCCTCAAATACCTCCTTGAGAAGGTCTTTTACTACATCAAGCTATGCCCTATAATCTGAGTACAACTTTCAGCTTTTACAAGAAACCTAGAGAAATTTAGTTGCAGTTGATTCCAGCTAAAATAGAGAATTCGGGTGAATTGGAGAGACACAAAACTAAAACAAGTTATCTATGAATTTGTGACATTAATTTTATCCATCCTCATCCTAATAATGAATCATCAACTGGACATCATACTTGGACAATTGCTGATGAGCATCCCAATATTGAACAGAACAGTGTTAAGGAAGCTTGAGCTGAGAATATTATTTTGTTGATTGACTTAAAGTTGAACCATACAACTGGAGCAGAAGGGAGTGAGTGATGTGTTCCAGTGCTCTGTTCATGTCCCAGAATACTGTAAATCTTTCTTAGCAGGTGTTTTTTAAATCTCATAGCCAGCATGTAGAAAGTGAAGACATGTTCACTTTTAAACATAATGATAAGAAGCCAGAAGATGACTATGTGTCTAGAACTTAGAAGGCATTAAATTATTTATTGATTTAGTTTACAAAATAATTTGCCTTTTATGACACTTTATTATAGCTTCTTATTTCTATACAAATCCTTTTGTTTCCTTGGTTGTATATTTTAATTCTTACCATATGAATAAATTAAATCATGTTCCATGTACTGATAAGAAGAATGTATAATCATAGAAAAAGGTAAAAATAAAAGAACTAAATAACTGACTCCTAAACTTATCTAAAGATAACCATTATTAACGTTTTATTGCATTTCCTTCCAGGATTGTATTCACTTTTGGTAACAAACTATTTTTATTTGAAAGAATTATGAATATATATCATTTGTAAATTTCTCATAAAAACCTGTTAGAAAGGGCAAATTCTCTCTTATATTCTTTTTTTAAAATTTTACTTAATTTATACAACTTTCACATATTTCATATATACAGATTTAGGAACATAGTGATACTTCCCACCCCACCTTCCCTCCTGTCCATGCTACAGTCTTTCCTCCTTCTCCCTGTCATATCCCCACTCTTAATTTCTAAAAAGATCTATTTTCAGTTCAGTTAATCCTACACTAAGTAAAAGAGTTCAATAAACAGTATGAAGCAAAAAACACAGAAGCTTCTCAATTTGGTGTAATCCCTTTTTCAATTTTGGCTCTGATTGCCTGTGCTTCTGGGTTCTTTTCCAAGAAGCCTTTGCCTATGCCAGTGTCTTGCAGGTTTTCCTCAATGTTCTCTAATAATTTGTTGGTGACAGGTAATTGATTTAGGTCATTGATCCATTTTGAGTGGATTCTTGTGTGAGGTGTAAGGTAGGGGTTTTGCTTCACACTTCTGCATGTGGAGATCCAGTTTTCTCAGCACCATTTGTTGAAGAGGCTGTCCTTTCTCCAGGGATTGATTTTTAGCTTCTTTGTCAAAGATAAGCTGGTTGTAGATACATGGATTGATTTCTGGAGTTCCTATTCTGTTCCATTGATCTACATGTCAGTTTTTGAGCCAGTACCAGTCTGTTTTGATTGTAACTGCCCTGTAGTATGTCCTGAAGTCAGGTATTGCAATACCTCCAGCTTCATTTTTGTTGTATGAGATTGTGTTAGCTATTGAGGATCTTTTTGTGTTTCTATATGAATTTTATCATTTTTTTTCTAGATCTGCAAATAAATGTCATTGGTATTTTGATTGGATCACATTGAATCTGTAAATTACTTTGGGTATTATAGACATTTTGATGATGTTGATTATCCCAATCCATGAACATAGAATATGTTTCCATTTTTTAGTATCTTCTTTTTTTTTAGTGTTTTGTAATTTTCATCTTAGAGATCTTTGACATCCTTAGTTAAATTTATTTCAAGATATTTATTTTTGGAGCTTTGAGATTGGCACTGATTTTAAAAGTTCTTTCTCTGCCATGGAATTGTCTGTGCATACAAAGGCTGCTGATTTTTCTGTGTTGATTTTATATTCTGCCACTTTACTAAACTATTTAATGAGTTCCAATAGTATCTCAGTCTCTCTTTTTTGGATGCCCTATATATAGAATCATGTCATGTGAAAATAGAGATAGTTTGATTTCCTCCTATCTAATTTGCATCCCTTTGATTTCTTTTTCTTGCCTAATGGCTCAGGCTGAAACTTCCAGAACTATATTAAATAGCAATGGTGAGAGTGGGCATCCTTGTCTGGTTCTGGATCTTAGGGGAAATGGTTCCAGCTTTTTCCCATTCATTAGGATGCTGGCCATGGGTTTGTCATAAACTGCCTTGATTTTGTTGAGAAATATTCCTTCTATAATCAATTTCCTTAAGGTTTTCATTATCAAAGGATGTTGTATTTTACAAATGCTTTCTCTGCATCTATTGAGATATCCTTATGTTTTTTTTGTGTTAAGTTTGTTAATGTGATGTATCACATTGATCGATTGATTTGCAAATGTTGAAGCAACCCTACATACCAGGAATAAAATCCCACTTGGTCCAGGAGAATGATCTTTCTAATGTGTTGTTGGATTCCTTTAGCTGATATTTTGTTGAGGATTTTTGCATTTATGTTCATCAGGGATATTGTTCTATAGTTCTCTTTTATAATCCTCCTTTTGGGGATGATTCTCTCACTTCAAATTGTTTTGAATAGCTTGAGAAGAATTGGAATTAGTTCTTCTTTAAGTGTCTCCTGGAGTTCTGCAGTGATCCTCTACAGTTTGGGTTTTTCTTTGGTGGGAAGGTCTTTATTTCTGATTCAATTTTATCAAAGCTATTGGTCTGTCTAGGTTTCAAAGTCTTCATTACTCAATTTTGGTAGATTGTATGTGTCAAGGAATCTATCATTTCTTCTAGGTTTCCCGATTTGATGGTATATAGCTCTTTGTAGTAATTCCTGAGATTCTTTTTTTATTTCTGCAGAGTCTATTGTTACATTTCCTTTCTCATCTTTGATTTTATTGATTTGGGTCTTCTCACTCTTTTGTGGTTAGTTGGGCCAATGGTGTATCAATTTTGTTTATTTTTTCAAAAAACAACTCTTCATTTCACTGATCTTTTGTAAATTTTTGTTTCAATATTGTTTATTTCTTTAATTTTAATTCTTTCCCAGGATGTGGGATGTATGGAACTTGGTCCAACATAATAGAGAAGAATTCAGCAACACCAGTATTCAGAATGCATATATCCTTTGATCTACAGTTCCTTACATGGTGCTACAGTACATTAATATGTGGTAACAATTAACATTTCAATCAGATTATTCATTGTAACCTTGCTCATAATATCAAAAGACAACACAGGTTAAAAGCTGAGCTCTGTGATATTTTTATGGCATTACTGAATTTAATAAAATTGATTTGCTAAAGACAAAATGCATTATAATTTTGAGAATTAGTGAATTAATAATGTCATTCAATATTTTACATCTTTGGGTGAAGCAGCACAGTATTCCTTATATTATGTGATCATTAAGATACTCAGACCTTCTCGGCTCTTCTCAAACTGGATTTTATTTGAGACTGCACGTTTGTATGAACAGTCATCAGCACTCATCCTCATGATCTAGAGGAACCCAGCTTCTGTCTAAACCTGGGTTTTGGAAATCTGAAGAGACTTAGTCATTTAAACGTGATGTCTACTTTCGTTTACTATTCACCAGTACATACTCTATGAAACATTAATCCCATAGGATACTTAGGGTTTCGGAGAAAAATAAAATGTGATTTATTGCATAACTCTCTCTTGAAGTTTTATTCACCACTGTCACACATCAAAGGCCCTGAGAAATTCCACAACAAAGAAATTAACACAGTCCAATATAGGTTTTCTAAAAATTATCTGGCCATGGGAACATTTTTATAAAAAATTAAAAATTTGTATGATACACTTTGGAAAACATGTTTATTCTGCCGAATTTGTTTTTTAAGGCCCTGAGGGAATATTAAATCAGATGAGAGATGGATAGATACAGAAAGATCGGTGTCTAGGACGTACTGAGCAGAACAGGTACACACAGGGGCAATATCCAAGAGTGGGTGCACTCAGGGAGCTCTTGGGATGGAGGGAAAGGATATCACCAAACCATGGGATATGTAGACAGGGCAGAGACAGTTCAAAGATTCTGCCACCCCAGATACCATCACAGTGAGAAAACAGAGGCAATAAGGCTGGCCTCCCCTCCCAGATTTTATAGCAAATACTGATGGAATTGGAAACAAGTTTGAAATCTGCAGGAAATTCTACTCTGGGAAGATTTTCTCAGCTGAATATTGTGTACAGAAGTGGCTTTCAAGAAGCCTAAAGGCAAAGAGTAGCATTCATTCCATGAGTTATGGCTCCCATGACAATCATGCTCTTGACCGATGTCCTCATCTTCCCAGGTGACTGTCAACCAAGAGAAGAGGCAGTATTTCCTTCTGAGGTGCTGAACGCCACAGAGTGGCTGCTTATTGTTCTAAAGTGGCATGCAAATCATGACAATGCAAATAGGACTTCTTTGATCAGAGATTACAGGTGGTTGACAAACATGACAAGGATTCCTGTTGCCTACAGTGGAGTTATGTTAGGTAATTTGGCGATGACAAATGTATTCCTCTTTTTTATTCTTGTATGATTTTCATCACCCCAGCTGCCTCACATCATAAACACCAAAATACAAACAAGCATAAAGTAAAAATAAAACAAAAAGAAAGTTCAAAGATAAAGGCTTCAAGTGAAAACTGTTTCCTATCATCACATTTTATCTACTAAGCTATATTCATAATGAAAAGCTTATGATAACATCAGTCCTACAAGAACATAGGAACTGTCAGTAAAATCCACGAAGGCAGACAAAACATCTGTAAAGTGTTCTATAGGGAGACACTCCAACTCATCTCCATCAGTGTGAGATCCTAAACTAGTGCTAAACTTGTTCTTGACATTGTGCTTCTCTGACTAGGGCTGCAGTCATGGCTAGAGCATTGCATTCTTCTGAACAGGGATCATGGAATCACAGATGGTCAGAACTGGAAGAGAAAATAGAGGTCACTACTTTTAATACCTCATTTTCTGGCCAGCGCCATGGCTCACTTGGCTAACCCTCCACCTGCGGCGCCGGTACCTCGAGTTCTAGTCCCAGTTGGGGAGCCGGATTCTGTCCCGGTTACTCCTCTTCCAGTTCAGCTCTCTGCTGTGGCCCGGGAGGTCAGTGGAGGATGGCCCAAGTGCTTGGGCCCTGCACCCACATGGGAGACCAGGAGGAAGCACCCAGCTCCTGGCTTTGGATCAGCGCAGTGCCAGCCGTAGTGGCCATTTGGGGGGGTGAACCAACGGAAAAGGAAGACTTTTCTCTCTGTCTCTCTCTCTCACTAACTTCCTGTCAAAAAAAAAAAAAACTCATTTTCATAAATGTAAAATGGGAAAGAGAGGGTAATTTTGCTAAGAGCAACCAATTAGTTTAATGTAGGTACTACAATTGGTTAAGAATGAAATTTTTGAAATCAGAGCCTTGTAGGATTAAAAACAGAGATTACTTTCTATTAACCATGCAAACATTTGCAAGTTCTTATTCACTAAGCTTCAGATTTCTCCCTTTAAAATTTTCCAAGAGCAAAAAGTGTGATAAAATGGATAGTACATTCTGGCAGCCAGTGAACAATAAATTGTAACTGATAGTAGAAGTAATTATAACAGTAGAATCAAAGAAGAAAGGAAATATAAAATGTGCAGGTTCAAGTTGAATGTCATGAGGTCTTCTTTGTTATCTCCTTACTTCAACTATTTGAATTATTTGTATTAATCTGAATTATGCAGAAAAACAGAACCAAATAGGAAGTGTGTTGTCTACAAGCATAAATATAAATATATACAAAAATATAATATTTGTTATGAGAATTAAGTTCATATAATTGTAGAAGCTGCAAAGTTCTTAAACCTTGAGTGAGTCTGCAAGCCAGAGAGTCAATGTTATAGTTCCAGTCCAAGTCCAAAGTCTTGAGAAAAAGTATGGTTCTATCCAAAGGCTGGCAGGCTCAAAACTCAGGAAGAATCAATGTGTCAGCTTGATTTTGAAGGCAACGAAAAGTTGATGTCACAGTTTGAAAGCAGGTAGGCCAGAGAATTCTCTTACTCAAAGAAAGGTCTTATTTTTCTTTTCAAGCATTCACCTGATTGGACAAGAGCTACATGCATTATGGAAAGGCAGTATGCTTTACTAAGTGCAAGAATTACAATGATAATTTGATCATTAAACAACCTCATGGAACATCAGAGCACTCTGTCACCAAATATCTGGGTACTCTGTGGCCCAAACAAGTTAGCACATGAAATTAACTGACACAGTCTCTCTAAACTTAAAAGTGAGAAAGAGTACCAATTTTCATATGCTTCACAGTCATGAAAACTGCCTTATAGCTATTCACTTCTTTATCCACCCATCCGTCTACCCCTCCATCCATCCACCTAATTCATTCATATATCAGTTAACAAAATGTTTTGATCATCTATCAGTTTTAGGTACTGTTTTTCCCTAGACTTAGTGGTACTTAAATAAATAGGAAAAAGTGAAGTAGGCTTTTCAAAGATTTGAAAATAAGTTGAGTAACCTGGAGGAGGGATTTTTTGGGAGCATTTCCTAGGTTTGCCATAAGGTATAGAAAGTAATCAGTGGGTTTGATGAAACCCTAAAAGGCCAATTTATCTTTACTCTTCTCTCCAAGGCAGCTTATATCACAAAGCCAAAGAAATTCAATAAAACATTATGTGTAAAAACAAATCTACTGTGCAGAATGCCTTTGAAATGGACCTTGAACTTCCATTTTACAGTCATTTTCCTGGTGTTAATCCAACATATTCTCTCCAGGTGTTTCCCCCTGAGCATTTACACTGTGGTTCATAGTTAGTAAATGCAATGTTAGCATTGCAGGACTTACTATGAGCTGTGCAAATTCTAATCTTTACTACTTGTGGATGACTACTTCTTTAGTTCACTTTGAATCTCATTATGTCCCTGTGAATAATATTTTGCAAAATGAGCCAGAGTATGTAGACCTGATGTTGACCATAGGAAAACTATCGTTTAATTAGGATCAAATCTTTTTTTTTAAAGTTTTATATATTTGAGATGCAGAGTTACAGAGAGAGAGGGAAAGGCAGAAAAAGAGAGAGAGAGAGCGATCTTCCATCTGCTGATTCACTCCTCAAATGGCCACAATGGCCAGGGCTGGGGCAGGCTGAAGCTAAGAACTTCTTCCAGATCTCCCATGTGGGTGCTAGTGCCCAAGCACATGGGGCATCTTCCACAGCTTTCCCAGACACATTAGCAGGGAGCTGGACCAGAAGTGGAGAAGCCAGGTCTCCAATAGGCACACATGAGATGCTGGCATTCCGGCAGCAACTTTACCCTCTATGCCACCACGCTGGTCTTGAATCAAATCATTTTTACATCCTGATATGACCTGCATCAAGTTCTAGTTGGCTGATCCATGGAAGAGCTCTGGAATTGATCTCTGTGAATCAATTATGGTGAAACCCTGAAGCCATATCCCTACTACAACAACCTCCAACTGTTGGTGAGGCTCTACCAACAGGAGGAGGTAGAGGGAGGCAAGGACAAGGCTGGAAGGGGAAGAAGGAACTTCCTCCTTCCTGCTTGCCTCTTTTTTATTTTATTGCACTGAGTTGCACCCAGCAATAATTTTTCATCCCTTCAGTAATAGTTGCTCCTCTTAGCAGCAGATGATTTGTTTGCAGTTTTTTTTTTTTCTTTTGTGTTCATCTACAAGATCCCAGCTTGAGCCTAAAGAAGATTCTCCTCAAAGTTTAGGGACTCCCATAGTAACCCTCCAGAGAGTTTTGGACCCCAGCCTCAGGAGGAGACACTAGCCCAGCTTAGCAGCACCACCTCCTCACTAGTGTCTTTCAGCTTTCTCTAAGTGTCAAGGTTTTAGGAATTCTAGTATCTTCAATTCCTACTTCACCCTTAGTGTTGCAAGCCATTTCCTGTTGCAGCAACCTCCTTGATACCTTGTCCTCTTGTTGCTATTTCTGTTAATTTATTAACAACGATCTATCTAGTTGACAAATCTTTCTATTAAGTCCTCTCAGCTAAAACAACGTGTGTGATTTCTGTCTTCCCACTGGATCGTGACTAAAACTCTAATCATCTGTCATAAGTAATCTAACATGTTGGACTCTGAATGCTCAATCTTGGAGAAGACATTTGTCACAGCAGTGAAAACACATATATTTGGGATTCCTATATCTCATATCAAAATACCAGGGTTAGAGTCCCAACTCTGCTCCAGTTTCAATCCCAGCTTCTTACCAATGCACACCCTAGGAGGCAGCAAGTGATGGCTTCAGTAGTTGGATCCCTGGGAACCACACAGGAGACCTAGACTGAGTTTCCAGTTGCTGGCTTTGGTCCGCCCCAGTTCTGGAAGTTGTTGGTATTTGGGCAGAGAACCAGCAGGTGGGAGAGCTTTCTAACTATATCTATCACTCTTTCTCTATCTGCCCAAATAAATAAATAAATAATAACAAATAAATAAACAAATAAAATAAATTTTAAAAATGTAAAACGATTGATCTTAGTCTTGCAGTAGGAAAAGAAAGGAATCTGAATATCTTACAAGAAGAATATCCAAAGAGGTGTGTGGAATGAACTAAAGGTGAAGAGAATGAGAATAGTTTGACAAGTGCTTTGATACCTTCACTGAGATGTGCTACCACCACAAACCCTTGACTCCTAGTGCTAGAGCTTCCCTGATTTAGCATTTGGTTGTCCCTGCCTCAATGCATACTTGAATTTAACACTTCTTCTTTGACCATGAAGACAACTGGACCATTCAGATGATGAACCAGGCCAACTTTATCTGCAGTGCATTCCAACTCCATAACCTTTCTACTCACATGTACTTGTCCAATCCTCTCCTTCTTTTACAATCATGCCTTCTGTGTTCACCTTCTTTTAACTGTCTGTTGTACTAGAGAACACAGGAGTGATTCATGTAAAGATCATGCTTTGACATTCAGTATTATATGTAATTTGAAACAGAAAGACTAATTAATGAAAGAAGTCTATTTAAGCAATTGAATCTGATTTATAAATAACAGATACACAATAAAGTGGAGCAGGGTAGACATTTTAGATAGAACACTAGTGAAAAGGCCTTCTAGCCATTTGAAATCACATCCAAAGTGATCCAAGATGATTGAACAGTGACATACCACAGAGACAGTAGTCACAGACACCAAAATAACAAAGGGAAGACCATGTTTGCAGGGGACTCACTGAGGGAAATTACCAGTGGAGAACAGACAGAACAGAACAGAGACTCCATGAAGCAGTGAGGAGAAGGACAGGCACATCACCTACAGCCACCTGCCACCAATGACTCTTGCATAGACACAGCCAGCACCAGGGTATGAAATACCATATTCCCAGGAAGATGAGGTTAGAGGAGGATGCTGCAGCCTATCCCATTAGTGGCTTTCGCTGATGGGCATCTCTACAATCCTTACCGGTTTTGTTTCTGGCCTGGAGAACTGGGTGGGACAAATTATTCTTTGTGTTTCTGTGGTATCAGTTGCAAAAACCTTTTCACCTCCAATTTTATTAATTTGGATCTTCTCCCTCATCCTCACCCTCATTCCTTTTTTTGGCTAGCTGGGCCAATGGTTTACCAGTTTTATTTGTCTTTTTTCTCCCCCCCCAAAAAAAATCCAGCTCTTTACTTCACTGACCTTTTGTGTGTGTTTTTTTTTATTTCTTTTTTTTATTTCTTCTCTAATTTTTATCATTTCTTTCCTCCTAATTTTGAGAGGAAATTTAATTTGTCAACAAATTGGAAGAGCTTATAAATAGATACATCTGTGGACACATATGATTTTCCAAAATTGAGGTACAAGGACATAGAAAACCTACATAGATGAATAACTAAGACTAGGATTAAATCAGTAATCAATAACCTTCCAACAAAGAAAAGCCCAGGACCAGATGGCTTCACTGCTGAGTTGTACAAAACTTTTAAGGAAAGTTATCCTTAAATTATTCAAAAACAATTGAAATGAAAGGAATTCTTTCAAACTCCTTTAACAAGTCAGTATTACCTTAATTCCTAAACCAGAGAAAGATACCACACAAAAAAGGAACTATGGACAAATATCCCTGAGAGGTATAAAAATCCTGAAACAAATACTAACAAATCAAATCCACTAACACATTCAAATATCATTCACCTGAACTAAGTGGGATTTATCCTAGGGATACAGGCTGATTCAACATATATAAGTCAATAAACGTGATATATTGCTTCAACAAAATAAATGATGAAAATGTATGATCATTTCAATAAATGTATTTGATAAATTACAACATGTTTCAATGATAAAAACCTCTAAAAACTGGGTTTAGAAGGAGCATACTTCAATACAATTAAGGCATTATATGACAAAACAACTGCCAGCATCATACTGAATGGGGAAAAGCTAGATGCATTTGCACTAAAATCCAGAAACAGACAAGGATGCCCACTGTCACTGTTACTATTCAATGTGGCTCTGGAAGTTCCAGCAAAAGCCGTTAGGCAACAAAGAGAAATCAAAAGGATACAAATTGGAAAAGAGGAAGTCAAATTACCCCTGTTTGCAAATGACATGATCCTTTTTTGAGGAACCAAAAGACTTCATTAAGAGACTATATTGGAATTCATAAGAGAATTCTGGAAAGCTGCAGAATACAAAATCAACAAAGAAAATCTACAACGTTCATATACAACAACAATGCTCCGGCTGAAAAAGAAGTTGTAAGATTAGTCCCATTCATAATAGCTTCAAAAAATGTAAATACTTGGGGATAAATTCGGCCAAAAATATGGAAAATCTATACAATGAATCTTAAAGAGTATTAAGGAAAGAAATAGAAGAAGACAAAAAAAAGCAAAAAATCTTCCATGTTCATTGGCTAGAAGAATGAATATCATTAAAAAATCCATACTACTCAAAGCAATTTATAGATTAAATGTGATCCCAATCCAAATACCAAGGACATTATCCAAAGATTGAGAAAAAATGACTGTAAAATTCATGTGGATACACAAAAGACCCCAAATAGCAAAAGGAACCTTAAACAGTACAAACAAAGCTGGAGACATCCCAATACCAGATTTCCAGATATAATCCAGGGCTTTCATAATCAAAACAACCTAGTATAGGCAAAAAACACACATGTAGACCAATAGTACAAGATAGAAACCATAGAAATGAATCCATCCATCTACAATCAACTGATCTTTGACAAATTAGCTATAATCACTCTCCGGGGAAAGGACAGTCTCTTCAACAAATAGCACTGGGAAAATTTGATTTTCACATGCAGAATTTTGAAATAAGAACCCTACTTTATACCCTATACAAAAATAAACTCAGAGTGAACCAAAGATCTAAATATAAGATCTGAAACAATAGGGGAAACGCAGAAAGACATTGACCTAGGCAAGGACTTCTTGGATAGGACCCCAGAAGCATAGACAATAAAGGAAAAAAATGGAAAAATGGGATTACCTCAAGCTAGTAAGCTTCTGTAGAGCAAAGGAAACACTCAACTAAGTGAAGAGACAACTAACGGAATGGGAGAAAATGTTTGCAAAGTATGCATCTAATAAAGGATTAATATCTAGGGTACAAGAAGGGCTCAAGAAACTCAACAACAAGAACAAAACAAACAGACTGGTTAAGACATGGGCAAAGAATCTGAACAAGCATTTTTCAAAGGAGGAAATACAATGGCCAACAGACACAGTGAAAAATGCTCTGGATCACTAGCCAACAGGGAAATGCAGATAAAAACCACAGTGAGGTATTGCCTCACCCTAGTTAGAATGGCTATCATCCAAAAATAACAAATATTTTCAAGGATGTAGAGAAAGATAATACACAGTTAGTGGGAATGTAAACTGCTGCAACCATTCTAAAGACAGTATAGATTCCTCTGAAAGCAAAGACTAGATCTACCATACAACCTAGCTATCTCACTCCTGGGAATATATCCAAAGGAAATGAATACAGCATTCCATTGTTTATAGCTGTTTATAGCAGTCCAATTCAAAGTAACTAAGATATGGAATCACCTAGGTATCCATCAATTGATAACTGGGTAAAGAAAATGTGGTATATAAATGATGTAATATCACTCTTAAAAAAGAGTGAAATTCTGACATTTGCAATGAAATGGATACAAGTGGAGATCATTGTGCTAAGTGAAATAAGACAGAACAAAAAGAAAACTTTTTTTTTATTTGTGGTAGTTAATATTTAGAGAGTAGATAAAAGCCATGTGGCTGTCAGATCATTTAGTATGTAGTTATAAATATTGCTTCACTGAAGCATAGCATGTAAACGACAGTATATCATTATGTCATTTATTAAAAAAAGAAATGGGGGCAGAGAAGGAAATAGTAAGGACTCTTATGGTACAAGTAATGCTTTGTTAGTTGGGATTTTGGTTATGAGGATGGTCAGATAGAAAATCCTCACTGATTTGCACACTTAAGTACAATTCTTTGTCTGTATACTTTGTATTAACAAAATGATTTAAAAAAAGAAGTCACATAACAAAGGAAAGAATTTATTTTCTTTCTATAACTAACATTGTCCTTAACTTCCATTTCCTTTCAAAGAGGTTCATTCATCTAATCTTTAGCATCCTTTGTCAATATTTTAAGTATTAAAACAGGCTCCCAAAGCAGCAAGCATTACATGAATATTCTGGTTACTGACCAAAGGCTAGGTTACAAAATAACTATTTTGTCTATACTCTTATGCTCTATACCACCTAAATTTTACCACGTTTCTTCAAACTTTCAAAGAAATCACTGAAAAGAGATTTCTTAATCAGCTTGCAAATCTGGAGTTAAACGAATTTCCAGTCTTGAATTTTATCCTCACACTAATATTTAGTCAACACATTTTGAAGAGAACAAAAGTGTATGGATTCTTCTCTAGATGCAGAAAAAAATAGGCAAGTGCCGAGAATGATGAAAAAGCTTTGCCTTAAAGACTATCAGAGAAGGGTTAAAAAAAAAAAAAAAAAAAACTAGTATATTTAGGTTGGATACTTTTTTTTTCCTTCTGTTGACAATCACTGTTCTATTCTGAAGACAGAGAATAGAGCATGTGAAAAAGCCAGAATTTATTAAGCCAGAACTGCTGGAGAATTATCTCAGCCTGAGTTGGCACTTGTGGCTGTACAGCCTCAGAAGAGTGCATCAAGGAGAGGCCATGGGCCAAACTGCACAATGTGTGGAAAGCCTGAGCTGATAAGCAAGCAAGAGAACAAATCAAATGACAGTTCTGATGGAGAGAAAAATATATGGCTACAAATTATGGGATGACGTTGATGTCCAAACTAGAACCTAGAACCAAAGATAAAGGTATAGGATGGTCTAGTGTCTAGTTAGACTGACTGAAGCAGGGGGTAAGGGTTCTAACTGGGCAGGACCATAGGAAGTTTCAGAACGTGACAGTAAAAATTTTCAGGGTAAGTGTTTCAAAATTTAGGCCTACAAGGAAGACATCTGCAAAAAGTAATAAAACAAAAAACAACAAATGACAAGCAGATCTGTAAATAAACACTGGCATAGTACTAATATTGATACTAGGATGAAAGTCATACTAATGTGGTCCCAATTAATAACTACATACACCTTAGGAAATTGCAATCTTACTGTGTCCATTCTATGGATGGTAAATTGTGGCTTACTTAAGTAATTTACCCCTTATTATACTTTCATTAGTGGACGGATCATAAAATTGAGGCTGGGGCTTGTTTTACTC
Source organism: Lepus europaeus (assembly GCF_033115175.1). NCBI lineage: Eukaryota > Metazoa > Chordata > Mammalia > Lagomorpha > Leporidae > Lepus > Lepus europaeus. Next base: position 76,405,282 of record NC_084839.1, on the reverse strand, counting down.
TGAAGAACACCAATTTGTAAAAACACAATGGAGATATGATTAAGATTACCAAGACAATTATCTGCTATGCACATTGGTTGATCTGAGATATAGGCAAAATAGGTACTGCTGACTTTCTGATTGCTGTTGTCAACAAGGGTTTCTGGAGGAATCCACTGAATCCTAACCCTGGGGAAGGTCAAGCACTGTCCAGACATGTACAGCCAGAATTGGCCAGGTAATGCTTGGAAAATAAACACTCTCTTAATTCATGAAATTGAAAGTAGAAGGCATCTGAATAATGAAAGACAACTGGCAAGGAATAGGAGCATGTGTTTATTCTATTGATCTGAGCAGCAGCTCAAGATTGATGGAAAGTGGTTCCAAGATATTTACATATTGGAACATTATCAAAAAATAATAGTAAGTTTTGGTAACAGTGATTTTGAAATGGACACAATGGTAGAGCCTGTTATTACAAGATAGGTAGGCCTAAGTTTCCCACACTGATTTTCCTCTTAGTGACCCAATACCTTGCTTGAATGTTTAGAAATGATATTCACAGTCATCCTAAAAGAATGTCTCAGAATTCTAATTAGAAATAGAATCATGAAAGGTGGGTCCCAGGCATAATTGTTTGAAATACCTGTATCTCATAGTGGAATTTTTGTTAGAATTGTGAGGGAAGGGCATTTGATGTAGATGCTTGGAATGCCCCCATTCCATATCAAAGTGCTTGGGTTCAAGTCCCAGCTCAACTCTTTATTTCAGTTCCTTTTTAATGTACACCCTGGGAGTCAGGGGGGTGGCTCAAATGGTTGATCCCTGCCCAGATATGTGGGAGACTTGATTTAAATTCCCAGCTCATTGCTTCTATTTTTTTTTGTAAGATTTATTTTACATATTTAAACAACAGAGTGAGAGAGAGATAGGGAGAGGAGAAAGCAAGAGATTTTTCCATCTGCTGATTTAATCCTCAGATGGCCACAACAGCCAAGGCTGAAGGCTCATCAGGTTCTTCCATGTGGGTAGCAGGACCATATTCTTTCCATATTGCTTTCCCAGGCACATTAGCAGAGCAGCTAGAACCCTAACAGGTGCCCTGATACAGGTGTCACAAGTGATTCTTAACCCACTGCATCACTATGCTGGCTCCAACTCATGCTTCTGCCTGGACCTGGCAGGCTGCTGTGGGCATTTCAGGAGTGAATCACTGCAAAATTCTTTTGCCTCTAGATCTGTGTCTCTTTCCCTACATCTTTCTGCCTCTCAAATAAATCAAAAATTTTAAAGAAATTAAGGCTATACTTGACCCACTTTGACCAAGTTGACATGTGAAGTAGCTCATTGTTTCTCTAAATAGTGCCCCAAACCCTTAACCCCTGATCCATACCCAGAACCCTCATTCATCCATTTTGCCCTAGCTTGGAAACACACTTTACCATGGCTTTCAGGTGACTGCATGGAGTGAATCTAACCTGAAAATTTGTAGATCTAATAGTCTAATGGTTGAACTAGAATAGAACTTCAAGATTTTTCCAATAAATGTGTATTTCAGAGAGTTGATTTGCAACCTAACATTTTCAGGAGGAAGCATGAAGCAGCACTACAGCCATTATTTCATTCACTTGATATACTAGTTTAACATTCTATCCCATAATGTATCCGAATTTATATAATATGAAATTAGTATCTTAGAACGTTTAATTATTTAGAAAATAAGCTATGCATTTCTGTATTGCTATATTATTTTTGGAACATCATTTTGGACCCCTAGAAGTACATATACCTGAACACGGAGCCAAGAATTAAGGTTCCTTCTAAATGAAGAAATTCTTGGAAATAGAAGATATATTACGTTTTGCTTCTAATCATCACAAAATTCATGGCCTTAGATGGGAATTCTTAACCCTAGCCCACTGATCTGCCAGTGTATTGACTTAATCTCTCAGGACAGGAAGTGATCAAATGCAGATACATTAGTGCAAGCTTTCTCCTCCACTGAGAAAACAAACATTTCATATCACATACGCCTCTTCAGAAGAGGGCACAAATCTCACAACTTTATATGCTCAACTCCCAACAAAGTGCCTTGCTCATGGCAGATAGCAATTGTTCAATGATTACCAATTACTGATAATGGATTATCAACACTGCTCTTTGTCCCATTAAAAATATTATGTTTCATACTACATCTTGCCTCCATCTGTTATTTTAGGTTTCCATCTTCTATGTAAGTAAATTTTATCCTTTACAGGAATAAAGGGAAATTTCTCCTCTGTTCTCAGAAAGTTCACTGTAATAAACCAACAAAAATAGATTACACAAGAAAAAAGGTATACAAATTTTTGAATATGCAAAAGGGGAAAAATCACCACACAGGGGGAAAAATTCACAAAGGTCTAATTACTCACACCCAAAATAATTCAGAAACTTAATACCAAATTTCTATAAGAATCTGAAGGGGTCATAATGATTTTTTTAGGAACCTCAATGAGTGTATAATTGCTGTGACAAAGTCCATTTGGTCTATAGAGTGGATAATGGATTCTAAATGATTCTCTTTGGAACTGAAATTGAATACAGTGATATGTGACAAAAGTCTGTCCAGATGTGTTTGCAGACTTTAGTCTTTCTTCTTACACTACATATTTAATGAACTCAAAAGAAAGAACCAGAGTTAGTTGTTTCTTCTTTGGGGGGAGGGGGGCGTTCCAGGTTTTAAGTGGACAAAGGAATTTTGGAGAGTGCTGTTCCCTACACTAGGAGAGGGAGGTCAGAGGGACCTTGGCTGTGAAGTCAGTTTTAAGATCTCATAGTGAGTCAAGATACTCAGTGTGTGGGGTATCATTTTATGAACTCTCTATTATTTCAAGGATTAACTCAAGTCTCAGGTCCTCAAGAAAATATCTCAATGAGAACTGTAAAATTTATTTTGCTTTTTGAAAAATAAAAAAAATGGCTTAAAAATCCAACTGGGAAGCAATAACATCCCCAGTATCATAAATAAACATGGATTGAGAGAGCAGATCAGAGAGGCTGGGAAAGTTGCAAGCATGAATGGCTTCAGAGATGGATTCCTAAAATAAAAGGTAGAATACAGATTGGTGGTACATATTAAGAATATTAAATGAGGACAGAGATCCTACATGAGGAGTAAGTGCACAGTGACTCCTCTTGTTGACTTAACAAATTGACATTCTTATTTATGACGTCAGTAATTACCTGAGGCTCTTCTCATGAGCTGCCAAGGCTATGGAAGCTCTTGAGTTTGCCAACTCTGATCTTATTTAGACAAGGTCATAGTCAAAGTGGAAGTTCTCTCCTCCCTTCAGAGAAAGGTACCTCCTTCTTTGATGGCCTGTTCTTTCCGCTGGGATCTCACTCACAGAGATCTTTCATTTAGGTCTTTTTTTTTAATTTTTTTTTTTTTTTTTGCCAGAGTGTCTTGGCTTTCCATGCCTGAAATACTTCCATGGGCTTTTTAGCCAGATCCAAATGCCTTAAGGGCTGATTCTGAGGCCAGAGTGCTGTTTAGGACATCTGCCATTCTATGAGTCTGCTGTGTATCCCGCTTCCCATGTTGGATCGTTCTCTCCCTTTTTGATTCTATCAGTTAGCATTAGCAGACACTAGTCTTGTTTATGTGATCCCTTTGACACTTAATTCTATCATTATGATCAATTATGAACTGAAACTGATCACTTTGACTAGTGAGATGGCATTTGTACATGACACCTAGATGGGATTGAATTGGAATCCCCTGGCACATTTCGCACTCTACCATTAAGGGGTAAGTCCGAGTGATCATGTGCCAAACTGTACATCTCCTCCCTCTCTCATTCCCACTCTTAAATTTAACAGGAATCACTCTTCAGTTAAATTTAAACACCTAGGAGTAATTGTGTGTTAATTAAAGAGTTCAACCAATGGTATGTGTTGTACTATGTGAATTAATGGTATAACTAGTATTCAAACAGTACTTTATATTTTGTGTTTCTGTGTGGGTGCAAACTGTTGAAATCTTTACTTTGTATATATTAAATTGACTTTCTGTATATAAAGATAATTGAAAATGAATCTTGATGAAGAATGGGATGGGAGAGGGAGTGGGAGATGGGATGGTTCTGGGTGGGAGGGTGGTTATAGGGGGAAAAAGCCACTATAATCCAAAAGTTATACTTTGGAAATTTATATTTATTAAATAAAAGTTTAAAAAATAAAGAAAAGAATAAAAGAATATTGAATGAGAAGAAAATAGAGGGGTCAAAACATAGGAATAAAAAGGTAATATCAAAAAATTTTGGTTCAAAAGAGAGTGAGAAACTGTCACATGTGATTGCCTTAGGTGGCAAACTATACACATATGAAAAGTAGTGATGACTAAAACAGAACTGAGTCGTATTAGTGATGCATTTTGAGATTCTTTTTACAAGAATACTGATATTCAGAAGGAGCATATAATTTAAATGTTATAGCGCAGTAAGAAATTTTAAAAATTGTGTAACTAAAATGTTGATATATATCCATTTCATATGTTCTGAGTCTAAGAGGTTTTTAGCAGAGCACCGGAAAGATGCTTTGTGACTTATGCATTCAGTTCTCACCAGTCCTCCAGAAGCCCACACCCAACCCATACAGGTTTAACTTTCTTCCCTCTGGGCAAGGAATTGAAATTGATGTCTTGTCATTGACCTGTCGGTTCCATCTTCAATCATAACTAAAAAGGTAGCTATCCACAAAAATTTCTTTGACATTTCCTTATGACTGGACTGCCTTTCTTTGCCCTTTTACAGTTTGCAATGGCTTTATGGGTAAGTACTAGCCCAAAAGTGAAAGCCTAAGGTGATATTTACCTTGTCGGGGACAACCACCCATGAACAAGTCACATATTGAAGATGTCAGAGCTTCCATCAGGGTGCCCATCTGACTTGAAGAATAAAGACATTTGCTGATTTAAAATATGTATTCTGAACTATTAAATGAGCAAGAAATAAACTTGAGCCAATAAATTCTTTTCTTTATCATATATTAGCCTTTAAATGAATCAAGAAATACATCCTGCTTGAATGCAAATTTAAAAATTCCATTTTTCCTAAATGTGCACCATGCACTCATTTATGGGAGAAGCCAAGGAAAAATGCAATGGAAAAATGACACATTTTCCTAAATAGCCATATCTACATCATCTTCAATTTGAATATGAGTGAATATAAAATATCTACATATAGATTTGTTTCTCTTTCTTCAATATAGCGTATGAACACCATCTTACTTACAAAGTGAGATTTTCAATGCAGATGAAATGACATAGAATTACTTCATGGAAACATATTGAGTATATTTAAAGGGAAATTAAAGTTGTATTAGTCCTATTATGTATTTAATTTGGCATCATTTCATCAAAATTCCCTTACTGGGAATTTGATAGGTACTGCAGTTTAGTATATATTACGTAAAGATTTCAACAGTTTGCCCCTCACATAGCAATACAAAGTGAAAAAATACTGTTGGAATACTAGTTATAGCATTAAATAACAGTGTACAGCACATTAAAGACAGAGATCCTACATGATATTTTTTTAAAAATTGATTAATTTTCTATGCAATTTCCAATTTAAAACCAGGTTTTTTTTTTTTTAATTTTCAACTATCTTTATACACAGAAGATCGATTCAGTATATACTAAGTAAAGATTTCATCAGTTTGCACCCACACAGAAACACAAAGTGTAAAAATACTGTTTCAGTATTAGTTATAGCATTACTTCACATTGGACAACACATTAAGGACAGATCCCACATGGGATGTAAGTACACAGTGACTCCTGTTGCTGACTTAACTATTTGACACTCTTGTTTATGGCGTCAATAATCTCCCTAGACTCTAGTCATGAGTTGCCAAGGCTATGGAAGCCATTAAGGTTTGCTGACTTTGATCTTATTCTGACAGGGTCATAATCAAAGTAGAAGTTCTCTCCTCCCTTCAGAGAAAGGTACCTCCTTCCTTGATGGCCCCGTTCTTTCCACTGGGATCTCACTCGCGGAGATCTTTCATTTAGGTGTTTTTTTTTTTTGCCAGAGTGTCTTGGCTTTCCATGCCTAAAATACTCTCATGGGCTCTTGAACCAGATCCGAATGCCTTAAGGGCTGATTCTGAGGCCAGAGTGCTATTTAGGACATCTGCCATTCTATGAGTCTGCTGTGTCTCCCGCTTCCCATGTTGGATCGTTCTCCCCCTTTTTGATTCTATCAGTTAGTATTAGCAGACACTAGTCTTGTTTGTGTGATCCCTTTGACTCTTATCCTATCAGTGTGATCAATTGTGAACTGGAGATGATCACCTGGACTAGTCAGATGGCACTGGTATATGCCACCTTGATGGGATTATATTGGAATCCCCTGACACATTTCTAACTCCACCATTTGGGCAAGTCCGATTGCGCATGTCCCAAATTGTACATCTCCTCCCTCTCTTTTTCCCACTCTTATATTTTACAGGGATCACTTTTCAGTTCTTTGTAGATTCTGGTTATCAACCCTTTATCTGTTGCATAGTTTGCAAATATTTTTTTCCCATTCTGTCGGTTTCCTATTCACTTTCCTGACTGTTTCTTTTGAAGTACAGAAACTTCTCAATTTGATGCAATCCCAAATGTTAATTTTCCTTTGACTGTCTGTGCTTCTGGGGTCTTTTCCAAGAAGTCTTTGCCAGTACCTATATCTTGCAGGGTTCCTCCAATGCTCTCTAATAATTTGATGGTATCGAGTCGTAGATTTAAGTCTTTAATACATGTTGAGTGTTTTTTTGTGTAAGGTGAAAGGTAGGGGTCTTACTTTATGATTCTGCACGTGGAAATCCAATTTTCCCAGTGCCATTTATTGAATAGACTGTCCTTACTCCAGGGATTGGTTTTGGATGTTTGATCAAATATAAGTTGACTGTAGATGTTTGGATTGATTTCTGGTGTTTCTATTCTGTTCCATTGGTCTATCTATCTGTTTCTGTACCAGTACCATGCTGTTTTGATAACAACTCCCCTGTAGTATATAGAAATAGTATTCTTATAGTTATATTTAGGGAGATCTTTCTCCCTGAAATATACATTTCCACCTCCCAGCAGGTGGAAATTTTTCATTAAAAAATCTATCCTGAGAATCACCTCAAAAACAACTATGTTAATTTTCTATCCTTTGCCTTGCATCACCATAAATGATATCCCCATTCTTTTTAACTTTCAAGTATACTGAGAGCAGGCTGTCTCCCTTTCAGCTTATTAAACACACTTTTTTTGCTTGAAGTAATTTGCTTGAATTTATTTTTTTGTAAATCAGGCAGTACTTTTTTAATTGTTCTGATCTATATTCCTGTCATATTCCCTGGTGAGGGCTGATCCATAATTAAAAGTGACAAAAGATCTTTAGAACTCTCTGCCTCCTGTTTGGTTTCCTGTTGCCTCCTTTTGCAGATTCTTAACGATATTTCTGAATGTGACCCTGACAGTGTAAATGAAGGATGGCTTGAACATATAGAGAATACCACGTTGGAGTTACACAGGAGTCATGATGCCTATGTGTTAGGCAAGATCTTTATCACACAGAGATAGGTATTTAAAGGAGAGTTTTTAAAGGAGTTATTACAAAGGTATGGGCAAAATTAAAAATGACGACAACAACACCAAGGCAGTACACTATTCCTAAGCTCCTTAGAGCAGAGTTGTCAATTCTAGGTTAGTCTGAAGGGCAAGAAGGAGGAGAAGTTACTAAAACATGGAATTGAAACACAGAGCTTAGCTGCAAAGGGCCTCCTGATAAAAGCTGTGACCTCAGTTAGAAAAACAAAGCTAGGGCTGGCACTGTGGCGGAGTGGGTAAAACCACCACCTGCATCCCATATGGGCTCCTGTTCAAGTCCTGGCTGCTCCACTTCCAATCCAGCTCTCTGCTATGGCCTAGGAAAGCAGTAAAAGATGGCCCAGGTGCTAGTCCCCTACATCCATGTGGGAGACCCAGAAGAAGCTCTTGGCTCCTAGCTTCGGATCAGTCCCAGCTCCAGGCATAGCAGCTATTTGAGGAGTGAACCAGTGGATGGAAGACCTCTCTTTCTCTCTCTGCCTCTTCCTGTCTGTAATTCTGCCTTTCAAATAAATAAATAAATCTTAAAAAAAAAAGATAAACAAAGCCAACTCACTGTAACCTTTAAGGAAATGAGCTGAGGGAAATACCCTGATCTTACATTCATCCCAACAAAATCCTGCCAGTGCCTCCCGTTGGATAACCCCAATATATAGTGAATAGTTAAAGTAGCCCATTAATGGAACCTGTGCATGGTCAGACCCTAAGATACCCACAGCAAGTTGGAGAAGTATAGAATCATCTGGAGGAGCACATGGAAGACACCCAGCAAGGACACCATGGAAGCACACCCATAGATGTGCAAAAACACATCTTTATCTACTTCACAGAGAAAAATAGCATACGCTATTTTGTATTTTGTATTGGTTAGTGGCATTCTTATTTAGATAAACCACAAAGCAGTTTTGTGAAATAGTATTATCCCATTTTACATATTCTATAGCTTACTCAAAGTTGGATAACACATTGATACGGGGATAGGATGTCACTCTGATCTATTCAAGTACTCATAGCAAATGTCCAACTATTGTTTTCCCTCCCTAATGAAAAGGATAACGTGGGATTCACTATAATAATGTTCTCTGCTGTATAAGATTCAATCTCTGGTTTCTACTGATATTGTGGTAAACTCAAGAGATTTTGGCAGATGGGCCTATCATAATCTGCACTTATATCACTAATTATACAAAAATGTGTTGGAAATATGACGATTAAAGATGAAGGGCATTACTGCTTGTTGTGAGGGTTTCCTAGGCATTTCTGCATTAGAATTGCAAATGTAACATTCCCAACATGGTACATGATAAATACAGGACAAGAAAGAAGTGCTAAAGCTTTTGGAACCAGTCATGATTTATGGTCTTTGGTTTTAAATTTAAACACTTAATGATAGGATGAGGTCAGGAATTTCAAGGTGGAGTTTCACCTCTAGCTCCTCACTCATATTATGTGTTAAGAAAGTTATTCCAACTATGTTTAATTCACCAGGACACACTTTCTCTATTTATAAAATGATTCGATTTTCATGACCCCTAGCTACAGTTTCTTGGTTCTGACTAGGTTGTCTTTACTCAGGATAAAGGTATTTGATTACAGTGAGATTATGCTTAAGCTCTCTGTATAGCAGCTGTACGTATTTTTTCATGATTTTGAAAAATAATATAAAGGTTTTATAGCAATCATATCAAGACTTAAAGATTGAATTGAAATTCTATCACTTCCATTAGCCTTTTTTATTTAGAGCTTCTACATATACATCTATCGCGTTTTAAAAGGTGTAATTTACATACAGTAATATTCACCCTTTGTAACTGCACAATTCTGCACATTCTGAAAGTGCATGCTCCCATGCAATAACTACCGTAACAATTCCTTAACGTTCCTCTCTAGTCAACATCACCTACCACCCTTCTCCCTGGAAATCACTTTTATGCTTTCTGTGCTGTTTTTTGTAGATTTCAGAATGCAAAATAAATGGGATCATTTAATACGTAACCTTGAGTCTGATTTTTATATGTGGCATTTCAGAGTCATCCATACTATAGAATGCGTCCATAGTCTATTCTTACTTATTTCTTCTGATTGCCTTGAAATTCTGTCTTTTTTTTTCCCCCCTTTTTCCCTTATGTCTGGCTAGAATTGTTCTGTTTAATTCTCTTTGGTAAGCTCAGATCTTCTTGATTCTTTGGTTTGGAATTTTTCCTAAGCTTTGGGAAATTTCAGCCATTATCTCTTCACATAATTATCCTTTAGCTTTTGTTTACTCTTTTTTTTTTTTTTTTTTGACAGGCAGAGTGGACAGTGAGAAACAGAAAGAAAGGTCTTCCTTTGCCATTGGTTTACCCTCCAATGGCCACCGCGGCCGGCGCACTGCAGCCGGTGCACCGTGCTGATCCGAAGCCAGGAGCCAGGTGCTTCTCCTGGTCTCCCATGGGGTGCAGGGCCCAAGCACATGGGCCATACTCCACTGCACTCCCTGGCCACAGCAGAGAGCTGGCCTGGAAGAGGGGCAATGGGGACAGAATCCAGTGCCCCAACCAGGACTAGAACCCCGGGGTGCTGGCGCTGCAGGCGGAGGATTAGCCTATTGAGCTTTTGTTTACTCTTATTGTGCAACGCCACTTACACGTATTTTAGGTGGATGAAGTGGTTTTCTGTCCTTCTGTTGCCTTGTCAAATCTATTGATTCATTTAGAAGGCACTTTTCATATCCAATAATGTGCTTTTTACTTGTAATATTTCTGTTTTATTTATTTATTTTATTTATTTTTTATTTATTTTTTTTTTTTTGACAGGCAGAGTTAGACAGTGAGAGACAGAGACAGAGAGAAAGGTCTTCCTTCCGTTGGCCCACCCCCCAGATGGCTGCCACGGCCAGCGCACTGCGCCGATCCAAAGCCAGAAGCCAGGCGCTTCCTCCTGGTCTCCCATGCGGGTGCAGAGCCCAAGCACCTGGGCCATCCTCCACTGCACTCCCAGGCCACAGCAGAGAGCTGGACTGGAAGAGGAGCAACCGGGACGAATCCAGCACCCCAACCAGGACTAGAACCCCGGGGTACTGGCGCCGCAGGCGGAGGATTAGCCAAGTGAGCCGTGGCGCTGGCCTTATTTATTTATTTTTAACTATTCATTTATCTACTTGAGAGGCAGAGTTATAGAAAGACAGAGGCTGAGGCAGAGAGAGAGGTCTTCAAATAGCTGCAATGGCTGGAGCTGGGCCAATCTGAAGCCAGGAGTCAGGAGCCTCTTCCAGACCTCCCGCATAGGTTCAGAGGCTCAAGCACTTGGGCCATTTTACACTGCTTTCCCGGGCCATCAACAGAGAGCTGGATCATAAGTGGAGCATCCAGGACTCGAACTGGTGCCCATATGGTTTGTCAGCACCACAAGCAGCTGCCTAACCTACTATGCCACAGTGCCGGCCTGTTTTTGTTTTTTATATTTTCCATCTTGCTGGTAAATTTTCCAGGTCTACATACATGTTATCAGCTTTTTCCACAAAAAATATTAGTCAATTTTTTTGTGAATTTCTTATTTCCAGTATCTGTGTCATATTTAAATCTAGATTTGTTAATTGCTTTTCCTGATAGAGTACATTGCATTGTGTTGTTCCCCACCACACCTGTAGAGGAAAGCTTTCTTTCCATCCTCTTCCCTCATTAATAGGACAAATTTTCAAAGATCAAAATTCAAGTCTCTTGCTATGGCCCATTAGAGTCTATGAGTCATAAGATCACTTTGTGATCAAATTCAGTAGCATTAACTTAATCATGGCTAGGCATTTCTCTATAGCATCATGAAAGCCCATGTCAGGAAAAATGTATATATGTTTGGTTGTTGCTCATAGATGTCTCAATTAGCACTAATTAAAATTGCAGTTGACAAGAGAAATTACATGAAGCAAGTTTCTAAGAGATAACTGCTGTGATTGGCTATCCCAGTTCCTGAAGTCATGGAAGCTGACATATCCAGCCTGGTGTAGGGAAGAGGGTAACAAGGTTCCTTTTCTTCCAATTTGCTTACTCTCTCCTGTGCTTTAGCCGTAGGACTGAATTAAGAACAACTTTCTCAAATTGCTTCTGTTAGAACAATGGTTTCTAATTCTGTTCCTCTTTGTCACATGACTGATGACAACGATGTGTTGTAGCCCACTCTCACTTCCATGACCCATGATATTTACAATTCCAAAGCCAAATTCTCCAATTTTCACCCAGATTGAGCTGGATGGAATAGATGTGGCTGAATCTTCTCATTTCCATAAACTAAAATATCACAAAGCATGTCTGAAAAAGTTAACTGCAGAAAAAATAGATTATTTGCTGAATGAAAATAAAAATGAAAAATTTAAATATGTGTTAAATTATAAACATATGTTCAATCTTAAACATATGACCAATTTATATCTTTATTCTTTTTGAAAGTGTAGATTACTAAAACTATTCACTTGTGAGTCACAGATGGCATTTCTTATGACAGACACAAATCACATTTTAAATACTCATATTCTCAATAAAGGTATTGTTCAATTGTTTTCTTTCTTCCTCTACTTTTAGTTCTCGTGCTAGAATATATCATGAGGTACAAGGAAAGTAATCATGAAATTTGCAGGTTTTTTTGTCCTACTCACTACCACTTCTGATAAATAGCAGGCTCACGAAGCAGTTGACATTACATGAATATATTGCAGTTGGGGCGCTTGTGGTACTCTTCAGAAATCTTTGTTTTCTCTAACACAACCAGTAACTTGGAAATAATCAATTAAAAATAAAAATAAACACTTGAGAAAAGTGAATGAAAATGAAAATGCTGACCATAAGTAAGATCTGAACACAGAGTAAAATATGTTAAATTTCGATAAAGTCATCTCATTACCTGAGTTGAATCTCCTATATATAATTGTTTTTCCTACACTGTATTTGTGAAAATAACATATTTAGATATCATAAGAAAAGAATATAAATTTATTAATGAAGAGAAATCAGATAGAAGAATCCCTCTCAGGTACTTAAAAATTTTAGATTATATAATATGAACTAATAATCTATTTTGTAAAATTACATATTTAAATGGGATAGGAAAGGTATTCTCAATCAAGATGCTGCATCATTTACTATAAGTCAATCTTACATTCTACATTTTATGTTATATGTAGAGTTCCCCATAAACTTCCCCTTGAATCTCACAACCACACTCAGGAATATAGGATGTGATATTGAGTCCTCTCTCGCTCTATTCACAGTATTAAGGTTAGAGTGTATAAAACAGACAGACCTGTTACCTAACCCAGTCAGAAAATGAAATCATATACCCACAGGAGCCAGAGATCAGAAGCTCTTTCCCACGGACCACACAGGGAATCTCTGCTGCCCTCAGTGTGGGCTCCAATTCTCCTGCAGTCTCCCACTGGGTTGCCAAGTTAGATGCTAATCTCCTGTTATTTCACCCCTCCCCCCAGAGTCAGGTTTTTCTGCTAGGCTCAGGGCTGGTGCAGACCTGAGGTCGCCCTGCTTATGACGTATGTCCAAAATGGCGCCTGCTCTTTGTTTTGCTCGCCTTTGAGAGGTGAGCGGAGAGAGAGAAACTTGTGTCCGTATCGGTCGCTTTTTTTTATTTTTTTCCTCTCTCTCTTCTAGTTAGCCTGGTGAACTTTTCCCCACGGAGTTTCAAGCCTCGTTCCCTCTAGCCTCCTCTTTCCGCTTGCCCGCTGGTGTCTCGGGCTATTGTGGTTCGGCTCACCTCGCGTTCCAGCGCTGGTGCGTTGAGTCTGCCGCTGGTGTCCCGAACTTGGGCTCCCACGCTCTCCACGCAGGTCCACTGTGAATCACTAGTTCCGGAAGAGTTTCCTCTGCTGTTTCATCCCCTACTCTTCCTTGACCCTGCTGTATCTCCACTTATATTAACCTGTCTCTCTCTCCGGACTAATAGTGTGCTCCTGCCTATTCCGCCATCTTGCCGCTTCTCAGCATGTCATATTTTCAAAACGCAAGGCCAGGAACTGGTTTTTCTGCCTTAGTCAAGCATTTGTACTTTCTGGGCATAGAAGTTATTCACTAGCTTACAGTCTTCCTCTAACTTCTATGATCAAATTGTAACCTGTAACCACTACAATTCTGCCAAAATCCCTGTAGGAGCCCAGGATGCTGGGCTATGCTAGCACTATCTCCATCTCAGTCCAATTTCCCCTCCTGGGTACAAGGATCCTCCAGTCCATGGATAGATTTCTTCCTACCTCTCCTCAAGTTCTCAATGTGGTAATGTTTCCAGGGAATGGAATCAAACAAAATCATGCTGCTCACTCTGCAAAGTACATCCAAGAGGTGTTCAGAGATTTTCTCAAGTTATACAGTTAAGCATAAGAGATATAGAAATTGAACCCAGGTCTTCTTACTCCACTTCCAATTCTAGTGGAGCCTTTGTAATATTCTGGCATTAATTTACAGTGCATTTAATGGGCACAAAATAACTTAATTGTAGCTTAGACAGCACCTTTCTTAGCACATCTAATAATGACTCTGTCCTTTGTTCTAGACCCTGTCTAGCACACTTGGGCCTCATTCCTTTGTAATCATAACCTCTACTCTACCACCAATGGCTCTACTCCCAACCTGTGTGTACTGATGGTCCTCTTCCCCACTTAATGCTGTATAATTGTTCAGACCTGGTAAATGCCACTCTTAGGATCATTGGTTACTATCCTCACTCTATCTTTTATGACCTTGTCTAAATATGATCAGAGTCAGCAAACTTGGAAGGCTTCCATAGCCTTGGCAACTCATGACGACAGCCTAGGGTGGTTACTGGCGCCATAAACTAGAGTGTCAATTTGTTGGGTCAACAACAAGAGCCACTGTGCACTTGCTCCTCATGTGGGATCTCTGTCCTTAATGTGCTGTACATTGTGATTTAATGCTATAACTAGTACTCAAACAGTATGTTTCACTTTGTGTTTCTATGTGGGTGCAAACTGTTGAAATCTTTATACTAAATTGATCTTCTGTATATAAAGAGAATTGAAAATGAATCTTGATGTGAATGGAAGGGGAGAGGGAGCGGGAGAGGGGAGGGTTGTGGGTGGGAGGGAAGTTATGGGAGGGGGAAGCCATTGTAATCCATAAGCTGTACACTGGAAATTTATATTCATTAAATAAAAGTTAAAAAAAATTTTGTACTCATATATATTTTATACTACATAATGGCTTTATATTATTGTATTTTTTATAAAAGTTCTCTGTAAGGTGACTACTTTCATAAAAATTGTGGGGGCCCACACTGTGGCATAGTGGGTAAAGCCACTGCCTGCAGTGCCGGCATCCCATATGGGCGCCGGTTCAAGTCCCAGGTGCTCCAATTCCAGTCCAGCTCTCTGCTATGTCCTGGGAAAGCAGTGGAAGATGGTCCAAGTCCTTGGGCCCCTGCACCCATGTGAGAGACCCGGAAGAAGCTCCTGGCTTAGATCGGCACAGCTCCAGCTGCTGTGGCCAATTGGAGAGTGAACCAGCAGATAGAAGACCTCTCTCTCTTTGCCTCTCCTTCTCTGTGTAACTCTGACTTTCAAATAAATAAATCTTTAAAAAAAATTGCACACAAGGAAATTAAGATCTGACGTTAAATAACTAGTTTTACACTTGGCAAGTAAAAAGAACAAGTTAAAAGTTCTGCCTTCTAATATACTAGGCTTAAAGAAATGGAGTTTCATGACTTTCAAGAGAAACTTGATAACTAAAACTTTTTCATGTTTTTCTCTTTCTGCCTGAATTGTTCCATGTCTTTTAAAGAAGGTCACTACTTTTAAATAAATGTGGTACATGATTAAAGCCTCCAAGAGAAGCTTAAATTTCACTTGTAGTTAAAAACATAGGACTTCAGCTGCTCACCTAAGTGAATTGATAACCCCACATAAAATTTAATATAATATGAGATGGAATCAGAGGAAACATACAGGGAATGTATGAATAAAATTATAGCTCACAATGTATCTAGACCGTATATGTATTATAATCTTCAGCCCTTGAATGCAAGGACTTCAATACAAGATTTGTAACTGAAACTCACAGGATGGAGCCTCATGAAAGCATCCTTTGAAAATGCTGTGAGGACGCTGCATAATTAAATACTGCATTAAACAATCTCAGGACTATGAACAGACTTTATGAAATATCACACATTCTGTATTAAATATATCTAAATATTGTGTCTAACCAATCAATTAAATCTTCATTTCTCAGCTACCATGTCCTGAAACATTGATGATCAGTTGCAAGGAGTTACCAAATAAGTTACCAAATAAGGCCTTACCTACGAAAGTGAATATGCTAAAATTCACAGATTATTCATTTTTTATCTTTTTATGTATATAGGAAGGTTGGATCATACCTGTACTATGCAACTCAATCCCTTGCTATGTAAGCTGGAACTGTAGATAACTTTGAGTATGTAAATGAAAGCAGCCCAAGTCACATGAGTGTCATGTGTAACAAAGAGATTCAGAACCATTGCTATAATAGAGAACATTGTTCTTAATTCAGCAATCTGCTAAAGCACTGGAAGAGAGTAGGCAGATGAGAAAAAAAGATCCCTTGTTCTCCCATGCCTCAAGATATACCAGCCTTCATCCCTACACAACGATGGACATATTAGCTACCATGACTTCAAAAGCTGGGATAACCAAGACCAGCTGTTATCTTTTTAGATAACTGTTGTTTTGTTGTGATTTCTCTTGTCAGTAATAATTTTAACCAATGGTAAGCCCATCGATAAACAACAACCAACATATATGCATCTTTCCTGACATGGCCTTCCATCATGGGAAAGAGAAAGCCTATCCTTTTTTTAAATTTTTTTTTTAAGATTTATTTTATTTATGTGAAAGACAGAGTTACGGAGAGAGGTAGAGACAGAGTGAGAGTCTTCCATCCATTGGTTCACTCCCCAGTTGGCCACAACGGCCGGAGCTGCGCCAATCCGAAGCCAGGAGCCAGGAGTTTCTTCCGGGTCTACCACATGGTGCTTTCCCAGGCCATAGCAGAGAGTTGGATTGGAAGTGGAGCAGCCGGTATCGAACGGGCTCCCATATGGGATGTCGATGCTTCAGGCCAGGGCATTAACCCGCTGCGCCACAGCACCAGTCCCTGAAATGCCTATCCTTGATTACCACTGTGCTGCTGACTTTGATCACAAGGTGATCTCATGGTTCATAGACTCTAATGGGCCAGAATAAGGGACTGATTTTTTTTTTCTCTTTTGAGCTTTTTTTACTTCAAAGATTTCATGAAAAGAAAAGATGTATCTCAGAGCATGGATGGAGAGAATTTAAGGTGGGAAGTGCCACTTTGCTTTAAATCTGTATATTATGAAATACAAAAATTTTTTCAACTTATGTGAATCTTAAAACATGGTTATAAATTTTAAGAAAGAAAAGTAAGGAAAAAATAGAACAGTTTTGTATATAAAATTATAAGATTTCTACATACCTGCTAATGAAAATTTTGGAAGATGGCATGAGAGTACATTTAAATTGGTAAGGAAACACAGGATAAAATAGTAGAAGTAGCTGTTTAGTGTACTACATATTACACTAATGACCAAAAAGAGTTAATATTTAGTGTAAAATCTGAAATTGCCCTGAGGCAGATGATTTTATTCAAATATTCTCTGATAGTGCAACACAGTGTACCTGTATTTTTGTCTAGTTCTACGCTCTGCACAGTCTGCCAAATAAAGTCAACTTTATTTCTTAAACAATTTATGTAAAGTCACTTTGTAACGAACTGTAAGAGCCAAATTGGTTGCATCACAATTATGCAATAATGAATTTTCTATTAGACATTACATTTCCTATATTTTAGAGTTAAAGACAAATTTCTAGTCATGCACATGGTTTGGCAGTAAATATTTAAGTGGAAATGTAGGGCTCAAAGGAAAAATAGGAATGCGGCACGCATAAACCACTGTCACCCTTGGATTCTCCATATCTCTTGAGTTCTGTGACTTAATTATTTTGTGTGGAGTTTTGAAAGTTCAGTTTGTTGGTGATTAATCCCATCTGCATTATGTGCATATATTTACCACCTCTCATTATATTTAATGATAATTGCAATAATTTGACAGTATCAAAACAGCACATTCTCCCATCTGTTCAATTTGTGGTTCACATGATCAAGCAACAATATTTATTTTCTAGGAGTATTATGTAGGCAAGAAGCAAAGAAAATACTTACATTAGGAAGATTTAACCATATGCAAGGCATTGTGATCACTTGTCATTACCATAAATTTTTAGAATGTAAAATGAAAACACAAGGACTAAGACCACCAAAGAGTTTACAATACACATTAGAGAAGCTTGAAAGAAGCTCGTGAAAGAGGTGTGTTTTAACTCTGGTTGCTATAAGGAGTTCAGTTCTGGTTGGAGGCTGACTTCTTAGATCAGTCACCGCTTCTGACTCCAATAGGATCTCCAGTGTACATTTTGCTATAAACTGTTTCCTGTTGTACAGCATTCACATGACAACTCTAGCAACTCTCCATTCCTATAACTATTTTAAATATGTGTGCATGTAAGTCATGAGCAAATAAAATGAAAATATCAGTTTTATTACTCTATTTCTCATCAGACCAAACCATATCAAGAATTTTATCAAACCCTAAAAGAATTCAGGAAACTCATAGCCATTGAAGGAGGCAGAAACATAAGACTATGATAAGTGGGATTAGGGGAAGTGAGGAGGACAAGCTTTGACAATCTATGGAAGCATCAGAAAGAGTAACATCATCCTAGCCTCAAAGGTCAAAGGGGGCTTCCTGGAGAAAGGAGCACTGGGCTACTTTATAAACTGATAGATAAGTCTAACTAGATTTCTTATTAGGCGAAGAAATAGAGAAAGTCATTCTGGGCAGAAGAGAGCACAAAGCTTTGTATATAAGAAAATAAAAATTTCAACAATGCTAGATTACATTTAAAAGCCAAGGGACAATAGAACATGTGCTGGAAGTTGTTACAGGCCTTTTTAAAAGACCTTAGACTTACCCTTTGTTGATGGGCAGTCACAGTGAAAATTTCAACAGGGAGAGAAATTGTCACATTTCTATAGCTACTGGGCTACTATCCTGTGTGAAGAATGAATCTGAAGTGAATAATACTGGAGACTAGAGTCCAACTGGTCACAATAATGATTACATTAATCCATGTGGAAATAATGTGGAAGCCTGAAGTTATATGATAATGGAAATAAAGAAACAGACAGGGCAGTCCTTGTTTCTCCTCTTCTGTTTCACATTAGAACACCCCAGGAGTTTTCAAATATCCTCCTGCCCCTAAACTGAAACTTTGGTCCTTTTTTTTAAAGTGGTCCAGGTGATTCCAATGCGCAGCCACCGTTGTGAATGGCTGGCCTAGGCACACTTTCAGGAAGTAAAATGAACAGGTTTTGACGGTTCATGGGTATGGGAATTTAGAGAAAGACGTGTTGAATATGAACTCGGACTTGGAGCTTTGGCAGCTGAGTACTTGCTGACATTACATAAGGACCACTGGACGATAGGGGTGATCTGAAAGGGCTCCTCTGGGTTGAGTTGACACAGTACCTCTGAAGCAACTGTGCAATGTAGAGGTGCCATCCAGCCACCACTTGATTTGGTATCAGAACTCAGCAAAGACGTCTGGGCTGCAAGTTTTCACATGAGCTGTAAGGGCCCTATGTGGGTAAGGACATTATTTTGGGCAGAAAAGCAGAAAGAGACATGAATCTATTGAGAACTTTCGAAGGTGTATGATAACAAATACAGAAAGCTACAATGGAGGATCTGGAAAAGCTGTTTAGCACATGCTCTCTGAGAAAAGCATTTACCTAGAGATGCAGAAAGTATAGGGAAAAATGAGAGGCCCCAGTGCTGGTGACTGGTGAGTTTTCACTGTGGCTTGGTGGGTGGCTATCAGACTGTGTCTGTTTCTGGTTGACTGGCTTTCAGAAGCTTGCCTAGTGTACAGTTGTCATTCCTTAACTGAAAGGTTTTCAAACCAGTTCTGGTGATAACTTGGCACTGAGACTACTGAATTCTTAGTCTTTCCAAAGAACCAACTTTTGTCCCTTGCTGGCACATGTTATTGAATATTTGTTCCCTGCCTCCGCTTCTATGTTTCTTGCTTGGCATGTTAGAGATAATTTGTGGTGTTTTTGTTTTTGTTTTTTTTCTCTCGTTATACTATGCCTCTAAGTGAGCTGTCTGCTTTGTTGGAGCCTTAGGGGCTGTGATGGGTGTGGCCAGAGAGCTATGCTTGTTTCTTCAGGTTTAAGGCTGTGTAAAGAGCAACTCTCCCAGATTTCTCACTCACTTGCTCCTTGCTGGCTCGCTCTCTCTCTCTCTCTTTTTTTTTTTTTTTTTTGACTCAGTTGGGAGTGGGGTTGAGTGTAGTTGAAATCTGGCCTTTGTGAGTATTCGTTTGATCTACCCCTGGGACCATCCACAGAGATTATGCAGCCCTCAATGTGTTCTCCAGTTTCGCTAAAGATACTGAGTTTGGCTGAGCTTTACATATGTAAATTCGCAGTGTTCTTTGTTTTGCTTGGTGAGTGAAGGGAGAGGCCTCTGTTCTCCCTCCCCCCAATGTCTCGGACTTCTCAGGTCTTTGTCTTACCCTCCTCCTCCGTTCCCGCGCTGGCGAGATTCTGAGGCTCTGGCTCCTCTCTCGCCGCTGCCACTCGGCTCCTCTCGGTTGGTTTTCCACGCGGTGGGTTCCCTGTAAGTCCTCTGTGTCTCATCCACGAGATCCGGAAGCGTTTCCTCTGCAGTTTTTTTCTTGAGTCTTTTCCTGAGGCTACAGTAATTCCACTTCTATGAAAGTTTATTTTCCCAAACTAAGGCACACGTCCTCACTATCCGCCATCTTGGCTCCGCCCTTGTTCCCTGCAATATTAACTTAAGCATTTATTCTCTTTAGATACTTTTGCTCTCTTTAGTTTCCTATTGTCTAAAGCTGATTGTCTTTTGAGCCTGTCTTCTACAGCTAGAAGCATTTAAAGCCATAAATGTCTGGTTATGATAACTTTAGCAGTATCACAGTTTCTTTCTGACATTCGATTTATAAGCAATGATGTTCACTCTTTGTTGTTATATAATTTCACAAGTTTTTGTGAAATACATTCAATCATATATCTCCACCAAAATTGTGCTATAAGATAGTTCCATCAATAGGTTGATTTCATTTTTTTTAAAGCTTTACTTATTTATTTTGAAAGTCAGAGTTAGAAAGAGAGAGGAAGAGACAGAAATATCTTTCTATCCTCTGGTTCACTCCTCAGATGGTCACAATGTCCAAGCTGGCCAGATCAAAGCCGGAAGCCAGGAGCCAGGAGATTTATCCAGGTCTCCCATGTGGGTGACAGGGTTCCAAACACTTGGACCATCTTCCATTGCTTTTCCCAGTCCACTAGCAGGAAACAGGATTAGAAGTGGAGCAGCTGAGACCCAAACTGGAGCCCAAATGGATTGCTGTAGTCACAGTAGGAGACTTCACACACCATGCCACAAATCTGGCCCCTTGATTTCTTGATACATATTATTTATTCTTGTTTGAGAATCTCCATTAAATACACAGAAAAATAGTATCTTTTGTGGGGAATTATACTGTCTCTTTTTTATTCCCCTGATTTTTCACTCATGTTTTCTGTATTGTGTTTTTTTTTTAAATTCTGGATTCATATTCCTTGTAAACTCTGCAGAAATTCTTTGATACTTGCATTGGAATTCTGTTCCTTCTGAGAGTAATCTTGTTGGTTTAAAATGGGTATCTTTGATTACTACCAGCATGGGATCACTTTCAATTGAAGTATTTTCTTGACTTTTGGAAGCACATTGGTAACCTGTGTTCAAACCATAAACCCGTATAAAGGAGATTCCTATCCCTTCTCAACTCATCATTTTGGAGAAAAAGTGCTTTCCTCGTACCCCTCGTAATGTGTACCAGTTTGTTAATGTTTCAACTTACATTAATTTTTTTCAGTGTTTTCCTATTAAACGTCCATCATGATTACTTAACTCCAAGTCTTGCCTTCCCGACAGCTATAATGGAAACTGTAACTCACTAGGTAACAGCTGGCTTGAGGAAAGGTGAGGCAGAGGATGAGCTGTTGACCCAGTGGATAACACACAGACCAGGACTGCTGTATCCCTTGTTATTGTGCTGTGTTCAATATTTGCCTCTTTTTTTTTTTTAATTTATTTGAGAGAGAGAGTTATAGAAAGTGAGAGAGAGAGACAGAGAGAAAGGTCTTCCTTCCATTGGCTCACCCCCTAAATGACCACCACTGCTGGAACTGCGCCAATCTGAAGCCAGGAGCCAGGTGCTTCCTCCTGGTCTCCCATGTGGGTGCAGGGCCTAAGCACTTGGGCCATCCTCCACTGCCCTCTTGGGCCATAGCAGAGAGCTGGACTGGAAGAGGAGCAGCTGGGACTAGAACGGGGACCCACATGGGATGCCGGCTCAGCAGGTGGAGGATTAGCCAAGTGAGCCATGGCGCCGGCCCCCAACATTTACCTCTTGAGTCCAGCTTCCAGCTAATGCAGTCTCTGAAACACAGTGGTGATGACTCAAGTAGTTGGTGCCCTAACACCCATGTGGAACACCTGGATTGACTTCCTGGCTCCCAGCTTTGGTCAGGCCCAGCTCTGGCTACTGTGGGCTTTTGAGGCATAAGCTAGTGGATGGGAACCCCTGACTTTCTGCCCAAATAAATGAATAAGCTGGCCTTGGAATGCACTTGCTCAACTCCTTGCTTTCGCTTCGTTTTGGCTTCTGCATATGTCTCCTTTCCTTGTCAGCTCAGTAATGAATTTACAATTATTGTTTTATTACTTCCTCAAGTCTCATAGTTTGTTTTAATCAAGAGGGCCATTCAGAGTATCTACTACACTATACTTTGGGAAATAAAAAAAAAAACAACTGCTGTAATTTTGAAAATAATTCTAGTTAAGTCTGCGTGTTCACCTAAATTTGAAAACCACTAAACTAAACATCATAAAGTTTATTACTAAGCATCTGTATGTAGAGTAACAATGATATGTGCAGAAAGATGATAATCCAATTCTAAAACATATTTAAATGTTAGAAATAAACACAAAAAGTCCCAAGCAGTCATTTAACAAATTCAATCTGAATTTGCGTCAATATATAGACTGGTCACTCTTCAGTGCTTTCTGTGCTGAGGAGCTTCATAAAAGAGCCAATCACAACCCCTGTGTGACATGAATAACAATCATAAAAAAACTATTAAACTTAAGTAAATATGTTAGTGATCATACATCAAATGAGTTAATGAGCTCCCGAAGTTCTAAATACAAAAATAGATGTAGGCCGGCGCCGTGGCTCAACAGGCTAATCCTCCGCCTTGCAGCGCCGGCACACCGGGTTCTAGTCCCGGTCAGGGCACCGATCCTGTCCCGGTTGCCCCTCTTCCAGGCCAGCTCTCTGCTGTGGCCAGGGAGTGCAGTGGAGGATGGCCCAAGTCCTTGGGCCCTGCACCCCATGGGAGACCAGGAGAAGCACCTGGCTCCTGCCATCGGAACAGCACGGTGCGCCGGCCGCAGCGTGCTACCGCGGCGGCCATTAGAGGGTGAACCAACGGCAAAGGAAGACCTTTCTCTCTGTCTCTCTCTCTCTCTCACTGTCCACTCTGCCTGTCAAAAAAATAAAAAATAAAAAAAAAATAAAAAAAAATAAAAAAAAATAGATGTAGTTAACGCCAAGTAATTAATTCCCCTACATCAAACTACTTTAGAAAAAGCTGGACTAGAACCAGGTATCTGCTGTTGAGAGCTAAATGTGTGAGGGAGTGATAGGATTCCAGGGAAGGGCAAAAGTTCGATGAAAACCCCACAGGCAGATGAGATCCAGGTAATCTTGTCTGAAAGAAGAAATTAATGTAACTATCAGAGTGGCATAGAGATAGCCCACTAGGTGTATGGATATGCAGTCAGAGACTGAACTGAATTTATTATGCACATACAAAAGAAGTTATTGTTTGATGGAAATTAGCCTTGAACAATAATCTAAATTATTTAATCATTATCCTTAAGTAATTACATAATTTTTCAAGCATGGAGGAAACAGAAGAAACCAAAAGCAGGAAGATCAACTCAGAGGGAACAACAAAGATTATCTAAGAAAGTCTGAGCTCGGTTAAATATCACATTAATGGCTCCCACATAATCTCTCATTCTAAAATATTTGCATACTTCCTAATAATTGATGAATCCTATTCAAATGTATTTTACAGCAGGAGTGTAAATGCTGTTTCTTACCTAACCCAAGGAAAATGCACAAAGGATTAATGTTGAAAAACCTTTTTCTTTGACTGTAAGTTTTCCTCATTTATGTATTTAATGAGAAAGACTCAACTGTGAGAAGGAAGAAGCATGAATTCCATATATTCTTGTAAATAGTGCATATAATTCTATTTACACTAGTGCTATAATAAGCCTGCTGATAAGCTGGCAGTGAAGTATGTGTGATTCTGCTGAAATTCAAATAACTCGTAAATTTGATGTTCACCATCTTTCTATATGGGCTTTTCCCCATTGTATGTTTTACCTAAATGCTATGACAAAGATATATATATATATGTGTGTGTGTGTGTGTATATATATATATATATATATATATACACAATTTCTATCCTACTGAAAACATGTGGTATTGTTGATGCTCCCTGGTTATATCTCTCCTTCCTTTAGTAAACTTGGAAAAGAAGAGGGGTTTGAGATGGAGCAATGCTGGGGCTACTAACAGTGTATTGGATAGTCACCATATAAGGCTAATCTCATGTAAGGATTAATATTGCTATTCATGGGCAGGTGTTTGATGCAGTGGTTAAACTGGCACTTGGATAGAGTGAATCCTATATCAGAGTACCTAGGTTCAAGTTCTGGCTTTGCTTCCAATTCCATTTTCTTGTCATTAACACCTTGGGAAGCACTAGGTTATGGCCTAAACTCTTAGACCCACACTACTCACACAGAAGACCTGACTGAGTTTCAGACTTCTAGCTTTGACCAAGTCCACTCTTCAATGTTGCAGGTATTTGGGGAGGAAACCAGTGGATGTTATTCTCTGTCTGTGTCTCTATATATGCCTTCCAGATAGATAGATAGAGATAGAGAGAGATTTAGATATATATATATATGTATATATAAATATATATATTTAATCTGACATTTGTAGGAACACTATTAAGAAAATACATCCACATTTCCCATTTTAAAACTGACTCACAGTGTTTAAATAACTTGATCAACTTTGCACAATGGAACAGACAATGGTTTGGGCAAAATGTCAGATTTTTCATTCCCTTCCAACTCAACTAACTGTAACACTTTACTATGACTGAAACTGTGACTCAGGAGTGTGCAATGGGAACGTGACTTATGAGTAGAAGCTATTATCTGTGAATACCAAAGAGCATACTGTGTATATAATTATGTAGATAGAATTAAAGCTGAGGGTATAAATAAAATATCTAACACACAGATTATGTTATATATATATATATATATAGCATATTCGGGGGCTCAGTATGTGGTATTTCAATATCTGCTACATCAGCATATCAAGCATATTAAAATGAAGGAAATTGGGAAAACTGCCGAAAGAGGAAAATTGCTTCCTTCCTCCTCCCTCAAAGACCCTAATGCAACAGTTATCCTGTACTATGTCTGGATGGAAGAAATGTCATTCTTTATTTCTGCTTAATTTTTAAAAGATTTATTTATTTAAAAATCAGAGCTACAGAGAAAGAGGGAGAGACACAGAGAGCTAGATATCTTCCATCCGCTAGTTCACTCCCCAGATGGCTGCAAAGGCCAGAGCTGAACCCAACGCAGGAGCCAGGAGCTTCATCTGGCTTGTCCACATGAGTGACATGGCCCTAAACACTTGGACCATCTCCCACTGCTTTTCTCAGGATATTTAAGCAGGGAACTGGAAAGGAAATGGAGTAGCTGAGATACAAACTGATGCCATATATGATGCCAGCATCACAGGTGGTGACTTTACCCACTACCACAATACTGAACACAGAAGAAATATCATAGAAAGAGACCAAGAGGTACCTAAACAAACAGACCTTGCTATGTTCCCCTAGTCTGTTATTAGGTCATACCCGGTTGTCCCCCAATCGTAATTGGCATGATTGTCCATAAAAATAATTTTCCCAGAGTCTTTGAGTCTTCTGAAACCTCTTCTGTCTGTCTCTGTCTTAAAGATTTATTTACTTATTTGAAAGGCAGAGTTACAAGGAGAGGAATAGAGAGAGAGAGAGAGAGAGAGAGAGAGAGAGACAGAGAGAATCAGTGAATCTTCCATCTGCTGGTTCACTTTGCAAACAACCTCAATAGCTGGAGTTGGGCCAAGCCAAAGACGGGCCAGGAGCTTCATCCAGGTCTTCCACATGGGTGGCAAGGGCCCAAGCACTTGAGCCACCTTCTACTGCTTCCCCAGGAGCATTAGCAGGGAGCTGGATCAGAAGTGTAGCAAGCATGGGATGCTGACATCACACATGGTAGCTTAACCTACTGCCCCACAACACTGGCCCCCGATGTATCTCTTAAAATAAAATTGCTAGGCTTTTCTTTTGTTCATTGCCTGTATTTTGTTATAGGAAAGTCTCAGGCATGGACCTTGTTACAGTTGAGAAACATATTATTCTCCCCAACACATATGTCACACACACACACACACAAAAACCACATATATTGCACACATAGATACACATACACACATATCTACACAGAAGTTGAGGGGCTGAGAAGGTACTTAATAAAACATTTTGTCAATACTGAAAGGCAGAGCTCAGAGGATGTGAGAGCAGTGAATCATGATGCAAACAAGGTAGAGAATAAAAGCCCCCTACATGGGCCAGATGTTCTGAAAGGTGGAAAGGACAGTCCAGTTCTCCGGTTTTCAATGCCACCAGGATCATAGCTGCATATTGAGTGGCTATAAATAACAAGGTAGCTCCCTCAAGATGGAAACACTCCTGTGGAAACCTCCAAGACCTAGAAATATGTTCCTATGGACCACTGCCCTGCCAACTAAGCCAGAGTGCTTGTGTTAATCCTTATTCAACAAACACCAAATGTTTGTTTATCTTCGCTTCTACCCCCCAATCCTCCCATGAAACTGAGGTTTCCAAGCTGTGTTCAATAAGATCAAGGTGGGTAGGTACCGAGTAGAGGATTGATTAAGGCGGTTTGAGCAGGTGAAGTTGTGGGTCTTCCATCATGTTTCCCTCATTCCAGCAAAACATCTTTTAATTTGTCTAGATATTGATATGCTGCCCAATATTTTGTTTTTTTAAAAGTGTGATGCTAAAATTAATTTTGAAACATCTGTGCTGGTAGATGCCGAGGAGAAATGGATTAATCAGATACAGTAAACACTATTGATTTTAGTGCCTTAAAATTTAAAGGGATTATTAACATGATTTTCAAATTGCCAGCTGAGTCACACCCTGGAAACAACCATATCTGTTGCCTAAAATAAGGTTGGCTGATGCTGAAGCAGACAGTTGGTATTCCTTGATTTAGCTCTTAGACTTCCTTTTTCTTCAGTTTTCTGGCTCTATTCCTTCTTGGTGGTTACCTCGCTAGTAACCTTGTTTCTCTAGATTTGGGATATGGCTCTGCCCCAGGCTCCATGAGTCTACAAAAGATAACCTAATAAACTGCTACACATTCTTTTCAAGTGTTTAAAATTGGTCCTGTTTTTCCCTTGAATAGAAAATGCAAACATATTGCACAATCAAAAAAGTTTCAAGACGAAATAAAATAAAAAAATCAAATCTCCTTCTCAACCGGATCTCTCAGCAAGTGAGTTTCCTTCTCCTATTCTAATCAGATTTTTGTCTTTTTGTGCAGCAAAGGTGCTCTCTGCATGTGCACAGGTGGACATGCTTATGCTCTTTTTCTCCTTTTAACAAATACCCAACAAACTCTTTGGTACTTTTTTCTGGTCACTTAGCATATAGTTTGATGATTATTTTATATTCACGTATAATGGTGTCCCTCATTCTTTTTTAAAAAGCAAGGTCTTCTGTTATATAAATGTTACATACTATTATTTAAGATGTTGTGAAATGACAATGCTACAATGAATAAATATATGCATATATTATACAAGCATACCCATAGAACAGATTTCTAGAAGTGGAATTGTTGATTCTCTATCAAACTTCTATAGATATTTGCCAAATAATTTTCATAAAAGAAGAATAATTTTACATGCCCAGAAAAATACACAGTAATCTGATTAGGATAGCATCTGATTAGGATAGGTCCTAGATTTCCTTCTCCCCTACCCATAGGTATCAAAATCTGAGAATGCTCAAGCCTCATATGAAATAACATTGTATCTACATATAACCTTATGTTTCCCTATATATTATAAATCACCTCTAGATTACTTTTAATATCCAATGTAATGTAAATGCTAAACAAGTAGTTGTTATACAACACCCACATTTTAGGGACTAATGAAAAAATCTATACATGTTTATTACAGACATAACTTTCTTTTAACTAAATGTTTTCTGTCACAATTAGCTGAATTTGTAGTTGCGGATATAACTCACACAAGGAGGGTGGACAACACAAGCATTTTCCATCCCACATCAACACAATGTGTTGACAGGCACTTTAATTTGTACTAATTAATTTTTTAAAATCTATAATTTTAATTTATATTTGTCTTAATGTGAAGAGATTTGCGTGTGCACACCTTTTCACATGACTAAAGGCCATATACAATTGCATCTGTGTGACCTAAGTGTTTGGCCTCTTTTTACTTGGGTTAATGGTTCTTAGAAAATTATAGAGAACATATACCTATTAAGATAATTAATTCATTTCCTATTATTTAAAGTGCATATTTTTATTTTCTTTGTGATTTGCTCTAGTGTATTTGCTGTACAAAGTAGTTTAGAATTATTTGATAAATATCACAACTTAATCTTTCATGGCCTCTATTTTGTTCCATAATTAAATGGGACTCTGTCATTCTAATACAAGACAAATCTTTCCAAAATTTTGTTCTTGGATTTTAAGGTTTTCTTTTTATATTTAAGTCTTTAATGCATCTGAAATTTATTTTTTGTAACCTGTGAAGAAAGTATATTTTTAATTGGCTAACCAGTTGTCCTAATAAAATTTACTAACCATTGTTTCCACAAATGATTTTAAGTGCAAGCTTCATCATTCTCAAAATACCTCTCTATTATATTTCATATTTCTTTTTTTTTTTTTTTTGACAGGCACAGTGGACAGTGTGAGAGACAGAGAAAGGTCTTCCTTTACCGTTGGTTCACCCCCCAATGGTCGCTGTGGCTGGCGTGCTGCGGCCAGCACACCGCGCTGATCTGAAGCCAGGAGCCAGGCGCTTCTCCTGGTCTCCCATGCGGGTGCAGATTCCAAGGACTTGGGCCATCCTCCCTTCCTTCCCGGGCCACAGCAGAGAGCTGGCCTGGAAGAGGGGCAACTGGGATAGAATCCGGCGCCCCAACCGGGACTATAACCCGGTGTGCCAGTGCTGCAGGAAGAGGATTAGCCTATTGAGCCGTGGCACTGGCCTGTATTGCATATTTCTAAAACTTTTGAGACTATTATATTGACCTACTAATATGCTAACTTGTCGTTGTTTTAATTACATTATGTAATTTAGTATATATTAGGACATTATACATTTAAAAAAAAAATCCTAGGTTTAATAATTTTCTTGGGGCCAGTGCTATGGCGTAGCAGATAAACCCGCCATCTACAGTGTTGGTATCCCAAATGGGTGCCAGTTTGAGTTCCACCTACTCCACTTCTGATCCAGCTTCCTGCTAATGTTCCTGGGAAAGCAGTGGAAGATGACCCAAGTGCTTGGGCCCTTACACCCATGTTGGAAACTCAGATGAAGCTCCCTGCTCCTGGCTTTAGCTTGGCCCAGCCCTGACTGTTGTGGCTGTTTGAGGAGTGAACCAGTGGATGGAAGCTCTCTATTTCTACCTCTGTCTCTGTAACTTTGAATTTCCAATAAATAAATAAATCTTATTATTTTCTTTCTTTTGAAAATAAAGTTTAAAAGCATCTTCTCTAATCAATTCTTGTACATTCATTTAAATCACAGAAATGTTATGGATTGATTTAGGGAGAACTGACAAGTTTGTGATATTGAAGTTCCTAGTCAACAGTATGACCCATTTTTTTATTTTTCAAATCTTTAAAATCCTTCACCAAATTTGAATTTTCTCCTTTAGGTAGAACTTGCTCACTTCTTGGCACACAGGTTCTTGGGAAGTCTGTTCTTTTTTATTTTTAACATTACTCTGGTAACGTTTGAAGGTTTTTCTTTCATTACATGGTCTGGATATATCTATCACTTATATGATTACTTGATCACTTCTCTTAAGTATTCTAAAGTAGAAGCCATGTAATACAGTCTGGATGTGCATATGCTTCTGTGTCCATGTGTATATGTGCGTGCATTTTTGCACTTAGCATAAATTAATTTTAAAGATTTGTTTATCATTTAAAAGAGCTACAGAGGGAAAGGCAAACAGAGAAATCTTCCATATGCTGGTTCACTCTTCTGATGGACACAGGGGCCACCTCTGGGCCAAGCCAAAGCTAGGAGCCAGGAGCTTCATCCAGGCCTCCCAAATGGGTGACAGGGGCCCAAACACTTGGACCACCTTTCACTGCTTTTTCCAGGCCATTAGTAGGGAGCTAGATCAGAAGTGGAGCAGCTGGGACACGAACTCTCACCCTTATGGGACGTTGGCATTGTGGGCAGCAGTTTTACCCACTACACCACAATGCCGGCCCCCAATAAATTAATTTTAATTCCTGTTCTAGGGTGGTTTATTAGCATTTGAAGTATACATATTAGAAATGCACACTCAAGGGTATTACTTGGTCACTCCAAATATTGTCATTAAAATGTACAACAGAAGTTTTAGTGAATAGTAAGAGATATCAGAAATATGGAAGATGAATGGTGAATACTTGATAAAACTGAAAAGCTTTTAAGAAACCTCACTGGGTTAGCACAAATGAGGTAAGAGAATTCTGAGAAAACGAGCCATTTCCCACAGCTTTGTAGCAGCACCCCAGATGTGGAGTCTTCTTCATTTTATGTTTCTCCACTTCCTGAAGCTCTTCGTGGAATGATCCAACTGATTTACCCTCCCACCATAATGCCCCTGTGTCTATTGCAGGGTGACCTTTGTCAGTTCGATATTGATCAGAGGGCATATTGCTTTGAGGAATGAAAGCTAGTTACATGACCTGCTTGGTAGTAATTTGATCTTTATCAGAACTTGACCTAAGCCCTAATTTCATCATTAAATATGAAGCGGTATCGTGAACTGTCCAGGCTGATATCCTGATGATCTTGCACAAATCCACATAGGCCACATTAGGAAGACTTAATCAGACCTTGTTGCAGAAATGAGAAATGTATTTCCCAGTTTTTATTCCAAGTTCTTTCTCACGCATGTGGTAAGAATTCAAAGCAGAGGCAAAAGTAAAGTGCATAAAGGACAGCAGGATTTATTTAAAGTAAGAGAGTAAGTGTACATTCAGGTGTGAGTGTGGGCAACCCCACGAGCAGAGATCCTTACCATGAGAGGGCCAGAGAGCTGCCTATGAGGAGAAAGCATGGGAGAAGGCAGAGAGCGTGCTCCTGAGACCAGCAGTCTCCCTTTGTGGGAGGTCCCCTAACTGAATGTAAACATGGGGTGGAGTTTGGGCAGTGTTCAGTGTACCTGCTGTTTTCTGTGAGCTTCATGGCATCTCCACATGGAGCATCCCCTCCTACATCATGTGGGAGACTCAGGTGCACCATGGGAAAATGGGCGTGGTGTGCTGGTTTTCCAGGTCATTGTTCCCCAACTAACTTCCTATTCTGGGTGCCGTAATAATCTGATCATGGCAAAGCACTTGTAGCTTTCCTGGGGACCAGGAGAGCCTGGAGTCTCCTGAGGACGTGCTAGATGGCTATTTCTTACCTGTATATCTCATAGAAGCCATCTAAGAGATTTTTCCATTTCTGCCCAGGTTCAGTGAATATAGGAATCTGGGGCTGCGCCTCTCCCTTAGAATATAGCTGCAGGTGATGAAACTGGTTAAGTACAAATGAAACTAGTCCTTTAGCAATGGGGGCACCGTCACACATGCTGCACTATGGTTCACCCCTCCCCCTTATTCTGGTGTTGTCTTTTGTTCAATTACTGGCACAAGGGATAAAATGAGATATCAACTTGATTATTCTGGATTTTACTGATTGTGTAAGTACTAAAATGCCTTTTTTCTTAATTTTTAAAATCTCACTATCTCACTGAATTCTTTAAAAAAATGTTTGTGTATTCAAAAGACAGAGGGACAGAGAGTGAGAGGGAGGAAGAGAACGGAGAGATCTTCCATCTACTGGTTCATTTCTCAAATTGCATCAGTCAGGGTATAGCTGGGCTGAAGCTAGAAGACAGGAGTCAGGAACCCCATCCAGTTCTGCCATACGAGTGGCAGGGACTCAATTATTTGGGCCACCATCCGCTGCTTTCTCGGGTGCATTTAGAAGCTGGATTGGAAGGAGCAGCTGGGACCTGAACTGGCACTTGGTTACAGAATGCTGGCCTTGCCAGCAGTGATTAACCCACTACATCACAACGCCAGCCCCTGTCCTCCCTCTCCTTACTGAGCTCTTACAACATTTATAAAAAATTTTGCTTTTTCTCTCTGGTTTCCTAGTCTCTATTGCTTTGTGGTGCTACTAGACTCCATGGGAAATACTGTCTTTAACAATATTTTAATAGACTCAGCCTATATATACTGTCAAATCTCATAATTTAGAATACTAATTCTCTATAAAGTTATAGTGAACACTGATAGTAAATACTGCAATTTTGATTCTAGGGGAACTAATTTTGCATATGGATTACATTAAATAGCTACATATTATATTAGATATTTATAATTTTAGTTGTATATTTCACATATAAGTGATAATTATATATATACATAAGTACACATATATGTCACATAGATAATACTCTTAAATTCTAAAGTATACTCATCCTGATAGATTTTATTTGCTTTTATTTTCCAAAATAAAAGAAAATGAGGTTCAAAATTATTAAGTGACTTGAAATTCAGCCTGATCTTCTTGTAGTTCACTGCACTGCCCCTTTATCTCCATTTTCTTGTCATTGCTATATGAGGGCTGAAACAAAACACAGAGTGTTACCTTGTTTTCACCTCAGCTGGGGAAAAATGAGATGAGTGACCATTTTGCACATATCCTTGAAAGATCCAAAAGCACCCTAAGTATTCATTTTGAGTTACAAATAGATTTCAGTAGGTGAGCAATTTTTAAATCTTAGCATTTGTTCTGAGTCCAAATAACTTTTGGTCATCTTCACATTTGGGGGTAGTATTAAGGGCTAAAAGTTATCACGAGGAGAACCTAATTCTAGATTTAGTTAGATACACTTGGGTAATGGTGCTGCTAAAATTTACCTCCAGAATAACAAGAGCTGATTATTGAACTGTCAAGCTGAAAGTCTGAAACCAAATTGGAACATTGCATTTACTTAGTAGTGTTTTTTAATAAGAATTGAAGAAGGGGAAGGAAAGTTATCTTAAAGGACAAAAACCAGATATTGTGCATGAATGTGACTCACACTAGAAAAATACCAAAATAAATATGGCCATAAAAATAATGTTAATATCCAAGGAGGGGAAAATAGAGTGATAAATATGCACGTGACATATAAAACTGAAAGTAAAGCACTCAAGAGAAAATTTTATTCAGACTTCCAAATGAATGAAAAGTTTCTCATGGCCAATTATAGTTATAAATGACTTTGAGTATTGCTAGCTCTGCTAAATCTTGTCCCATCACTGAGTCTGCCATATACAGGCAGAGATAGTCCCTCGTGGGGTGTTGAGTACCTAGTTATACGCTTCCTGTGGGCTGATAGAAGATCTTCTTAATGGTTTGAACTCTGTGAATCTAAGAGGAGAAACTCCATCATAAACAGTTGTATGAGTTTATTTGATTAACTTCAGTCCCCAGTGCTGTGTTTAAAGACTAGGATATTAAGCTGTTGGAATATAGTTAATACCAGTAGATTTTAAAGCATTTGAGATAATCAGTCATGAGCAACTACTCACTTGAAGCTTTAGTTAGCCAAAAGGCAACATGAAAATACCTGGACAATATTATGACCAATTCAAGAAATTTCTGTTACTTCTCTCCCATCATTTTCTCAAGGAGTGTATTATAGTAAATGAGAACAGTAGTCACCCTAGTTCCTAACTCTGCAACCATGTACCACTAGCAATTATAGTCAATTTAGTGCCTAAGAGACACCCTGTATTCTTGCATTTTAATATACTTAAGTAGAGATGAGGACTCATGAAAACAGTAAGATGATCAACAATATGCTTTCAGTCATATTAAGAGACATAAACAATAGTGCTTTCAAACTGAATATTAGACTTTGTGCAGCAATGTTGTAGAGTTAGGTTGGAAAACATTTTCTGAAAAAATGGAGCATGTTTATTAACAGTGATTGTATGTATTGGTGGTCTACAGTGTGACATTTCAATTCATGGCTAGAAAGTATATTGATCAAGACAGGTTAGTAAACATTTCCCCTTCTTTGAGATTACTTTGTGATTGAATAGTTGGGTGTCTTTCTTCTATTTGCTTATAAAACTAGATTATTGTGAAATATAGTATCCCCACTATATTTCTTCAGTCTAGCTCTGACTTGCTACACATTATCCAAACTCCCTATCCCACTCAACCACTACTAATTATTATACTGTGTTCAGATAGTTTTTCACTAGATTTCACATGAGGGAGAAGATATGATATTTGCCTTTCTGTGTTTGACTTATTTCAGTTAGCACAATGCCCTTCAATTCTATACACTTTGGTGCAAATGACATGATTTCATTCACTTCATAAAAGTGAATTTTACTCAACCTTAAGTTGAGTAATATTCCATTGTATAAACACACATTTTCTTTATCCAATTATCTGATGATGGATGCCTGGGTTGATTTTATACCTTGGTTACTCTGAACCACGCTGTAATAAGCTTGTTGGAGCAGTTATCTCTTTGATAAAATAATTTCATATTTTCTGGATATACACAGTAGTAGGCTTGCAAGATTATATAGCAGTTACTTTTCTATTTTTAAAAGAAATCTCCATAGTGTTTTCCATAGTAGATATACACATTTAAATTCTCACAGTTTATTATAATTTCCCTTTGTCTACATATTCACTAGCATTGATTACTTTCTGTCTTGTGATAATAGTCATTTTTAACAGGGATAAGCAAATACTGTGGTTTGATTTGCGTTTCTCAAAATGCCTAGTGATAATGAGGATTTTTTCGCATATTTGTTGGTCAGTTGTTTCTTTTCTTGAGAGCTGTCTGTCCATGTCCTTTGCCCATTTCTTAACTGGATTAATTGTTTTCATGTTGTTGAGTTTTTGTTTTTGTTTTTTAAGTTTCTAATATATTCAGGATACTAATCCTTTGAATAAGATAATTGCAAATATTTTCTCCCATTCTGTCGAATGTGTATTCAATCTATTGATTGTTTCCTTTGTAGCACAGAAGCTTCTGCGTTTGATATAATCTCATTTGTCTACTTTTGTTTTCTGGCCTGATATTTTGGTATTTAATCCCAAAAAATCATCATCTACACCAAATTCTTTTAAATATTTCCCCTATGTTTTCTTCTAGCAATTTCCTAGTTTCAGGTTTTACATTTAGCTCTCTGATCTATTTTGAGTTAATCTTTTTGTAAGATGAATGGTAAGAATTTAATTTCATTATTTCACTTATGTTGGCCCAATTTTTCCAGCATTGTGTATCAAAAATACTATTCTTTCTCCAATGCATGATTTTGGCATGTTTATTTAAAAAACCAGTTGATTAAGCCTACACGCATTTACGTCTGACTTCTCTCTTCTGTTCTATTAGTTTATGTATCAATTTTTATAATGTAATATCAAGCACATTTATTTATATATGGCTTTGTAATATGCTTTAAAATCAAGTTTTGTGATACCTCCAGCATTTTTATTTATTGCTCAAGATCACTTTGACTATTATGAATCTTTTGTAGTTCTGCAGGAATTTTATGATTGTTTTTACTAATTCTGAAAATAATGACATGGGCATTTTCATAGGGATTGTATTGATTTTATAGATGCTTTATGTAGTATGGACTTTTTAACAATGTTAATTCTACCAATCCATGAAAAGGAATATACTTCCATCTTGTGGGGGTGCATCATCGATGTCTCATTCATCAGCATTTTATAATTTTCATTGTAGACTTCATTCACTTCTTCAGTTAGATTTTTTTCCAAATATTTAATATTTGGACAGCCACTGTGAATGAGACTGCTTTCTTGATTTCCCTTTCTGCAAGATCACTACTGGTGCATAAAAATGCTACTGCTTCTCTATGTTGATTATGTATCTTGTGATTTCACTAAATTGTTTTATCAGCTCTGACATTTTTTGGTGGAGTGTTTAAGGTTTTCTACATACAAAACCATGTCATCTGTGACCATGGATATTTTGCCTTCCCCTTTTTAATTTTCATGCCCTTAAATGCTTTAATTCCACTGACTGCTATTGCTAATACTGCCAATACTATATTGAATAAGAGTAATCAAAGTAGACATCCTTGTGTTGTTCCAGAACTAAGGGGAAATGATTTTATTTTTCCCCATTCAGTATGATATATTCATCATGCATAGCCTTTATAAATTTGAGATATGTTCCTTCTATAGCTAATTTGTTGAGTTTTTAATCATGAAGTAATATTGAATCATATCAAATGTTTTTCTACATCTATTAAATGATCACATTATTTTTGTTCTTTATTCTGTTTACATGATTTTTATATTTATTGATGTATTTCTGGAATTGGTTTGCTAATATTTTGTTTTGAGAATTTTTGCATCTATGTCCATAGAGGATATTGGTCTCTAGTTTTATTTTTCTTTTGTGTCTTTGCTTTTGGTAACAGAGTAATGATGATGTCATTAAAAGACTTTGGCAATATTTAATTCTTTTAAGAACTTGGAATAGTTTGAAAAGTATTGGAGTTAGTTCCTCTTTAAATGTTTTTGTTGAATTCAGTTGTAAAGCCATCAGATCCTGGACTTTTCTTTGATGAGAGACTTTAATTACTGCTTCAATTTCATCACTTGTTATTTGTCTGTTTAGATTTTCAGTATCTTCTAAATCTGTAAAGAATGTCATGGCATTTTGATTGGGATCACATTGAATCTGTAAATTGCTTAGGGGAGTATGGACATTTTGATAATATTAATTCTTCCAATCCATGAATATGGAAGCTTTTCCATTTTTTGTGTATGTGTCTTCTTCTATTACTTTCTTCGATGTTCATTGTAGAGATCTTCTGCCTCCTTGGTTAAATTTATTCCAAGGTATTTATGTTTTTTGTGAATGGGACTGATTTTACAAGGTCTTTCTCTGTCATGGTATTCTCTGTGTTTACAAAAGTTACTGATTTTTGTGTGTTGATTTTATATCCTGCAACTTCAAAAAACTCTCTTATGGGTCCCAGGAGTCTCTTAGTGGAGACTTTTGGTTACCCTGTATATTTATATAATCATGTTATCTGTAAAGTAGACATTTTGACTTCCTCCTTTCCAATTTGTAGCCCTTTTGATCTCTCTCTCTCTCTCTCTCTTTTCTGCATAATCACTCCATCTAAAACTACCAGCACTATATCAAATAGAAATTGTGAAAGTGGAATCCTTGCCTGAGTCTGGATCTTAATGAAAATGATTCTGACTTTTCCTAATTCAATATGATGCTGGCAGTGGGTTTGTCATATATTTCCTTATTGTGTTAAGGAATGTTCCTTCTGTACCTAACTTCCTTAAGGTTTGCTTTTTTTTTTTTTCATGAAAGGATGTTTTATCAAGTGCTTTCTCTGCATTTATTGATAATCCTATCATTTTTATTCTTCTGCTTTTTAATATTATGCATCACATTTATTGTCTTGTGTATGTTGAACCATCCCTACATACCAGGAATAAATCCTACTTTTTGCATCTATGTTCCTCAAGAGATACCATTTTTTTGTTTTTTTCTTTGTTGTATCTTTTCTGGTTTTGGAATTAAGGTGATGTTCTTTGTCAGAGTAGGACTTTGGGAAGATCCCCTACCTTTCAATTGCTTTGAATAGTTTGAGAAGAATTGAAATTAGTTCTTCTTTCAAAGTTGGGGAAAATTCAACAGTGAAGCTGTCCAGTCCTGAGCATTTCTTTGTTGGGAGGCTCTTTGTTACTGATTCAGTCTCTGTCTTGTTTATTGGTCTATTTGGGTTCTCTGTGTTTTCATGAATCAATTTTGGTAAATTGTATGTGTCCAGGATCTATTCATTTCTTCTAGAGTCTCCGGTTTGTTGGTGTACAATTGTTTGTAGTAATTCCCCCTGATTGTTTTTATTTCTCTGGTATCAGTTGTTATATCTCCTTTTTCATCTCTGATTACATTAATCTGGGTCTTCACCCTCATTTTTAATTAATTGCATCAATGGCATATCAATTTTATCATTTATATCCATTTTCTTTTTTTTTTGTTTCACTTTGTTTATTTCTTCTCTAATTTGAAGTCTTTCTTTCCTCCTGTAAATGTTGGGTTTGGTGTGTTGTTGTTTCTCTAAGACCTTGAGATGCATTGGTTGATCATTTACTTCATGCTTTTCCAGTTTCTTAAGGTAGTCACTAAGTGCTATAAAATTCGTGCCTAACATCACTTTTGGTGTATCCCATAAGTTCTAAAATGTTGTGTTGTCATCTTCATTCATTTTCAGGAATTTTTTATTTCCATTTTGATTTCCTCTATGATCCAGTATTCATTCAGGAGTGTATTGTTCCTTTTCCATGTGGTTGCATGTTTTCTGGAGTTTCTTAAGTTGTTCATTTCCAACTTCATCCCACTGTGGTAATAAAAGATAGATGGTATGATTACAATTTTTTTTAATTTGCTGACACTTCCTTTATGGGCTAACATATGATCTATCCTAGAGAAAGTTCCATGTACTGATGAAAAATTGTATATCTTGTATATCCTGCAACTGTGCAATGAAATGTTCTATAGATATCAGTTAGGTCCATTTGGTTCATAGCGTAGATTAGCTATGTTGTTTCTTTGTTGATTTTCTGTTAAGTTTATCTTTCCATTGATGAATGAATGGGTTTTGAGTTAAAGTCTGTTTTGTCTAATATTAGCATGGCTGCACCTGCTTGATTTTGCTTTCCGTTAGCATGGAATATCTTTTTCCACCCTTTCACTTTCATTCCATGTGTATCTTTGTTGGGGAGATGTGTTTCTTGAAGGCAGCAAACAGATAGGTGTTGTTTTCTAATCCATTCATCATATCTTTTAATTGGAGAATTTAGGTCATTTACATTCAAAGTTATTGTTAAATAACAATTTGGTCCTAAAATTTTTCCATAAATATTCCTATTGTTTACTTTGGATTTCCTTTGTACTTTTACTAGGAGATTTTCTGCCTTCACATTCTTTCATAATGAGGACTATCAATCTCTGTTTCTCTGTATAGTGTATCAATAAGTATCATTTGTAAGGCTGAACAAGTGGTGACAATTCTTTCCTTTTTTTTAAGATTTTGCTTACTTATTTATTTGAGAAACAGGGTTATAGCCGATTTCTGCTTTGTGTGGAAGGTCTTTATGTCATCTTCATTTATAAATGAGAACTTTGTTGACAGTATTCTGGATTGCAAGTTTCTTTCATTCAGGACTTGGGCTATGTCTCTCCATTCTCTCCTAGCCTGTAGGGTTTCTGATAAGAAATCAGCTGTTAGTCTAATTGAGGATTCTCTGAAAGTAAATAGGCATTTCTCTTGTATGTATTTTAGAATCTTTTTGTTTTACTGTTGAACATTTTCCTATAATATGTCATAGTGAAGATCTTTTCTGATCATGTGTACTAGGATTTCTATGTGCTTCTTGTACTTGAATGTCCCTTTCTTTCTCCAAATTATGTTTTCTAATCTTATTTCACTGAATAGGTCTTCTATTGCATTTTCTCTTTCTATGCCTTCAGGAACTCCTAAGACACACATGATTGATCATTTGATAGTATCATATAAATCTCTAACACTACTTTTGGTTTTTCTAATTTTTCTTCTTCAGGGCTGATGCTGTAGTGTAGTGGGTAAAGCTGCCACCTACAGCGTCTGCATCCCATATAGGTGACAGATCGAGTCTCAGCTCTCCATTTATGACCCAGTTCTCTGCTATGTCCTCGGAAAGCAGTAGAAAACGGCCCAATTTCTTGAGCCCCTGAATCTGTGTGGGAGACCCAGAAGAAGCTCCTGGCTTCTGGCTTGGATCAGCTCAGCTCTGGCTGTTATGGCCAGTTGGGTAGTGAATCAGTGGATGGAAGATCTCTCTCTGCCTCTCTTTCTCTCTGTGTGCAACCCTACCTTTCAAATAAATCTTTAATTTTTCTTATTTTTTTATTTTTTTGGTCTGAGATTTTTCCAAGGATTTTTCTTCTATCTAGGATATTCTTTCTTCTGCTTCATCAAGTCTGTTGTTTAGGCTTTCCAGTGTACTTTTTATTGGACATATTGAATTGTGCACTTCTAATATTCCAGTTTGATTTCTCTTCAGCATCTTTATCTCGTGACAAAACTTTTCACCCATATCATTTATGAATTTATTTATCTGATGAGTTTTTTTCTCTGTCTTTCTGAGTAATCTTATGATTATTCTTTTGAATTCATTTTCAGGCATTTTTCAATATCTTCACCTTTGTATTCTAATATTGAAGACTCATGTTCCGCTTGGGGTGTCACACTGCCTTCTTTGTTTTTGTTTTCTTGTATTTCTGCATTTCTTTTTAAGCATTTGTGGAAACACTTTTTGGTTTTCTCTTCTGATGGCTTTTATCTTTGATCTATGCCTCTGTGGCTTAGTGGGATGTCTGCTCCTTTAGTGGCTATCCAGAGGCATATGCTGGGATGGGCCTGAGAACTCTGGTCAGTGTTCAAGTGTGGGACAAGAGTCCAGTGTGACACCAAATTAGGGTGTGGTAGATCTCTGCTGTCAGCAGAAGGGAGTGTATTCTCATGTCTGTTGGGGTAATCATAGCCTCAACTCCTCTCTTCCTAGGTGAGCAATACCCACAGTGTGTACAACCCCATCCATGCAGGTGCTTGAACTACTCAAGGATCTGTGCAGTCCTCCGTGTGAGCATGGCACTGTCTGCAAACCCTCCCCAGGAGAGCTGCGAGATCTGAGCTTCTCAGGACACATTGATTCCCAGAGACCCAGCTACACCCAACACCCTATTGTTCAGTCACAGAATTCCCACAGTCTGAGCATGCAAGTCTCAGGGTACAGGGGATCCACTCTCAGTCTATGTGTCTGCCCTGTCCATGGAGCGAGCAGAGGCATTCCTAGAGCTAACTGCCTTTGCGTGTTCCGCTTTGGCAGTTTGAGCCAAGGTGCTAGGGTCAGGGTAATGAGAGTGCCTCACAGTCCTAAGTGGGTACTCAGTCCTCTGGCAACCCTCCCAGTCAGAATCAAAATCAGTGAGGATGTGGATTTTTTTTCCCTCTGATAAGATCTAGCCCTGCCGAAGGGAGCTGTCACAACCTCTACTGGCATTAAGATGGTGTTTTCTCCCTGCTGGTTACTGGGTGCCCCTTGTGTGTGGATAGGGAGACAGAAATGTGCTTTTCTTTCATAGGGCTCCACCTATGAAAGTCCAGGCTGGTCTCAAAGTCACAGAGGTCTGCAACGGTCTTCAGGCAATACCTCCAGTGGCGTGGGCTGCTTCTGTCTGCTCTCAACTTGTTCTCAGGAGCTGGCATCTCCCTAGCCCCTGCCGTGGTAGAACCAGGTGGTGTCCTTGCTCACTGCTGTGAGTTTGTCCTGTCCACACTGCTCAGCTTCTCTCTCGTTGCTGTGGAATTTCATCTGCAAACTTCTAACTCCCTCCTGGGACTTCGGTTCCTCTGCTTTCCTTTTGCTATCTTCTCATGGTCAAAATCAGCATGTCTTTTCCCTATCCAGTTATCTTGGAATTCTAGTTTTATTTATTTTTTCCCTTCATTAGTCTGGCTAAAGGATTATATATTTTATTATTCTTTTTTTGTAGAAAAAATAAAGAGCTTTTTTTTTTGGTGGAGGGGAGGAGTTGGAAGGATAGCACTGTGGCATAGCAGGTAAAGCCACTGCCTCCGGTGCCAGCATCCCATATGGGCAGAAGAGGCTCCTGGCTCCTGGCTTCAGACTGGCCCAGCTCCGATCCTTGTGGCCATTTGGGGGAATGAACTGGCAGATGCAAGACCTTTCTCTCTATCTCTCTGCCTCTGACTGTCTGTAACTCTGCCTTACAAATCAATAAATAAATCAATCTTTAAAAAAAAAAAACAGCTTTTTGTTTTGGTGACTTTTTCTTAAGTTTCAATTTTATTTGTTTTTGCTCTGATCCTAACTATTTCTTGCCTCCTACTAATTTTTGGCTTGGTTTGTTCTTATTTTTCCAATTCATTGAATGACATCATTAGTTTATTGCAATTTTTCTATTTTTAAATCTATACACTAATTGCTATAAATTTCCCTCTTCATACAGCTTTTTCTGTATTTCACAGCTTTTGATATGTTGTTTTCATTGTTTCAAGAATTGTCTTTACTTTTTCAAAAACTTCCTTAAAATCCATTGGTCATTCAGTAACATGTTCAATTTCCATGTATTTGTAAATTTTGTATTTGCTCTTGTTTTTTATTTCAAGGTTTATTCTTTTGTGATCTGAGAGAATATATGATATGACTGAATTTTTTTTTTAATTTATCAAGACTGGGTTGGTGACCTAATATATAATCTGTCCTTGTAAATCTGTGTGCTAATAAGAAAAACATATATTTTCTAGATGTTATATGAAATGTTCTGGAATATGTTAGGCTCATTTGCTCTTTCATATGGTTCAGTTCAGACAATTCTTTGTTGATCTGTCCATTGTTGACAGTGAGATGTTGAATCTCTTAAAATGGATCTTAAAAGATTCAGCATTGGAATAATAAAAATGGTCACTTGCTTAATAACCAAATTCTTAGTCATACTTAAATTCAGATTTCTGCTAAAATCTTCCCATGGGACTCCGTTCCTGATGATCATTTTCAAAGAGTCTTCTTTCAAAGCCAGAAAATGTTTTATGATGAATAGAAAAATGATCTCTAATCATGGAAGGTATTACATCAGTAGTGGAAATAGGCGTCTTGTAGTCATATGAGATAAGTGGCTTATCGTGCCTTTGCTAGAGGAATACTAGGTTAAATAAGATGGACTGTGCTGAATGTATAATACAGAACAAGAAAGGACACACAGCAGAAACTCAAAACAGAAGAACTAATGTGTCAAATGGCTGGAGACAAACACTGTTGCCATTCTAGTTCACATAAGGATGAAAATGAATCAAAAGATGAGTTATAGAATGCTTCAAACAACAAGCTAATTAGCTTTCCAATGAAGAAAAATGAACAAACTTAACTAATAGAAATATAGACAGGGGATTGGCATTGTGGCACAGTGAATTAAGCTGCCACTGTGACAACAGTATCCCTTATTAGAGTACTGGTTTGAGACCCAGCACTTTAGCTTCAGACCCAGTTTCCTGCTAATGTACCTGGAAAGGCAGCTGAAAAAGGTCAAAGTACCTGGGTTCCTGCCACCCACATGGGAGACCGGAATGGGGTTCCCGGCTCCTGGATTCAGCCTGGCCTAGCCCTGGCTTTTGCAGCCATTTGAGAAGTGAACCAGCAGAGGGAATATCACTGTGTGTGTCTGTGTGTGTATCTCTCTCTCTCTCTCTCCCTATTTCTATTGCACTCTGCCTTGCAAATAAATAAATAAAGCCTCAAAATTATAGTGTAAAGAAACACTAAAT
This sequence comes from Lepus europaeus, assembly GCF_033115175.1. Classification (NCBI taxonomy): domain Eukaryota; kingdom Metazoa; phylum Chordata; class Mammalia; order Lagomorpha; family Leporidae; genus Lepus; species Lepus europaeus. Next base: position 76,361,643 of record NC_084839.1, on the reverse strand, counting down.
GTGACCATTGTGTATTCCCATGATAATCAATAACTCACCATCCAAACAAAAGCTTTTGAAATGCATGAAAGTCTCTGAGCCCCAGATTGGAGGAATGACAAATGTTTAAATAAAGGCCAGCCAAATTTAATGAGGAAAAACATTAAGTTAATGTTTGAACTATGGGTGTGGGGGTTGGGGGTGGATATGTACCTTACAACACAAAGGGAAATATTTTTAATCTAAAACAGGCAATGAAGTATCTTTCCACTCTTTTCTGAAATGCTTTTCTCTAGGAAGCAACATGGAACTTACTGCATTCTGACAAACCAGAATTCCCCTAAGAGTGTGAGGATTTGGTTCTCCAAAAAGATTTCTAAAAATAGAGAAACCTGAGAAGAAAATTGGTAGATTCTTAAAGAGGTTCCAAGTTTCATAAAAGGTGTTTAAAATTTGGAAATAAGAAATGGAGAATATTGGGTGTTCTTGTAGTGCAGTAGTAGGTTTGCATGCTTGACTGAACTTCTCAGCTTCACTATTTTAAAACTGTCTAAATTCAGGATTCATTTGTGTCTTTTAGTCAGTAAAGCTGAAATGATTTTTGTTTAGTGGAAAACAAAACCTCAAATGTTGCAGTTTTTTTATTTTCTAAAACATTAAACTCTTCTGTATCAAATTCAATTGTCTTTTGCTAACATTCCATTATTGAATTGCCCATGAATATTAAGTGTCTTAAATTCTCATTTCAGCTGTCTTCAACGCCTTTCTCACTGCATGTATTTATTTTATATGTGCATAAGAGTCATGCTTGTACATTTTTGCATACTTTAACAAGACACTTAAAGGTGTTTATGAGATGGCAAAGCTCTCTTATTCAAAGATCAGATCTTCAGTTTAAAAACAGAGCCATGGCAGGCGCCGCGGCTCAATAGGCTAATCCTCCGCCTTGCGGCGCCAGCACACCGGGTTCTAGTCCCAGTCAGGGCGCCGGATTCTGTCCCGGTTGCCCCTCTTCCAGGCCAGCTCTCTGCTGTGGCCAGGGAGTGCAGTGGAGGACGGCCCAAGTACTTGGGTCCTGCACCCCATGGGAGACCAGGAGAAGCACCTGGCTCCTGCCATCAGATCGGCGCCATACGCCGGCTGCAGCGCGCCAGCCATGGTGGCCATTGGAGGGTGAACCAGCGGCAAAGGAAGATCTTTCTCTCTGTCTCTCTCTCTCACTGTCCACTCTGCATGTCAAAAAAAAAAAAAAAAAAAAAAAACAGAGCCACAAAGTGATACTGATTTATACTGACCAATCTTAAAAAAAAGTCGATGGATAAGGGAAAATTATATTTATTGACAGTAAGAGATATGTTGAATTCGTAATGAAATTCCTTACCACTGGCTATCAAGAAAGTCAGAAAGCCAAGCTAATCATCACAATACTCCTTAGAAAAAATTCAGAGCATTAAGAATTAGAAAATCTTGAATAAAGAATACTATGAAAATCTGGTGGAAAATCCAATGAATTGCTCATCCCAGTCTGTTGTGGTTGCTAATCTCCATTTGTCATTGATCTTTACCTTCAGGCTTATATGTAACTTGTTCTGTGTCACAGGAGGCTGGTCCCCATGGACTGAATTCCTTGGTTAGCACTTCTGTTTAATTTCGCATTGGATTCAGTCAATGGGAAGCTCCAGAAGACTGGAATAGGGGAGGAAAGAAAGGTTGGGATATTTCATCCATGCTCTGTGTCTGTTTGGTGCCAGCCACCTATTGCCCCACCCCCATAACACTGCTGCTGCTATGAGGCCCCTTCTCCAGGGCTTCACCTCTAATCAACATCCTGAGTTATTTCTTTCCCTTTACCCCACAAAGGACAGTCAAGTTAGGCTCTTGACTAGTCTCAATACCTCTTATTCATTCTCTTAAAGTAGGAACAATTCTAAATCCACAAACAAATATCTGTTCCATTAAGAACTTTGCAAATTTAAACCACTATCCTCCTTCACCAGCCCTCCACGGGCATGCCAGGATCAGATCTTCATGTGTCATCTGCTATTTTTATCATCTTTATGAGTCAAATTAGTTCTATCTTTGCCTCGTACATTCACTCCCATGATCACAATGTGCTCCTTCAAGTCACACATTCAGTTGAATTTGATGCCTCCAATAAATTCCCCATTCTTTAATGCCCATCTATTGTATCTTCCTGAAACGCACTTTCTTTCTATTTTTTTTTTTTGCCCACCTGGAAAGGACCAGTCATTGTTTTATATCAGTCTGCCAAGCATTCATTTTCAAAGACAGCATGGTCTATCATGCAAGAAAAACAGAGGGGGAGGGATTTTAATATTTATACCTAAAGACCAAAGGAATCCTTGAATCTCAACTCATTATGAAATTCAGTGATAAATAATATAGCTCTCAAACACAATACTGTCTATATCTCTTGCTTCCTTCCAAACATCAAATATTGCTAATCAACATTATTTGTAGTACACCTGCTAGATCTCACATACATTGTACAAAAATAGCATCTTTAGATATAAACAAAGCCCAAAGTTTTGCCATGGCAACCTTCTCTTGTAATGGTTCTGTAAACTTAATCTTGTGCCACAAATCTCAGTGTACCTAATCTTCCCTCAGACTCCTATTAGAATTCACCCTTCTATATTCACTTTTTCTATTTGTACTTTTCCTACCTAATAAACAATTCCAAAGCCTCTTATCTAAAAAATTCATATCCTTAGACAATAAAGGCAACTCTAAAATATCCTTGCTGTATTGAAAATTATTGCTGCTTAGACACTTGGTATTGTATGATATGTTCTGGGTCTCTGCCCATCTTGTTGATACTTCAGCTGGAGACTCCTTCAAAACTAACCTTCCCTTCCCTTCCTGTCCCTTTCCCTTCCCTTCCCTTCCCTTCCTGTCCCTTCCCCTCCCCTCCCCTCCCCTCCCCTCCCCTCCCTTCCCCTCCCCTTCCTTTCCCTTCCTTCTCCTCCCCTCCCCTCCCCTCCCCTACCCTTCCCTCTCTTCCCCTCCCCTCCCCTTCCTTTCCCTTCCTTCTCCTCCCCTCCCCTTCCTTACCACCTCTCCCTTCCCCTCCCTTCCCCTCTCCTCTCCTCCCCTCCCCTCCCTTCCCCTCCCCTCTCCTCTTCTCTCCTCTCCTTTCCTTTTCTGGATTTATTGTGTTTATTTGAAAGTCAGAGTTACAGAGAGAGAGAGAGAGAGAGAGAGAGAGAATTTCCTTGCCTGGTTCACTCTCCAAGTAGCTGCAATAGCCAGGACTGAACCAGTCTAAAGCCAGGAGCCAAGAATTTTCTCCAAGTCTCATATGTGTGTGTAGGAGCCCAAGAACTCAAGCCATCCTCCACTGCTTTTTTCCAGGCACATTAGCTGGGAGCTGGATTGGAAATGGAGCAGCTGCAATTAAAACTGGCACCCATATGAGATGCTGGCATTGCTGATGGCAACTTAATCAATCTTGCCACAATGCAAGTCCATCAACACTCAAATTTCACGAACCAGCCTGAATATGTCATTCTTTTTAAGTCCCATCTTGATTCCAAATAGTGTTTATTTCTTCTCTGTGTCAAATACATTTTGTAAGTGCCTCTATCCTAATTTTTTTTTTCCCCATGGCACTGCCATTGTATGTTTGCACATAATGTCCCTCTTGTTGTTTTGTGAATCATTGAAGCCTAGGTCATGTCTGAGCTATCTTTGTATCTCCAGCATCTAGCATTGTGATGCCTAGCACATAACAACGTGATCAATAAGATTTTGAATAAAAATAGAAAGGGAAGGCTTGTGTTGCACTGATTAAGTTGCCATTTGCTTGGTGGCAGTCCGCTTGAATGTAAACCCTGGCCACATCAATTGAACTTGTGTTTGTTCTATGTCTCCTAGCCACAGGGATACTTTCATCTGATTGATTTTTTTGTCTTTTTCATTCCGAGCTTATTCTTGGTTTTTGATTTCCAGGGAGTAAATTTCCCTTTTGTTTTGAGGGTATAATTTTGTAGCCTCTAAATCTTAGCTTGTCAGTAGAACTCACTGGTACTTTAACATTTTGATGCTTAATTTTCTGAAGCAGGAATTGTTAGTGAATCAACATTTTATTACAAATATTTATCACCTTTAGCCAGTTCAGTTGTTCTTATGCCTCTGAGTTGAAGGAAATCCCTGATAACTCTTGTTTGTCTAAAATAACACTGTATTCTCCCAATCCCTGATTGAGTGAACATACAAATGTATTTCAACAATTTTGAGGAAAAGCAAGATTAATTAATATCTTGAGTTTATTTCGTTGCAAAACATTCTGAAATCCATACATAGTTTTTCATAACACACATTTTCTATGTATTATGAAAAATCTCTTTTGTGCCAAAATGTGTATTTTAATTTTATTTTTTCCAAAACCTTTATAAGTACACTTTTATGCTTGTATCCATAGAGATCATAAGTAGAGGCATTGCTTTATGAGGACTTTTTAATAGTGTATACAGTGCTTTATAAACTGTGAAGTGCTACATCAAGATAACAGTCAATGTTGTCAATGCAAGTGATAAATGTGGCACTTGAATTATTTTAAAAATTCATTTAAAATGAACTACCAGATGAACTACCTTCAGGGCTGCCTCTGTCCCTGTTAGTATACACTTGTACAAATCACCTGGTTGGTGTATTGTGGGTTACTGATAATAATGTGAGATTGTCTTCTAGAGAAGGTGTGAAAAAATAACTAATTAAAGAAGAATATAGAAAAATGTCAGAAGCAATGAAGCTATTATTTCTGTACATTGGTGAATTGTAGAATGGAATCTAAATAGTAGCCAATTATTGTTCTGGACATGTCAACCTTACTGCTGTAATCTTATCTATAGCATTTATTTCTTAGTACATAGGAAATAAATTATATATATTTATATAATATATATATATATATGTATTCTTTAAAATCATGTTTCTCTTGTCTCACCTCTACTGGCCATGCTACTTTTTTATCAAAGGTAACATAGAGTATTGGCACCCAGTACCCCCTCATTCTTGACATGTTCAGGAACTTTGAAATCTCCTTAAGCAGAAAGTCAGACACCTTGTTAGGCTCGGCCAGTAACAGACAGCTGAATATAACATGATGATAGCTTTAGAGAGTATGTGGTCCAGTATCAAATTAGAAGTTGTTTTCCAGGCAGACGCTGTGGTTCAACAGGTTAAGCTGCCGCCAACAATTCCAGCAATCCATATGGGCTCTGGTTCAAGCCCTAGCTGTTTCATTCTGATCAGCTCCGTGCTAATGTCCTAGGAAATGCAGCAAAAGTTGGCGCACATGCTTCAGCCCTTGCCACCCCTGTGGGAGACCCAGATGATGTTCCTGGCTCTCAATTTTGGCTGGGCTCAGCTCTGGCCTTTGCAGCTAGCTGTGGAGTGAGCCAGCAAATAGAATATCTTTGTTTCTCTCTGTCTCTCCCTCTCTCTGTAACTCTGACTTTCAAATAAATAAATCTTTAAAAGTGAAAAAGGAAAAATGTAAGCCACACACAGAAAGACAAGTGCCATAAGATCATCCCACTCATGTGGGATATAAAAATGTTAATCTCATAGAAATTGAGAATAGAATGGTGATTACCAAATTCTGTGGAGAGCAGCACAGAAAAAAGGATGAGGAAATGTTGATCAACAGGACTTAAGTGGAATGGCCATTGTGGCACAACAGGCTGTCATTTGGGATGTTTGCAACCCAAGTTTGGATGAGGGTTTGAGCCCCAGCTCCTCCACTTCTGATCCAGCTGCCTGTGATTGTGCCTAGGGAGGCAGTGGGTGATGACCCAAATACTTGGGTCCCTTCTACCAATTTGGGAAACCAGGATGGGGTTCCTGGCTTCTAGTTTCTGCCTGACCCAGCCCTGGTTGTTGCATGCATTTGGAGAGTGAACCAGCAGGTGGATGATCTTTCTCTCTTCTGTCACTCTGTGCCATTAAAACCAATAAATAAATCTTAAAAGAAAAAAGAACCCACAGCCCTGATACATTCAACAACAATAACAACAAACCATGTACTGAATTACAGTCACATAAACGTGAGAAGTTTTGGTGTTATATAGCACAGTAGCTTGACTATAGCAAAGGTTAATGTACTGTATATTTTTCTAAAAAAACTAAAAGAGAGCTTTGAATGTTTTCACCAAAAATAAATGATAAATGTTTAAGGAAATTGATATCCTTACCCTGATTTGTATATACAAGGTATACAAGTATCAAAATATCATATAGTACTCCATAAGCATGTTCAAATTTTATGTATCAATTAAAGATAAAAAATAAACAGTGTAAGGGAAATACAGTTTATAGCATCAGGCAGCCCTTTATTCATATCTCAATTCTTGGCTCAGTGTTTGCTTGGTATAGAGTCCTTTCCAGGCAGATCTCTCCTTATGCCCCCCTGTGAATGTCAGCAGTTCTTGGATTGCATCCATCCTAGTTCATAGACGGTGGGAGACAGGATGCACTGTTGCCTTCCCAGCACGACTGTGGCGATCCACTCCAATCACATGGCCCAGCTCACCTGCTTACTGAACCATGCAGACAGAAGGCACAGACTGGTTTTTCTCTGGGTCTTATACCCACAGCTACAGATGGGAAGTGGAAGAGGGGAAGAGATGCCGGGAAGACAACACCGACATGACGTCGTGGTGCCTGGTTAGTGACTCTGCTTTTCAGACATAAATTGATCAGATCATTCTAATCATTCCAATCATTCTTATTTGTACACATGAGGGAATTGGCTCTAAATTTCAAGGACATTTTTGCCACTAGAAGTGGATTATATATCCTTCATGGAACTTTCTTTTGCCACTTTCGCCTGCCTGTTTTGAATGCTGTGTCTATTCAGCAAAACTGTAGGTTCCACAGCATCGTACACATCTTGTGTCCTCAGTGAATATATCACACGGGGCTATCCATAAAATAAACATAAATATATAGTGAATTGTATAAATTATTATCAGAAGATTATTTCCCTCTACGAAGAGGTAATGTGTCTTTCTTAGTTTATTCTTCCTGTACCAAGCAGAAATATCCAAGATCTGCAATGATGTGCAATGATGTAGAGCCTGTTCTATCTGTCTGGTTTTGAATTTATCATTTGCTTTTGGGCTTTTCTTTTTTGAGAAAAAAATAAAGTCACATTTGGAATACATTCTTTGTTCTGCATGCATAATTAAAATTTTAAGAGATAGCCGTTTTCAGGAGGATTTTGTCAACTCAATTAAAATATTAATTGGCATGATTCTGTGTTTGCAGGCCTAGTACAGATTGAATTTGCAGGTAGGATCACAGATTCATTTAATGATGTAGAAATGATAAGAGTAATCACACTAGGGATTATAACTGTTTGGGAAGGAGAAATGAGCTTGTTTTAGAAAAATAAATTACTGAATCTCTATCGTTGACATTTTTTTCCTCCTCTCTCCTTCCTGCCCACACACACCTGTCAGTGACTGTGAGAATATATTTAACAAAAAGAAGCAAACTATAACATTTTCTTGTTCACATGTTACCAGCCATACACAGCCAATCTATAGGATTGTAGCATGGATGTAACCTTTGACAGATATCTTTTTTTTAAAGAAAAAATATTTATTTAGATTTTTTTTTTTAAATTTTTGACAGGCAGAGTGGACAGTAGAGGGAGATAGAGAGGTCTTCCTTTTTGCCGTTGGTTCACCCTCCAATGGCCGCTGCGGTAGGCGCGCTGCAGCCGGCGCACCACACTGATCCGATGGCAGGAGCCAGGTGCTTCGCCTGGTCTCCCATGGGGTGCAGGGCCCAAGCACTTGGGCCATCCTCCACTGCACTCCCTGGCCACAGCAGAGAGCTGGCCTGGAAGAGGGGCAACCGGGACAGGATCAGTGCCCCGACCGGGACTAGAACCCGGTGTGCCGGCGCCGCAAGGCGGAGGATTAGCCTGTTAAGCCACGGCGCCGGTTTATATTTATTTATTTGAATGACAGAGTAACAGAGAGAGAGGGACAGAAACAGAGACAGACTGATATTCCAACCACTGGTTCACTCTCCAAATGGCAACAATAGCCACGGCTGGGTCAGGCCAAAGCCGGTTAGCCATGAACTCTGTTCAGGTTTCCTGTGCATGTGGCAAGGGCCAAGGCACTTGGGCCATCTTCAACTGCTTTCCCAAGTGCATTAGCAGAGAGCTGGATTGGAAGGAGACCTGCCAGGGAAAAAAAAAAAAAAAAAAAAAAAAAAAAACCTCCATTCTGATTTGGGATGCCTGCCATGCAGACCAGATTTAACCTCTCTGCCACAACACCTGGAGCTGTTAAACATGGATAACCTGGGGAAAACTCCGGAAGTACCATAGCTTCCCAGATCCATGCTTCCTGGACCCTTATGCTCCAGTTACGCCGACCTTTCAGTGTGTGCAGTACATCTCAGGGTCATTATGTGGCCTGCCCTTTGCCTGCAATGTTCCTGGTCTTTCTTTCCGCATGTCCAACTCCAAGTCAGGCTGCAGCTATCAAAACGAACTTCACTGGGTTAGATGCTCCTCCTGACCAATTAATCTAAAATAAGCCGTTTTGCTGTAATACTCTATTGTTTTTTCTTCATAGCTCTTGCTCATATTTGTAATTCAATCCTTACCTGTATATTTATTTAGTTGATAACTATCTGCCTTTTATACTGCTACATGACAGAAAGTAACATGTTTTGTTCACAATTGTGCATGTTATAAAATAGTTCTTGGTTATAGCAGGCACGTAACAATGATTAGTGTTTTAAAAAAATATGGCTTTCAATCTCTTGCCAAATCTAAGGCTGACTGTGGTAGAGCTTCCACAGGTAAGTGTCAATAATCTTTTCCTGCCCTCTGTGGACCTCCTGTTTCATCCATTAAGGAATGAAGGAAGAGGCATTTGGTGCCATGGATTAAGGAGCTGCATGGGATGCATGTATCCAATACTGGGTGCCTGCATTCAAGTCCTAGCTCCACTTCAGATTCAAGCTTCCTACTGATGGATACCCTGGGAGGCAGCCAATGATGGCTCAAGTACTTGGGTCCTTGCCACCTACAAGGGAAGCCCAAATGGAATTCTAAACTCCTGCCTTCAGGATAGCCCTGGCTACTGATGGTTTCTGGGGAGTAAACCAATGAATGGGAACTTTCTCTTTCTGTCTTCTGTCTCTGTCTACCTCTGTTCCTTTGCCTTTCAATAAATAAAAGGTTTTTAAAAAAAAAAAAAAAAAAAAAAAAAAAAACAATGACTGAGCCGGTGCCACGGCTCAATAGGCTAATCCTCCACCTTGCGGTACTGGCACACTGGGTTCTAGTCCCAGTCGGGGCACCGACTCTGTCCCGGTTGCCCCTCTTCCAGGCCAGCTCTCTGCTGTGGCCAGGGAGTGCAGTGGAGGATGGCCCAAGTGCTTGGGCCCTGCACCCCATGGGAGACCAGGAGAAGCACCTGACTCCTGCCTTCGGATCAGCACGGTGCGCTGGCCGCAGCGGCTATTGGAAGGTGAACCAATGGCAAAGGAAGACATTTCTCTCTGTCTCTCTTTCTCTCACTGTCCACTCTGCCTGTCAAAAATAAATAAATAAATAAACAAACAAATAATGAGTGAAATATATTTTTCCTTCTCTTGAACCAGGGATGGCCCTGAAACTTGGCTTGTTAAAAAGAATGTGGAGTAAGTGGTATTATGCCAGTTCCAGGCCTAGATTTCAAGAGGTCTGACATCTTTCTCCTCTGCTTTCTTGGAAGGCAGCCACATACTGAAAAGATCAGGAAAGACTATCAAATAACTAAGCATTACCTAAGAAAGGCTGACAGATTGCGGCAGAGGCAACCTGGAGGAGTACTGGGAGACCAAACATGATAGGGCAACTTTCTTGGACCTTCCAGACCAACTTAACTGCTAGCTAAAAGCAACCAAGATAATGGCCCCAGCCAGTGCCAAGTGGAATAGAAGAACTTCCCTGCTGAACTCTGCTTGAATTCCCAACAGCAGAACTGTAAGAAATAATGAACTATTTTTACATGACAATGCAAAACCAAAACCTACCACCGTGAATTTCAAAGAAATTTGGATAACTTTCCCTAAGCCACATAACTAGTAAAAGGGAGAATCCAAATAGTGTTTATTTAAAAAAAAAAAAAATTTCAGTCCAGGATTCTTTTTTAATATCCCGTGTTCTTTACTGCCAGTCACATAAATTCTTCAACAGCTACCATATTGGAAATACTTGTTGTATTTTATAAAACACAAGCCATCACAACAGGTTGATTGAAATGAATTATGAAATGAAGAAATCAATAGACTGGGTATCAGAAGACTGGAGTAAGGAACCTCATTTACTGCCCTTCCACTCTGAGCATAGCCATTTTATCTATAAAGCAAGAATAATGGGACTCACGTTCCAGGGTTGTAATGAACTTCAGGTAGGATCATGTAGTTTAAAGCCCTTTGCACAATGTAAAGAATAATAGATATGTAAGCAAATGTAAATCCTGAAATTTTACAATCTAGTTCAGAATGCTTTGAATTATTTAAAGATTTACCCATTTTGCAATTTCCATTAACTTTTGGGGTATGATGATTATACTTAATCATTAGAATGAGAACAGCTCCATTTCAATTTTGATTCCAGAGGAAATGAATGCTTTAAGGAAGAAACAAATTATTTATTAGAGTTTTAGTAATAAACAAAAATAATCTGATATTTGATAAAATATAGTGCAATTCATGGAATTCTGAAAGTTACCCAACACTAGGAAGGTCCCCCATTCTCCACATGCCATGGGCTCAGCAATGAAATCCATAAGCCATTAGGAAAGCACCCTCATCTAGTCACATTCCTCCAACTGGTTGACAAGGGGCACAGTCATCCATTAGTGAAACAACTGGTAAGAGATTATGGAAAGAGGACTAATATAAAGTACTAGCTACTTAAAAAAAAAAAAGACCAATTTTCAAGTTCTTGGGTGATGGGAAGAAAATGAAGAGAAGGTAGAAACAGTTGGAAGAAAAAATATTTTAACTAGCTTCATATTTTGGCAGGCATCAGAGTATTTCATAGGATAATTGGATGATAATAACCAATGCTAAATTCTTGATAGTCATTGGCTCATTGGCTTCATTTAACTTAGTCTGACTGTCCAAACATTTCCACATGACCGTTTGGTGATCTCTGCTTACCTTAAAAACAACATACAAGTTGGAAGGCAGTGCTAATCAATTTCACTGATAACAAAACCAGAGAATTGGAAAATAGTTGTGGCTGACCTTGACACTTTGCCTGCAGATTTGTGGACTGCAAAATAATGGCAGCAGCCGTGATAGACTTACTCGTCTTCCAGGATATGAATCTCTGTAGATTTTGTACCCTGCAGCCATAGATCATTTCTGAAACCAAACTAATCCTGTTACTCTTACTCCTGTCAGCTCAATGAGTAGTTCATCTTCCTCCATAACATTAAGGGAGAGAAATCTTCTAGAAGGGCAGGAAACAATTTAAACTCAGTGACACCTAAGAGAAGAAAAACAAATAGACTCTAACCCTTCTAGACTGCAGCCCCAAGAGGAGGATGAAGTCAAAATTAAAACAAAAAACTTCAAGCCATCATTCATCTTATAACTATATTTCAAAGAAGGATTTCAAGAGGGGGATGAAATCCTGTAAGACACAGGATCACATCCAAACCAAAATGTTATTTATTCTACTCTGTTACGGGTAGATATATAATTGAATTACTGACCTCTTGTCAATCAGGTCATTTAATATCTGAAAAGTGAGAACAGTTCTGTGGTTTCCAAATTTCTAATACTCAGAGGTATCAAAGGATCTTGTGGGAAATCCAAATTGGAGATCTCCAACCCTGGTGTTTTGATTAGTTGGCAGGTAAACCACTAGACTACAAGACCATGAAGTCTTATCAGAACTCTCCAACACTATGAATAATACTCATTGGATATACAGCCCATTATCCTACACAGAAAACCAAACATTTAGGGAATAAAATCAGAGGAGAAAAAAATCTCAATTTTTTATATCTTCCATTTATTCTGGAAGAACGGCAATAATTCAAAAATCATAGTGGAATTTCAAAATTCAGTGTTTACTAGGACACTGTCCTACTGGCTTTTCACAGTGTGGTTTACACTAGGAAGCTTCTGCCAGAAAGTAGTGAATCCAAGATCTAGTTAAGTCCTTCTCCCTTTGCCAAGCTATTACATTACCCTGAAGCAGCCTGTAGAGCACACTGTCTGAGAATGTGGAGAACACTGGTCAAAATTCTTAGGTTTCCAACACAACTTCTACCTTAATGTCACCTCCCACCTCCTACTGCCCTTGCCAAACCTTCCAAGAACTGGAACTGCTACAACTTCTGTGGCTGCTATTCCCGCCAGCTGGCAATCCACTGGGGGAGATAACGTAAAGAAAAAATAACTTCCATTCTACCAAAAAAAAAAAAAAATGGGGAAGAGGAAGACAAATCTGAATCAGAGAGAATAAAACCCAAATTCAGTACAACAATTGCCCTCAGGTGTGTTTACTGGTACTATTCAAATGTTTGTGTCTTCACAGCACGAAGTTTATTTGGGTATAGCTATTGTTCATCATGCATGCTCTCTGCTTTGCCTTATTGCAAGCAATAGCACTCTTGAATCTAGTGATTTTAAGGTTTCTTTTTTTTCTTTGTTTTGTTTTCTTGAGTTAAATTAACTCACATTAAAGCACCACAGAGTTAATATTTTACCTTAATTCCGTAAGTAATCTCTATTTAATAAACGATCTAGCATGCGAAATATTTAACCTAAAAGAGAATCTGTTAAGTTTATCTCAGTAGATGAGATATTTTGGAAAATGTCTCCATACTAAGTGTGCAATATAATTTTCCCTACATACCACAAAAGGAAACTCATTGTTGGTTTATACACAAAATCACATTGGTAATGCAAGTTTTTAATCTTATTCACCAAGAACTGCAATCTCATACTTATAGAATATTTTGAACCCTGCTCTTAGAAACTGCCTGAAATGATTTACGGAAAACTTAAATATGGAAAAAAAATCTTTCTGAGTTATCAGACTAGATGATAGTGAACTACATGTTATAAGATAGGAACTCTGAGGCGTATAGAGTAGATGGGAACAAACTGAGATAGAAGTCACCTGTGGATTAATTTATAGCTCCTTTTCCTAAGGATGAATCATTTTGTTGTGGAAATTAAAGTATTGAAGTACAAGATCCACAAGCAAGGGCAGAGCACAAAGGAAGAGAAATGAGTCTCACTCTGTTTGGGCAGTGTCCATTATCTAACAAGAATCAAGAACATCCCCAGACATTATTAGTCAGGGTACAAGAGTAAATGCTAGATTAATAAAATGCTTCAAGTGATACTTGACTTAATGTCTCAACAGGGTGAATATGTATATAACTTGTGACATGAAATAAGCTACTTTTTTTTTTTTTTTAATCTGGCCCCTAAACTTCCCTCTTAATACTGCTTTTGTGTATCCCATAAGTTTTGATATGTTGTGTTGTCATCTTCCTTTGTTTCCAGAAATTTTTTGATTTACTTCTGTGACCCAGTGTTCATTCAAGAGCATGTTGTTCAGTCTTTGTGTTTGCATATGTTCTAGAGATTCTTGAGTTGCTGATTTTCAACTTCACTTCATTGTGGTTTCAGAAGATGGATGGTATGATTTCAGTTTTTTTGAATTTGCTGAGACTTGCTTTATGGCCTAGTGTGTGGTCTATCATAGAGAATGTTCTATGCACTGTGTATTCTGCAACTGTAGACTTCTCATCCTACAGTTAGGTCCATTTGTCCTATAGTGTGGATTAACTCTGTTTCTGAGCTGATTGTCTGATCTGTCCATTGCTGAAAGTGGTGTATTGAATTCCCCCATTACTGTTGTATTGGAGTCTATGTCTCCCTTTATATCTCTTAACATTTCTTTTAAATAGCCAGGTACCCTGTAATTAGGTACATTTATGTTTATAATAGTTACATCTTTCTGTTGAACTGATCCCTTAATCATTACATAGTTCCCTTCTTTGTCTCTTTTAACAGGTCTTGTGTTAATGTCTATTTTGTCTGATATTAGGATGGCTACACCAGCACTTTCTTGGTTTCTGATGGCCCAGAATATCTTTTTCCATCCTTTTCTTTCAAGTCTGCATGTATTTTTGTTGGTGAGATGTGTTTCTTATAGGCAGAAAATAGCTGGGTTTTGTATCTTTTTTTTTTTTTTTAAACTTTTATTTAATGAATATAAATTTCCAAAGTATAGCTTGTGGGTTACAATGGCTTCCCCCCTCCCATAACTTCCCTCCCGCCCGCAACCCTCCCCCCTCCCGCTCCCTTTCCCCTTCCATTCATGTAAAGATTCATTTTCAATTCTCTTTGTATACAGAAGATCAATTTAGTATATATTAGGTAAAGGTTTCAACATTTTGCCCATATAGCAACATCGAGTGAAAAAACTACCATTGGATTACTAATTATAGCATTAAATAGCAATGTACAGCACATTAAAGACAGAGATCCTACATATTTTTTTTTCAAATTAATTAATTTTCTATGCCATTTCCATTTTAACACCAGGTTGTTTTTTTTTTTTTCATTTCCAATTCTCTTTATATACAGAAGATCACTTCAGTATATAATTAGCAAAGACCTCATCAGTCTGCGCCCACACAGAAACGCAAAGTATAAAAATACTGTTTCAGTACCAGTCATAGCATCACTTGGCTTTAGACGACACATTAGGGACAGATCCCGCATGGGGTGTAAGTACACAGTGACTCCTGTTGCTGACTTAACAATTTGACACTCCTGTTCATGGCGTCAGTAATCTCCCTAGGCTCTAGTCATGAGTTGCCAGGGCTATGGAAGCCTTTAGAGTTCGCTGACTTTGGTCTTATTCAGATAGGGTCATAGTCAAAGTGGAGGAGATGAACAATTTGGAACATGCTCAATCGGACTGGCCGCAAATGGTGGAGTTAGAAATGTGCAGGGGATTCCAACACAATTCCATCAAGATGGCATGTACCAATGCCATCGCACTAGTCCAAGTGATCAATTTCAGCTCACAATTGATAGCTCTGATAGGTCTAAGAGTCAAAGAGATCACACAAACAAGACAAGTATCTGCTAATACTAACTGATAGAATCAAAAAGGGAGAGAAAGATCCAACATGGGAAGTGGGATACACAGCAGACTCATAGGATGGCAGATGTCCTAAACAACACTCCGGCCTCAGAATCAGCCCTCAAGGCATTCAGATCTGGCTGAAGAGCCCATGAGAGTATAGCAGGCATGGAAAGCCAAGATATCATGGGAAAAAAAAAAAAAGACCTAAATGAATGATCTCTGTGAGTGAGATCCCAGTGGAAAGAACGGGGCCATCAAAGAAGGAGATACCCTTCTCCGAAGGGAGGAGAGAACCTCCACTTTGAAATAAGCTACTTTTGATAATAAAAGTGGTCTTTATCAGGGCTGGCGCTGTGGCACAGCAGGTTAAAGCCCTGGCCTGAAGCTCCAGCATCCCATATGGGCGCCGGTTCCAGACCCAGCTGCTCCACTTCCAGTCCAGCTCTCTGCTATAGCCTGGGAAAGCAGTAGAAGAGGGCCCAAGTCCTTGGACCCCTGCACCCACGTGGGAGACCAGGAAGAGGCTCCTGGCTCCTGGGTTCAGATGGGTGCAGCTCTGGCCATTGAAGCCATCTGGGGAGTGAACCAGAGAAGGAAGACCTCTCTCTCTGTCTCTCCTTCTCTCTGTGTGTAACTCTGACTTTCAAATAAATAAATAAATCTTAAAAAAAGTGGGCTTTATTTATACTTATACCACATACACACACACAAAGAAATTCCCTCTAGGAGTGTTCTGAGCAAATCTGTATATTCAGTCACTCCTACTTCTAAATAAAGTGATAGTAACTTGTGAATAATAATTAGGATTTTCCTTAGCTTAAGGGAAGACTTGTGAAGTTTAAAGGAAATTTTCACATTTGGAAAAGCAAGAGCACAAGACAAATTGTCAAGGGTTTTAATAGTCATAATGGAGGGCTAGTGCCGCGGCTCACTTGGCTAATCCTCTGCCTGTGGCGCTGGCACCCCAGGTTCTAGTCCCGGTTGGGGCGCCAGATTCTGTCCCGGTTGCTCCTCTTCCAGTCCAGCTCTCTGCTGTGGCCCGGGAAGGCAGTGGAGGATGACCCAAGTGCTTGGGCCCTGTACCCGCATGGGAGACCAAGAGGAAGCACCTGGCTCCTGGCTTTGGATCGGCACGGTGAGCCGGCCGCGGCGGCCATTAGAGGGTGAACCAACAGCAAAAGGAAGACCTTTCTGTCTCTCTCTGTCACTGTCTACTCTGCCTGTCAAAAAATAAATAAAAATTAAAAAAAAAGTGTATGAGTGAAAGAGTGTAAAGAGGACCTGCCACACAGATGGGGTAAGGCGTTGTAGCACAATCCTGGGGAAACCTGCTTTGACTTAGGGATAAATACACAAGGGTGCAGGATGGCTGTGTGTGATGGGGAGCAAACCAAAAAATTATTTCAATTTTTCTCCCCAAGTATTGCCTTTGATTTTGTCCTATTACCCTTCCTTCCTCTGTCCCTTGCTGACACCACACACACAAATCCCTTTTTTTGCTGATAGCTCTCAGGGTTAAAACAAATTAAATCCAGCAGAGTTTAATTTAAAATATCTAACTCCCATAAAGATAAAAATTATTCTCTCCTAAACAGTTTTATAACTGTCTCAGGGATTAGGGAATGTATGTGGAGAAAGAAATAAATGTGATATGTCTATTCACTTGTCATTCATCCTCTTCTGTTGCTGCTGGATTTTTCATGACCAGGTTTGGTAGGAGGATTTTTCATTTGAAAAGACAAAAATTCATGCACTTCAGTAGTACTGAGGTGGTATTGTCAGTGTTCTTTCTGGCAGTCACTCAATTCCAAGCTGAGACTGTCCTACACAGTGCATTTGTAGTTCATACAGAAGCGTCACATGGTTTCTGAACTGTACAGTTGTTGCCTGACTTCGGAGATGAGTTTATGGTGTGAACTGTCTCAGTTCTTCTCTTTAAAATATACCCCATAATGTCATCCTTTTCAGCCCCTTTCATTCTGGCCAACCATCATGCCCAGTTGGGCATTCTTCAGGATGGTAAGATGATAGACAGCCTCTGTGAAAAATAGATTCTTCAATTACCAAATGATTGGAAAGCAGTGTGTGCTTTTGCCTTCTTTCAAGTCTCTTCTCCCTGACCTATTACAGATGGAACCAGACCTTTAATGACATGGACAAAGAACAATGCCTTTGCTCATTTGTCTCTCCAAATTCCAAGGATATGCGAAACAGTCTTGCATGAAGTCCTTTAGGGGCCGGTGCTGTGGTGTAGCAGGTAAAGCCACCCCCTGCAGTGCCGGCATCCCATATGGGCACCGGTTTGAGTCCCGGCTGCTCCATTTCCTATCCAGCTCTCTGCTATAGCCTGGGAAAGCAGTAGAAGATAGCCCAAGTCCTTGGGCCCCTGCATCCGTGAGGGAGACCCAGAAGAAATTCCTGGCTCCTGGCTTCAGATCAGCACAGCTCCGGCCTTTGCGGCTAATTGGGAAGTGAACCAGCAGATGGAAGACCTCTCTCTCTCTCTCTCTCTCTCTCTCTCTCTCTCTGCCTCGCCTTCTCTCTCTGTTTAACTCTGACTTTCAAATAAATAAATAAATCTGAAGAAAAAAAAAAAGAAGTCCTTTAACACAGGGTGAGTCAATTAGTTTCAGTTTCCAGAAACCCACCATCTTTCTAAGCATTTGCATTGGCTTCCTTCTCATTTGACTCGGGGTAGGTGAGTATATAGGATAATTCTCTTTTCCCCCAGAGATAGGGAAGGATAAAACCTAAAGCTTGCTCCCATTAATTAGGGTTATGTTGCACTATTTCAGTACTTTTGTCATCAATTTCCAGTCTCTTTGTTATCCATCTAATAAAGGCTGGATTTGGATGATTGAATAACCAACACAGAACTATCAACAGTTGTCTTGGTTTCTTGTTGTCTTGGTTTCTTGTTGTTTCTTGTCATCACAAATACAGCAGCTTAAAACTATACCTAGTTATTATCTCACAATTTCTTGTAGTTCAGATATCCAGGCATGGCCTGGCTGTGTCCTTGACTCAGAGTCTCATAGGGCTGTTTTCTAATCTGAAAACTCACTTAGGAAAGGCTCTTTTGTCATGCCCATGCAGACAGCTAGAAGAATTCATTTCCTTGTCACTATATGAGGGCCCCACAGGTTGGAAGCTGTTCTCAGATTCTATAGGTTCACCACAGTTCCCCATCACGCAACCATCCTCATAGATAGTTTTCAGTAGGATACTGTAAGGTTAACAGAAGTCTCTCTGCAGTTGAAGAAGTTGGTGTATTACAAATAGAGTCTTACCTACTTACATATAATGGACCAATGGGACATTCAATCTCTTGACAAGTAACAACCTAATCAAGAAAGTGACTTGCCATCACCTTTGTCATATCCTAGCAGTGAGAAGTAAATCACAGATTCCTTCTAAATTTAAGGGCAGGGGAACATGCAAGATCAGGCTTAACACACTGGGGGACCCGTAAGGATGTGTCTGCCAAATATTAAACTAGCCCTGCAGAGATTTATTTAGGAATTCCTTTAAAATATGTGAGTGCTATCTTTTATTGAAAGTTTGAGGTTTTGGTTTTGTAATTGTAGGCAAAATGGAAAGTGTCAGCCCACATTATATTATAAAATGACCAAAATCTAAGATTCTATGAACCATGCGTGCAAGAGATATGGAAATTGCTTATGCTTGAGAAAAATTTAGCCCACATATTACAAGTACACTTTAGAAATCAATTTACTTATGATCTTAAAGAAACTAAATATAATGCAGCTAGCACAAAACAAGGAAAATAGGAGATAAGAGAACACAACAGCAAAAATGACCCAGTTAGAGAAAGAATTTAAGGGAAGAAAATAAATGACATAGTGAAAAGTTTGAGCTATTTTTGTTGAAAAGAGACTCAAAACTGTGGAAAATACAATAATTGAAGTGGAAAGCAAGCTTATGAGCAATAGTTAACCCATTATGTTCCATTGTTCTATATGTGTGGCACCTATAAAACCTTAAATTGATCAATAAATATACCACTTATTGTGATTTTGAAGTAAATATTATCTTTTTAGAGTTCTATCTTTTGAAGAAAATGAAAGGTGGATGTTTAGAACATTTCAAAATATTTTAATTTCATTATGAAAAAATAGCATAAACTTTACTACAAAACTTACTTTTACAAAATGTTCAACTGAAAGAAAGATTATATTCATAACTGATATATAATATTAGAAAAGTACTCATAAAATATTTTCTAGAACTAGGCTCTCATTTACTTCAAGGAATGCAATTTAAAAATTTCACTATTTGAAAATAGCTGTCCTATAGGTAGAACACGGGGACAATACATACTGCAAGAGTTTTGTATAGTGCACTGCACTGCTGCCTAACACACTCTCCCTTGTTGCTGTTTGGGTTATTTGTCAACCCATTGTGACCTATGTACTTGGAAGTAAGGCAGTTCTACAGGTGCTTGAAGTGGTAGAGAATCCACAGTTAACACTTTTCTTCAACAGTCTGTTCACTGATGGGACTTGATGGTGCGCCTTTGTAGCATTGGCTTCCAAGCTGCAGGCACAATGAGGGGACGAAACAAGTGTCTTTGAAAATGACAACACTGGTGAAAACACACACATGAGGGTCATATGATTACAGATTTGATACAAATAATGAAATTTTCTCATGAAAAGGTTAGATGATAAATGTGTGATTGTTGGCATTAGCTTGCAAAACAGTGGAGTTACTTGGCAAAGTTCAAAACATAAAAAGAATAGACACAGTATACCTGACAAAGGTATTGGGCATCTATAACAATTTCAATGGTGTTGTGAATGAACACAATTGGTTGGTTTTCAAATATTCCATTTTACTTAGAGGCAAAAAGTATTACCCTTTGTTTGCTCAGATTTAAGTGTGTATTTTAAGTGCATAGATTATTCACAAATTTGTTAACAAAGACAAGGCAGATCACATAAGTTTGGTGGATTTTAAAAGAAATATCTGCTTACCCTACTAAATATGGTACAACTAGAAACCATCAGAAGAAAATGAAATACTCTTAGACCTAATGTCCAAGATGAAAATGGAGTTGGCGTGAGAAGCTGTATTATTCTCAAATGGCAAGAACAACAACAATGTCAAAATGAGTCATGTTCTGCAAAACCAACAAACTATTGTCAAAAATGTAATATAACTCTTTGTAATGTTTTGCTCCTTCCCACCAAAAATTATTCCTGAACAGTTCATGAAAGTCACTTTGTATACTGTGTGATTTTTGAAAGGGTACCATATTTGCCTGATATCCTATTTATAGGACAGTTTAAATATATGTAAAAGATAAAACATTGTTCCAGATTCCTATTTTTTAAAAAAATGTATTTAGTTCTTACTGTTACTAAATGATGTATAAGCTCCACATTATTATTCTCAACCTATTTTAATGCACCTGTGTCAATTTCATTGAAATATTTGCAGAATTGAAAACTTGGGACATATTGGGTTAAAAAAACACAAGTTTGTCTAATATTTTATAATTTTTACAGAATCAGCAATTTCATCCTCAATGTTGATAAATTGAGAGATGTAAATTTGTTTTATAAATATTTAATATAACCATCAATAGAATGAAAATCCATCTATAAGAAATAATTTTACTAGAGGAAAAAACATGTTCCTGATTTACACAATGCACAGAAACCACATTCACAGATTCACTCCCCAAATGGCCGCAACATCTGGAGCTGAGCTGGTTCAAAGGCAGGAGCCAAGAGCTTCTTCCAGGCCTCCCACACGGGTGCAGGGGCCCAAGTATTGGGCCATCTTCCATTGTGTTCCCAAATGCGCTAGCAGGGAGACATATTGCAAGTGGAGCAGTCAGGACAAGAGCCGGAATATTATATGGGATGCTGGCATCATAGCAAGCAGCTTAACCTGTTATAAGACAACCTGGAACTTTTAAGCCTGGCCCATTTCAAGGCAATGGAAATTCAATGCCACCAACCGTTTGATGAGAGAAATATTAAAAAAAATTGCAGATATATTTTTAAACCGCCATAACTACCTCATGCTCCTGTTGTTAACTCTTCTAGAAATTGACCTAAGGGAAGTGAGATTAGATGAAATAGCCACTATTATCTATTTCCTGATAATTTCTGCTTTGGCGGATGTTTGTCTTTCACAAAGCAAACACTTTTCCTGGGCGGATTTGTTCTATCTTTGGCAAATTAGTCTGAAGCCACCTTCCACACTGCCTAGCTCCCTGAGGAAGCATTGCAGTTTTTGGCTAAGTTCTAGCAGGCTTCCTATCCAAGTCCTGAATACATCAGTGCCACCACCTACATCTGCCTACTCTGTCTACCCATACAGACAAGCCACTGCGGCAGGGGGGCACAGTCGTGCTCTGTAGCAGTGACTTCTCTGTGGCTAACGGATGCCTCTTTGTCTAGCAAATGGTTGGCATGATGCTTGCCCACCACTACCTGCTCTTTCCTTGTCTTGCCATCACCAGCAGATCCAGCCTGCTTCTTTCGTTCAGTATTCTCTGCGTGAGAAGTGAGCACTAATTTCTCTGTTCTGTGAGACCCTCAAACCTCAGGGATACATGTAATTTTCCCCAAGTCTCCTTCACCATGCCTCATAGTCTAGTGTGTATGCATGGTTTGGGTGTGGAACAGAGAGGAAAGGCCAATTTTTCGATACTTTTGTATACTCATTTGAAACAATTGCCTTTAGAATTTCTAGTCATTTACAAAAGTTGGAGCTGGATGAATATAATGGCACAAGGCAGGACCAGTGGTGATAACTTCTGAACATTCTGTGTGGATGTGCCTAGCACTTATGTTTAAAATATATAAAACTTTCTCTTTTATTTTCCTGAGCTCTTTGGTATTAGCCAAATGTCTGACACATAAAAGAAGGTCCTTTTTAAAAAAGATTTATTTATTTATTTTGAAAGAGTTACTGAGAGAGGGAGGGAGAGAGGGAGAAAGAGAAACAGATTTTCTATCCCTTGGTTCAATCCCCAGATGGCCCCAATGGCTGGACAGCCCAAAGCCAGGAGCCAGCAGCTTCTTCTGGGTCTCCAATGTGGGTGTCAGGGCCCAAACCCTTGGGCCATCTTCCACTGCTTTCTCAGGCCATAAGCAGGGAGCTGGATCAGAAGTGGAGCAGCTGGGATGTGAACCGGTGACCATATGGGATGCTGGTGTTGCAGGTGACAGCTTTATTGGCTAGCATACAATGCCAGCCCCAGAGAAGGTCCTTTATTAACATTCTATTGTAAAATAATGACTTGCATTTATGAAGTACCTATTACAAACCCTTAGTATCTGAAACTTCATTATATATACACAACTGCTTTAAGAGGTAGGCATTAAGGGGCCGTTGTTGTGGCACAATGGACTAAGTATATGTTTTCAATGCCAGCATCCCTGTGGAATGCTGGTTCAAGTCCTGGCTGCTCTGCTTCCAATCCAGCTCCCTGCTAATGCAACTGAGAAAGCAGCAGAGGGTAGTCCAAATGTGTGGGGTCCTGCCATCCATGTGGAAGACTCAGATGGAGTTCCTGACTCCTGGTTTTAACCTGGCCCAGCCCTGACCATCTTTAGAGGAGCAAACCAGCCAATGGGATATCTCTGTCTCTCTCTTTCTCAGTCCCCCTGCCTCTCAAATAAATAAAATATTGTTTTTTTTTAAAAAAGAGATGTGCATTAGGATTATGTAAATTTTACTGCCTTAGGTGAGAGAAGCCAGGAAACATTCTGCAATGGAGATTTGACGGCAAGAGGCTTAGGGAAAGTGCTCCCATGAGCAATGCCTGTAAGTGGGTGAGAATAGCAGGAGTGGGGAGAGAAAGGTCACCGATAGAGGCACTTGCAACAGAGGCCTCTGCTGAACCCGGGGGAAGCTCCAGAGTGGAGAGTACTTTTCCTGAATTGAGATCAGTACTGGGTATCTTTGCACTAACCACTCATTGGACTGGGAGGTTCACTGTGGTTGAGAGCAATTCCTGCACCAAAAACCAACAAGAGAAAACTCAGCTGTGAGTCATCAGCAATGGGAGCAGCAAAGCCTGAGTCCTGGAAACACGGGCTGTATGCTATCCCGCAACATGTGTTACACTTGCTCATGACACACATTGATGAGTACAGAATTTAATGTTCCCGTTATACATCCGCCACAATTTGTAGACAGGAAATTTAACCCCAGAGACACTTGTCTCTACAAATTATCTTTCAGATGATATTAGTGCCTATCCTAAAATCTGCGTATAATGCAGGAAGAACAAGACAGCATGAAGACATAGACAATTGAGGAGCAAAGGACATTTGTAAACAAAGGGGATGAGGGGCCAGCGTTATAGTGCATGGGTCTAAGCCATTTCTTGTGATGCCAGCATCCCTTAGCAGGGTGCCAGTTTGAGTTCCAGCTACGCTGCTTCTGAGGAAGCAGCAGAAGATGGGCCAAGTGCCTATGCCTCTGCCATTCATATTGGAGACCTCAATGGAGTTTTGGGCTCCTGGCTTAAGCATAGCCCAGATCTGGCTTTGTGGTCATTTGGAGAGTAAACTAGTGGGTGGAAGATCTTTCTCCATCTGTTTCTTCCCCTCTTTATCCACTCTATTTTTCAAACAAACAAATGAACAAATAAGTAAATATGATTTAAAAAATTATATGAGAATAGAGTAAGAATAATCAGCTTAGAAGAAGTGGGAAACTGAATGGATCATGACCATGAAGAAAACTACAGGGTGTATTAAAAAATAAAGACATATAGACAAAGTTCATTTGTCTTTTAAAGACTGGGAATTTGAGGGCCAGCATCTTGGTCTGGTGAGTTAAGCTGCCATCTGCAGCACCGACATCCCATGTGGGATGTCCGTGCTGCTCCTCTTCTGATCCAGCTTTCTGCTAATGGCCTGGGAAAAGCAGCAAAAGATGGCCCAAGTGCTTGGGTCCCTACCACCCATGTGGGAGACTTGGGTGGAGTTCCTGGCTCTTGGTTTCAATCTGGCCTTTCCCTGGCTTCTGAAGCCATTTGGGGAGTAAACCAGCAGATAGAAGGTTTCTCTGTCTCTCTCTCTCTCTCTCTCTCTGCCTCCCCCCCCCCACACCTGTAACTCTTTCTTTCAATAAAAGAAATAAATCTTCAAAAAAAAAAAAAAGGAACAAAGACTGGCTATTTCAATGTTATATAAAATTTACTAGAATATTTAAATAGCCAGGAACCCTTCAATTGGATGCATATACATTTATTATAGTTACATGTTCTTGTTGAATTGATCCCCTAATCATTACATAGTGCCCTCTTCATCTCTCTTAACAGTTTTTGTGTTAAATTCAGTTTGTCTGATATTAGGATGGCAACATTAGCTCTTTTTTGGTTTCTGTTAGCATGGAATGTCTTTTTCCATCCTTTCACTTTCAGTCTGCATGTGTCTTTGTTGGTGAGATGTGTTTCTTATAGACAGCAAGTAGATGAGTCTTGCTTTTTAATCCATTCAAGTAGTCCATATATTTTTTTTTTTGAACAGGCAGAGTTAGACAGTGAAAGAGACAGAGACAGAGAGAAAGGTCTTCGTTTTCCATTGGTTCACCCCCCAAGTGGTCGCTATGGCCAGCACTGTGCTGATCCGAAACAAGGAGCCAGGTGCTTCCTCCTGGTCTCCTATGCGGGTGCAGGGCCCAAGCACTTGGGCCATCCTCCACTGCCTTCCTGGGCCACAGCAGAGAGCTGGACTGGAAGAGGAGCAGCCAAGACAGAATCCAGAGCCCCAACTGAGACTAGAACCAGGGGTGCCAGTGCCACAGGTAGAGGATTAGCCAAGTAAGCCGTGGCACTGGCCTCAAGTAGTCTATATCTTTTAATGGAGAGTTGAAGCCATTTACATTCAAGGTGACTATTGATAAGTATTAATTTGGTTCTGCCATTTTTTCGTAATTAGTTCTATTGTTTACTTTGATTTTTTTTTTTTTGTACTTTTAGTGGGGGATTTTCTGCCTTCACATTCTTTCATAATGATGACTATCTTTCTGTTTCTGTGTGTACCCCATCCTTAAGCATCTTTTGTAATGCTGCATGAGTGGTAACAAATTCTTTCAATTTCTATTTGTTATGGAAGGTTTTTATTTCACCTCCATTCTTAAATGAGAGCTTTGTAGGGTACAGTATTCTGGGTTGACAGTTTTTTTCTCTCAAGATTTTGACTATATCTTGCCTTTTTTTTTTTTTTTTTTTTTTTTGACAGGCAGAGTGGATAGTGAGAGAAAGGTCTTCCTTTTGCCGTTGGTTCACCCTCCAAAGGCCGCTGCGGCCTGCGCATCTCGCTGATCCGAAGCCAGGAGCCAGGTGCTTCTCCTGGTCTCCCATGCGGGTGCAGGGCCCAAGCACTTGGGCCATCCTCCACTGCACTCCCGGGCCATAGCAGAGAGCTGGCCTGGAAGAGGGGCAACCAGGATAGAATCCGGCACCCCAACCAGGACTAGAACCCAGTGTGCCGGCGCCGCAAGGCGGAGGATTAGCCTGTTAAGCCACAGTGCCGGCCTGCCATTCTTTTCTAGCCTGTAGGGTTCTGATGAGAAGTCAGCTGTGAGTCTAATTGGTGATCTTCTGAAAGTAATCTAGCATTTCTCTCATGCACATTTTAGAATCTTTTCATTGTGTTTTACTGTGGAAAGTTTGACTACAATGTGTCATGCTGAGGATTTTTCTGTTCATGTCTGTTGGGAGTTCTACGTGCTTCCTGTACTTGGACATCCCTTTCTTTCTCCAAATTGGGGAAATTTTCTGTAATTATTTCTCTAAATAGGCCTTCTAGTCCATTCTCTGTTTCCATACCATCATGAATTCCAAAGATCCATATGTTGGATCATTCAGGAATATCCCATAAATCTCAAATACTGCTTCACTGCTTTTAAGTTTATTAATTTCTTCTTGTATTTTTTTTTTGGCTTGAAAGATTGCCAAAGATTTGTCTTCTAGCTTGCATATTCTTTCTTCTGCCTGACCAAGTCTGCTTTTAAGACTTTACACCTCAGTTTTTATTTGATCTATTGAATTCTTCATTTCTAATATTTCATTTTGATTTCTCCATAAAAATCTCAATATCGAGAAAAATTTCATTCATGTCATGTAACATTTTCTTTAGTTCATGGACTTGTTTCTGATTGCTTTTGAGTAATCTTATGATTGATTTTTTTGAATTCTGTTTCCAACATTTCATCAATCTCTTCATCTTCACATTCTAATACTGATATGTTGCTGTGTCCCTTTAGAGAGGTCCTGTGTCTTCCTTATTCTTATTTCTTGAATTTCTGAGTTTATCTTTATGCATTTGTGAAGTTTATTGTTTTTTTTTTCCCTCTGATGGCTTTTATCTTTGAGCTATTCCTCTGTGGCTTAATGGAATGTCTTCACTTTCAGCGAATACCAAGAGGTATGTGCTGGCTGTGGCCAGGGAGCTCTGGTCAGTGCTCTAGAGTGAGGTAAGAGTCCAGGGTAACAATCATGCTGCATGGTAGATCTCCTCTTGTTAGTAGAAGCCTTTGTGCATGAACGCAGCAACTGGCTGAAACAGGACACTATCTTCTCAGTAGTACTGGTGACAGTGGCAGGGAGGCAGCAACATTCGGCATGGCTCTTGTGTATATATGTGATACAGAGGTTCTAGCAGAGGGATATAACCTCAGCCCCACTGGCTTTGAGCTTGTCTGGGAGGTGGCTAGGCAGCCACATTGAACTGTGAGGCACCCCCAGCCTCTCAGGATCAAGACCCTTAGGCAGAACTGGCAGAACTTGGCAAGAACATCTGCCTCTCTGTTGACTGGACAGGCCTCCTGCACAGAGCAAAACCTCTGCAACTAATGACTGTGGGAGCCTTGTGTGCTGAGACCAGGAAGACTCAGTGGTTACATGAGAAAGTGCAGGGTGTAGCTGGGTCTCTGGGCAATCACTGGGTACAGCTCCACATGCTCAGAGATCCTTGGTTGCCTGGGGCAAGTAGTTGCAGCTGGAACTGTGCCCAAAGTGGGGACTGCACAGATAATTTGTGCAGTTCATACAGCAGTGCTGACGAATGTTGAAGACACTGGGGTTAACACCCAGGCATTGCTCAGTTTAGAGGAGAGGAAGTGAGGAGGTGGTCACACCAGCAGAGGTGACCATTCCTCCCCTCTGTTAAAATCTGCTAGAATATTTTAAATAAGAACTTGATTCATAATCTTATGCCAGTGTAAATTTAATACCAAAATCTGACAAGATAATAGTACAGAAAACTATATATCAAACACAATTATAAATACATATGTATTAATTTGAATACGCTTTTGAAAAAATTCCAATATTTTATAAAAGAACAAAATAGTTTATGGAAAAGTAACATTTTTCTCAAGATCTGAAGCCACCTGTGTTGCTATGATCTACATGACACTAGATCATTTATGTCAATATGATGTGGCTATTTATTCCAAGAAAACTTTGTACAGGAAAGAAAAAAGTTATAAATCAACAAATAATTTAAATATTTGCTTTGGAAATTTTCCAAGGAACTATTTATCAAAGACAGAGTCTATTAATCTAGATAGTTTACTTATTACATGGCATTCTGTTTATCAAAGTTGCTTCAGGTCTCTTATATTGTTTCTACCAACTCGAAACTACTACATCTTTAAAGATGCCCAATCAAAACCAGTCCTCTACTTTGTGATACCTGCCTTAAACCACTGAATCTGCTAAAACCTTAATTTTGCCCTTTTTTCTTCTCCAACACCGCTAAGTCTCCAGAGTGTTTTATTCCCTTCCTGCCATGAGTCTAAACTGTTTATTTATTTATTTATTTATTTATTTATTTATTTATTTTGACAGGTAGAGTGGACAGTGAGAGAGAGAGAGACAGAGAGAAAGTTCTTCCTTTTGCCTTTGGTTCACCCTCCAATGGCCGCTGCGGCCTGCGCATCTTGCTGATCCGAAGCCAGGAGCCAGGTGCTTCTCCTGGTCTCCCATGCGGGTGTAGGGCCCAAGCACTTGGGCCATCCTCCACTGCCTTCCCGGGCCATAGCAGAGAGCTGGCCTGGAAGAGGGGCAACCGGGATAGAATCCGGCACCCCAACCGGGACTAGAACCCGGTGTGCCGGCACCATAAGGCGGAGGATTAGCCTGTTGAGCTGCGGCGCCGGCCTAAACTGTTTCGTTTTATTGGTTTGTTGTCTTATGATATTTTTGTGAACCCAGTAATATCAACAACAACTTTTATTTTGAATATTATAGTTTGATTTTACTTTATGGTCATGGATATGCATACTAAAAATGGTGTGGAATAAGATTGTTAAATGAGATTATCATGAATAATTTTGTTCAACACTGATATCCATGAGGATTGGCTAAAAGTTTCTTCTTCTCCCCATACTTGATGAATACTAGTATAGTTTAAGCTGATATTCCTGGGAACATTCTATCATGTAGCCCACAAGTGTTGAAACTTTCTTGTAGGGTTATGATACAATAAATCATTAAGGGTCCAATTTTGTATCATAAAACTTTAACAAATATTTAAATGCTAATTTGATAAGCATGCCATAAACACACCACAAAATAATTTTATATCAAATGATTACAGCCAAGGAATAAAATTTGTCACCAGTAGATTTGCAAAAGAAGGGAGACACATAATCAGCATAATATATTATAGCATAGTGAAACTCCATGATTATAAAAGCTCTAAATGAAGCAATGTAGTGAACAATATTTTTTGTAGCTATGCCATGAAAATATAAGCATCTATAAATTGAGTCCCTTTCTGCCTTTTTATGAGATTAATAACACTAAGAAGAATTAAATTACATGGTTTTTATTTTATGTATGCAACAGAAAGGATAAAGTAATCTTCAATTGAATAAATTTATGATAATACTTGCCCTGGTGGGCAGCAGAGACTCAAGATGCACAACAGGAGACAAGATAGAGAGAAGGAAGAACATCCCATTTTTTTAGCTTATATTTCCAAAATCCAGAAAGGTTATGTTTTATCAGTGAAGTAAATATTGATTACTGAAACAATGTCCAAACCTAAAAATCTCAATTTATCATCTGTAAGACATCATGGATAAGGGGAAGTTTTTAAAAAAATTCTTATTAATATAAAGAGAACAGAATTCATGTATTTCATAGATATCAATTCTTTTTTTTTTTTTTTTTTTTTTTTTATTTTTGACAGGCTGAGTGGACAGTGAGAGAGAGAGAGAGACAGAGAGAAAGGTCTTCCTTTTGCCGTTGGTTCACCCTCTAATGGCCGCCGCGGTAGCGCGCTGCGGCCGGCGCACCGCGCTGTTCCGATGGCAGGAGCCAGGTGTTTATACTTCCCTCCTTCCCTCTGCCTCCCTCAATCACATTCCTTCCTTCCTTTCATTTGTTTTCTCTATACTTTTTGCAAAAGCATCATTTTAGTTCACTGTATAGTCTCAGGTTTAATACACCACTACCCATAATATTCAGCAAGTAAAAATGATAAAGAGCACGGTTCT
The DNA here is from genome assembly GCF_033115175.1 of Lepus europaeus. Lineage (NCBI taxonomy): Eukaryota > Metazoa > Chordata > Mammalia > Lagomorpha > Leporidae > Lepus > Lepus europaeus. The sequence goes on along the minus strand of NC_084839.1, from coordinate 76,331,987 downwards.
GCAGGAGTATAAACAGAGGCTAAAAACAACAATTGAATCACAAGATGTCCATTTTGCTCCTATACTGTCTTTTTATTTTTGTATTCTATATTAACTACTATATATAATAGAAAAGATGATATTGTCTTTTGAGGACTGGCTTATTTCACTAAGCATAATGATTGCCAATTGCAACCATTTTGTTGTAAAAGACAGGATTTTATTCTTTTTTATGGCTGAGTAGTATTCCATAGTGTATAGCACAGAGAATTTTTACACTGATTTTGTACATTTACTTTTGGAAATCAAGAGTCAAACAACTTTATAATAGTTAATAGAAGTCTTAGCTTTTATTTTAAAAGATTTGTTTAGTCATTTGCTTATTTGAAGAGCAGAGAGGGTGAGAAGGAGAGAGGGAGAGAGCTTTTCTGGTAAGGCCAAAACCAGGTGCCAGTAACTTCACCTGCTTCTCCTTCATGAGTGGCATGGACCCAAACACTTGGGCTATCTTCTGCTGCTTTTCCAGACACAGTCGCAAGCAGCTGGGTGAGAAGTGGACAAACAGAACTTGAATGGTACTGCAGTATGAGTTGGCAGTGCCCCAAGTGGTGACTTGACTCTGCCCCTGTCACAATGGAGGCCCTCAAATTCTTACCTTTGAAGGAGAAATTGAAAACGCTGGGGCAAGTATTTGGCCTAGCAGTTAAGTTTCTGGTTGGGCCACCTGCATCCCATATCAAAGTGCCTGGATTTGATTCTTGCCTCCACTGCTAATTCCATTTTCCTGCTAATATACACACTTGAGAGGCCATAGCTCAGGAACTCTGCCTTTCAGGTGACATTGTGTTATCAGCTCCCAGTTTTGGCCTGGTCCAGTTCCAGACATCATAAGCATTTGGAGAATGAATCAGTAGATAGGAGCTCTCATTCTCTCTCTCTCTCTCTCTCTCTCTCTCTCTTTCTATCTCTATATCTCTCATTATCTCTCTGTATGTATGTCTCTCTTCCATTCTTTCTCTCTGTTTCTCTTTGTTTGCCTCTTCTTCTCTGTCTCTCAAATTAATCAATTAATTTAATTAAAATAACATTGTGGAAATTTACAATTTAAAAATTTAAGTCTGTATTTATATCCATATTAGATTTATGGTACTCCTTTAAAAATTACAAAAAAAAATCGGTGCTTAAACCAAGAGAAATGCTCTCTGTTTAAGTTCTGGAAGCCCAAATTCTGAAAAGAGGGAGTTAGCAATCCCTCCCAGCGATTCTGAGGAAAAACTCATCTCATGCCTTTCTTAGCTTTTGCTAGTTGTCACTTCAAATTTCCACCTCATTTTCACAGGGGCTTCTTCCTTATGTACTTTTGTTTCAAATATGCTTTTCATTTGTTTTATAAAGACATCAAATGATGGATTTGTGGCCCCCTTGAATCCAGAATGAGTTTATCTTGAGATCCTTAAATTGGTTATATCTGCAAAGACCATTTTTTAAAATGAGGTTGCATTCATGGGTACAGGGTATTAGGATTTGGATGTATTTTGGGAAGAACACAATCCAATATGTTCCAATATCCATTAAGATTTCCGAGGGCTTGGGAAAATGCCATGGAATGAACACTTCAAGAGACTAAGAATACCAATCTGAAAAAAAAGTAATGTTAGACCAAGATCACACATTGATTAAAGCATATTTGCTCTTCCAATCATTTGACCTTATGTGTATATGTGCTTTGTAAGGTGACTAGACATAATATTTTCAGGATTGCTTCCAAGTTTCATATTTCACATAATACAATCTAAGCTATTGCCAGATTTATAGAACTTTTGCTGATTCCACAGATCTGCATGTAAGAATTTTAAGTTAATGTAGGTTGAACCTTTTGGGGCACAATTTTTTACTCTCTCAGTTCCTAGAGAGATTTTATAAAGAGATGAAAAGGAAGTGAGATCCTCTCCTTGCTACCTAAGAATGGTTTATCAGGCCACCAAGCTTAAAACATCCTCTTTCTATCTGGCAGACTATCCAAGAACTGAAGTTAAATAAACATGGGAGGAGAAAGAAGAAGGTCACACGAGCAAGCTACTTGATTACCATCACCAACATTAGAGAGCACAGTTATCTCCCGTGGAATTCACCAAATGTCACAGAACTAAAGCAGATTTGGAGGGCTTCTCAGGAGGTGGTGCGCATGGGCAGGTACAATGCAACAAAAACCCATGTGAGGAACTTTGCAGAAAATGCCCATGAACTCAAGCCCCAATTTTCATCAGGATGAGCAAACCAACAAGCATAGTTTCTATGCTTATTTTATTCCTTTGTATCCACAAGAAACCATTTTTCTAGTGTCTTACTCATAAATATAAAGTCAACAAATTAGTCTTATGACCCAAGAATGGTTCAAATTTACCATTCCAACTAGCAAAATATAATAGAATTATTTCTTCACTGTGGTGTTTTTTCTTGTTACACTATGGCTCTATATTAAGTGGACCGTCTGCTTTCAGTGGTGCCTTAGAGGCTTGAGATGAGTGTGGACTGAGAGCTGTGTTTGGTTCCTCAGGGCTGAGGGTGTGTCAAAGATGACACTCCCAGGTTAGGTGTGGTAAATCTCTCTCTTTTTTGATTCAAAAGGGAAGTAATTCCGCACAGCTGAACGTACTTGGAGGTAGTTAGCAGGCAAATGATATACCCACAGGAGCCAGAGATCGGAAGCTCTTTCCCAAGGACCACACAGGGAATCTCTGCTGCCCTCAGTGTGGGCTCCAATTCTCCTGCAATCTCCCACTGGGTTGCCAAGTTAGATGCTAATCTCCTGTTATTTCACCCCTCCCCCCAGAGTCAGGTTTTTCTGCTAGGCTCAGGGCTGGTGCAGACCTGAGGTCGCCCTGCTTATGACGTATGTCCAAAATGGCGCCTGCTCTGTCTTGCTCGCCTTTGAGAGGTGAGCAGAGAGAGAGAAACTTGTGTCCGTATCGGTCGCTTTTTTTTTTTTTTTCCTCTCTCTCTTCTAGTTAGCCTGGTGAATTTTTCCCCACGGAGTTTCAAGCCTCGTTCCCTCTAGCCTCCTCTTTCCGCTTGCCCGCTGGTATCTCGGGCTATGGAGGTTCGGCTCACCTCGCGTTCCAGCGCTGGTGTGTTGAGTCTGCCGCTGGTGTCCCGAACTTGGGCTCCCACGCTCTCCACGCAGGTCCACTGTGAATCACTAGTTCCGGAAGAGTTTCCTATGCTGTTTCATCCCCTATTCTTCCTTGACCCTGCAGTATCTCCACTTATATTAACCTGTCTTTCTCCCGGACTAAGAGTGTGCTCCCTGCCTATTCCGCCATCTTGCCGCCGATCGCCGTGGCTTAACAGGCTAATCCTCCGCCTTGGGGCGCCGGCACACCGGGTTCTAGTCCCGGTCGGGCACCGATCCTGTCCCGGTTGCCCCTCTTCCAGGCCAGCTCTCTGCTGTGGCCAGGGAGTGCAGTGGAGGATGGCCCAAGTCCTTGGGCCCTGCACCCCATGGGAGACCAGGAGAAGCACCTGGCTCCTGCCATCGGAACGGCGCGGTGCGCCGGCCGCAGCGCACCTACCGCGGCGGCCATTGGAGGGTGAACCAACGGCAAAAAGGAAGACCTTTCTCTCTGTCTCCCTCTACTGTCCACTCTGCCTGTCAAAAAAAAAAAAATAGAATTATTTCTGAACCTAATATTCCTCACCAAATACCTCCCCCAGTTTTCCTTCCTTTCATAGTCAACTTTCTGCAGAGGGTTTACAGACTCTGATATCCTTATATTGCATGAACTCAGCAAGCTGGACTTGGATTCTGTAACATCGTTCTACAAAAACTGTTTATTTGATATTCAATGACCTTCCTTATGGTTAAATTTGACACTTCTCATTATTTTATTTGCTGGATTTAATAACATTTGATGTAATCAGTCATGTCATCCTTCGAGAAAAATTCTTCTCACTGACACTCACTATTGATGGTTTTCTTCCTACCTCTATAACTGTGCATTTTTAATCTAATTGGCTACTTTTCTACTTCTATTCAATCTCTTTGAGGCTCTGTCTTACACATCCTGTGCTGTGCTACATATCTTATCTCTCTCATGACCTCAATTATCTTCTATTGGCTGGTGACTGAACACTATCAAATCTAGACAGTTCAGACATCTGACCTGTGAGCCTCCTCATATAATGCCAACTATCTATGTGACATTTTATCTTAGATGCATAACAGATGCCTTGAATTCAATATGTTTGAACTGAATTTCTCATCTCACTCCCAAAATGGACTATCCACTAGTGTTTTATAATTTTGTCAATAGCACAAACAATCCTAATGCCTTCATTCTCACTGCTCACATGCACTTCTTTAATGTTCAGTACCTGAGCATAGCATGTGTATACACATACAGATACATAGAGTAGAATAAATTGAACTTTGAGCTACAGCTCAAGAGATTAGAAGAAACAGTGTCACAAGTTCAGAAATCTTTCAAACGGTTTATAAAAAGGCAGATAATTATTCACAGTAGGATCTATCCTATAAATGGTTGCATGCTTAGAGGTTATGCCAAAGCTTGTGTATGATAACATATATGTACATATATGTGTAATGTATGATAGCATATAATGTATAATAACAGAATTTTTAGAGTTTTGAGTTGAATGTACTATTCATAAGGTCCAAAGTAAAATTTGTGCACCTTAGTCATAGATAATAGCCTCAAAGTCACACTTCTTTTCAAGAGCTAAATTTAGAATTCAAAGTAGAAGCGTCCACATAGCTGCATGACTATCTTTCATTACTGTTGGAGAAGTAGGCTGAAACTCTCTTCTAAATGGCTGTAAATATGGGCCACACATATATCTCCATGTCAATTATTCTTCCTTCAAATTATCTTCAAACATATTTAAAAAGAATAATGACTGGGTGGTAGTGCAGGTGGGTTTTTATTTATGTTTCTGAGCCTCTTGCCTAACCACAGCTACGTTTGGGTGGTATATTCTTCCACTTAGCATCTCTACTTTGTCTAGTGGCTAGTATAGCATACAATTCAGAAATTACAGTTTTCTTTGGGATGTTCAAAACCCTCATCTCACTTCCCCTGACAGTACTACCATACACATTTTATTTGTGGATTTACAAATATTTCACGAAAAACTAAAGGAAAAGACACAGTTAAAGGAGACATACGTAATTTGTAGTGATAACTGTGACTCCTACTATAGTCCAAAGTAAAAACACAAATCTTGCTTGGTTTTTCTGTTTTTACATAACAAACCTCCTCAAAACCCACTATCTCAGTAATTCTGATTTCGTCTGCTTTACTGAGAAAACAGTTTGAGCTCAAGGCTACAGCCTGTAACCAGGGAACACAAACAGAAATGATAGACCTTAACACTACATTTAACTATGAGCCTGGGTCCTAGGAGCACATGTTAATGGTGGAATTCAGACTCCAGAGTGCCCTTTAAACACAAACACGAAAAGCATTTATAAGATATAGCCAGGATTTTGTTCCATCTAAGTAACTATTTCCAATTAACTATTTCCAAATTTATGAAACTACGTTCTTTAGATATACTTCAAAGTTATGTTTATTCAACATACATGTATATGTTTACATGTATTTGTGTACAAAGGTGTATGTACGAGTATATGTATACATACATATTCTATTATGCTCAGGCACTGAGATTTGAACAAAATGCATTATGGCAATAAGAATGAAGGATCCAGTATGATTCTCAAATTTCTAGGTTGAGCAGCATGAGATTATTTGTGCTGTTTAATGGATTTTTATTATTGTTATTATCTTTCCAGTGTCTGGTGTTAAGAAGGTCAGCAGAAAGATTTTTGTTTCAAGTCTGCTTCAGTTAATAGTAAACAGTAGCTGAGACTAAAGTCACCTGAAATGTACTGAATCATGTATTTGATATCTGGACTAGGATGGCTGGAAAAGCTGGAGTCTAGTCAAGTATCTCTACACATAGCTAACTTGAGCATCTTCATTATCTTGTGTGTTAATCTCAAGGTATTCAGTTTATTGACATGGTTGCTGATTTTCCTAGTTAAAGATCCCAAGAGGCAGAGTGGAAGCTGCCACTCTCTGAAGTCCTAGACCTCGAAGTGCACATAACACTATGTCTTCCATATTCTATAAGTCAAAACAGTCAAAAGACTCGACAGACAAACCTGCTGTATCTCAGTGGAAACTGTATTAAAATGTGTAGCCATCTTTAATCTGACATAGTCTGCAAGGTAAAACATTCAAAAGCGAATCAAAATGGGTTTAACCTGGTTTCTAATGTTTTTTACTCTGTCCTTGGAGCAGAGTTCCTCCATAAATATCTATGCACTTTTCAGAAAATTCTGTACTTTCTGTGATCCATCATCTTACCCTAAAACTACATTTCCCCAAACCTAAATCACCCAGTCTAAGATAAATTATCAAGAGCTCCATTAAGACAACACAGGGTCAGGTGTTGGTACTCCAAGTCCTATAGAACATGGTCATTTCAGAATGTCTTCATCAGCTTGAATTGCTGATTTTTCAAGAAAGAAACTTTGACACCTTCCCTTTCACACAACACTCACACTCACACACACACACACACAATTGCCTATCGCTGAAGTGAAAAAATTAATTTTCAAAATTAGTATAATCTCTGCCATAATTGATAAATATAAAAACATTAAAGGGGCTGGTGCTGTGGCACCCTGGCCTGAAGCACCAGCCTCCCATATGGGCAGCACTGGTTCTAGCCCTGGCTGCTCCACTTCCAATCTAGCTCTCTGCTGTGGCCTGGGATAGCAGTAAAAGATGGACCAAGTCCTTGGGCCCCTGCACCCATGTGAGAGACCCGGAGGAGACTCCTGGCTCCTGGCTTCCGATCAGTGCAGCTCAGGCTGTTGCGGCTATCTGGAGAGTGAACCAATGGATGGAAGACCTCTCTCTCTGTCTCTACCTCTCTCTGTAGCTCTTTCAAATAAATAATAAATCTTTTAAAAAAATTAAAGAGCCAGGAGAGAAAGGTAAATAATTGGGATGGCCTGATCTAAGAAACATAGAATATATAGTGTGGAAAATAAGATTCTTCATTTCTCTTCTAAAGGAAAGTCTTTATTAGTTCCAGTTGTAGCATGATAGAACCAGGACTACTACGACCAGAAATTGCATGCTGCTATGAATGAAAGATGATACATAATCCAGACCCATCTTCTCTCCTTTAGATATAATATGGCCATCATATCAGCTTAGGAAAACATTTTTACAAGTAACTATTCTTTAAGAAGTTTCTTAAAAACCTTTCACCACTTGGAGTACATAAATTATTATAAACATGAAGCATAATCCTACAATATCAACTTGAAGTGATAATTTATTAATATAGTTATACATATTTAAAAGAAGTGCTAAATTCAAAAGTATATTAATTTAGAAATACTTTTCACTCTCATATTTTATGAAATAAATGTGATTATTCACAGGCATCTTGAAAATTACTTTAAATATCATCACTAGGGATAATTTTTTGAGTCACTTAATACAGATTTCAAAAAGACAAAATATCCCTTGTTTTCTAGATTGTTTGAGATATAACTTTTTTTTTTTTTGACAGGCAGAGTGGATAGTGAGAGAGAGACAGAGAGAAAGGTCTTCCTTTTGCTGTTGGTTCACCCTCCAATGTCTGGCGCATCGTGCTGATCCAAAGCCAGGAGCCAAGTGCTTCTCCTGGTCTCCCATGAGGGTGCAGGGCCCAAAGACTTGGGCCATCCTCCACTGCACTCCTGGGCCATAGCAGAGAGCTGGCCTGGAAGAGGGGCAACCGGGACAGAATCCGGCACCCCGACCGGGACTAGAACCTGGTGTGCTGGCACCGCTAGGCGGAGGATTAGCCTATTGAGCCACGGCGCCAGCAAGATAAAACATTTTTAATATATCTGAACTGATATATTCAGGGCATTAATTCTTTGTGAGATAGGTGGATTGCAAATTTTTCCCCTTCTTTTGGATATCTCTTTTCTCTACTAATTGTCAATTGTTCCCTTGCTGTGCAAAAGCCTCTGAGTTCGATATAGACTCATCTGTTTGGTTTTGCTTTTGCTGCCTGTGCTAGGGAGTCTTATTCAAGAAGTCACCCCTACACCAATGTCTTGCAGTGTTTTCTCCAAGTTTTTTCCAACAACTTAGTAGTCTTAGATCTTAAATTTAGATCTTAAGTTGATTTATGTTTATGGTGAGAGATAACTATAAAATTTAATTCTTCTACATATAAACATCCAGTTTTGCCAGTACCATTTGATGTAACGTACTCCATTCTTACTCCATTCTACGGAATGAACACTTTTGTGAAAAATCAGTTGTCTGTATGTACATGGATTAATTTCTGGGCTCTCTATTCTGTTCCACTGATCCATATATTGGATTTTATGCCAGTACCAGACTATTCAATTACTGTAGCTTTGTAATATGCTTTGAAGCCAGGTATTTGTGATACCTTCAGCTTGATTTTTCTTGGTCAGGATTGATTTGGCTATTTGGCATCTTTTTCAACTCCATATGAATTTTGGGGTTGTTTTTCCTGACTCTGTAAAGAATGTCACTGATATTTTTATAGGGATTGCGTTGAATCTATAGATTGCTTTAAGTAATATAGATATTTTACTGATATTGATTCTCACAATCCATGAGCAAAGAATATCTTTCCCTTTGTATGTATGTGTGTCCTTGATGATTTCTTTCATCAGTGTTTGACAGTTTTCATTGTAGATATCTTTCACTTCTTTGGTTAAATTTGTTCCTAAATATTTTATTTTCTTAGTGGCTGTAGTGAGTGGGATTTCTTTCTTGATTTCTCTTTCCGCAAGTTCATCATTAGCATTCAAAAAAGCTACTGTTTTTTGTATGTTTATTCTATGCTTGCAATTTTACTGAATTGGTTTATCAATTCTAGCAGCTTTTTGGTGGAGTGTTTAGGTTTTTCCATGTACAATATCATGTCATCTGTAAACATGGATAATTTGATTTCTTCTTTTCCAATTTTGATGCCCTTTATTCCTTTGTCCTCCCTAACAGCTCTTGCTAAAACTTCTGTTACTGTGTTGAACAAGAGTGGCCAAAGTAGGTATTCTTGTCTTATTCCAGATCTGAGGTGAAATGCTCTCAGTTTTTTTTTTTTTCCATTCAGTATGATATTGGCTGTTGATTTGTGACTTATAGCCTTTACAATTTTGAGGAATGTTCCTTCTATTCCCAATTGGCGGAGGGTTTTTACCATGAAGGGGTATTGAATCTTATCAAATGCTTTCTCTGCTTCTATTGACATGACCATATGGCTTTTTTCTTCATTCTGTTGATGTAATTTATAACATTTATTGATTTGTAGATGTTGAACAACTCTTACACTCCAGGTAAAACTTGATTGTGATGTATAATCTTTTTGATATGGTCTTGGATTCAATTTGCTAGTATTTTGTTGAGAATCTTTGCATCTATATTCATTAAAGATATAGATTTGTAGTTTTCATCTTGTGTCTTTGCTATTTGTATCAAAGTAATGCTGTCCTCATAAAAACAGAGTTTGACAGAGTTCCATCCTTTTCAATGTTTTGCCACAAAATGAGTGCAACTCCAGGACATCATGTTGAGTGAAATAAGCCAGACCCTGAAAGACAAATACTGCATGTTCTCCCTTATATGTGGGAGCTAAAATTTAAAAAACAAACAAAAGAAGAAGGAGAAGAAGAAGAAGAAGAAGAAATGTATGTGTGTATCAGTATTGCTATGAATATAGTTTCATAAAATTGTTTTATACCTTTGTCAAACTAATGATTAAGAATGTTATATATTATAGTTTTAATACTCTTGTGCTTACTTCACAGTTGTATATGGGTAAAATGGTCATTCAATTATTGCTTATAGTCATTGTATATTTTCACACAAAACTAGGGTCTTTTTGCTTTTTATTTCTTACACTTCTTTTGGGGTGAAATATTAATATGATATCTCATATCAAAAACTTAAAAGGGAAAGGGAGAAAAAAGAAGGTGGGAGGGAGGCTGGAAGGGAATATCATTATCTTAGAATTATATCTACAAATCACATTGATTTTGCTAAAAATTAAAATAAAAAATAAATTAAAATTAAAATTAAGCAATCTGAGCTTGATGTTTTTTAGATGAAAAAGTTCTCAGTGAGATGCAACTGCTTAAAAATATATAGTTACTTCTATTTATATTATTTTGTGAGTATATCTTCTTTTTTTTAAAGTCACTAATACTATACTAATGTTCAGTAACATTTGAAATTGTGAGTTCATATTCTCAGGAATAATAACTAAGGTTATGTTAACTTATGTGTCTTATATTAATCAATTCATGGATAAGAACTCCAGAAACATCAAAAATTAGCTTTGAGGTTTTTGGGTTTTTTTTAAAGATTTATTTATTTGAAAAGCAGAGTTACAGAGAGGCAGAGGCAGAGAGAGAGAGAGAAACATCTTGCATCTGCTGGTTCACTCCCCAAATGGCCGCAACCTCTGGAGTTGGGCTGATCCAAAGCCAGGAGCCTGTTGCTTCTTCCAGGTCTCCCATACTGGTGCAGGACCGAAGGACTTGAGCCATCTTCTACTGCTTCCCGAGGCCATAGCAGAGAGCTGGATTGGAAGCGGAGCAGCTGGGACTCCAACGGCAGCCCATATGGGATGCTGGCGCTGCAGGCGGCAGTTTTAGCTGCAATGGCGCAGCGCCAGCCCCATGGTTTTTTCTTTAAATGAATGATGCCTGGTGTTTTAAATTGATTAATAAAAACATCACCCTGCAAATAACTACAAATTCATAAAGACTTGTATATAAAGCATGTGTGTGTGAGTCAGCTTCAGCTAAGTTTTGTGATAGTGACAATATTATAATCTCTATGGTTTAAAGCAATAGGATTTACTTGTTATTCACATTAAATATCGGTTCCATGCTGGTTTTCCTTATATCTTTCCTTTCTTAAATCAAGATGGAAGGAGTAGGCCTTACCAATGGCATAGACTCCCAAGGAGGAATTGCTCAAAACCATTGACACTCCTGCTTAAATGTTGCACATTCACATGTGCTCACATTCCATTGGCAGAAGCAAGTCAAATGGCTGTGTTCAGTATCACTAGGATAGCACTAGCAGTCACATGGAAACTGTTAGAGATGTACAGTCTTCCCGCAGGGAGGGTAGCAGATAGCAGGATAAGAATTAAACCTGGACAAAATGCTAAGCATTATTTTAGAGGAATAACCTTGTCTTTTATTTGTGACTTATGCATTTATGCTATCTCTTAATGTCTTCTTTCAGAACAAAAATAAGCACTGACCTAGGCACTTCCTAGGGGTTAAATTCTCAGTCAAAATATAAATACTAGCATCTTCCCTAACATGACTGGAAGTGGGAGAGTGGATGAATAAGGAAGCAGTGACTTAATTATCTCCAATACAAATGCAAAGTATTCCATGTTGCATTTCTATGATTATAAACTTATTTTTCCTCTTCTAAACTTACCATTTTCAAATGAATCCTATGCTCACTGATGTTAGAAATTAATTACATTTATTAACTTGGGGAGTTTAGTTGCAATGTTGCCAGAGTAAAAGATTGCAAAATCTGCTCTTGAGACATGTTTTTACTATTATGATTAATTCTATTTGGATCCCATAACATTTATTATTTAACCATAACAATAACACAAAGCAATATAATTGCTTAGGTGCTGGTCATCAATCTTTTATGAGACTTTAAATGAGAAAACATAAAAAGGCAAAGCATTTAAGCAATGTTTCACCGTTTTTCAGTTCCTATTTCTGCAACCCTCAAGGTTTAGCTCAAGTGTAGCAACCTGATTAAAAATACTAGCTTTGTTTCATACAATATGGATTATGATCATTAATCCAGTGACAGTGGCACATTCGTTTAACTCTTTATGCCTCAGTGTCATTATGGCAAAAGTAATTAGTTTTATGTCATTTATCTATTAAGGGTATTAAAAAAAGGTACCACAAGTGAAGCTCATGGTCTATCCAAGAATAAATATCCAATAACTAACAGTGTTTCCTAGAATAGTAATTTTTACTAATACAATCATAATTAAATAGGTTAAAGCAATAGGATTTATTCACTAGGCTAATCCTCCGCCTGCAGCGCCTGCACCCCAGGTTCTAGTCCCGGTTGGGGTGCCGGAGTCTGTCCTGGTTGCCCCTCTTCCAGTCCAGCTCTCTGCTGTGGCCCAGGAGTGCAGTGGAGGATGGCCCAAGTGCTTGGGCCCTGCACCCGCATGGGGGACCAGGAGGAAGCACCTGGCTCCTGTTTTCGAATTGGCGCAGCCTGCTGGCCATAGCGGCCATTTGGGGAGTGAACCAACGGAAGGAGGACCTTTCTCTCTCTCTCTCTCTCTCTCTCTCTCGATGTCTAACTCTGCCTGTCAAAAAAAAAAAAGAGTTAATTTGTATGTATAAATAACACTGTCTTATACATAAAATAAGTTCGATTAAAGCATTAGCTTTAGTATTATTATTACTCATTACTATCATTAAAATGTACACTCTTCCTTCCTGGAATGCCCTGCATCATCAGTTACTAAAGACAGCTGGAAAAAGAGATATGAACTTAGATTAAGAGACAAAATGTTGACATATTCAATGATTGTTTTCCTATACCTGTCTCACCATTTTCCCTTTGACCTTTTACAGCACGAGTTTGTCAAGTATTGTAGGATAACAATGATTCATGTATGAGTATTTATGTTAGGTCAAATTCCAAATCTGCCATTTACTATTTCTACAACCTCAAAAAGTTACTTATATTGTGTTTAGCCCCGGTTTTTATTGTACATAAAGTACATGTATTATTTATTTCACAGGGATCGTTGCACTGTTCAGAGGAAATTATGAGCTAAAGAAATTAACATCTCTTGAATAATTACCACTTAAAAAGCAGCATTGGCCGGCGCCGCAGCTCAACAGGCTAATCCTCCACCTTGCAGCACTGGCATACCGGGTTCTAGTCCCGGTCGGGGCGCCGGATTCTGTCCCCATTGCCCCTCTTCCAGGCCGGCTCTCTGCTGTGGCCCGGGAGTGCAGTGGAGGATGGCCCAAGTACTTGGGCCCTGCACCCCATGGGAGACCAGGAGAAGCACCTGGCTCCTGCCGTCGGATCAGCGCGGTGCGCCGGCCGCAGCAGCCATTGGAGGGTGAACCAACGGCAAAGGAAGACCTTTCTCTCTGTCTCTCTCTCTCACTGTCCACTCTGCCTGTCAAAAAAAAAAAAAAAGCAGCATCAATGCATATTCACAAATGTTATCCAATTTAAAAACAATAATGAGCTACAAAAATTGCTTACTGCTAAATACTCCTACCTTTCAATAAATGCGCCTACCTGCCCACTAAGGTAACAATTTACCAATTTGAGAAATATTTCAACCCTTGTTATTTCAGAGTAACCAAGTCCATCAACTTAAAAGTAGATGGTGATTAAGAATGAATGTTTCCTAAATCTTTTCCCCAGTGTGCTTAACCTTTAGATATCTTATGAAAAAAGTCTCCCTGGTCACATAATGTTGAGAACAATGAAACTCAAAATAGTAAAAAATCATCCCTTGGAAGCTGAGGGGAACTGATCCCAGAACTGTGTGCAGATGCTCAAGTCCCTCGTGTAGTATGGTATCGTATTTGCACATAACTTACACATATCCTTCGTGTACTCTAAATCATTTCTAGATGACTTATAATATCTAATACAATGCAAATGATATGCTAATAGTTATTATAATGCATTGTTTCAAGAATAATGACAACAAAAAACAAACTACGTGCTCAGTACAGATGCGTTTTTTTTTTTTTTTTTTTTCAGATATTTTGAATCCACTCTTGGTTCAATCTATGGATGCAGAGTCTGCAGATATGTAAGCCAACTGCATTCTTCTACAATTTACATTGTTACATATAAGAAGATTCATATAATAAACTTCATGATGACCCTAAAGACATTTTATGTATAAAACATTCTGGGATTTTGCAAAACACAATTGAGTATATATGTCTGCTCCTTCAATTTATTAGTTAAAGTCACTGGCGTACAATGAAAGAGACATGAAGCTGGGAATATTGAAGACAGAAATGCCACTCCCTGCCTAGGAGAAATGGCATAAGAGAAATTCCTGTTTTAAGGTATGAAAAATTTGTTCAAAAAATATATGAGAATATGCTAAACAGGACAAGGTATTTTAGCCTGTAACTGAAAGACACAGCCTTGGTCAAAATAATTGGACACTTGGGAAATGAGAACGTTTTTCTTAACACATTTTGAAAACTGCATTTCCAAATGGTGTGAAGAGATTTCTATCCTGGTTAAAATGGAAAAGCATGCAGCAGGCCAATTATCCAGTCAAAACTTTACTGGATAAGCCAGATTAGATTTAGAAACAGATCTTTTCCATGGCCTCAGTAAGTTTCGGAAGTAGTCAAGAGTTGAGGGATTAGAATCTGGAGAGAAGGAAATGGACCAAAGTGAGCCTAACTCTGAGTGGTGTTGTTTTTCCCCCTGGGTCTTGGCCCATTCTTGGCGTGAGGCAAGGCTCTGAGAAACCAGGCAGAAAGCAGCTCTGGGTTGCAGAGAAGACAGAAGAGCTTTTGGAAACTCATAGGCATGAGGAGGGACTTTTGAAATTTGGGGTTGCCAAGTCAGGCGGGACTGAGGGATCAAAGTCCCAGAAGAGGGTAGGAGTCTTAGAGAAAGACACCAGGCACATAAGCTTGGGTTGTGCAGAGCAAATGGGTATTAAGCCAAGAACAAAACGGCTGAATATCAGAGCAGAGGTTCCCATTCCTTGTCCTAGAGAAAGACAAACGAACAAACAAACAAAAACCAACAGAAGATGTAGTTCAGGACCCAAAAGAGGTTGATCTCTGGCTAGCAACACAAACTCTTAGCTAACATCAGTGCAGGGATATCCCTGAGAAAGGCCATTGAATCAGTATTAGAATATTTACACATACTGCAAGGCAACCTCTAAACAGCTCAGCCCCTAACTAGACTGAGATGACCTTTCTTTCTGCTGACTTCCAGAGCATACATTGAATCTTCTTGGAAAAAAAAAAAAAGCACCATCCAAGTACACTACAAATTTTCACTCACATCATTCAACAGCCAGTTAAAATGGATTATGAAAACAGGATCAGAACATGAAAAGAAAAGAAACAAGAATAGCACAGTAGACAATCCAGATATTACTACTATTAGAAGTAGACTTGAACAATGATTAATATGTTCCAAGGAAAAGAAGCCTTTAATGAAGAGTTTCACTAAGAACAATCTATAGGGCCAGTGTTACAGTGTAATAGGTAACACATCTGGGCACTAGTTCATTTCCAAACTGCTGCGCTTCTAATACAATGCCTTGCTAATGGCCTGGGAAAAGAAAGGATGATGGCTCAAGTACTAGGGTCCCTGCACCCACATGTGAGACCCAGATGAAGCCCATGGTTCCTGGCTTCTGACTGGCCCAGCCCCAGCCATTGTGGCCATCTTGAGAGTGAACCAGCAGATGGAGATATCTTTCTCTGTCTCTCCCTCTCTATCTGTAACTTTGACTTTCAAATTAAAAAAAAAAAATACAATTGCATAACAGTTCATTATGTTTAGAGAAACAAGCCAATGCCCAAAAAGCAAACATTATATTTTCCCTGATTTTGGTAACTAATTTACAGCATATGAAAAAAACATGAGTGAAATTAACATACCGCGATTTGATTACTGGTTAGAGCCTTTGGCTATACTCTTGAGAAACTGTGCTTTTTCTACTTATCACTTGTGGAATTATTTAGTGGAAGGTTAAGCCTGTGGTTGCAAATTGAGAGTATGTCACTGTAAAAATTATAATAGCAAGAAAAGAAGGAGGAGGGTGGCAGTGAGGAAGGGAAGGTAGGGTGTGAAGAATCATTATTGTCTCAAAACTAGATATTCGAAATACATTAAATTTGTTCCCTTTATAGAAATTTAAAAAAAAAAATAACCACAAAACAAAATAGAATGAAAGTGATTCTAAAATGAAGAACACAGCAACTTAAGAACTCTAGAGATAAGCTCAACAACAGATTAGATGGAGCTGAAGAGAAAATCACTAAGCCAGAAGACAAACTAGCTGAAAATATTCATGGCAAAACCTCATGAGAAAAAAAAAAAATTGCTGAAAGGAAAAATGCAAACGCCTAGGACTTATAAAACATGGACTTAAGGGCCAGACGTTTGCCTAGCAGTGGATATCCGTTTCACATGTTGGAGTGCCTGGGTTTCAACCTTGGCTCAAATTCTTTTTATTTATTTATTTATTTTTTTTTATTTTTTTGACAGGCAGAGTGGACAGTGAGAGAGAGACAGAGAGAAAGGTCTTCCTTTTGCCGTTGGTTCACCCTCCAATGGCTGCCGCGGTTGGCGCGCTGCGGCCGGCGCACCGCGCTGATCCGATGGCAGGAGCCAGGTGCTTCTCCTGGTCTCCCATGGGGTGCAGGGCCCAAGGACTTGGGCATCCTCCACTGCACTCCCTGGCCACAGCAGAGAGCTGGCCTGGAAGCGGGGCAACCGGGACAGGATCGGTGCCCCGACCGGGACTAGAACCCGGTGTGCCGGCGCTGCAAGGCGGAGGATTAGCCTAGTGAGCCACAGCGCCGGCCCCTTGGCTCAAATTCTAAACTACAGTTTCCTTTTGATATATACCCTGGAAGGCAGCAACCGAAGGTTCAAATAGTTTCCCACTCCCATGAGGAGAAACTGGATTGATCTTGTTCCCAGCTTTTACCTGAGCCAGACCGAGTTGTTGGGGGCATTTGGGAAGTGAATGACTAGATGAAAGCTCTGTCTACCTCTCTCTCTCTCTCTCTCTCTCTCTTTCAAATACATAAAAATCTTTTAAAAATACAATGATTTAAAAGAGAGGTTAAGCTAAAATTCATTAAATGCATTTTGGAGGCATTTAATTTTTATAGTTCCTCCTATTAAGTATACTTTGTACTTCAGTGAGAAATTGAACATAAAAAAGAAGTCTTTCTCTACCCCTTATGCACTGAAAATTATCTAATAATAAAAAGATTAGGTAAAAATTTTAGACAAGGACAAGATTTTATATATATAGAGAGAGAGAGAGAGAGACACACACACACACATATATGTAAGCTGTGTTATTATTAACAATAGAAAATAATTAGAAGTGAGGCTAATTCATTTATGTATTTTTTAATGTTGTTTAGTAGGTGCTAGGAATGATAATAATGAGTAACTTTTTTTGTAGTTTTTTTTTAAATTTTTCATTTCTTTTCTTGAGAGGCAGAAAGAGAGTGCTTATCGAAGAGTTGACTCCCCAGATGCCTGCCATGGCTCTTAGCCAGGGTCAAAATCAGAAACCAGGAACTCCATCAAGGTCTCCCATGTGGGTAGCAGTAAGCTAATTCCTTGAGCCATCACTTGGATCTGGGTTAGCAGGAAACTAGAGTCAGGAGCAGAGTCAAGTACAAAATCATAGCACCCCAATATGGGATATGGAGTCTTAACAACAGGGCCAAATGCCTTCCTCTCAAAGTCACTCTAGCTTGGGTTAATCTAGCTCCTGTGCCTGCAACACCAACTAGTAGTCCACAGGAATTACTCCTAATTATTAACTTCCTTTGTATGGTGGAAATACCATAAACTCAGTGGTATCATAAATGCCATTACACAGGTCTCCATATAACTTTTCATCATTATCTCTATCTTCTTTTTTTTTCATTTATTAAACTTTTATTTAATGAATATAAATTTCCAAAGTACAGCTTATGGGTTACAATGGCTTCCCCCCTCCCATAACTTCCCTCCCACCCGCATCCCTCCCCTTTCCCGCTCCCTCTCCCCTTCCATTCACATCAAGATTCATTTTCAATTCTCTTTATATACAGAAGATCAGTTTAGTATATATTAGGTAAAGATTTCAACAGTTTGCCCCCATATAGCTATCTTCTAATGGAATAAAATGGGTTAATATAGTTGAAATTTCATGATGAAATAATATGATATATTCTAGTTCTCAGATCTCTGGAAAACTTCTGTTTAAAGTAGTCTAGGAATCACACTCTCATTCTTCCAACCAATTAAAGTTATTACACAGAGTTGGATGTAGAGTACAATTCAAGAAGTGTGGGGGAGAAATAAGACATTTGGAAAGGTATTCTTGGTGAAAATCACTGCATTAGTTAGTTGCCAAATTCCCAAGTGTGCTCTTTCCCTGGAGAACAAAAAGGTTGCCTTGTTAATTACTGAGAATTTAAATGGAGAATGAATTAACCTAAGGGCTAAGATTCTAAGCAATAGGATGTGTGGGTTAAAGAGATAATAGTCAAGAGGGGTGGAGTGGAGTGGGTGTGCTTCCCATATTATGAAGTGAAACAGCAAACATGGACATCTTTTTTTACCCTGCAATGCTTGCCTTGACATTGGCATTAAGTCCTGGCAGCCTCACTTGCCCAGCAACTGGGAAATGGGATGAGGTAACTGGAGAGGAAACTGAAACGGAGCCTGGAGGCAAAAACTCCAAAATGGCAGTGAGCAGCGATGGCCTCAGAAGGTAATTGGGCATTTACTCACCCAGTGAACTGAAAAGAACAAAGATTACTCTCCCTATGTGAGGGAGCCAAGACACTGGAAAATCTGATTAAATGACTCACAATCAAACAAATACAGTTGACTAGCTGAATAGAAATCATTTGAAGTTAAAAGAAATATATATTTCTTAATTTAAGAGTCATGACTCAAGGTAGAGTTGAAGCATTTGAGACATGAGTCTGGCTTCCATTCCTATATGAGTTCAAGACAAAATTTTAGCAGGGATTCTCATGAAATCTGTAAAAGTTAACACTCAGTTTTAGGGAAAACAGTGAAGCAATTATATGTACATGCTCAGAGTAGGCTGAGGGAAAGTACAAGGTCTATTCTTATTTCTACACATCTCATCCCTCCCCAGCACCCAAATAGCTCTTGGTCCTTAGAAGTTACCAAAACCAGCTATAGTTGTGGCCTGCTGGGGCATTAATGAACAGAGGACTCATTGGAGTCAGTGCCAACGAGACTCTGACCATTGTCCACATGCAAAAACATTCTCTTAGTTCCTCCTCTGTGAGTGAAACTATTTAAGTAAGATTTATGGGGCTGGTGTATTGGTGTAGTGGGTAAAACTACTCCCTGCAAAATTGGTATCCCATATGGGCCCTGGTTCGAGTCCTGGCTGCTCTACTTCTGATCCAACTCTCTGCTAATGTTCCAAGGAAAGCAATTAAGGATAGCTCAAGTGCTTTGGCCCTTGAACCCATGTGGGAGACCAAGAAGAAGTTCCTGGTTCCTGGCTTTGGACTGGCCCACTCCCAGCCATAGTGGCCATTGGGGAGTGAACCAGTGGATGGAAGATCTTTCTCCCCCAGACCCTCTATAACTCTGCTTTTTATTTTTTTAAAGATTTATTTTATTTATTTGAAAGAGCTCAGAGAGAGGTAGAGATAGAGAGAGGTCTTCCATCCACTGGTTCACTTCCTAGACAGCCACAACAACTGAAGCTGTACCGATCTGAAGCCAGGAGCCAGGAGCTTCTTCCGGGTTTCCTACATGGGTGCAGGGGCCCAAGGACTTGGGCCATCTTCTACTGCTTTCCCAGGCTATAGCAGCGAGCTGGATGGGAAGAGAGGCAACCAGATTTGGAACCAGCACCCATATGGGATGCCAGTGCTTCAGGCCAGGGCGTTAACCCACTGTGCCACAGCGCCGGCCCCTATAACTCTGCTTTTAAAATAAATCTTTCAAAAAAGAAAAATATTTATGCCCTGCATTATGCAGACATTCCATTTTGGCACTGTGCTAATTCTAAATAATTCTCCCCAAACTTCTGAAATTACCATTGCTCCTTCCTGGAGTATGAAGAAATTCTTGAGGCATGAGCAGAACTTATTCAGTTACAAACTCTTAGGGTTGTGTTGCTGTTGCAGGTGCTTCATTGCATCAACCTTGAATTCTTTGTTTTGGGGTCACAAATAGTTTGAGGTTGAAGTTTCTACATTTGCTGATCTGTGAGACTAGGAAAATTAGGTAATGGGGTCAATAGAAAATGGAGATGACACTTCAGAGCTGGCTGTCAGTGTGGATCCAGCACCCTGGGGGAATAGCTCCGCCTGCTTTGGCAATTTTGGGATCAATTTAGAGCACATAGTGTGGGAAGGGAATTCAAGTATCTTCTGCTGCCAAATTATTCTCAATACGTTTGAAGCAAAGCAATGTTCAAAAGGAATCTTTTGATGTTTGCTGGACAGCCTTGAACATGTTCAAAAAATCTGTCTCAGTTAGTTCTACAGATTTCAGTTTGAAATTGTTGCCTTTTCCAAACATAGATGGAAGCAACAGCCTTTGTGTTAACGAATTATTATTCTCACATTTGCACTACAGACCAGCATACAAACAGCTGCATATGATTTGGAGCACAACTAAGTGTATTAGTAGGTAAAGGGGTTTGGAGAGAGTAAAGTAGCCAGTAAAAACGGATGCCATAATTAAAGTGCTGTTCCTTATGTTATAGCTTACTGTGCACACACACACAGAGTACATTCCACCTTCTTTGTGTTAACAGCAAATTTGGAGACAGTGGATATCAAAGAAGGGAAGGAATGTGTGCTTTGAAATAGGGAGGAAGAGGTTGCAAAGAAGCACTATTTAATGTCATTTAAACCATTGCTTCAGGGGTAACAAAAGGCACTGCGCATCCAAGTGGGGCTATCTGCATCCAAACTCTTCCCTTAACAAAAGGAAAATTGAAGGGAAGAGGTGAGTCGCAAGAACTCTAGTCTAATTCATTTTGAAATTCTAAATTATATCACAGGAGTTCTTAAGACTACATTTATGGAATGAAGGCATTAAATGAAACATTTTTTTTTCAAATGTTTTATTCATTTATTTTGAGAGTGAGAGAGAGAGAGTTCCTGTTCACTCCCCAGATGCCCACAATGGCCAAGACCAGCCAGGGCTGGGGCTGGGAGCCTAACACTCAATCCAAGTCTCCTATGTGGGAGGCAAATATCCAAATATCAGCCATCACAACTGCCTCCCAGGGTCTACATTAGCTGGAGTGAGGAGCTACAGTTGGATAACAGCAATAAGTACTCTACTGGGAGATGAGCATCGTAACCAGCATCTTAACTGCCAGGCCAATGGCCTATTGTGTATTTATTTTTTAATTTTCCAAATACTACTTTAGATTCCAGTAATATAATTAAGCATGGGATCAGAGATATCAATGTACTTATAGCTCAGCTGTAGACTTAGAGGGGTAAGCAATAAAGAGAAAATTTTGCAGAAGAATAAAGAAAAAAAAGTTCCAAGCACAAGTAAATATCAGAATGTGAATAAAGTTGAACAAAAAGCAGCTGAATCCAGGCAGTGTCCTCAGCAGGTAAAAGAGGAGCATCTGGGCTAAGCCTGGGAGCATGGGAAGGCTGGGAAAACACTGTGTGTGCAGCTGAATTGCTTGGCACTCTCCAGGGTGACAGTGGCAGAGTCCTAACTCAAACTGGCTTAAGCCTAAAAGGACATCTGTTAGCTCACATAACAGAAATGTATAGAGGAGGGACTGGCACTGTGGGTAGTAGTTTAAACCTCAGCCTTTGGTGCTGGCATCCCAAAGTCCTGGCTGCTGTACTTCTGATCCAGCTCTCTGCTGATGGCCTGAGAAGGCAATGGAGGATTGCCAAGTGCTTGGGCCCCTGCACCCACTGTGAGACATGGAAGAAGCTCCTGGCTCCTGGCTTCAGAGCTGCCCAACTCTGGCCATTGTAGCCATTTGGAGAGTGAACCATAGGATGGAAGACCACTCTCTTTGTCTCTCCCTCTCTCTGTAACTCTGCCTCTCAATAAATAAAGAAATCTTTAAAAAAAGAAAATAAATGTATCGGGGACCCAGAATCTGAAACAGCCCTTGAAAAGACAGTGCAACCCGTTGATTGTAGAAGGGACTCAAAAACCAGACTATAGGAATTGCATCCCTTACTGCTGCTACTTGCTGTGTAACTTTTTTTTTAAGCTATTCAATCTTCAATACATGACTCATTTTCTTTCCCCTAGGGTGGAAAATACCACTTCTTCCTTGAATTTTTTTGAGAGTATTAAATAAAGCTGATATTCAAAGCACATGGAGTAGTACGTGGCATCTTTGCTATATTCCCATCAAAACCTGTTCTCTCTCATTTCTCCTTACTGTATTTTTCAAGTTTTTTTTTTTATTTTTATTTTTTTTTTTTTAATTCCGATGCCCTCTTCTCCCTAGGTAGCCAGCTCTATCTCTCAGTCTGTCTTCATAGCAACCTCAGTGGAAAGATAGCTCATTTTCCCCCAGTAGTAAGAAGACATTCAATTTATTCTGGGCTGATTTGTAAGTCAGGCTCCAATCTGGTAGGGAGGGCAGATAACTCCTGTGACTTGATAGGCTTGCGTCACCTGCTCACCCTGCAGCTAGTACTTAGCCCAATTTCACACAAACCCTATGTAGGAACGGTAGAGTAGATGGTTCTGCTAAGGAAAGTTGAGCAATAGTTACCAAAAAAAAGAAGCAATGGAGTCTGGGTAGAATTAAAAACAACAGATGTGTCCCATAACCCTGAGCAGGAAGACCTGGCATGATTTCACACTGCTAGGAGAGCAATGGGTGAAGGAGGAACTTTTAATAATTTCTCAGCTAAGCCTCAGTCCCGCTTTCATCAGCACTAAAGTTGTCAAACATGTCAAAGGAACGTCCCTTTGTGATGTTCCCATATTTTTCCTTGAATTAATAATTTCTGGCATTTTCGAGTGCCTGCTGGTGCCAGGCATTGTGCCAGATGTTTTACTTACATTCTCTCTTGTTCTTACCCTCACGTCAATTGTGTCATCTTTGTTGGAAGGCAGAGGACTTGTCTATTCCCAGAAGATTGCAGTTGGAATGTAAATTCGGCTGTGTTTGAATTTCATGGCCTTGGTCTTGTTCCTCCATAGTGAGACTCCCCCTTTGTGTGTTGCTTTCTTCATTGTCTGCTCCCAGTCACATGTTCTCATGTCATCAAGTAGATCAAGGGGACAGATTTGGGGCCAAGTATTCGCCAGTGCTTTGAAGTCATTCAATCCACCTTAGCTTCTTAATTCAGCCAGCCCCAAAGCCCTGTTTTCTTTTGCCAGGAGAGGGACATCATCTTATCGGTCAGGTGGGATGGAGCTCTTTAGAAAGCCTCCAGCGTCTCTGTCTTTGGATGACTGGCACCTGTATCTATCACCAGTGTTTCTACCCAGATCCTTCACTTTAGACATTTCCTCAATGCCGCTTCTTCTGTTCTAGCTTCACCTGTATCACATCAGCCTCATTTCCTGAGCCCTCCCCACTCCCCCGCTTCCCTCCATATCCTCAGGCCTACCGCTTCCAAGAAATTTCCAATGATTAACTCACTCTGGTCTTTCTCTTCTTTACAGTCATGTAATCTGGTTAACCCATATAGCACATTTTCTCTTTCCAAAACATCTACATAATTCTTTATGCAATTAATGACTAATAACCAATAATCTAAAAAAGATTTCATATAATACAATACCATGCTTTTGCATGTTATCAGCATTCTTATCAAATGTTCCAAAGCTTAAGGATGGGTACATGACTGACACTGAAGGAATGAAAAATTTGTGGATTTTTCTAGCATAGAAAATGCTAGTTTCCTCTGTCTTTTGTTTCTCAGACTGTGACTAAGTTGGTTGGAAACTGTAACACCATCACAGCATTTCCTCTCTCTGCTTGGCTGTTGCTCTCCACGAGCATAAAATCAATTAAGGCTCAGTACTGAGTCTTATCTAAAATATTCTGGTGCCATAAAACGAGGACCACTTTTATTGCCCTGTCATTTTTCTATAGAGAACAAACTAAACCGACTATTAGAGAGAAAATGCAATCTACTCTAGAAGTTTTCCCAGTATATAAAAAAAATCATAAATTCTCAGTTTTCAGTTACAGTACAACAGCGATAGTCCTAAATTTATTCCTCTAAACAGACGTAGGATTCCAAGCCGCAATGCTTCTTGTCTTCTCTGCTGCTCCATTGAATTTACTATTATTCAACAGCAATTAAAACGGTCCTCTCATTCCAGCCAGTTGCAAATGAAAATCATTCCATGCTGCCAGCTTCAAGGTGATGATGTTGGGAGGAAGGGCAGCTATAATCTCTAATCCATTCCAGGGTGATACCCAGACATGAAGCTTGTCCAGCAGGTGAGAACTGAAGGTGCAGAACAAAAGAGGCCCGGGTAAGGGATTTAGCACAGGAATGGGGGAGCAGGAGCAGGTGTGAGCAGCTGATGTTGCCTGTGATGTCTCTCTTCAGTGGAGCTGAAACAGTAACTGATTCTCGGAGCAGTCCATCTAAGTTTGCTGCATACATTCTAAAGCCTGTCTGAGATTGCTTCATGGTCTTACTCATCTGGGAAAAGTAGAGAAGAGGCAGAAGGAGTGCGGGCTGGTTGGGGGGCTTTTGGAGGGGTGTGTCAAGTGACTAGAATGATAGACTTGTCATGTGCTGCTGTGACACTAACATTGTGAATGACTCCACACAGACAGAATACCAACAGCCCTGATGTTACTTGTGGACCAGGAGTGAGGAGACCTATATGCTAGACCTGCATCCACTCCTGTTTAGCTTGAAAACAGTAGTCAATCTTTTATCCACTCTACTCTTAGTTTCCCCATTGCTACAACTAGGAGACATAAAAGAACTGCAAATTCAGATAACGTCAGAGCCAGAAAGGCATTTCAGAAAATTCCATGGTTAAAGAATACCAACAGGGGCCAGCACTGTGGCTTAGCAGATAAAGCCGCCTCTTGCAGTACCGGCATCCCATAACGGTGCTGGTTCAAGTCTCAACTGCTCCACTTCCGATCCTTTTCTCTGCTGTGGCCTGGGAAAGCAGTAGAAGATGGCCCAAGTCCTTGGGTCCCTGTACCCACATGGGAGACCTGGAAGAAGCTCCTAGCTCCTGGCTTAGGATTCTCCCAGCTCTGGCCATTGCAGCCATTCGAGGAGTGAACCAGAGGATGAAAGATCTCTCTTTCTGCCTCTGCCTCTCTGTAACTCTGCCTTTCAAATAAAATAAGTAAATAAAAATAAATATAAATAAATTTATAAAATGAATACAAGAAGGACTTGGAACTACATTAACTGGTGTGTGCATACCTGGTCTAAAGGCTTTTATCATTGAAATTCAGGCGTCAGAAACAAACAAAACACTTCTTGAAGTCTCTAGCTTTTGCCTACAATCCCTTAATTCCTCCCTGCCCAGGCAAACTTTCCAGAGCTGAGTCCCTGTTTGGTTATTTTTAGGCTGCTCCCTCATTGTAGAGTTCTTGGCTTTCATCTGTTTCAGAACTTCCCTTGCCATCCATCTAGCTTGCCCTCTGTCCAGGCTTTCCTGAGCTGCGGGAAGCAAACTTTTTTGTAGTTTTATTGGGAATGCCTAAGACATCACAAGCAGCAACTCTCCACCCACAAGCAAAAACATACTGTAAAGGAGTCAGCAGTCACCCAGCATCCCTGGTAGAAAGAGCATCTTTAGCTTTGCTGCAGGCTCTCTGCACCTGCTTTTAAGGAGCCATTCTTTTTCTGTCTTGCTCCTTCTCTCACGTCCCTCTCTGCTTGAGTTCCTAGTTCAATAATCCATTCAGTTCAATGGTTATTTCTCTTTCTGTCTGCTCTCTACAGAGCTGACCCAAACTCTGAGTTGCTTCTGAGATATTTCAAGATGGCTCTCTGGATCAGCTCCTTGGAGAGGTTACAAAGCAGAACAGAAGCTTCCTTCAAATCGGGCCAAATTCGCCTCCTAAAGAACTCCAGGGAAATTTCCCTTACTTACGCTCCAGCCACTCAAAATGCTCACTCCTCCCTTTTAAGCCTCAAATGTTTGCAAGGTAATTGCCATGTTCATTTTATACAAAGCCCCAAAGGTCTTCCATGGAATCCATATCAATGAAAAATGCAAAGCCCAATCCCAGAAATAGATAAGGGAGTCTTTTACACTGTAGCTGAATAAGGAGTGTTAGGTACTTTGGAGATGCATTCTCACTTATTCCTTCCGTGAGTAAAAACACATTCTATATTTAAAATTGTGTTCCTCAAAGAAATTTTCTTTTAGCACTTGTCTTCACTTAAGGCTCTGAGTAGCAAACAGAGTTGGTTAATGATTTATAGGAGGAAATCACAAGGTCTCAGAACTCTAGCTGGTTATCCTGTATGCCTGCCTACAACATTAGGACACCAGTTTCTTCATGTGGGCCCCAGCCTCATGGCCTTACTTAAATTTAATCACCTACCAAATCCCCACCTCCTAACACCATCTCAAGGGGAGTCGAGGATTCAACAAAGGAACCTGGGGTTGGGAGTACAAGAAAATTTAATTCATGCACATGGGAAACATTTAAAAAATGATGCTGGCTGTGAGGGTGAGCATAGTGGGAATCTTGCAGAACAGAACTGGGGGAACATCAGCTGGACTATGAAGTACCAGTAGCATTCGACTAGAGGGAGGATGGTTCTAATGGGCAGGAAAAAAGGATCATATTTTGATAGCAAGATAACTGATCTGACTGTGGGGAAGGGTGTATATTGAGAAAAAATAGTAATACAATAAATTCTAGCAGGTGGATATCATTTCCCTCGGCTATAAACCGAGAAGTGGGATTGCTAGACCATATAGCAGTTCTAATTTTAGTTTTTTCTGAGGAAACACCATACTCTTTGTCACAATGACTGTACTAATTTTATTCCCATCAACAGGTTATAAGGGTTACCTTTGCTCCACATCTTCACAAATACTTAGTATCTTTTGTCTTTTGATAATATCCAATCTGACGAGTGAAGTAACACCACACTGAGGTGTTGATTTGCATTTTCTTTGATGACTAGTGATATTGAAAATTTTTTCAAATACACGTTGGCCACATGTATGTTCTACTTTGATAAATGTCTAATTAGATCTGCTTCCCATTTTAAAAGCTTGATTATTTGGGTTTTTTTATTATTAGGTTCTTTATATATTTTGAATATTAATCCCTCACCTGATGTATAGCTTGCAAATATTTTTTTTCCATTTTATAGGTTGCCTCTTCACTCAATTTTCTTTGAAAAAATAAAAAGCACTTTGTTGCCATCTCATTTTTTTATTGTTATTTTCTGTGCTTTTAGGTTGTGAACTAGAGAATACTTACACATTCCAATGTTCTGAAGTGTTTTCCCTATGTTTTCTTCTAATGGTTTCAAAGTTTTGGGTCTCACATCTAGGTATTCAAACCATTTTGAGTTGATTTTTATATATGGTGGGAGATACAGATCTAGTTTCATTCTTCTGCATGTGGATATGCAATTTTCTCAGCACTATATATTAAAAAGACATTTCTTTTTCCAATGCATATTCTTAGCACATTTGTCAAAAAAATCAGCTGGCTGTGGATGTATGAGTTGCTTCCAGGGTTTCTATTCTGTTCCCTTGATCTATGAATGTGTTTTTGTATGGAGTCTGAAAAACAGGTGATCTCACACAAGTTAAAAATATAATGGCTGGAGAGGCCACAGGCTGGAGAGGAAAGTAGGGTAGGTTGGATTGGGAAAGGTTGATTGATGGATGCTAGGTTATAACTTGATAGAAGCACGTTTTGGGGTTTCTATTGTATAATAGAGTAAAGATAATGCTAGGGTATACAATTTTTTAGATATTTAAATATTTTAGATTCTTATACTTTAGATATTTTAGATACTTTTAGACTTTAGATATTTTAGATACTTCCACTATAAAAATATCTTAAGTACTTGAATGTATATATATATTTCCCCGATTGGATATTACATAATATAGACATGTACTGAAATATAACATAGTACTCCACCAATAGATATAATATTTATAGATATTTAAAAATTTTTTAAATGAAAACTTTAAAAAGAAGTTTAAAAATTTTATTAGCTAGGATGGTACACTTAGGATAACTTCAAAGGCTAGCCAAGACAGTTAAGATCTGATGAAGGAGGTAAAGACTGTTGAAATATCTTAGGGCAGCAACATCATGAGGCAATAGTTACTTAGAGTTGGAAGTGGCCCCGTTTTCATCCTAGAAACTTGCCAATCAAATCTACATTAAGGCCCTTCCTCCTGCTCACCTCTACCCCTCACTCTTTAAAACTGAAGTCAAGAGAGATGGTATGATCAACTACTCTGTTGAACTCGGGGAGCAAAATTAACTTTTGTATTCTTTTTACTATGCTAAGATTACATGAGAGTGGTCACAAAAAGGAAAATGAAGTACTTTTTTTGACTTTTCTAGATCATCCTTCAGTCCTTGAGTGGTGTCTGCTAATACCAATTTATGCTAGAGTGAGAATTCTTCTCTTACTGACATACTCTTTTACAGTCTATGTCAAAGTTGTGTTTTATAGTCCTTTAATTCAAGTCTCAGCATTTCCATTATAGATGGGTTTAAATATCTTGATATTTCAAAGTGTTGTAAAGAATCAATGGTACAAGCCTATCAACATATTTTCCCTAATGTGAAAGGCTACAGCTCCAGGTGGTTTCCGACTTTGCTTCATAAAATTGAAGTCTTCCTCTCTGTGCACCCATGGACCTTGTATGGTGAGAAATGTAAGGCAATTAAACATCGGCTGAATCATATCCAGGTGCTGTTGTGAATGACCCATTCAGCCCTACAACACTAGAAAATGCAGACAATCAGGGGTGCACTCTGTGTCCTGTGTGCTGCTACGCCAAAGGAAAGATCATAGGTAGGATTCCCTCCAAAGCTATCCTGGAAAGGGGACTTCAGTGCTGGATGGTTTTTTGCGATGTGATACCAAGAAATACAAGAAGGGGAACCCTCAACGAAGGATGTGTTCATAATCAGGTCTTCATAGCTGACAATTAGGGCTCATTGCTATGGGGCCCCTCTCAGGTGGCTGTATATGTAATTCTGTATGAAGAATGTGAAGCTGAGGCATTTAGCCATTCTCTTATGTGTTGACAACTAACCCTGGAGGTGTTAGATCTCCAGTCACTCTGGGAAGCCAAGGTGTCTGACTGTCTCTCACAGTGCCAGGCAAAGCCCTCAAAGAGACACTAGCCTTGAAGCGGTGACTGTCCACGTGTCAGACACTTTCAGCTCAGCTGCAGGTGAGTACAGAGATGAGCTGAAGGGACGTGAGACATAAATAGCATCTGCTATGAGAAGTACAATTTGTTTAATCATGGAAGGCAGCAGTCTTACAGAAAAATAAGGTTAGTAATGAAGAAGTTAATAAAATGAAGTCTTTAATACATGTGGAAGGGAACGGAGAGTTAGGTTAAAAATAGCATTACAGCCTTAGGATCTGGGAACCACTGACATTGTCTTCACCTTGCTCAGGGTCCCACTGGAAACCAGGACAGAGTAAAGAACAGTCTTGCACCTAAAGTTTTAGTTTCTGTCAAAAGAGAATCTGACTGTCCAAGTAAAAACAATGGTTCAGCAGCACCTGATGATCAGCTAGAATTAATCATTTCACACAGCTAGAAACTTGTGTGTATCCCAAATTGTACTAAACCTTTAAACAGACACTTCTTAGATAATCAGCAGTAAAAATCAGGGGGAGAAACCCAGAGTAGTTGCCAAACATTTCACATACATTTCCGAAAGAAGTGAAAGAAACAAAAATCAAAATCTTGACATTACTAAGGGCATGAAAATCAGAGAGGATGAAAAGGGCCTCATAACTAAAAGAAAAACTTTAAGAATTAAAGGTAAGAGTCCAAGTCTAAAATAGCTCACCCAAAAGATGGGCTCCATTACATAATAACAAAAGACAATGAGTGCCCCTTAATTTATCTTAAAATCCACAAACTATAAAAGACTGGAAGAAGGAGAGAGAGAGACAGGGCGTATGAGGAGCAGGCAATCTGACAACAGGAGAAAGCTCTTAGAGGGTAGCAACTACATTTTATGAACATCCATTACCCCTTAGTAGCATCTATGTCTCACATTTTAAGTATCAAATTAATTAATTATATCACTTAAATATTGATTGAATGTCTAATTAATTAGTTAATTACTTGACCTAACCATCCATTCAGACAAAATAATCATGGTGACAGCTCTGTCTAGACACTGCTTGATTCTGTCAAGGTCAATGTCTGGAAGTCATTCCAAAGCATATCCCCAGTGCACATTGCTCACGGAGTTCACAATGGCTCTGAAGATAAGAGAATGATTTGGACTTTTCTTGGCTGGCATCTCTTTGTTCCCAGTTGACACTGGGTTCAATTCTGGGCCAGAGTTTCCAAAGTTAAGTTGAACTTGCAACATTGGGACAGAATTTTCCAATTACTAATTTTCTGATGTAGAAGCTGATGGTATCTAAAACCAACCAAAATACACATGTGTGCTCTTCCGTATCTCCACTGGAGGCACAACAAAAATGTCAAAATGTCTTCCAGTCAGAATGTATCAAAATGAATGCTTAGAGATGATAGATTAGTTCAAAAATCTTCTATAATTTGTGTCTGCTCTCCTCGGCCCTTCCAATTAGAGGCACTCATAAATCTAAGAGGCCCTGTCTTTGTGTCATATCCTTTGGCTGCTAGAACTAAAGCAATAAGATAGCGGAAGTGTCACTGCAGAAATATTGCTTATCATAAATTTTTCTAGTAAGAAGCAAATATACTGAAATATTCTGATATTTTCTTATTACATAATATCCATCTTACTCAGATCACTTCTTCATTTAGTTTATTTATTGTATTTTATTTTGTTAAATTTTGCTAGGTTTATCTGGAAACCATGTCTCCAGTCTGGAATTTCAACAAGCAGGCTTTCAATAAAATTAGTAGGTCAATTCATATTCATAACTGTGTTAATATTTATAAATAATCCAATTTATGCATTAGCAGGATGTTGGAATCAGGTATCCTAATATAGGATGTGGGCATCCCAAGAAGTGCCTTAACCACTGGGCAAAACTTTCTCCACCATAACCTATTTTAAATCATAGAATTACAAAGCCAGAAAACTGCCTCAATTGTTTCAAGGTATAGGCTAGCAAACTACAGCTGAGGACACAAATCTGTCTGGTTACATGATTTTGTAAATAAAGTTTTATTGAACCACAGCTATACCCATTTAGTGACTATGTTTATGGCACTTCAGGGCTAAAATAGTGGAGTAAGTAGTTGCTGCAGAAGTCATATATTCTAGGAGCCTAAAGTGTTTACCATCTGGTCCTTTATAGAAAAAGTTTGCCAACCCTTGGTATAGACCACTATAGTAGCCAGCAGTCATCTATGAGTGTTGTGCACTTAAAAAATGACTGATGCAACTAAGGAACTGATGTTTTCATTGAATTAGCATGTGCTCAAATATAAAAACACAAAATTTACTGTGTGGAGGGCTCCAGAGAAGTGAACAAATAGAGATATAAATAGTGTACACAGATATGTATAGAAAGAGAAACAGACAAAGACTATAAGGAATTGGTCCGTGAATCTGGAAAGCCAAATCTGAAATATGAACCAGCAGTTTCAAGACCCAGACCAGCAGATGCAGTTCTTGACTGAAGGTGGGCAACATAGAGACCCAGGAAAATCAATGATGCCAATGAAGTCCAGCTGCAGCCTCTGGAGAATGCCCTCTTGTTTGGGCAGTCAGACATTTTCTGTTATTCAAGTCTTCACCTGATTGGATGATTTCTATTCACATTATGAAGAGTAATTTGCTTAACTCAAAGTTGACTAAATTCAATGTTAATCTCATCAAAAATATCCTCCAATTTAACATGTGAAATTAACGTCCAAATTTATTATGTAGACACCTCGTTCAGAAGTTAAGACTTTCACATCCCGTGTTGAGTGCTTGGCTTTGAGTCCAGGCTCTGCTCCTGATTCCCAATTCCAGATTCCTGCCAGTGCACACTATGGGAGGCAGCAGGTGATGGCTCAATAACTTAGATAGCTGACTCTCATGTGGGATCTCCATTGAGTTCTGGGCTTCAGGCTTTGGTCTGGGCAGGTCCTGGCTGTTGCAGACATTTGGGGAGTGAACAAGCAGCATGCAGATCACTGTCTGCCTGTCTATTTTTCTCTCTGTGTGTGCCTATCAAGTAAATAAAATATATAAATAAAATCTTAAAAACTTTAAGAAGACATAAAATTGAAAAGAATTGAGGCCAGTGATGTGACATAGCTAGTAAAGCCACTGCCATCCCATATTGGCACCACTTCCTGTCCTGGCTGCTCCACTTCCAAACCAGCTTCCTGATACTGGCCTGGGAAAAGCAGCAGAGGATGACCAAGTGTTTGGGTCACTGCTACCCATAAGAGAGACCTGGATGAAGCTCCTAGCTCCTGGCTTCTGCCTGGCTCAGCTATGGCTCTTGCAGTCTTTTGGAATCTCTCTTTTTCTTATTTGTCTTTCAAATGACAAATAAATAGGGTTTTTAACGGCATTTAAAAAAATACATGAAATATCTCCTTAGTTTTATATTGAGTACAAGTTGAAATTATTATATTTTGGGTATATTTGTTAAGTAATATATGTTATTAACTTTGTTTTTATACCATTCTTTATAATATGGCTACTAAATATTTTAACTTGCTTTTACTGTAGTTAACGTTATATTTTCATTGGGTATCAAATACTATTTTCACCCTGTGAAAAATCTCATCCCCTCCTCATAACTCCTAGAAAGTCTAAAATATTTCCCCAAAAAAGCTTTTTATTTCATGAAGTACTCATCTGGTTAATTTGAATGGTCCCTGTATTTATTTACAGGTCTGTGGAGAGCTCCTGTACTCAAGAAAGATGTGACACATAGTTACCTGTAATTTGGTTATTCTACTGATTTTTTTTCCCAAATAAGGTAAACAAAAGTTCTCTGAAAACAGTTATCCTAGGGACAACTGAGTTCATTTTTAATCAGTTAATTGAACATATGCATATAATCTCATTGTCATTATATAGTTATTATAATGCTAAATTTTATATATGATGCCTATAATGCTGAATGTATTACATTTTTACTAATGATATTATTGAATATGATTTTTAAAAGGCTATATTTTATTTATGTGAAAGGAAGAATGACAGAGGGAGAGACAAAGAAAGAGAGATCTTCTGTCTACTGATTCACTCCCAGATGGCAACAATGGTGAGGGCTGGGCCAGGCAGAGCCATGTCCCTG
Organism: Lepus europaeus; assembly: GCF_033115175.1. Classification (NCBI taxonomy): domain Eukaryota; kingdom Metazoa; phylum Chordata; class Mammalia; order Lagomorpha; family Leporidae; genus Lepus; species Lepus europaeus. The sequence continues at coordinate 76,298,731 of NC_084839.1, read as the reverse complement.
GAACTCCATCTGAGTATCCCACATGGGTAGCAGGGGCCCAGGCACTTCGGCCATTATGCACTGTCTTCCCAGGCACAGCAACAGGGAGCTGGATTAGAAATGGAGCAGCTGGCACTCAAACTGGTGCTCCGATAAGGGATGCCTGCATCACAAGCTGTGCCTTAACCCACTGAGCCACAATGTTGGCACTTCAATGTGATATTTTATTTCCTCTAGAAAACTTTGGAACCATTTTTTTTTTTTCTTCCAAGTGCTATTTGGATATTTACAACATCATTCGTGGGCTATGCAAAATTGTGAACTTAACAATGAGCCTGCTACAGATCTATTGAATTCCAAGTCCCACCTGTGGTTACTTTGGCAGGGCCAGACTAAATGATTTCATGGTCCTCATATGGCCTGTGGGTCAGACGATTACCCACCCCTGTGTCTTAACAGACCTCAAGCCTTTCTTTCGTACTTCCATGCACTGTAAATGTTTTATAGATGTTTATTACATTTTAAATCAACTATATTGTTTTGTTACATATAATAGAGTCAATCCGTTGTAAATGAACAGTTTGAAGCACACAGGCATATAAGACACCCATACACAACCTCCCTGTTAAAAGCGTCCTCCCCTCTCCCCAAAGATTCCAGTCTCCTGGTTATTCAAATACGAATCTAGGAACTGGGAAGGCTTTGCAGATGTAATTAACAACACTAATCAGCTGAATGAAAGTCTTCTGGGTTGTCAGGTGGGCCCAATGCAATCACACCGGCCCTTTAAAAGATACAGGAGGCCACTAGAGGGGGAAGTCAGAGTTTTCAACCAGTAGGGGGGACTTCCTGTTTCTTTCCTCCGTGAAAAGGACGGGGCCTTGATATAAAGAATACTTCCAAAAACTGAAAATGAGCCTGGTTTATAGTCAGCAAGGAGGCAGAACCTCATTCATAACGTAATTGCATGAAACTGAATTCTCAAAACCTCGAAAGACCTTCAAAGCTTCATCCTCGGAGCCTCCAGAAAGGAACTTGGCGCCGCCGGCATGTTGATTTCAGCATTTGGAAACTGGGAGCAGAGAACCGAAGAGCCACCTATGCCCATATTCCTGACCCACAGTACTGAGAGTTGGTAAGTGTTGCTTTATGCCAGTAAATTTGCAATAGTTTGTTAGAATGGCAATTCCAGGTGCCGGCGCTGTGGCGTAGCGAGTAAAGCTGCCGCCTGCAGCACCAGCTTCCCATATGGGCGTTGATTCGAGTCTCGGCTGCTCCTCTTCCAATCCAACTCTCTGCTGTGCCCTGAGAACACAGTAGAAGACGGCCCAAGTCCTTGGGCCCTGCACCTTCATGAGAGACCCGGAAGGAGCTCCCTGCTTCAGCTGGGCCCAGCTCTGCCCTTTGCAGATGTTTGGGGAGTAAACCAGAGAATGGAAGACCTCCCTCTCCCTCCCTCTCCCTCCCTCTCCCTCTGCCTTTCAAATAATTTTTCTTAAAAAAAGGCAATTTCAAGAAATTACTACAATATAGGATGCTTCTCTCTCCCTCTTGCCATATGCTAACAGTTCCAATTGACTTTTGCCTGAGGGGTCACTATTCCACTTTGATTGACTATCGTTTAATTTTAGTAGAATTTCTTTCTTTTTTAAGTCAAAGGTACAGAGAGAAAGGAAGAGATAGACAGGTAACTTCTATTTGCTGGCTCATTCCCCAGATGGCTTCAATGGCCAGCGCTGGGCGAAATCGAAGCCAGGAGCTTCTTCCAGGTCTCACACGTGTGGTAGGGGCCCAAATGCTTCAGCCAGCTGCTGCTGCTTTTCTCAGGTGATTGGCAGGGAGTTGGATAGGAAGTGGAACAGCGGGGCAAACCCAGCACCCCTATGGGATGCCAGTATCACAGGCATAGCAGTAAAATTATATCATATGTACCCTTTAGTATTTGCCTCAGATTGCCCAACAAACTTATTTTGAAATTCATTCATATATCACGTATCGGAATAGCTCTTTCTATTGATGAATAGTATTTTTTTGTATGATTGTATCACAACTGTTCACATGATGATGAGTATTTGGGTTGTTACCACTTTTTGGCTCTATTGAATGACAAATGACCTATCCATGCTGGTGTGTTTTATGTACATAAGATAGCTATTTCTTGGGCATATAGCTAGCATTGGAAATGCTGTGTCACACTCCTAACTTTTAAGTGTCCCATTGATTTTTACAATGGCTGTATTACCTTATTCTCCTATCAGCAACATATAGAATCCCTGTATCCTTACCAACACCTGGTATAGTTGATCTTATTTTTTAGTTTTAACTATGTAGTGGGAATTAGAAAAACAAAAACATGCTTTTAACTTTTTTCTGATTATGATACTGAGCAGTTTTTCTTATGCACCTTACCTACTCTATATGTCCTTTTGTTAGATGTCTGTTCAAATCTTTTGCCAGTTTATAAAGGTTTGTCATTGTGAAAGGGTCTGCATTGGTATATGCAAAATATAGTCTTCTTCCAGTTACACCTATTGTAAACATTTTCTCTTCCAGCCTGCATTTTGTTTTATTCTTTGTGATATTCTTGAGTAGATTTAGGAAGAAAAAGGAAAATCTTTGTCCCTTTCTTGCTTACTGTTTGTGCTTTTGTATCCTAAGAAATTGTTGCCTATGTTAAGATTGCAAAGATGTTCAACTACATTCACATGCAAAGACTTTGTTGCTCTAGATTTTAATTTAGATCTATGATCAAATTCAAGCTAACCTTGCAATTAGGGTGTGGAGAATTATCAGGATTGCCCTTCCCAAGTGCCACTGATTCTATATCACCTTTTGTTAAAAACAGTGTCTTCTCTTGACACATTGTTAAAAATCAGTTAAACACGTAAACTTAGTTCTTATTTCTTGGATAGTGTATTCCAGTAAATTCTGTCTGAAATAATACCACATTGTTTTGATTATGGTAGCAGCATAGTAAATCTTTTTTTTTAAGATTTATTTACTTATTTTTGACAGGCAGAGTGGACAGTGAGAGAGACCGAGAGAAAGGTCTTCCTTTTTGCCTTTGGTTCACCCTCCAATGGCCGCTGCGGCCGGCGCATCTTGCTGAACCGAAGCCAGGAGCCAGGTGCCTCTCCTGGTCTCCCATGCGGGTGCAGGGCCCAAGCATTTGGGCTATCCTCCACTGCCTTCCCGGGCCATAGCAGAGAGCTGGCCTGGAAGAGGGGCAACCGGGATAGAATCCGGCGCCCCAACTGGGACTAGAACCCATTGTGCCGGCGCCGCAAGGCGGAGGATTAGCCTGTTAAGCCACGGCGCCGGCCAAGTAAATCTTAAAGATTGTAAGGCTTACTTCAATTTTCTCAAGGCTGGTTTGCCTAATTTATATAGTGGTTTTACATAAATTTTAAATCTGGAATTTTTATGGGGATTGTGCTTAATCTGTAGATTAATTTATAATGATATGACACTTGAACCATTTTGAATCTACCTATCCAAGAACATATAGTTAATGTCTGTTTAGATTTTCCTTAATTCTGTCCAGCAAAGTTTGGAAGGATTTTTTTTTTTTTGGTACAGATATTGTACATATTTTGTTTAACTTATCCTTATGTATCTACTTTTTACATGTAACTATTTCCAAACCATATATCCTTTTACATTATTAAATTTACCAGCATCTACTACCCTTGGGAGATTGCTTTGTTTTCTACACATATAATCATATATGTCAATTACAAAGAGCACAGTTTACTTGCACTAAGAAAAATAATAGTAGGGCTTAAATTTCTTTTTTCCTTTATAGCACTAATGAGGACACGGAGTAAAATTCTAATGGAAGAGATGAAAGTAAAACGCATGTGTTTTTCCCAAGTTGGGAAAAGTGTTAGTGTTTTTGTTTTTAATTATGATGACACTTTGGGTTCTTGTAGGTACCATTTGCCAGATTTAGAAATTTCTCTAACATTCCTAGTGTTAAAAAAGATTTGTCATGAACTAATATTTTTATCAAATGTTGACTGAATAATTGCATGCATTTTCTCCCTTTATTTTATGGTAAGTTGCATTAATTGATTTTCCCATGTGATAATTGAACTTCGTATTCCTGAGATAAAAGCTGCCTTGTAATGTATTTTTCTTTTTCCATATTACTGGATTTGATTTGTTATTTTCTTAAAGATTTTTGTGTCCATGTTGAAAAAGGATATTGGTTTGCAGTTTTCTTTAATGTATTTTATAGATTTCAATACCAGTGTAATGCTGCCCTCCTGAAACAGGTTAGAAGGTGTTCCTTTCTCTAGTTAGAGAACCTATGGAGGATTGGTGATATTTCATCTTTAATAGTTTCATAGAATTCACCAGTGAAGTTTTCTGGGTCTCAGTCATTTGTGGGAAGCTTTTGTTGAATCACAAAATAAAATTCTTCAGATCATGTAGTAGGACTCCGAGTTTTAAACCTTTTTCTTTATTAACCTTAATGAATTGTACTTTTCAGGAAATTTGCCCATATTATCAATATGGTTGAATTTCTTAGCAGAAAAAGTTTATATATAATGCCTTACATAAAATATTTGTAGGATCTGTAAAGGTAGAACTTTAGATCAATGATTACTTATTTCAAGTAAAATTTTAAAGACTAGTTACATATTATATAATTATTTGGCTTAAGTCTAATTTGTATTCATATATTTATATCATCTGTTTTGCTTTCTTTTAGAGTCTCTGGCATTTTTAAACTAATTAAGCCTTTTAAATACTTTTTGTTTTCCTGCTCTACAGGCTTATTTGTAATACCTTTTTAAAAGTTTCAGTACTTTCTCTGGGCTTGCAAAATAAACCTTTTTTCTTGGAGTCTAACACACCACTTCCCACAGAGTCTATAAAACTTAAGGTCATTTCCATTTTCCTCCATACTTGGTCTGGTTGTTGGCATATTCTTATTTCTTTGTATCTTATAAACCCTTCAACACATGGTTATTTTTTTTAAATAGTAATAGGTTTTTACTATTTAATAAAAACTATATTCACAGTTATATCACTTTCAGTATTTTTCCTTTGTTTATTGAAGATCTCAGTTTCCAATAACTATCATTTCATTTAACATGGGAAATATTTTTTAAAGATTATTATAATCCAGAGCTGCTGGTGACAAATTCTCTCATTTTTGGGATATTACTTAGCCAAGAGTCAATGGGCTCTTTCACTGTGAAGTGGTCTCCAGTGCCCTTTCTTGCAAAGTCTGCTTACATCGCTCCCTGAACTTCAGTTTTTGTCGTCTCAGTTCAGTAAGGCCACACTGTCATGACTGAATCGCCCCTCCTCGAGCCAGAATTCAGAAGGGGCATCCAGGTATAAAGCCAGAGCTCACTTCTTTCTGTTGTCCTTTTCCCAGGAATTACAGTCCTGAACGCCCTGTTACCTCTCCTCAGCCTCATCTGTATCTGATTTGCCACTTTTTATCTATTTTTTATTTTCATTTTTTATTTGAAAGAGAGAGACGGACAAAGGATAGGAACACAGACTCAGAAATCTTCAACCATTTGTTTACTTGCCAAATGCCCACATATTGGTTCTGCAAGGCCACAGCCAAGTACCCAGAACTCAATCCAGTCTCCCACATGAGTGGTAGGGAGCCAACTAGTTGAGCCATCATCTGCTATTTTACCTGGATGCAAATTATCAGGAACCTGGATCAGAGGCCAAGAAGCTGGTCTTCAATCAGGCCCTTAGATATAGAAATGTGGGCAGCCCAAGTGACATCTTAACCACTGTGCCAAATGCGTACCCCTTCATTTATTCTGAATAGGTGGGCGGGTTCTATAACCATTAGTATCCCATCTCGGCTCATCGCAGAAGTTTTTATAGATTCTTAAAACTTATTTCTCTGGTTTTATGATACAAATATTTGTCAGAATGTTACTTGGCACTTTAAGACTTCTGAAAACTCGGAAGTTGTGTCTCGGCTCCAGTATTTGTGTGAGATAAAGTATCTGTATAGTCTTGGGTTGATATAATGGGATTAAGTGAGAAGGAGTAGGTGAAGTCAGAAGCTTCAGTGACTATGCACATATAGCAACAAGATTCATTTTCCTGGTACAGTAGTTAATGCATTCTGTGCATATTGATCTGCTTGACCGGTAGTATTACACAAGAGGCATAACAAATAAAATAGCCAGGAAAACCATATATCATCATGTCATCTGTTTATGCAAAGACCCCCCAGATGCAGAACTTATGACAAAGTAAGCATACTAAAATAGAAGTCTATTGTGCCAAGTATTTTATAGGTTAGTGTTCCAGTGCATACTGAGGTTGTATACTCCGGTATAAAGTCTAACTCTGTATATGATTTCTGATCATATCTGCATGCCCCATTTTAATGTGAGATATCCCATGTTGGTATTTTAAAATTAAGTATTAACTGCTTGGGGGGAAAAAAGGATTAATAGTGAGACGTGTGTAATAAGTAGTTGAAGAGATTTCACAGCAAACTAAATGTGGGTTCACTGTGGATAGGACTACAAGAAAAGCTCAGGTAAACTATGCCTAAACTCATTGAATCTATTGAAATAAAAGATGATACTCCTATTCTAGCCTTTGCAAAAGACCATACCCAGATAATGGTATTGCATTTTTGGTGCCTTTATGATTTATCAGTAGTGAGAGAGGTTGGGAGGTTGAGAAGTCTAGAAATCATTTCTTGTGACTGGGGCTAGACTGAATCATAGGCATTTACTTGGCTACATGATAATTTTCTAGTGCTTTAAAGGGAATCTTTGTTCAGTATTCATTTAACATGAATTCAGAGCAGAGTTTGAGCATACAGGGAGAAAGCAATCTGGCCTTCTAGTGACAGCTCAATCCCTTTTTGCCAAGCCATTCAACACTGGCTCTGAAGTTGAATATAACATTCAGCCAAACAAAAGTCATGTGAACAAACGGGCTCAGCTCCCTTATAAGATAATGTAAGAGCAACTTGTTTTTACCCAAGGCTTCCCCTTAGAATAATGCCTTACACTATCTTGCTATTTGGCCCTGAACACCTACCTACACATGGTATTCTGCAAGGAGGGAGGGAGGGAAGGAGAGAGAATGTGTCTATTAAACAAATTTTTCTATCATTCCATAGTCATCATCCCTTACAGATTAGGTTTTTAACTCGGTACTAGGCTTTGACTCAGTGAGAAATTGCTAGAAAACTCAAAACTTCTAGTTAAAAATCATGTATTTTGTCCAATCATAAAATGCATTATAACTTTCCTCACATGTTCTAAGATTGAAATTGAATGTTGAGGCCAGCGCTATGGACCAGTGGGTTAAAGCTCCAGCCTTCAGCACCAGCATCCCATATGGGTGCCAGTTCGAGTCCTGGCTGCTCCTCTTCCAATCCAGATCTCTGCTGTGGCTGGGAAAGCAGTGGAGGATGGCCCAAGTCCTTGGGCCCTACACCCGCTTGGGAGAACCAGTAGAAGCTCCTGGCTTTGGATCAGCTCAGCTCTGGCCATTGCAATCATTTGGGGAGTGAACCAGTGGAATAGAAGATCTCTCTCTCTCTGTCTGTCTCTCTGTCTGTCTCTCTGTCTGTCTCTCTGTCTGTCTCTCTGTCTGTCTCTCTGTCTGTCTCTCTGTCTGTCTCTCTGTCTGTCTCTCTGTCTGTCTCTCTGTCTGTCTCTCTGTCTGTCTCTCTGTCTGTCTCTCTGTCTGTCTCTCTGTCTCTCTGTCTGTCTCTCTGTCTGTCTCTCTGTCTGTCTCTCTGTCTGTCTCTCTGTCTCTCTGTCTCTGTCTAATAAAATTCTTTAAAAAAAATGTTTACATGTAGCCCAAAAGTTAAAACTAGGGTCAATATATATAAAACAGATAAATTTTGTTAACTCTAAACAACAATGTAAAAGCTGAGGTTTTAATAGATTTCAGTGAGAAATATTTTCAAATCTGTCCGACCTATGGAACTATCCCTTATTCATACTCGGTGTCCCTTGGCTCATCTCCAATATCTTTTAAAGACACTCTGTTATTGTGACAGGTAAGCCTCAACTCTGTTACTCATTAGTTTCTGACTTTTGAAAATTGCAAAATAGGTGATGGTGGTTGACTAGAGAGAAGAGGTGGAAGGTCACGGTTGGAGATTCATTAAAATGTCTCAGAAAACGTGTCTGTGCTCACTTGTCTAGTCCCTTCATATTCATACTTCAGTCCACTGCTAAGAGACTTTCACTTGCCCATGCTAGAGTGCAAGCATTCATCAGCAATATATGACAGTTTATATGAATTAGCCTCTTCCTGGAAAGACAGGAATTAGCACACTTATTCAATATGAAATATATAATTTATATAACCTTATGACTATTACAGTTGAAACTCATCCCTCTCACCAGCCACTAAATTTCTAGAACAACATGGAATCACTGAGGATCTATGAAAAGTTTTTAAAAGTATGAGTTTACTTCTACAGGTTCACCAAAAAATGAAATTAAAAGTAAGTTTACTTGGGTTCAAAAATTTTTTGAAATCCATTTTTTCATAATATACACTTCATATAAATTTTTTCAAGTTCTGTAATGGTAAAATTTCTTTATTTAAAAGATTACTTACTTAGAAGTGATTGAAACAGATTTTAGAGGACAGAGGAGAGAATACTTTGTAAATCACATTAAAAGTCTAGAGTAATACAAATAGAAACACTACCAAAAATAGGAAATAACTCATAAATATAGACAAAAATTCTTAACACATGAATAAATAGCATTCAGCAATATATTATAAATTATTAGTGTTTCAGAGTGCAAGGCTGGTTATACATATAAAAATCTGTAGAAATCACCATATTAAGTCACAGGAACATACCACGTGATTCTAGCAACAGATTGAGAAAGGCTATCTAGCAGAATTCAGCCCTCCTTTGTTAAAGTGTGACTACAGCATACTTATAGGTTACATTTTACTTAATGATGAAAGACTGAATACTTTATCCTAAGACTTTTTTTTTTTAAACTTATTTATTTGAAAGGCAGAGTTAGGAGAGGGGAGAAAGATCTATTTGCTGTTTCACTTCCCAAAATGTCAGCACTAGCCAGGGCAGGGCTGGTCCTAAGCCAGGAGCCCAGAGCCTGGAACCTCCTTGCCTCCTACATGGGTGCAGGGTACCAAGTACTAGGGCCATCTTCTGTTGCTTTCCCAGGTGTGTAAGCCAGTGAACTGGATTGGAGGTAGAGCGGCCGGGTCTCAAACTGGTGTCCACATGGGATGTTGGCATTCTAGGAAGAAACTTAACCTGCTATACCACAATGCCAGTCCCTTTCCCCTAAAATGTTAAGACAAAGAATCTTTCTCTGCTCCTTCAATATAGTGCTATGTATTTTATTCAGTATAATAGATGAGAAAAGGAAATAAATCCATATTAGAAAGGAATAAAATTGTCTACACTTGCAAATAGCACACTTGCATACATAGAAGCTTCCAAGCAATCTACCAGAATATCTCAATAGATGATGAGTTAATTCAATGTCTCATAATAGAAGATAAATATTAAAAATATTTGTGCATACTAATAAGATGTAGAGAAATTTTAATATATCAAAACTCAGATTAATTTTTTGTGTAGTTTAATGAAGTTACCTTTTAAAAAGACTTTATTTGAGGCTGGCGCCGTGGCTCAACAGGCTAAACCTCCGCCTAGCGGCGCCAGCACACCAGGTTCTAGTCCCTGTCGGGGTGCCGGATTCTGTCCCAGTTGTCCCTCTTCCAGGCCTGCACTCTGCTGTAGCCCGGGAGTGCAGTGGAGGATGGCCCAAGTGCTTGGGCCTGCACCCGCATGGGACCAGGAGAAGCACCTGGCTCCTGGCTTCAGATCAGTGCAGTGCACCAGCCGTAGAGGCCATTGTGGGGTGAACCAATGGAAAAGGAAGACCTTTCTGTCTGTCTCTCTCTCTTACTGTCCACTCTGCCTGTCAAAAAAATTAAAACAAATAAAAAGACTTTATTTGAAAGGCAGACTTACAAGAGGAAGGTGGGGGGAGAGTCTTGGACCTACTGGTTCACAGATGACCAGATGGCCACAATGACTGTGGTGGGACAGGCTGAAGCCAGGAACCTGGAATTAGATCCAGGTCTCATGTGGGTGCCAGGGTCTCAAGTATTTGGGCCATCTTTTGCTTTCTTCTATGAATTATCAGGTAGCCAGATCAGAATTGGAGTAGCCGAGACCTAAAGCATCACTCTTATCCCAAGTGATGGCTTAACCCACTGTGCCACAACTCGGGCCCCTCTAATAAAATTCTTACATTTTCTTGAAAATTACAGTGTTAATTAAAAAAATTTAAGATATCAATGAAAAAAGACATATCATGGACATGGATTGAAAAACACAATGAATACATTGATTCTCCCCAAACTGATAAATCAGTTTGACAAAATTACTGTCAAAATTCTATGAAGTTTTGTGTTGTTGACTAGGAGATGGAACAGATTGTCCTAAAATTTATATGGGAAGACCATAGAACTAAAGTAGCTAAAACTTAAGAAACGAAATAAAATGAGAAGAACCAGTCTATAGAATATGATATTGCAATAATCGAGAATATTTTATATTGGCAGAGTGACAGATCAATGGGTAAATATAACAGAATAAAGAACTCTGGAATAGACCTGTTAATAGGCCAACTGATGGTTTAAAAGCAATTTACTATAGGAAATGAAGCTTTTTTTTTTTAATTAATTGTGTTGGGATGATTCTATTCCTACAACCATTGCCCTCCCCCACAAAAGAATAAAATTTGACCTTAGTCCATAAAAATTGAATCTGAATGACGAACTTCAATATAATAGTTGAATTTATAAAACTTTAAGAGAGTGTCTTTGAGTTAGTGTTAGGTAAAGTGATCACAGGCTTGACACAAAAAGCACAATCCATAAAGTAAAAATAACAAAATGGACTTCATTATAATTTTTCAAAAAGCTTTGAGAATTCTCAGAGGCTAAAACATAAGCTAGAGAATAGGAGAAAATACTTGTAAACAAATAGACAACAGAAGGAAAATCAAGACTAACAGTCAAATCTCAATGGTAAGAAAACAACCTGATATGAGAATTGAGTAAAAGACATGAAACGTTTGATGCCTGCAAAATGCTGTTTGAATATCCAGAGATTATGTTGTGTGAAAAGTCAATCCCAAAAGGTTATATACTGTATGATTTCATTTATATGCAATACTCATAAAATGAAAAATGATAGCAATGGAAAACATATTAGTGCTTACCTGGAGTTAAAAGTGTTTGAGGGAAGAAAAGCAAATTTCATTTTTTTGTAAATTGACAGGAAAAATATTTGTGATAAACTATTGTACAGCTTGACTATATCAATGCCAATATTCTAGTTGCAATATAATTTGAAAGATTTTTCCATTAAAGGAAACTTGGTAGGAAGCATATAGACTGTGTTATTTCATATAACAACACATCACTCTGCAATTATCTCTAAATAAGGATAATTTAAAAATAAAACAAAAAATGGGGTGTTCATTGGGAAGCAGAAGCTGGATTGTAGTGAGTTACATTATTAAGAGGGTGGGTGGGAAATGTGTACAGGAAAATGTTATTCCCTAAGGCAAATGTATTTATTGGTTATATTTACAGAACATAGTTACTCATCTGAACTCCGCAGTCAGTTCTATACTCCCCTCCAGATGTTCTCCCTGAGTGAACTAAAGATCCTCATAGTTGTAGCTACGTAAATGTTAATGATTTCCAGTTTGATATTGTAGTCATTTTTCCTCAGACTTCACATTCTTAGATTCCATGTATAGCAGACATAGTCAATGGATGTTCTACAGACACCTTACTGAAAGCAGAACTCTGCACTTTCCTCTCTTGCAAGACTTTCAATTAGTGTCACCATCATCTAACTGTTCATTCTAATAACCTAGAAAATACTCTTCAGTATAATTTTCAGACCCTTTTTCACTTCAACACCAAGTTTAGATTATTTTCACAACTATTTTTGCATTGTTCAAAATCTCATGTTTCTATAGGTGTGCATGTATTTGAAATACATATATGTACATATTTGTATATGTACATGGAAGAGTGACAGAGGTATATTTCATCTGCTCACTCACTCTATAGAGATACCTGCAATAGCCTAGGCTGGATCAGACCAAAGCCAGATGCCAGGAACTTCATCCAGGTCTGCTTTGTGTGTGGCAGGGACCCAAGTATTTGGATTCTCATCTGCCTTCCAGGGGAATTAGTATACAGCTGGATCTGAGGCAGAATAATCAAGACTTAAAATAGGTAGTTAGACAAGTGTCCAAAGAATAATCGGGACTTAAAATCAGTAGTAACACAAGTGTCCAAAGCATTGGCTTAAATCACTGGACCGCAATGCCCTTCCCAAATACAGCTTTTTTTAAGTTTTACTCCCTACTACCTGAATTTCATTTTTTGTACATCTTTCAGAGTTTTCCAAACTAAAAATTATCCATTTCATCCCCACCAGCCACTGACTGAAACTCAAGGTGCATGTCAGAACGCAAAAGCCCTCTGTGACCTCATCCCTTTTATCTCTACAGCCCCAAAGGTCTTTGGGTAGAATTTTGTGCTTTGGGAACATTAAGTTCAAAGTAATTGCCCCGTATCATAAATCTTGTCTTTTCTTGTAATGATCTTCTAGTAGTAAAGCTCTTTCTTTCCCCACCAAACCCTCCCAGAGAGACCATTCCACTCTTCTTAAGCAGCTGTTTACTGTTCAATATTTAAAGACCAAAAGAATTACTATTTCCTCTGCTTAACCCTAAAGAATCACATAGGGTCATATTCCCACAGTACTCTAGGTATTTGTTTCTTAATTATAGTTCCCATAGATACTATCTATGTCTGCTGTTTCCCTGCTGACTTCTGAATATTCAAGGGCAAGGAGATAGATCCACAAATCCATAATGATAAAAAGTGGATGTGCAACCTTTCAAAACCTATCCCAGCTTTCAGTTCACAAAGATAACTTTCTGTAACTCACAGAGCTGAAAATAGGAGGCAGATATGTACTTGTTTATACATCAAGTACCCATGTGCAAGGACAGTTACTGTGCCAGGGGCTAGGAATATGATGATGTGAGATCATGCTTTATGTCTCAAAGTTAGAGTTAAATATAATGTCCATCTGCAAGACGTGCATTGGAAAACATGTAATTGCAGAATAGTTTTCGCAGGATCATTCCAGAGATTAGGAAAAAGTATCAGCAATACTACAGGAAGTTAAAGACCAAAAGGTCAGAATTAAGGTCAGGAGACCACTGAAAGATAATATAAAAAACAATCAGGTGCAGAGATACATATTTGGGACAAGTACAGTAAGAAGTTGAAGGAGCTGAATTCAGAGCAAAAGAACAAGATGAATGCCTCAAGAAAATGTTCAGTGGTATGCATGAATTGATGTTATGGATGGTGTGAAATGTGGGGCATCAATAACAGGAATTCCAAAGAACCAGTAGAGGGCTTGCTACTGTATCCTTACCAGATCCCATATCAACTGGATGTGGTCCCACTCAATATGATATGCTGGCCTCAGTTGTTTGAAATATATCTTTTTGCAGAGTGCCATTTTGTTCCAAGAACTAGCTGGTTCTCTAAACATTATAAGTCTTGACCCTGAATTGATAAAAGTATAAAAAATGAAATCTCTTGGTCATCACAGCACTGAGCCACCAGAAGGTTATATACTTCTTACCTAGAATAAAATCAAGAATCTCTTCTTCAATAGGCCAATTCATGATTGAGTCTCTTCATTGGGAATGAGACTAGTTGCACCAAGCCTATGTAAAGTATGAATCAAATCCAAGGCACCTATGCTTGTCAAGAAAAGTGTCCATTAATTCTCTCAGGTTTTTTCATTTGTTTTAAAGCAATGAGCAATTCCTAGACTGACTCGTGCTTCACCCTAACTCCCAGGTACACTCCAGTCTTACATAGAAGGCTTTGTACATTCTGTCCTTAATATTACTGCTTTTGGAACAATTATCCTCTCCCAAGATGCAGAATGTTTCATTAGTCAAACATTCACTGTAACAGAACAAGTGTAATTAAAAAGAATCAGGAAATATTAAAGAACCTCCCAGTGGACCATGATCCTTATCCTTGCTACCTTATGTTGAAAGTCTGGATACTCTGTAGGTGGCAGGTACATTCATTTCAATTTTTTATTTTTTGGACAGGCAGAGTGGACAGTGAGAGAGAGAGAAAGGTCTTCCTTGTCCGTTGGTTCACCCCCCAATGGCCGCCGCAGCTGGCACTCTACGGCCGGCGCACCGCGCTGATCCGAAGCCAGGAGCCAGGTGCTTCTCCTGGTCTCCCATGCGGGTGCAGGACCCAAGCACTTGGGCCATCCTCCATTGCACTCCTGGGCCACTGCAGAGAGCTGGCCTGGAAGAGGGGCAACCAGGACAGAATCCGGCTCCCCGACCGGGACTAGAACCCGGTGTGCCGGCGCCACAGGTGGAGGATTAGCCTATTAAGCTACAGTGGTGCCAGCGCATTCATTTCAATTTAACAAATACACATAAGTCGTTACTATGTGGAGAAACATGGTTAAGTACTTGATGACTGCCTCAATAGGCTTTCAGACAGACACTGACCATCAGGTGTACAAACTGCCTCTTAATCCCAAGTCATTCACACTCAGTATATAAAGGAGGACAGAGAGCAGCCAATGGTTATCTATGGAATGTATGCATGTTTGAGGTTGATGTATCTCATTCTAGTGCCTTGAGGCTCCAGGTTTAGGCTTTTCCTTTTAAGATCCCTTCCTGTATGAGTCTGAATAATTGTCTTCTGTCTCTAGCATATATGATATTCAAAACTAAGGCATAGCAGGTAGCTGTAAAAGTAATTATCAATACATTGTTTCCCTACATAGGATGGATGATCTCCCTGCTCTCATTCTAGTGTCTGATAAGCATCATGATGAACTAGAACATCACAATGTTCAAAATGGATTAGCTCTTCTCCAACCTCAGTCTTACTGGTCTAGCCTATTCCTTTTGTTTTCTGCCTTACATTTCAGTTCCTTCTGGAAGCAGGAATAGCTTCCTAATTCTAGCCCATTTGCCTGGGGTCCTAATCTTTTTAAGTTCCTTTTATGTTAAAAAAAAAAAAAGTATACAAATTTCATGTATTTCCTATTTACAGATTCAGGAACAAAATGACATTTTCACCCTACCCTCCCTCCCAGACACACTCCCACCCTTCTCCCTTTCCTATTTCCTTTCTTAACTGAAAGTAGATCTTTGTAAAAATTAACTTTATACTAAACTGAGTAAAGAGTTCAGCAAATACTATGGAAAAAAAAAACACTGTTCCTCAGCAGTTGAGATAAAAGCTGCTCAAAATCATCAAATCTCAAAATGCCAATTTCACTGCTATAGATTACCTTTTAGGTATTCTATGAACTTCTTCAGCCAACTTTATACTCAGGAGGGCTATTGCTCCTCCCTCACATTCCCCTACTCATTTACCAGGGCTCTTCTTTGAATGGATAATTTCCCTGAAATACCACTATTCTGCTCTACACCTGCTCCCATCCACCTGATTTCAGGTATTCCCACCATCTGTAGCCCTGCTGCTATGTGCAGCTATCAGTTGTGCATTTTGCCAAGCACTGGCCTGCATCCAATAACAATTATCATGCACAGATGGTTCAAGGGTAGATTGAGACTACAATCTTACGTGTTATTTCTTTCCATAGGGCAGCATGTGTGTTAGGGATCTTCAGACAGATGGGACAAACCAGATAGACAAATAGTTAAATGAGAAGGTAATCATTAGGGAAAGTAACTGACGCAATTATAGAGGTTGAGAAGTCCCACAACTTGTCACTGAAAAGCGTGAGACCCAGGGATGCTGATAGCATTGCTGAATCCAAGTTTGAAGGCCTCTGAACCAGTTTGGACGGTTTTGTTTTTGTTTTTTTGACAGGCAGAGTGGATAGAGAGAGAGAGACAGAGAGAAAGGTCTTCCTTTTTGCCGTTGGTTCACCCTCCAATGGCCGCTGCGGCCTGCGCATCTCGCTGATCCGAAGCCAGGAGCCAGGTGCTTCTCCTGGTCTCCCATGCGGGTGCAGGGCCCAAGACTTGGGCCATCCTCCACTGCCTTCCCGGGCCATAGCAGAGAGCTGGCCTGGAAGAGGGGCAACCGGGATAGAATCCGGTGCCCCGACCGGGACTAGAACCCGGTGTGCCGGCGCCGCAAGTCGGAGGATTAGCCTGTTAAGCCATGGTGCTGGCCCTCTGAACCAGTTTGAAACCAACAGTGTCTTACTGAGACAGGCCAAAGGACACAGGACCAGTGGAACTATATACAGGTAGAAGCCCTGGAGACCAAACACTGCACATCCTGCAGTTCTAAAGTCCAAGGAGAAGGGAAGAGGAGTAGATCCCCTCTCCAGGAGACAGACACACATTTACCTTTCTTCTCTTTTTGTTTGGATGGGGAATGCCCACATAGAGAGTGGATCCATTGAAAGTCTTAAATGGATGTCTTCTAGAAACGTGTTCCTCAGAGAATTGCCCCAAACAGTGCTTTCTCTAGGTATGCCTTAATCCAGTCAAGTTGACTTCTAAAATTAACCACCACAGCAAACAAATTCAAAATTAAGCAATAGTATAATGAGCTGAAATAATTTACAGATATTTTTAATGCTGGAGGAAAAATAATGATCCGATTAAATCTTCCCCTAAGAAATCATTATTTTATTGAGTTCATCCAAATAGCAGGGTGTGATTTTAATTATTATAATGGAAAATAATTGTCACTAAACTGAGGAGTTAATTATTCTGAAAATAATTGTGTCATTCTTCTACAAATGATATAAAATGCATTTTGTGTCTGAGTCTTGAATAATACCAGTACAATCAACCAATATATTTACTCATGTGAAACTTAAGAAATACTCACTTGAGATTCACCCAATTGTCTCCCAAGAGTTGGATTTGCAATTTTAAACTTGCAAATTAGATGGAAGCTTCATTATTTCTCTAATGGGAAATACAAAATTTTTACACAAGTGCCTCAGAATTGGCATTTACCATCCATCTTAAATGCCACCATCAGGTCGGAGCATTGTTATGGATCTCATTGAGGATTCCTAGTTGTTTATCTTTCCCATTTCATGAACCTTGATCCATGGAATGATTTCCAGACACACAAGCACTCAAAGAAAAGAAATTACCAGGTAATTATTAGCCTCAAATGAGAGTCAAAATCATATCCCTCGAGAAAAACAGTGAGTATTTTCAGTGTTAAGATAGAATGAATTGCTCCCAGGGCATAATCAAAGAAGAATCAGAAATACAAAAAGTTGAATAGAAATAAATGGTAGTTTAGCTCCACCTCTATCTCTGGAAATACTTCAATTGATTTAAACACCACTCCATACCATGTTTCTGTTTCCTTGTGCTACTTCAGCTTGCCGGCATGTGCTCTGCATCACCCCTCCTACTGCCCATATTCTGGGGCTTTGATACCCTTTGCCTCCTACGTTAAAGGTATAACCCTTTTATCTCGGGAAAACTGTCTTCTCAGTGCTCTAATTCATTTGAGCCACTACTAAGATTTTCTATCACGAAAGTCTTCTTGTTTAAGGCTATTCAATAGTTTTTACAAAGTCAACACACAAGTGTAGAGAAGCTA
Source organism: Lepus europaeus (assembly GCF_033115175.1). Classification (NCBI taxonomy): domain Eukaryota; kingdom Metazoa; phylum Chordata; class Mammalia; order Lagomorpha; family Leporidae; genus Lepus; species Lepus europaeus. Next base: position 76,281,076 of record NC_084839.1, on the reverse strand, counting down.
CATAATTGGGAGCTGGTTCTGACACACATGTCAGATGAGAGGGGCAGATAAACAGAAGGGAACTGAAGCTTCAGGTGGGGAAAAGACAATCAAAGATGAAGTGAATTGGAAATTCCCAGTGGGATCCACTGATACCAGTATTTGCTATAGTGGGAAAAATACTATAGCCTCAGAGTTTTAAAATGAGACTATTGTTTCTAAGAACTAATGCAGCAAGGAAGAAGGGCTGGGGTTCACAGCATATCATATTGTCAACACATCCAATTTACAGACTTCACTTTAATACTTGGTTATATTTCAAGATTTGTGCAGTGGTTAGCATCAAGTAAGAGTCTCATGACACTGAGGTAGTAAAATGAGAAAATGTAGTACTTTAGATGGAGCCGTGAATAGTCAGAGATGGAGAAACAGAAGGTAATAGAGTGAGAAAGCAAATTTGAGCAGAAATACATCAAGAAAACTCAGGTAGTAGGGTTTTAAGAAAGTGAAAGGTCACCTATAGCAGATATGGTTCAAAATCAAGTGAACTGAGAAGATGCTCATGCATTTACGTAAATGTAAGTGGTGACTTTAATAAGAGCTGATTTAAGGGAAATGCAAGGATAAAAACCGGAAACGAAGGGCCAAGGGCATAAAATGGAGACAATAGGTTAGAAAGTCAAAGGGAGATGAAAGATAAGGAGAAGAGAGATGGGAGATATGTTTCTTTTTGGTTTGCAGTTAATAATGAGAGACCTAACAGTATTTAAAAGTAACAATTAAGCTAGTGAAAGTGGTTAGATACAAAAAGTATTTCAAAAGGTTCATGGAAACACAATTAATGCATAAATGTATTTTGTTGCAAACATTTTTGAAGTTCATGAATTTGTGGGATCTTAAAAGTGGTCATGGAAAATGTGCACCATGGAAAATTTTGCAAGGATTTCTAAAACTTTACACCAAAATAAACTTTTGATTTCCATTTTTTTTTTCTGTGAACTGTTTGGATTGCCCTTGTATTAGAAAAAGAGAAGAGATAAAGCAACAGGACCTAGTTCCTGAGCAGGCTAGAATTCATGGGACCAAACATAAGTATAAGGATTGGTGTTGGGTTAGATGAGGGGCATCTCTTGGCTCTGTCATTAAGTCTTCAGACTCAGAGGTCTCAATTCCATTTTCTCAATAGAGACCTGCTTCTCAGTAGTATATTTTAGGCTTATTCCTTGGAGTCTTTTCTAATTTGAAATGGGGATTGCATTATTTTGATGGTGATGAGAAGCCTGAATCTCCACCTGCTTACCCTCTGTATAGGAAGGCAAATTTGTGACAATTGCATGTGTGCACCAGACTCCCTCTGCGTTGACCCTAATCACCAGTGACAGCTCTGGCTGTGTTGCTTACAGATCCTAATCCTGGGAGCAGAAGCCTGAGCCAACTAATGGAGCACAAAGAAAAACAAGGTCAAGATAGAGATTATGTGTCATTTCCACGATCTATTTAAAAGACAATAAAGGTTAAAAAGTAGAAGTTTTTTTTGGTCCTGTTGATGACCCATGTCACATCTTTGGCTTCATCAGTGACCCTGCCTGAGTTATCCCTGAAACTGTGGGAATCCCACAAAAATAAAATCGGTGAAAAGGTCTATAACTAAAACCACAGTCAAACCCTGAACTCTCCTGTCTTTTGTAATACACAATTTTACTGGAATATAGCTGAGTGCATTAATTTGTAGATTCTCTATGACTGTATTTGTGTTGCAGTTGTAAAGTTGGAGAGTTCTGACAAAGACTAAAATTTGTGCAGCCACTTTGACAAACAACTGTAAGCCTCCTCGACCTTGAGGAATGCAAGAGCTATGCAATATTCCAAGAGGAGTCAAAATACCCTACACTGACAGAGAAGGAAGGTTTTCCAATAGGTCTCAAGTTCACAATCCAGACAAGACACAAGGGCTGGACTTAGAGACTGGGTCTAGGTCCTTTTTTTTTTTTTTTAAATTTTATTTATTTATTTTTTGACAGGCCCTATTAAATCAAGCTTCTCTCTCCTATTAGGTAACTGGTATTCTGAGGGGAACTTGAGTTAGGAGAATGAGGCAAAATCTCAGAATTAAGACAGCAATGCAATGTTAAAATAAAAGCTGCCCTACTTCAGGATTGGGGTCACTGAAAATGAAGAGTCAGGTTGCATTGAACCTAAGGCAGAGAGACCAGGCAAAGAGCCACTGTACTGAAACAGACAGGCAGCCAAGGTTCTTGGGAGCCATAATTCTTTATAAATTAAAATGATAAAACATGGTCTTGACTTCATTAATAGTAGCTGTGCTAATAGGGAACATTTGTTGAGAGCTTAGTATATGCAAAGCACTACGCTAAGTTCTTTACATGAATTTTAAAACTTTAATCCTCATAGCAATCCTATAAGGTGGCTTCCATTTTAATTGTCTTTTTACAAATGAATAAGCAGAGCTTGGAGAACTTAATATGCCCAAGGTCACACTGCAAAGAGCTGAGCCAAGATGTGAATCCAGGCAGTGTGAATTTAAAGTTTATATTCTTAACCACTAATTCTTAAATATGTCACAGGGGAATATCTAATATAACTATCATACCAGAAAATATCCCCTTAAATAGGAACGGGAACTAGATTTATTTTAATTTATGAAGTGAACTTCCTATTTAATTTATGTAGCTTCCTACTAGGCTAAGATAACTATTGGACTTTGGTATTATCTTCATTTTTAAATTTCAATATCATCTTTTTCTATTCTTTGGCATAGTGCTGTTTATCTTAGAGAACAGATAATTTTGTAGATTGTCAGAAGATATTAAAGTAAAAAGAATTTACAAGCTACAAATGGAACAGAATATAATACCAATAATTTTTAGAGAATTTGGAAGTCTTAGAACTGATGGAAGAACACATTGTGTCAAAATATAATTCAGACTGGTCTGAATGGAGTGAAGAGGGCCTCACTAGAATTTCTCTTTTGAGTTAAAACATTATTAACATGGCTCCTGGCTTCAGATCAGCGCGGTGCACCAGCCACAGCGCGCAGGCCGCGGCAGCCGTTGGAGGGTGAACCAACGGCAAAAGGAAGACCTTTCTCTCTGTCTCTCTTGCTGTCCATTCTGCCTGTTAATTTTTTTTATTAACATAAAGAGAATTATAATCTAGGGACCGTTGCTCTGGTACACTTGGGTAGATACTGAAGACATTTCTTACATTTTGAAAAGTCATCAGTGTAGCTGGTACTTAGCTCTAGTAATAACTGTCTGGCTTTCAATCTCCTGATAGATCACACTCATATCTCTGAACTTAATTTACTACACCAGGTACTTGTACTTATTTCCCTATGGTCCAAATAAACCTTGCTCCCTTTCTGTGTTTTCCAACATTCTTTATTTCCCCTGAGAAGTCATTCCTCGCTTCACCTCCACATGGACATCATGGTCTACCTACAGAACAGTGGAGTTCTCCATGACCCAACTTATTCTTAAACTACCACAAAAGTACCAAACCATGGGGTCAGTATAGCTTGTCCACATAAATTATAAACTTTACTTTTAAATTCTTAATATATAAGTACCATCTTCTTAACTAAATCATTCTCATGATTTAGGGAATTTTGCATTTTCTGTATTTTTTGTCTAGTTATGACTTGAGTAGCAGGCTAATCATTAACTTCATATAAAACAGTTCTGAGATTAAATGCTGCCTTCTGTAAATTCAGCAATATGAGCTCAGACAAGCTACCGAACAGTTGGAAGTCTCAGTCATCAGTAGTAGTGGAAAGATGAACACTATAATCAGTGTTAGAGGCACCCACAAAGCAAGAATGTTGTGCATCTAGTTCACCACTATGTACCAATGTGCACAAAGAATGATACTTGAAGGAAGGTCAATACAATGTGAAATTATGCTCACTGCAATGAAGATAGCAACAATTTCCTCTCTGGTCTTCACGAGATATGTAAAAGGTGAGAGCAACAGTAAGCTCACAAGGAAGGTGCTAGGTAGGGCACAGAGGTGTCCTATGAATGAGATAGAGGTTGTTCTCATCCTCTCTGTGAATAGAAAGATGGTGTGAATTGCAGTGTCAAGTGTCACTTCATCCCATGAAACTCATGACTTAAGGGGTTCTCACATTCCAGAGCAATATTTAGCAACTTATTTGAAATCATTGGAGTTTTGTCCTAATTTCTGTGTTTTGGGTTTAGAAGTTTGAGTGTCCCCATTGGTCCCAATGTGGTGTTAGAATCTCAAGAAACCCTCTGAAATGCAGAATGCAGCATAAAGGGACTCCTTAGGCTGTATCCAAAGGGAAATTATTGATAAAGTTGAGAACCTTTTACTTGGCCTGCCTATTACTCTACAGTTTTCAAATATGTTACTGAGAATGCAGGGTTCCCCAATAGCTTAGTATTTATTGTAGGTGGGGAAAGATTGTGGGAGGTGTGATGACATTCAGAGCTCTTTAGAGAGGGGCCAGCGCAGTGGCACAGAGGGCTAAAGCCCTGGTTTGAAGCACCAGCATCCCATATGGGTACCCATTCAAGTCCTGATGGCTCCCTCCTCCGATCCAGCTCTCTGCTATGGCCTGTGACAGCAGTGGAAGATGGCCCAAGTGCTTGGGCCCTTGCACACCTGCGTGGGAGACCTGGAAGAAACTCCTGGCTTTGGATCGGCACAGCTCTGGCCATTGCGGCCATCTGGGGAGTGAACCAGTGGATGGAAGACCTCTTTGTCTGTCTCTACCTCTCTCTCTTTGAAATAAATAAAATAAACCTTTAAAAAAAAACAAAAAACACAAGCTCTTCAGAGGTTCTCAGCACATGATAGGAAATGTGATTTATGGTACAAAGCCTGAACTTTGGCAGAAGACCAAATTGTTTCTCTAAAGTTGGATTGTCAATCATTGTATGATTTTAAAACAAACCAACAGATTAGCTCTTTGAGCCTTCCTTGTCTTTATCTGTTGAACACTGGTAAACAACAGTATTTCAGATTTATTGTCAAAATTACAGGGAATTAAAGTGTTAGATTTTATTGTTATATTTCAAAATCCTTCTCATTTGGGACCAAATGGTTGCAACTATGAAGACGATTACAGGGAAGGAAACTACAGAATCATAGGGTGCAATGAATAATGTTGTTAAGTAGTGTATAAATTTGAGTAATGCTAGCTGCTACAACAGATAAATGCCTAGAAATCTTAGTAACTCACTATAATTTTTTAAAATATTAATTTATTTGAAAGGCAAAGTTACAAAATCAGGGTTGGGGGGGGTTACTTTGATCCACTGGTTCATTTCCCAAATGGCCACAACAGCTGGAGCTGGGCTGATCTGAAGCCAGAAGCCTGGAGCTTCTTCCAGGTCTCCCACATGGGTGCAGGGGCCCAAAGACTTGGGCCAGCTTTTTTCCCAGGCCACAGCAGAGAGCTGGATCAGAAATGGAACAGCCAGGACTCGAACTGGTGCCGATATGGGATGCTGGCACAGCAGGTGGAAGATTTACCTACTATGCCATAGCACCCACCCCAATTCACTGTAATAAAACTTAATTTCTTACTAAGAAACAAGCATCATGTGGCCATATAGTTGACTCAGGGGTCATCTTTGTTCTATCTCATGCCTCCACCATCTTTCCAGGAATCTGAATCCTTCAGTTTTAACTAGTGGACAGGAAAGAATAAGAATTGTCTGGCAGGCTTTCTTAGATTAAGCCTGAAAGGGAAAGCCGTCATTTCCACTGCATTTTGAAGACTTCAGTCATAAAGTCTCATTAAACAGTATGAGAGGCTGGGAAATACAGTCTAGCTCAATACTCAGGAGAAAAGGACAATACACATGATAAATAGTTAACAATTTATGCCTTAAATGTAAATGCTTTTCACCAGAGGAATCTTGTGTGGGCATGGGGAGAACTTCAAGAATTTACATTACTTAGAAAGAATGGTAAAGGTTATTGGGACCTGAAGAGATAGTTAGTCCTTATGAAAAGGGAGAGAAACAGCATGGCACTGAACAATACACAAAACTTGAAATAAAACTAAAGGTAACCAAGGGCCAGCGCCACAGCTCAATAGGCTAATCCTCCACCTTGCGGCGCCGGCACACCGGGTTCTAGTCCCGGTTGCCCCTCTTCCAGGCCAGCTCTCTGCTGTGGCCTGGGAGTGGAATGGAGGATGGCCCAAGTGCTTGGGCCCTGCACCCCATGGGAGACCAGGAGAAGCACCTGGCTTCTGCCTTCGGATCAGCGCGGTGCGCCGGTCACAGCGCGCTGACCGCAGCAGCCATTGGAGGGTGAACCAACGGCAAAGGAAGACCTTTCTGTCTCTCTCTCACTGTCCACTCTGCCTGTCAAAAAAATTTTAAAAAAAAGTAACCAAAATTACCAGGGAAATCTCATTCCATACTTCAATTTATAATATTAACATTCTAATAATCATACATGCAAGTAAAATCAGTGCTTAGACCTAGTGTCGCCTAATTAATTTAACATGAAGGATTCTGGATTAAAAATTTTAAAAAAGTTTATTTTACAAATGGAAAAAAAAGTGCCACAAGAAAAATTAAATCTCAAGTCTTTAATGAAAAAAAAAACTTTTATTTAATGAATATAAATTTCCAAAGTACAGCTTATGGGTTACAATGGCTTCCCCCCTCCCAAAACTTCCCTCCCACCCACAACCCTCCCCTTTCCTGCTCCCTCTCCCCTTCCATTCATATTAAGATTCATTTTCAATTCTCTTTATATACAGAAGATCAGTTTAGTATATATTTGGTAAAGATTTCAACAGTTTGCCCCCATATAGCAACACAAAGTGAAAAAAATACTGTTGGAGTACTAGTTAGAGCATTAAATAAGAGTGTACAGCACATTAAAGACAGAGATCCTACATAATATTTTTTTAAAAATTTTCTATGCTATTTCCACTTTAACACCAGGTTTTTTTTTCATTTCCAATTATCTTTATATACAGAAGATTGATTCAGTATATAATTAGTAAAGATCTCATCAGTTTGTACCCACACAAACACAAAGTGTAAAAATACTGTTTCAGTACTAGTTATAGCATCACTGCACATTAGACAACACATTAAGGACAGATCCCACATGGGATATAAGTACACAGTTACTCCTGTTGCTGACTTAACAATTTGACACTCTTGTTCATGGCGTCAGTAATCTCCCTAGGCTCTAGTCATGAGTTGCCAAGAGCCCATGAGAGTATTATAGGCATGGAAAGCCAAGATACCATGGAAAAAAAGAAGACCTAAGTGAAAGATCTCTGTGAGTGAGATCCCAGTGGAAAGAACGGGGCCATCAAAGAAGGAGGTACCTTCCTCTGAAGGGAGGAGAGAACTTCCACTTTGACTATGACCCTATCGGAATAAGATCAAAGTCAGCGAACTCTAAAGGCTTCCATAGCCCTGGCAACTCATGACTAAATCTCAAGTCTTAAAGGTGAAATGAATATATTTGTCAACTAACGGTTACCACAATTAAAATACCAGAGTAGCTAGTTTATAAAGGAAAAGGCTTACTTTGTTCAGCTTTGGAGATTGGCAATCCAGAGCTGGAAATACTAATTGGTCTGGTCTTGCATCTGATGAATGTGGTGGATGGTGGAATGTTTGTGAAGGTTAGGTGGCGAGACAGAGAACATGATCTTTCTTCATTAACATCCATATATATATATATATATATATATATATGGATGTTATATATATAGATATATATAGAGAGAGAGAGACACACACACACACATACATATATAAATCTACAATGACTCAATCACAAGGCATCTGCTTAAATAACCTAGTCCAGTCTAAGCATTTTCCAAGGCCCCAGCTTAAAACACCATAAACCAATTGAGTTCTATCCTTAATCTATTAATGTTAGAAACTGGGATCAAGACTTCAACACATTGGCATTGGAGAATATCCAAATTACTCTCTAAACTGTATGAATATCAAGTATTTCCAAGAATTTTGATACCTCTGACTGTATTCACAGTAAATGTTCAGTGATATGACATGTAGCTACATGCCCAGTCCTTTTGCCTGGTGAGGCTACTGGGAAGGATATGAAATCTGACCTTGGAGACATGTACTAGGTCTCCCTGAGGTTTGCAGTGGTCTCCAGTCTGTCTTTTGCATTGCTTTTCCCACCTTATAGGTGCCCTGCAGGGTGATGCCAACTCAAAGCAGCAATTTTACAACAGTGAGAAGGAAGTTCCATGGCATGAGCTCTTCCTCACTTGGATTCCTCCTTCGTGCCTGGAGTCTTCTACATTCCTCTTAGTACTGGTAGTTGAGGGCACACTGAACTGCCTCTGTTGCTTGTTTCTTGATTATGCCAGTGGCTGTTTTATCCAAATAAGAAAGACTCATTGTATTAGGAAGTATCTCTGTTTGATCCAACTCTGGTTTCCAAAGAAAGATTTAGGTGGGGATTTCAATCAAACATAGAACCCTTCCACAGTGTCCATTTCCTCTTGCTTGAATGCCCTGGAGAAAACACCTCCTTTTCTTCATAGATTTTAGTCACCAATCCTTCCCCCCTGCCATTTTAATGTCAAAGAACATTACACCTCTGCCAAATGAGTTTTAAACAATTTACAGAGAATTCAACTAAGAGACAAATGTATAGTTTTTGGATAGAGAAGCCTTTGGAACCCACAAGTTACACTTAAAGTAACAGATCAAAGTGGAGCCTGAGGGCCAAATCCAGCCTGCTGTGTGTTTCACACAACACAGGAAGAAAGCCGTGTGTGTCCATTTACACGTTGTCTATTGCTTCTTATGACAATAGCAGAGTTGAACAGTTGCAACATAGACCAAATACTAGAATGTGTATGATTTAGGCTTTTGTGAAAATTTTTTTTTCATCCTTTTCCCGTTTGTTAATGATGGAATTGAAGGATATTCCAGGCATAAATGAATAGAAATTTTGTGTAAATAAGAGCTTATTTGTACAACTATTAATAAGTAGCAGATTATAAATTACTGTAAATAAACAATGATAATTATTATACATACAGAATAAATGAAGAGATATATCTTTTCTTTGACAACAGTGATTTTTTGTTTCAAAAAAATCCTCAGTAAGTCTAAGAACATAAGAAGTAACAGCATTGCTGGTTTACCAAATGCGTTTACTTCAAAAAGCTCCAGGATGCCTCATGTCTCTATCTCTAGGCACTTACTTCTCTTGTCAGTTTGTCTGGGCCAATATTAACTGTTTTAACATGGAAATTCCTAGGGGAACTTGCACTTATTCCTGTTCAGTTAATGAATGAAGGACATTCTCTATTCTTCAGGGTCACTAAACTGGAACTTGTCTTGAGAATTAAATATACTTTAATTAAGGCTTAAATATAACAGAGTGTTTGCCTCTCTTCCTACTTTTCTTGTGGTCAGGCTTCAGTGATAATGAGACTAAGGTCATGGATTTGATCCTCTTGTGGCCACTTAGCGCCAGTCTATTCCAAGTTAACAAACATGACAAAGCATTCACGGTGTGCCGGGCACTGTGCAAGACCTTAGGTCTATGAAACAGAGTGAAGCAGTTACTCTTCAAGGATTCTGGAGCCTAAATGGAGAAGAAAAGATAGATCTGGTACAAATAAGGAGGCTTCAGAAAGTTTGTCGAAATTGGAATGCAAACCTATTTTGTTGCCAAGCATTTTGACATCTATGCCTATTTTCTTAATACACATTGCTCATGAACTTTTTAAGGTTTCATTGTATATATGGGTTTCAACAGTTTTAGTGGCAAAATAAACTCAAGTTTTCATTCTATTTACCACAAATTTTCTGAAGTATCCTCATAAATGTCTTGAGTTACAAGCAATGTATAAGGATTATAGATAATTTGCTACATACTTTTAAAAAGGAGACAGTAGGGAATATTTGGAAAGTCTTAGGAAAGGGCATGTATTTTCCATGTGCCTCAAAGGATAACACTTTTTTTTTAGGTAGGAAGGTGGAGGCAAGGAGTTTTGTAGTTGGAGAGCAGAGCATAAGCAGAGCTGAGAAAACATGCATTTAGTAAATACCACTAGATTCCAGTTGGCTCAGAAAATTCATATGGGGCTTGTTAGGAAACTGGTGCAGTTTTAGCCAAGTGGCCACTTGGCCCAGCTACCTGAGCCAGGCTCCACCCCCATCCGAATGGGATTCCCTGCTCCTGCTTCCCTGCCTGTCCTCAGGCGAAGTTTTAAAAGGGCCTGTTCCTGAAGTGCGCTTGGCTCTCCTGCTCTCTGCTCTTCTCTCCTCCTCTCTTCTCTGCTCTGTCATCTCTCCTCACTAGCTCCTCTCCTCTCTCTCTTACACTTTCTCTTTTTTCCTTCGCTGCCCCTTCACTCCGGTCTGTTGGGTGTTCCCCAATAAACCCTTCCCCTTACTCCAGTATTCAGTGTGTCTTGTGCCGGCTAACGTTAATATATAACAGGGCTAATAAGACTAAATGTTTGTGAAATGGCTGCAAGGCAAACAGAAATAAGGGTCTCATTTGCTAAACTATGATTGTTTGCAGCCCTTGTCTTTGTTGTTGAGGAACACGGCTTTTATATTCATACTATTTGTTGAACTCTTTACTTAGCATAGGGTTAACCTTGCAATCATTAAGTAACCTGGAAGTAGACCTTTGTAAACAGGAAGAGTGGGATGGGAAAGGGAGGAGGATGAAAGGTTGGAGCATGGGTGGGAGGGAGGGTAGGGTGGAAAGTATCACAATGTTCCTAAATCTGTATATGTGAAATACCTTGTATAACTTAAATAATTTTTTTTTAGAAAAAAGAGCTCTGGTGAATTTGAAGGAGGGAATAATTTGAGGTTAGGAGCAGACTGAGTTTGTAAATGAACAGCTGGAGTCTGAAGACAGGAGGCAGAGAAAAGTTGAGGTTCTGTTGCAGCCAGTCTAGAAGGCAAGTAGATGAGCCCTAACTAGGACAGGGATAGTAAAGTTGAAAGGATTGTATTTAAACAACAGTGTGTAGAAACCACAACTAGAAGACTTGGATTATAATTTGCATGTTACATGCAAAAAAGGATAAAATTCTACAAAAAAGGATAAAATTACCGAATGGTCATTTTTTAAAAATATGCTATTAAATAAAAAATAAAAGGAAAGCCAAATGATGGGAATGTATGGGGAACTCTACAATTGGCATGTTGGTTTAAGATGTAGGTGAAACCTGTACTAAAATTATCTGAAAAATATATTTGGGAGAGAGGGTCAGAATGAATGGAGAAGTATGACTATCTCCCATGCTGAAGTTATTAAGCCAGATGTTACACTGAGCACAATTTCAGAAAATGGATTCTGTCCCGGTTGCCCCTCTTCCAGGCCAGCTCTCTGCTGTGGCCAGGGAGTGCAGTGGAGTATGGCCCAAGTGCTTGGGCCCTGCACCCCATGGGAGACCAGGAGAAGCAACTGGCTCCTGCCTTCTGATCAGCGCGGTGTGCCGGCTGCAACGCACTGGCCGCGGTGGCCATTGGAGGGTGAACCAATGGCAAAAGGAAGATCTTTCTCTCTGTCTCTCTCTCTCTCACTGTCCACTCTGCCTGTCAAATTTTTTTTTTAAATGCATTTGTAGAAATAGACAAGAGGCTAGAGAGGCCTAAGAGCACAACCTTGGGTGAAGGCTATGTTTGAGAAAAAGTGAAGTCAACCATGGGAAAAACAGTGAAGTAGCATACGAAATGAATACATTGCCAGAATGTTTCTTTTTCTAAGATGGAAGATCATATTTTAGGTAATCTTATCAAAAATGGGCCTCAGAGTTTCTATAATAAAACAAAAAATAAAAAGATCGATGAAAAGAAGAGCTGGTGTTTTGAAAAAAACAAAGTTGATAATCCATTTGCCCAATTAACCATAAAGGGGAGAAAATTCAAATTAAGAAAATCAGAATTGAAAAAATGAGATGTCACAATGGACATCACAGAAATAAAAAAAAATCAGGAATTATGGTCATATGCCAACAAACTGGAAAATCTAGAAGAAACAGATTTCTGGACATATGCAATCTACTAAATTTGAGACATAAAGACAAAACCTAAATAGACCAATAACCAAGATGAAGATTGATTCAGTATCATATACTGGGTCATATACGATCATACACTGGGTCTCAGAATAGCTGAAGAGGTTACCTGAGAGCTGACTTCCAAGAGGAAAACATAGTGGAAACACTGCAACCCATGAGTATAGGCAAGGACTTCTTGGATAAGACCCCAGACAGCAGAGGCAAAAAAAGCAAAAATAGTGCTTCACATTATCCTAGTTTTGTGGCTTCTGCCATGAAGAGTTGAGGGCTACCTCCTCCCCTTGGAGTCCATGGCCACTGTGCATGTGTTGATAAATTGGCCAGTTGTGTAGCTTTGTAGAACAGCGGTCAAATGTGCTGATAAGGATGTGTTCCAGTTCACTTGACAAAGTGTATTAATAAATTGGCATTCCAATTTATATAGAATAAGAATCTGTATATACTGACAGATTTGAATGACACCCTCCCTTGATAAGAATTAGACATGAAAATTAATATTTTAGTTACTGTAGATTTCATCTCCTCTCACTTCTTAGCTATTACTCTTTAGCGATATAGTGTCCTGCTGCTGGGTTAGAAGCATTGTTTTAGTTACCTACTACTGTTCAGTTGTCCCTAAACTTTAGTGAATTAAAGCAATTTATTGTTTCTTACAAATCTTCAGTTGGAGCTGGGCATAGTTGGGCTGTGCAACTCCAGTACTAGGGATGGAATTCTACTGGACTCACCTGTCTGGGATGGTTAAAATCACTGGAAATGGGATGAACACCTCTTCCTCATAATGCCTGCTGACATGCCAAGCTTGGAATCCCCCATAATACACTGGGTCTCAGAATAGCTGAAGAGGTTACCTGAGAGCTGACTTCTAAGAGGAAACAAGTAGAAGCCAGCAGTTATCTTAATAGCTGGGACGAAAAGTCCACATCATCTCCTCCGCCATGGTTTAGTTATGAAATGAGTCCATCTGCAGATGTAAAGGGAGGCAAACAGACCCAGTTCTCAATTGAGAAGTGACATGCATATAGAGTAGACAGGGAATTGATGGCTGCCATCTCTTAAATCCATGACAGCAAGTATATATATTAGAGACTCAATAAGTATTGAAAAAAATTAATGAATGTATTGCAACAGAAAGGACTTCTACTCAGACTGAATTCTATTTCCTTGAATTTATGTTTATCTCAAAGAACCTTATTTTTACATTAAATAACTTTGAAAATCTAATTTTCTGGATAACAGTATTTGTTTTGGGCATTCATAGAAGATCAAGAATGACACGTTTGGAATGATTCTCAAACTAAAATTTACATCAATAATATACTTGTATGGCTTTCTTTGTGTTAGCTATTCTTATAACTGTTTACCTTTAATCATAAGCAGCTGGTGTTGTACTACAAGTGAGTTAGGCTGTCACCTGTGACAATAGAATCACATATCAAAGCACTTTGTAAACTCTGGCTGCTCCAATTCCCATCAAACTCACTGCTAATGTTCATGGGAAAACAGCAGAAGATGGCCCAAGTACTTGGGACCCTGCCACCAACATGTGACCTGGATGGAGTTCCTTGCTCCTGGCCCTAGCTATCTCTTCCCACTCCCCTTCTCTCCCCCCTCCCCTTCTCTCTCCCCACTCCCCTTTTCTCAACCCCAGCCCCTCCCAACACTGAGCAATTAAACATGTTGCAAAAATCACTTAGCTGGTAAATTGCAGAACCTCAAATCAAACCCAGATCTTAACAATTAAATGGCACCATCTCTCCTGCTTAAAAAAAATGATATATTTTACATTGGGACAACTTTTGTTTTTCTTTCATTAATCTGCATCATTTTTCTTTCTTTGCTTCTATCTTCTCTGTCCTCCATAAAAGGAAATTTTTAATTGTGTAATGATGAAATTAGTGATAAGTTTTATTCATATGGTATTTCAAAGATATGAATGGTTGCCTACCAATTGCATTTCTCCTCATAACAGAGTATTCGATTTGGGAATAGGACCCCATTTGCTGAATAACATATGCCAGCCCTTGGCATATTCATAAAGGATGAAGACAAATGTATGAATGAAAAACAGTTTGGAGTTTGGTACTAAAATAGGTTTACAATAAGATTTGCATTAATAATTCTCATTTAGGACTTCTTTTTCTTAGCAACACAGAAAAGCTAGAAAGAATCATATCTAGAAAATTGCTAGGGAATTAATAATCTCTTGAGGACTTCTCTTCAACTCTGAATTCAGTTCATAATTATACAGATAGCTACTGTAGTTAACATGCCCAGCAAAATGAAGGAGCTATTTTATTAGGTTTCTTGTGTGTGCATTTACTACCAGAAAATGGTGAGAAACAAACGTTTAGGTTTCATTGAGAAATATGGACCTTTGTTTGAAATGTACGTTTGAATCCTGCATCCTAACTTTTCTCCAATTGCCTGAGTGAATTTTTGAGAGTATTAGTTAATATGAGACCTTTTCTTTATCTATAAAACGAATGAAACAAAGCTCCTATGCCTAGAATATGTTGTGAGTACTTAATAACTGGTAATGGGGCCATGCCTTGTGGCACAGCAGGTTAAGCTGCGATACCTACATCCCCACAGAGGTTTGCTTAGGTTGAATCCCATCTGTTTCATCCAACTTCCTGTTAATGTGCCTGGGAGGCAGCAGATGATAGCTCAAGTACTTGAGTTCCTGCCACCTACGCGGGAGACCTGGATGGAGCTCCTGGATCCTGGCTTCAGCCTGGCCCATCACTGTCTGTTGAGGAAATCTAGAGAATAAACCAGCACATAGATAATGTCTTTCTCTGCCATCCATTTCTGTGTTATTCTGCCTTCCAGATAATTCTTTTAAGAAAGTTATTTTAATAATTTAATTTCAAAATATCACTTTAAGTACCTACTATTAAAATGTTTTGATATGCGAATACTTTGAAATCTTTATTAGACTTTTAAAATTGATCATAATGGTAGTAATAGCATATTATAAACAGAGGCTTTATTTAGTTTTCACTTTGGAGAGACAGAGTTCCTGTCTATTGGCTATCTGCCGAATGTTTTAAATGGCAGAAGGCAGGGGCAAAGCTGGAACGCAGGAACCCAGGCCAGGTCTTCTACCGTGAATGGACATGACTCAATTGCTCAAGCCATCACTACTGTCTTCTAGAGTCCACATCAGCAAGAAGTTAGAATCAGTAGCCAGATCCAGGCATTGAATCCAGGCAATCCAAAGTGGGATGTGGGTGTCCCAACCTGAGAATTAAATGCTAGGCCAAATGCCTACCCCTCTACATGCAGACTTTGCATTTAATGACTTTGTGTTTCCCAATGGTATCATTTTCAGGTGAAGAATGTGGAGACCACAAAGATTTAGTTATTTGCCTAGAATTCAGGTTTGCTTCAGGACTCAATCACATTATCAGATAGGTATTTCACCTGTAGCAATGCTTTAAAAGGGCAACTTTTAAGATGAATGTGTTACAGTGAATTTTACCAAAGCTATTGTTTTACCTTTCTAAAAATAATAAATCTCAAAATAATGTCTCTGCTGAACTGCCTGCAATGCCTGCTTCTCATTCCCTCCTCACCTTGTGCAATTCCAATCTTGTTCCCACCACAGGAACACACTTCTTATTATTCTGTGTTTATGTTCAAATTCTTCAATCCAGCAGAACATTTCCTTGTCCTAATCTTTCTTGATTTTTCTATTAATATTGAGACTTGATCATCCCCCTTTTTTTTTTTATTTTTATGACAGGCAGAGTGGGTAGTGAGAGAGAGACAGAGAGAAAGGTCTTCCTTTTGCCGTTGGTTCACCCTGCAATGGCCGCCGCGGTAGGCGTGCTGCGGCCGGCGCACCACGCTGATCTGATGGCAGGAGCCAGGTGCTTCTCCTGGTCTCCCATGGGGTGCAGGGCCCAAGCACTTGGGCCATCCTCCACTGCACTCCCTGGCCACAGCAGAGAGCTGGCCTGGAAGAGGGGCAACCGGGACAGAATCCGGTGCCCGGACCGGGACCAGGACCCGGTGTGCCGGCGCCGCAAGGCGGAGGATTAGCCTAGTAAGCCGCGGTGCCGGCCTTGATCATCCCCTTTTAAAATGTTCTTCCAATATTGGTTCTGACACCTCTATCCCTTTATTTTTCTTTCTACTAAAGGTTAGATAAGCTAGTCTGGATGGCTTTTCCTCTTATATGACAGTACTTGAATAAGTGTGGGGAATGGAATTAGAAGATTATTTGGGTGAAAGTTTTTGAAATCTATGCCTAGTTTTTTGATAATATGCATGTTCCATAAAATTCTTGAAGACCCTATCTATGCATGGACTTTGCATCCCATGTGAGTGAGCATAGCATCTCATGAAAAGCACTTTTTGAATAAAATCAAGATTGTTTCCTTTGAAAATTTCTCTGGTCTTCACTCAAAATATACGCATCTGTGCACATTCTGGAGTGGGCTTCAAGGATGGGATTTACCCAGAAGTTAGTTTCCATTCATTCACATGCAACCCCATATTCCCAAAGCCTTTATGTGAAAACTCATTCGCAGGAAGCTCTCAGACCCAGAAGTGACAGGACAGGGGAAGAATGTTATTACTGATTCCAAACCCAGTTCTTTCTCCCCTTCCAGTCCTCTGAATCCAGTGCCAGTGTAGAGCAGGAAAGACAGGACTTGCAGCCGCACTATTCAAATTTTCACCTGGCTATCACCTGCTCTAGGGCCTGACAAGCTTTTACTGAAGGAGATATTTTACTTTGGGGTAATAAAAAATACCTGAAAGATTTAAATAGAACCTTAAATTAGTTTCACCTGGTTTTCTCAATGCCACTGGAGTCTTGGAGAAAATAGTGAAACGACAGATCTATTTCTGCTTTAGCAGAACGCATCTGTGTATACAAACCATTCTGATTATCCTCCTGATAAATTAACCCTCTGGGGTACTCAGCTGCATAGTCCTACCGTTGAACAGAAGCAGTTTTTGCCTCTTATTAGCCTCATAACCACTCTCTTTGTTAATATGAACAGTTACTGTTGTACTAATTCTTGAGCAACAATTTTCAGGAAAAGGACTGCTAGCGTGTTCTCACCATGTAGCCACTACTCTGCCAGGAGTATGTATGCTGGGAGATGTATGAATACATAAATACCATGGGCTTAAACCAAGGGTCAAAGGCAATCTTTGGGGGGAGCATCATTCGAGCAGATCTATGAAAGTCACTTGAGGCCTCAATGGTAGGCAGGTAGGATAAATGCTTTGAATTCATAAAAGACCCAGATGTGTGAAAGCACCTGGCACTGAGGAATTCTCCCACTGTGGCCAGACTATCACTGGGGAAACTAGTGAGAAATGAAGCTGCGAAGACCGATCCCAGTCTCTGTTTGGGTGGCGTGGGAGTAGGGCTGGGGTATAGGTGCATATCAGAGACTTGAACATTAGGCAGAGAAACTCTGAAGCATTATTAATCCAAATTCTGACAACGGATGATGTGATTGGTGATGAGACAAAGAAGAATATGATCCTATTTGATGTTATATTTCCAAAAAAAAAATTCCCAAGGTACTACAAAAAGTTCATGAACAAATGGAATAAGAGGACATCTCAGAAATCTCTGCATTTTCTATTAGTGTAAATTTTAAAGACCCAACATATGCATGGTTTCAAAAATAAACTGGATTTTTAAAATTTAAGTTACACAAGTTTCATATATTTGCTATATACAGATGTAGGGCTTAGTGGTATCTCCCATCCTACCCGCCCTCCAGCTTTAAAAGAGCACCTGTAGCCCTTGTATCCCTAGGTCTATGGTCCACTTGTCATCTTTAATGCAGCAGCACATCACCTACTCTTCATGTTCTGTGACTCTGTCCTTGCAGCTTCCCCTCCCTAACCCTTCTAACTTCCATGAGGTCTTTGTGATTACACAAGGACCTATTCCTACTCCAGATTTTTACAAAGATTAATTTTCAGTGTACTTAATGATTGTAAGGTTAACCCTACACCAAGAGCCCAATAAATAGTATAAAGAAAACACACTTTCTTCTAATTCTGTTTTCCACAAATTTTATGAAGTACCCTCATATTGATTGAAAGATAAACTACTGGCCTTAATTATAAGGCTATGAGAGCATGTGTACCTTTTGGCTGATTCTACTTCTAATTTGAAATGCTACGACATACCTCCATAGCAGTAATAATACTAAATGGTATTTATTGAAAAATTACTGTGTGCCAGGTATTTTATGTTGTCCTCATTGGAATATTAACAAGTATTAGTCTAATTTATAGGGAAATAACTCAATAAGTAATTAGAAACTTCAAGGATTTTGTGCCAGGATACGAAGCTGCTTTGTGAAGGGGTACCCTTTAAATAAGAGTGCCTATTATACCAAAGTCTTTCGTGGCAACATGCCATTTTGAGGGAGGTAGCTGTGTTGAGGAGTTTGAACATTTGGTGACTGAGTCATAGGTCTGTAAAATGTTAGTACTTTGAAAATTTTCAATTTTTTGAAGGAAATTCTTGAATAAATTCTTGAAATTCAATTTTTTAAAAAAAATTTTAAGATTTATTTATGAGTGGTAGAGTTACAGAGGGGGAGACAGAGAGAAAGGTCTTCCATCCACTAGTTCACTCCCCAAATGGTTGCAATGGCCGGAGCTGGGCCAATCTGAAGCTAATGGCCAGGAGTGTCTTTAGAGTCTCTCACATGGGTGCAGGGGCCCAAGGACTTGGGCCATCTTCCACTGCTTTCCCAGGCCATAGCAGAGAGCTGGATCAGAAGAGGAGTAGCTTCGACACAAAGCAGGACCCATATGGGATCCTGGAACTGAAGGCAATGGCTTTATCTGCTATTCCACAGTAGCAGCCCTGAAATTGAATGTCAAGGAAATTGAAAATATGTTACTTATGAATTTAACTTCTATGAAAGAGTTTAAACACATTCTTTTCTTTAAAAAATTTTAGGAATCTTTTTACATTCAAATATGTCAAACAGGGGCCGGCACCGTGGCTCACTTGCCTAATCCTCCACCTGTGGTGCCGGCATCCCATATGGACACCAGGTTCTAGTCCCAATTGCTCCTCTTCCAGTCCAGCTCTCTGCTGTGGCCCGGAAGGGCAGTGGAGGATGGCTCAAGTGCTTGAGACCAGGAAGAATTACCTGGCTCCTGGCTTCGGATCAGCACAGTGCTGGCTGTAGCAGCCATTTGGGGAGTGAGCCAACGGAAGAAAGACCTTTCTCTCTCTCTCTCACTGTCTGTAACTCTGTCAAATAAAAAAAAAAAAGTCACAGTAGGAAGATTTACGCTTTCTTGACTTCTTCAAAGGAGTTAACACTTGTGCCAAAGTTTCCTCCTTGAAAACCTCCCCTCTGTTGGCCTTGGTTCTATCCCCATCTCACAGTACCCTCCAACTTTTTTTGGTTCTTCATCATGATCTTCTATTAAATCCTCTATCTTCTGCTCAGAGATAAATATTGTCCAAATTATTTTTTCCTGTTAATCTACATACATTCTTCAATTGATGTTATAGATTCACAGTTTCACATTCTCCCTAATGTTGGCTGAATAATGTGTCCTATACACAAAGATGTCCACATTCTAATTCCCCAAGCCTGTTACTATGTAATCTTACATAGAAAGAGTACTTTTCAGATATGATTGCATGAAAGATTTTTAATTAGAAAGATTATTCTGGATTTTCTAGGTCTCACTGTGATCACAAGGACCTCATGGAAGTTAGAAGGGTTAGGGAGAGGAAGCTGTAAGGACAGAGTCACAGAACATGAAGAGTAGGTGATGTGCTGCTGCATTAAAGATGACAAGTGGACCATAGACCTAGGGATACAAGGGATACAGGTGCCCTTTTAAAGCTGAGCTAGTTAAGGAAAATGAGTTTTCCTATAGAACCTCAAGAAGGAACTTGGGTATCCCCTCATCTTCAAGCAGCTATCGAAGTTCTGACCTTTACAACTATTAAGATAGTACATTCACATAATCCCAAGCCTCTCCATTTGCAATGACTTGATACAGCAGCAATAGGAGACTAATATACCTCTATAAATGAAGAACTCCCAGTGTAAATACAGCCCATAAAACCCTTCAGAATTGTAGATTAAACTACCTGTTAACTATTCAACCCAAATATCCTACAAATAGAGTCTAAGCACAAAAATATTACCACTTATCCACTGAATTATCAGCCAACTTAAAAATCGTCTTGACCTTTCTAACTTTTCCAACACTAATGGCAGAGCTTTCTTTCCCAAAAAAACCTCCGGGGCCAGTTTTGTGGCACAGCAGACGAAGCCAAAACTTGTGAAGCTGGCATTTCCTATTAGAGTGTGAGTTTGCATCCCAGCTACCCTGCTTCCAATCTAGCTCCCTGCTAATGCACTGGAAAGGCAGTAGATGGTGGGTCAAGTACTTGAGTCCCTGCCCCCCATTTGGGAGACATGAATGGAGTTCTGTCTCCTTCCTTCAGCCTGGCCCAGCCTGACTGACTGAGTCATTTGAGGAATGAACCAATAGGTAGAAGATCTCTTCATCTCTGCTTCTCCCTCTCTCTGTGCTCCTCAGTCTTTCAAAGACTTTGAAAGTCAGAGTTACACAGAGAGAGGAGACGGAGAGAGAGAGAGAGGTCTGCCATCCAATGGTTCACTCCCCATTTGGCCACAATGGCCAGAGCTGTGCCAATCAGAAACCAGGAGCCAGGAGCTTCTTCCAGGTCTCCCTTGTGGGTACAGGGGCCCAAGGACTTGGGCCATCTTCTACTACTTTCCCAGGCCATAGCAGAGAGCTGGATCGGAAGTGGAACAGCCGGGTCTCAAATCGGCACTCATATGGGATGACGGTGCTTCAGGCCAGGGCATTAACCTGCTGATCCACAGCACCAACCTCCAAATAAATAAATCTTGAAAGCCTTGATCCACACCAATATAAATAAATGGGAGATTAAGTCATAACTTTGCACTGGAGCTTCACCATGACATTCACTCAAAGCTTGTCAGCTGCCTACTAAAGCCATGAATGTCTCAAGGAAGCACAGATAAAAGTCTACAGCCATAAGACATATCTTATTGGTGAACTTTGAAATACGAGTTGACTTCAATGGGGAAGGAATAATGTAGAGATACACTTGAAATGTAGAGAATAAGAAAATAGTGATAAAAGTACTTTTCTAAAACAGTCCTACCACCTGGTGACTAAGGGGAATCAATTCTAGGAATGCCAGTTACAAGTACATGTCAAGCTTCATCTCATGCTTAGGAAATCATATTCAGTCTTTGATGATGCATTCCTTTTTGAGTAGTACTAGATGAACCAACTCAACCAAAAGACAATACGAGAAAGGATGTAAGGGAAATCAGGTATTTTCTAAACAGGGAGCTATTGAAAATAGCACTATTCAAGGGACCTAAGTATTAAAGAACTGACATGCTGTGAACTCAAATGTTTACCTAAAACCAAATACCTGAAGACATACTTTGACTTACTAAAAGGAATAATTAATAATGCAAATTATCATTCAAATGGAATGAAATTTTAAAAAGTTTAGCATCATTATTAGCTATTAAGAATAGGCTGAGTAATCACTCAATACCAAAATTATAAAGGGGAACATCTGTAGAAGGAACAAATGGGTTATGCAATAAAAAATAAAAGTCTTCATTTATGTTTGGCTTTTCAGTTGCTTTGTTGGCATGTGTGTTAGTCCATTTGTTGTTGCTAATAACACAATATGACTGGGTAGGATATAAAAGGTGGATTTAGGCTTATGGTTCCAACAGAAAGTCAGTGGGCCTAATACAGTGATGGACTCCTTTTTTATGGCAGAGTCTAAAGGCAGCACAGTGTCACAAAGGAGAGAAAGAGAACACATGAGAGGTATTGCCACAATGCTTTTATGGTAGATCCATTCTCAGATAACCCATTAATTCATTACTCTAGTGAATCGATTAATCCATCTGGAAGGACAAAGACCTAATCACTTTTTCTAAGAACATTTATGGTCGTACTTCTTAGTAATCTCATTTATAGGGATTGAGTTTCAGCATGAGTTTTGGGGGGAATGAACCATATTCACACCATAGGAGTGTGTGAACATATGCAAAGAATTTTCTCTCACAGCCTCATTTTTCTTCTCTATTATTGCAAATAATTTTTTTTTAAGTCGGTGAATTTTTTGTAAGGATGAGTTAAATAATGCATGAAAGCACTTAGCAAACTGCCTGGCGTGCATCAATTTCCTACAAATGGTGGTATTATTAAAAGGAGAATTCAAACACTGGGTAATACATCAATCTAGATGACCTCTGAGGCATTTCTAAAATTTGTTTCCAATGATACAGAAAAACAGGTAAAAAAGATAGCAAACCTTTGCACAAAAGAGCTGTAAAATGCTAAAGAAATAGAATGTATTTTAAAATGTAGATTTGGGACTACAACAGGAAAGCTATGGAAATGCTCAAAAACCAGAATATGAGGGATAACTAAAACCAGGGTGGTAAAGCTAAGGCTTGGCTGTCCTTAGAACATATGCTCATCTCATTGCCTAAAGCAGTTTAGGTTTAAATTGCAGTAGAAGGACAGGAGGAAAACACTGGGCTCATACTTAATGAGGAGATAGAAGTCCAATCCTGATAGAAAACCAGAGCCCTTGATGCACAGGTTAAGACATGCAGGGCAAGCACAGAGAAAGAAACTTAAAAACCTTAACTCACACTATAACAAGAAAAAATAGCTACAGTGAAGACACCATCTCTGTGGAAGTTGTACAATGAATCTTATTCCACTCAGGCAAGTGCATGATATAGGACGCACTATGCTGAGCACTCACGAGAGAGGAAGTCTAAGCAACCAAGACAAACCAGCCATGTCATACTTCACCTAAAACTTAAGATTATCCACACCGGACACCATCTAACATGAGTGCAAGGTATGAATCAGAAACTCATAAGGAAACAGCCATTAGGAACAAGTAGCAGAAACCACCCTAAATAATATCTGAAAAAAAAAAAATCATGGTAATATAATTACCAGATGTATAATATAAAATTATATAAAAGATCACACTTCTAGTTATGTGAGCAAAACAAGATAAGAGAAAAACCTATTATTAAGGAGGTAAAATTAAAGGAATTTTCTTAAATAAGAAATAGAACTGCCTGCCATATGATGCAGCAACCCAACTACCAGGTACCCAAAGACATGAAATCATCGTATCAGACACACCAGTCTGACCAAGTTAATAACAGCACAATTCACAACAGACAAGATTAGAATCAACCAAGGTGTCCATCAGACGAATGGATAAAGAAAACACAGCATGCATGTATGTATTTCTCAACTGTAAGAAAAAATAATGAAATCCTGTAGTTTGCTTCAACATGGGTAGCACTGGAGGACATCATATTGAGTGAAATAAGCCAGACAGAGAAAGACAGACACCGCTGTTCTCTCTTATATGGGGTAGTTAAAATTAAACAACAACAAAAAACCTCTGATACAGAATGCTGATTACTAGAGGCTGGGAAGGGTGGGAGGTATAAAGATTTTTGAATTAAAAAATAGGGAAAACTGGGTGTTGTTCATTATCTGTGACAAAGATCTAATGTGAGATGTTATTAAGGAAAATAGGATGAGGGGAATATGGGAATTCTTGGTATAACTGCCTCACCATTTTTGTTTTGTTAATTTAAAACTGTTCTGAGATAAAACATTAAAAGAGACAAGACACAGAAAAGCATGTGATAGCATTTCTTGAGATAAAATGTAGTCATTGAAATTGTGAAACATTAGTAATACATTAAATAATACATTAGCAATGGTGAAGATAGATTTGGGAAACTGGAGATAAATATTAAAGGATATTTGCAAAGTAAGTTACAAAGACAAAGAAGAAAATATGACAGAGGTACAGAAAAACAAAGATTTTAATGAAGAGCTTATGAAAAAATACAAGTCTTCAGATTTGGAATGTAAAATGAGTTCCAAGTAAAATAAAGTAATTCCAT
Source organism: Lepus europaeus (assembly GCF_033115175.1). Taxonomy (NCBI): domain Eukaryota; kingdom Metazoa; phylum Chordata; class Mammalia; order Lagomorpha; family Leporidae; genus Lepus; species Lepus europaeus. The sequence continues at coordinate 76,257,028 of NC_084839.1, read as the reverse complement.
ACGTGTGCATGTTATGGTGAAATGGCCAAAACACCATTAAAATTATTCAAGGGTGCTACAAAAAGCAAAGTATGAATTTTCTAATGCTGAGAAATGACCTCACATGTCTTGTCTTCAGAAAAGGCTGTTACCTTATAGTTTCTGTGGTTTGGAGTCTGAGAACCAGATAACTTCTATCAGTTCCCACAGGAGTGCAGTCACATTAACATCAGGTTGTTTTCTCACCCAGGTCTTGGATTCCTGGAAGAATTCAATTCTTTGTAGTTGTAGGACTGAAGTTCTGAGATGTCTGCATCGTCATACACATTTGACACCGTGGCTTTTCCTTAGGGCCAACAGAAGTGTCTGTGTTTATTTTCAGGGAGATCCCAGTATATCTTTTCAGTATTTTCTCAGGTGAGCATTTGCCTTACCAACTGAAATGCCTCTTTGGACATCTACATTCCATATCAAAAGGGCTGGGCGAGGCTTTCCATTTCAGTTTGCTGCACATATGCACCCTGGGAACCAGCAGGTGATAGCTCAAGTACTTGGATCCCTGCTTCCCGCCCCCCCCCCCCCCCCAATTTGGGATTCCTGGATGGAGTTTCAGACTCACGTCTTCAGCCTGGTCTAGCCTCAGTTGTTACACTCATTTGGAGAGAAACAATGAATAGGCACACATTCTTGATGTTTCTTTGTCCTCCTTTAAAATAAATGTTTTTTTCAAATGTGTTTTCTCTGCATTGAATATCCAATAGGATCATCCTGAGTTTGTTTATCTAAAATCAACTTATTTGCCACTAATTGTTTGCAGAATCTTGTCAACTTCCTCCCAAACCAATTTAATCATGCAGATGTTATCCCATGTTGCATTTGGAAGAGATTACACATGGTGAGTGCACAAGCACTGGAAACTTGGAGGGCATTTTAGAGTTATGTCTCACACACAGATTTTTCTGGAATGGAATTAAAATCATATTGATAGTATCAATCTGCTTTAACTATGAAGCCAAGAAAATGATTAGCAATATAAATTAAGGAAAAAAATGAAGTTTTTATGCACAATTCTGAACAAAGTATCAAAATAGTATTTTGAGAAGGAAATTCAACAGTGAAGGAAGAACTAAGATACAAGAAGCAAAGAGAAAGAAGTGATAAAATGTGTGAGATGAATCTAAAAACTGTTGACTGTACAATGAAATATAAGACAAAAAGCAGAGTATTAGGGTAAAATCCAAATTGCTAAGTTCAGGGCAAAGTAACTGATGTTAAGTATAGCCTTCTTAAAATTACTCATGCATGTTGAAATTGCCAACTTATGCGATAAAGTAATTGAATTAAATGCATTATTTTCAAATAATAAGAGGAGACGAATAAGTGAAAGGGATGAAACAATCAATCCTAAAATAGACATTCAATGAGAGTATAGAAAAAAAAATGTCATAAAAAAGATATAAACACAGTGCACAAGGAAATAGCCAAAGCTTAGAACCAGCTTATTGACTAACGCAGAAATTATGTAAAAACTAAGATAAGCAGGTAGAGGTGCTTGGCAAGTGTAGGCTTAATTTTTCAGAGAATGCTCATCCTGTGGAAATAGCCACTAGATACTTGAGAAGGTAGCTGTAACTTTTTAAATAGCTTTCTGGGAATCCTGAGATGGCAAGGCCTTACCTAGAAGAGTTTCTCCCAGTGGAACAACCCAAAGAGTCATATGATCAAAGCAGTTTGGAAAACTGACTTCTCTGCTACGGACTTCTCAGAACTTACAGTAAACTGATAGGCATTTTAAATTTCAAAGACAGGCAATACAAAACACTATGCCTCCCAAAATTACCTGATCATGTACTCCACTTGTGTGCATGTGTACATATATAGCTATTTCTGCCAAGCATGCCAAGGGTCTTTTAAACCATTGAATTCTTTTTCTTTTTTTTCTTTTTTTTTTTTTTTTTTTTTTTGACAGGCAGAGTGGATAGTGAGAAAGAGAGACAGAAAGGTCTTCCTTTTTGCTGTTGCTTCACCCTCCAATGGCCGCTGCGGCCGGCGCATCTCGCTGATCCGAAGCCAGGAGCCAGGTGCTTCTCCTGGTCTCCCATGGGGTGCAGGGCCCAAGGACTTGGGCCATCCTCCACTGCATTTCCTGGCCATAGCAGAGAGCTGGCCTGGAAGAGGGGCAACCGGGATAGAATCCGGCACCCCAACTGGGACTAGAACCCACTGTGCCAGCGCCACAAGGCGGAGGATTAGCCTGTTAAGCCATGGTGCCGGCCAACCATTGAATTCTTATGTAGATACATGCAGGGACCAGTCAGAAACCACAGTGACTTATCATTAATACACTGATTCCATGAGATGAGACTATAAGGTGGGGAAAATACATCATGCTATTCAACACTCAAGAGAAACAATTCCACTAAAGAATCACTCCAAGACCAAATAACCTATTTGGCACCATACAGTTTCCATTCACCAGTAATTGGCTTTCTATGAATATAACCACTGAGCAAGCAATTGAATATTCATAGTTTATTCAAATCAACAAATATTTAAATCAGGAAACATACCAGTTATTTTTATGGTATTTTCTTCATCTTGGAATGAGTGGATCTTAGCTTACTTGTCCTTCAGCCAAATGTCTATGCCCTGTGAGATCTCCCCTCTGGTAAGCATTTTGGTAAACTGATAACTGTTGTATTACGTTTTTCTCATAAATAAAATACTTGTGTTTTCACGTGGCCTTTAGAGAACAATGTTTAACTGCCCACAGGTGCCTTGGGTTTCAGCTCTCATTGATTTGGAAATCTGAAGAAGTTAACATCAGACCTAGTATACTGTAAGCCTTCATAAATGTTTGCCATCAGTTCTACTCTTCTTACTGGTGGAATTAACTTGGTAACTCTTTGAACCTCTGCAGTCACCTATGAAAAGCAAGTAATAACAATAAATCCCTGACTGAGTTGCTGTGATGATAAATAACACATGCACACACCCCTGATGTGATGTCTACCGCAGATGAATTCATTCTGTTAGTACAGAGGCTTGGCTTACCTTCAGCTGCAGTTGAGTAGTCTTAGGATTGGCCTGTGATTACAGACTCTATTTGAGAGAAAATATATACTTGGAGATTAATAGGCCTGGGTTCAAATGCTGGTGACAACATTCTTGGAGTCAACCTAAGTAGGTTATTCATCCTCTGGATCTTTATCTTTAAAAAAAATCAACAGGACTCACTGCTTAATCTAAAGATTAAATGTGTGTGCAGGCATACATGTTTAATACATGAGGAAAATTATTATTGAGAATGTACCTTTAGGAATCATTCAATTTTTTTGTTTTGTTTTGTTTTGTTTCTGAATTTGTTTCCTGAGAATCATTCCATTTGGATTTCTCCCTACATATCCTGTGCCCAAGGCTTGTTCTGATGACACTGCTGCCTGGAATTTCAATTCATATGAACTGCTTTCTATACTGACACAAGTAGGAGACAATAGCCTTTTCTATTTAATCAATCCTAGATCATGTCTTATCTAAGATACAAGGAAAGTTTTTGCTTCTCCTTTAGTTAACCAATAACAGAGTGCCTTGTGTAGGGGAGGTGGCCATAGGTGGCAAGGAGTGGTTCTGCACCCTGGGCTCAGGCTGCCCATCCTGCCCCCACCCCTGGACTTTATGACTATGGACAAGTCTCCCTTTGACCTCAGCAGAAATAATAAAGAGGCCGGGGCTACTCTTTTCTTCTTCTTGTTCTAACCCAAGGGACTCTTCTGCTGTGTGTGTCTGTCCCTCTGTAACTCTGCCTTTTTAATATATAAATCTTTCAGAAAAGGGATACAAAAATGAACTGCAACCCTCAGAGGGACTACCCTCCCTGAGAGTTGTGACCTTCCCAGAATGCTGGAATTTGTACCAATTTTTACAATTGTGCTATGTTTTTATGGCTCCCTCCGAACTGAAGGCCCTGCAGCAAACTCCAGGAAGAGGCAGTCACGGGAATTCTTTGCTCTGATCAGAAGTCAGGTTGCAGTTAACTCAATAGCAGCAGTGACAAAGGAAGACCTAGACATTCTAAAAGTGATTCCTCCTTATGTCATTCTACTGTCCTAGGAAAGGCTGGGCATTGACTACATTGACTATTAGCATTGACTACAAAATGTGGGAGATCCTAATGGGTTTATGTACTTGAGTCTTCAACCTTTTTTTTCCCCTAATGTGAATGAAAAAAAAAAAATCCTTCCCCTTTTCTTTCCTTCACACCCTCCAGGTACTTCCATATCATTGTTTGTACTGTGAGTGTAAATCAGTCTTCAAGGATGAAATTGTGGGTAGGGTTCTTCCACACTTTATTGTGTGAAGAAATTATTATGGAGGATTATTGGATTGTGCTTAGCCCCCTAATGACAGTATATGATCATTCCATTTCTCATTTCTGGACATTGGTTTTGCTGTCTATCAAACAAGAATCTCTAAAGTTGCCTATAATTTGGTAGTTTGAACATTTACTTTAGACCCTAAAAACTCCCCAAATTAAACTGTGTACCCTACTTCTAGAACACATGTAAACCTGCTCCAGGACTCCTTCTCAGACTCTTATTTATTGTTCTCCTTCCATTCTAGATAAATCTGTAGATATAAATGTATCTGAATCTATATTAATGTATTTATTTCCCAATATAACTTTTGCCTACCAGTATTTTTTTTCTTAGAAAGCTTTTATTTAATGAATACAAATTTCATAGATACAGCTTTAGGAATATAGTGATTCTTCTCCCTGACACCTGCCCTCCCACCCCCACTTCCATCCCACCTCCTACTTCCTGGCCCATCCCATTCTTCATTAAGATTCATTTTTAATTAACTTTTTGCACAGAATACCAACTCTATGCTAAGTAAAGATTTCAACAATTTGCACACACACACATGCACACAAAAATGAGAACAAGTTTTATCATTAATTATCATAGTATAACTCATTAAGGATAGAGGTCCTACATGGGGTGTAAGTGCATGCTGCTTTCTATTTTGATTTAACAATTAACACTCTTATTTATGAATCAGCAATCATCCGAAGCTCTTGACATGAGCTGCAAAGGCTATGGAAGCCTTTTGAATCCACAAGCTCTGTCAGTATTTAGAATTTATTTAGACAGTAACATAAGCGAAGTGGAAGTTCTCTCCTTTCTTCAGAGAAAAGTACATCCTTCTTTGATGGCCCCTTCTTTCCACTGGGGTCTCACTCAGAGAGAGCCTTCATGTAGAATATTTTTTTGCCACAGTGTCTTGGCTTTCCATGCCTGAAATGCTCTCTTGGGTTTTTGAGCCAGATCTGATTCTGGGGCTCATTCAGAGGTCAGAGTGTTACTTAAAATGATTGTCATTCTATGAATCTGCTGTGTGGACTGCTTCCCATGTTGGCACATTCTTTCCTTTTTAATTCTATCTATTGTTATTAACAGACACTGGTCTTATTTATGTGATCCCTTTGACACTTAATACTATCTATATGATCAATTTCACACTTAATATGATCACTTTAGCATGTAAGATGGCTTTAGTACCACCCAGCTTAATAGGATTTGGAGTCCATAACAAGTTTTTAGCTTTACCCTTAGGGGTACATCTGTGGGCATGTGTGCCAAACTGTACAGCTTCTCCCTCTCTTATTCCCACTCTTATTTTTGACTGCAATCTATTTTCAATTGACTTTATACACCTATGATCAATTTTATGTTAAGTAAAGAGTTAAACCAATAGCAAGAGAAAATACAAGATAATGTTCCTTGATGGTCAAGACAGTGGCTATTCAAATCATTGCTTCTCATAGTGTCTATTTCATCTCTACAGGTTTAGTTTTAGGTGCTCTGTTATCACAGATCCAGGAGAAAATATGTTTTTTATCTCTTTTGGACTGGCTAATTTCACTAAGTATAATGTTTTCCAGATTCATCCATTTTGTTGTAAATGACCAGATTTTTTTTTAATTGCTCTGTAGTATTCCATAGAGTACATTTCCCATAATTTCTTTGTCTAGGCTTTTGTGGATGAGCATTTATGTCTTAGCTATTGTGAATTGAGCTGCAATAAACATGGAGGTGCAGATAATTCTTTTATTTGCTGATTTCATTTCCCTTGGGTGAAATCCAAGTAGTGGAATGGCTGGGTTGTATGGTAGGACTAAACTGAGATTTCTGAGGTCTCTCCAGACTTCTTCTTCTTTTACCAGTTTGCATTCCCAGAAACAGTGGATTAGGGTACCTTTTTCACCACATCCTCTCCAGCATTTGTTGTTTGTTGATTTCTGTATGAAAGCAATTCTAATGGGGTTGAGGTGAAACCTCACTGTGGTTTGACAGCTAGTGATCCTGAGCATTTTTTTTATTGTGTCTTTCGGCCATTTTGATTTCCTCTTTTGAAAAATGTCTGTTTAAGTCCTTTGCCCATTTCTTGACTGGATTGTTTATTTCATTGTTGTTGAGTTTCTTGATCACTTTATATATTCTTTTTATTAATTCTTTATCAGTTGCATGGTTTGCAAATAATTTATCCCAATCTGTCAGTTGCCTCTTTACTTTCATGACTTTCTTTTGCTGTACAGAAGCTTGTCAATTTGATGTAATCCCATTTGTTAATTTTGGTTTTTATTACCTGTGCCTGTGCCTCTGGGGTCTTTTCCAGGAACTCTGCCTGTGCCAACATCTTGCAGGTTTTCCCAATGCTCTCTAGTAATTTGATGGTATTGGATCATAGATTTAGGTCTTTAATCCATTTTCAATTGATGTTTGTATAAGGTGTAAGGTAGGGGTCTTGCTTCATATTTCTGCATGTGGCAATCCAGTTTTCCCAGCACCATTTGTTGAAGAGACTGTCCTTGCTCCAGGGAATAGTTTTAGTTCTATGGTCAAATATAAGTTGGCTGTAGATGTTTGGATTGATTTCTAGCATTTCTATTCTGTAACATTGGTCTATCCATCCATTTTTGTACCAGTGTCAGGCTGTTTTGATTATAATTGCCCTGCAGTATGTCTTGAAATCTGGTATTGTGATGCCTCTTTTTGTTGTATAAGATTGCTTTAGCTATTCGAGGTCTCCTGTGTTTCCAAATGAATTTCAGCATCAATTTTTCTAGATCAGAGAAAAATGTCTAGTATTTTGATTGGCATTACATTGAATCTGTAAGTTATTTTTGGAAGAATAGACATTTTGATGATAGTGATTCTTTACATGAACATGAAAGTTTTTTTTCCATTTTTTTGTGTTCTATTTCTTTAAAGTTTTATAATTCTTGTTGTAGAGATTTTTGACATCCTTTTTAAAATTTGTACCAAGGTATTTGATTTTTTGTAGCTATTATGAACAGGATTGATCTTAGAAGTTCTTTCTGTGCTGTGGTATTGTCTGTGTATACAAAGGCTGTTGATTTTTTGTGTTGCTTTTGGATCCTGTTATTTTACCAACCTCTTCTATGAGTTCTAGTAGTCTCTTAGTAGAGTCTTTGGGGTCCCTTATATACAGAATCATATCATTTGCAAATAGGGATAGTTTGACTTCCTCTTTAATTTGAATCCCTTTGATTTCTTTTAGCCAGAGCCATCAAGCAAGAAAAACTTTCAGGACTGTATTGAATAGCAAGGGTGAGAGTGGGCATTCTAGTCTGGTTCTGGATCTCTGTAGGAATGCTGCCAACTTTTACCCATTCAATAGGATGCTGGCCATGGATTTGTCTTAAATCGTGTGATTGTATTGAGGAATATTCCTTCTAAACCCAATTTGCTTAGAATTTTCATCAAGAAAGGGTGTTATATTTTGTCGAATGCTTTCTCTGCATCTATTGAGATAATCATATGGTTTTTGCTCTTAAATTTGTTAATATGATGTATCACACTGATTTTGTGAATGTTGAACCATCTCTGCATAGTAGGGATAAGTCCCACTTGGTCCCAGTGAATGATCTTTCTGCTGTGTTGTTGGGTTCGATTGGCCAGAATTTTTTTGAGGATTTTTGCATCTCTGTTCATCAGGAAAATTGGTCTGTCATTTCTCTTCCTCTGTTGTGTCTATTCTGGATTTGTGAATTTAGGTGATGCTGACTTCATAGAAAGAATTTGGGAGGATTCTCTCCCTTTCAATTGTTTTGAATAACTTGAGAAGAATTGAAGTTAGTTCTTGAATGTTTGGTAGAATTCAGCAGTGAAGTCATCTGGTCCCGGGTTGTTGTTGTTGTTGGGAGGGTCTTTATTAGTGATTCATTTTCCATCTTGGTTATGGGTCTATGTCTTCATGTCTCAATTTAGGTAGGTTGTATGTATCCAGGAATCTATCCATTTTTTCTAGTTTTCCCAGTTTGTTGGTATACAGCTCTTTGTAATAATTTCTGATGAATCTCTATTTCTGTGGTGTCTGCTGCCTACATTTTCTTTTTCATCTCTAATTTTATTGATTTGGGTCTTCTTGCTTTTTTTTTTTTTTTTGGTTGGTTGGGCTGATGGTGTGTCAGTTTATTTTTCAAAAAACCAGCTCTTTGTTTTGCTGATCTTTTGTATTTTTTTGTTTCAAATTTGTTGATTCTTCTCTAATTTTAATTTTTGTTTTCTTCTACTCTTTTTGGGTTTGGTTTGCTGCTGTTTTTCTAATCCTTGAGGTACATAGATAGTTCATTTACTTGGTGGCCTTTCCAGTTTTTTGATGTAGGCACCAATTGCTATAAATTTTCCTCTTAACACTGCTTTTGCTGCACCCCACAAATTTTGGTATATTGTGCTGTCATCTTCATTTGTTTCCAGAAATTTTTTGCTTTCTCTTTTGATTTCTTCTATGACCCACTGTTCATTCAGGAGCATGTTGTTCATTATCCATGTGTTTGCATATGATGTAGAGATTCTTGAATTGTTGATTTCCAGCTTCATTGCATTGTGGTCTGAGAAGATGGATGGTATGATTTTGATTTTTTTTGAATTTGCTGAGACTTGCTTTTTGGCCTAATATATAGTCAACCCTAGAGAAAGTTGCATGTACCAGAGAGAAAAATATGTACTATGTGGCTGTAGGTTGGAAGATTCTGTAGATATATGCTAGGTCTATTTAGTCTATGGTGTCAATTAACTCTGTTGTTTCCATGTTCAATTTCTGTTTGGTTGATCTGTCCATTGCTGAAAGTGGGATATTGAAGTTCCCCATTACTAATGTATTTGAGTCTATATCTCCCTTTAAATCCTTTAACATTTCTTTTAAATAGCCAAGTGCCCTGTGATTAGCTGCATATACATTTACAATAGTCACATCTTTCTGTTGAATTTATCCTTTAATCATATGTAGTGTCCTTTTCTGTTTCTCTTAATAGTTTTTGTGTTAAAGTCTACTTTGTCTGATATTAGGATGGCCACACCAACTCTTCTTTGGTTTCTGTTAGCATGGATTATCTTTTTTCATCCCTTCACTTTCAGTCTGCGTGCATCTTTGGTACTTAGATGTGTTTGTTATAGGCAGCAAATAGATGAGTTTTCTCGTTTAATCAATTCAGCCAGTATCTTTTAATTGGGGAGTTGAGAGCATTTACATTCAATGTGACAATTGTTAAGTACTAACTTTGCCTTGCCATGTTTCCATAAATAGTTCTGTTTATGTATTTGGATTTCATTTGTACTTTAACTGGGTCATTTTCTGCATTCATCTACTATTGTAGTGACTCTTGTAGTGATGTTGCTATTTCTGTGTTTCTGTCTGTAGAACATCCTTGAGCATCTTTTGTAGAGCTGGGCAAGTAGTAACAAATTATTTCAATTTCTGTTTGTTGTGGAACATCCTTACTTGTCCTTCATTTATAAATGAGTTTTGCAGGGTACAGTAACCTGGGTTGACAGGTCCCCTCCCCCCCGCCTTGGGACTTGGAGTATGTCTTGCCATTCTCTCCTTGCCAGTAGGGTTTGTGATAAGAAGTCCGGAGTGAGTCTAACTGGATTTCCTCTGAATGTGATTTTTCATTGCTCTCATGCACATTTTAAGATTTTTTCTTTATGTGTTAGTGAGGAGAACTTTGCTACAATGTTTCAAGGCAAAGATCTTTTCTGGTCCTGTCTATTGGGTGTTCTGTGTACTTCCTTTACTTGGATGTCTCTTTCTCCAGGTTGGGCAAATTCATTGTTGTTATTCCATTAAGAAGACCTTCCAATCCCTTCTCTATTTCCACATTTTCTGGAATTCCAAGGATACTTATGTTGGGTCATTTGATAGAATCCTGTAGCTCTCCAACTGTGCTGTATAATTTTTTTTATTTCTTCCTCTTGTATTTGGCCTGACTCTATTATTTCCAGAAATTTGCATTCTAGTTCTGACATTCTTTCTTCTGTTTCACTTGTTTTATTGTTAAGACTTTCCACTTCACTTTTTTTGATCTATTGAATTCTTCATTTCAGTATTTCATTCTGACTTATCTTTAATATCACATTTTTTGAGAACCCTTTTCATTTAGATCATGGATTTGTTTCTAATTGCTTCTAAGTAATAATTTTCTGAATTCAGTTATTGGCATATCCTTGATCTCTTCCTATTATTGAAGAATTGTAGTGTTATTTTGAGGGGTTGTATTTGTCTTCCTTATTCTTATTAAGGTTTTTTCCTTTGTTTTTCAGCATTTCTGGATGTTTTTCTCTTTAATATGTGTCTTGGTGCTTGTGGTGATATTTCCCTCTGCTGTGAACTGCTGTGTGTATGTTGCAAGTGGAAGCACATAGTCCTGCTCACTTTTTTTTTTTTTTTTGACAGGCAGAGTGGACAGTGAGAGAGAGACAGAGAGAAAGGTCTTCCTTTGCCGTTGGTTCACCCTCCAATGGCTGCTGCGGCTGGCACACTGCGGCCGGTGCATCGCACTGATCCGAAGCCAGGAGCCAGGTGCTTCTCCTGGTCTCCCATGGGGTGCAGGGCCCAAGCACTTGGGCCATCCTCCACTGCACTCCCGGGCCATAGCAGAGAGCTGGCCTGGAAGAGGGGCAACTGGGACAGAATCCAGCGCCCTGACCGGGACTAGAACCCGGAGTGCAGGCACTGCAGGCGGAGTATTAGCCTATTGAGCTGCAGCGCAGGCCCAGTCCTGCCTACTTCTTAATCATAAGAGTGGCAAATATGGGAGCTCTGTTGCACTAAGCCCCGCCTACTGGGGCAGGGCTCACTTTTCACTGGTGCATAAAATGAGCTTGAGATTTTGATATTTCGGACTTCTGCTTGTTGTACAGCTTGCATGGTGGTGGTGGCGGGGAAATTACTCTGAAACGTGATCCTCGTTCCCGGCTATGGGGTGTTGTGAAGTGGCCCCCACAATTGATGGGCCTGTGCTTGGGAGGCAATTGTGGTATCCTCCTGCTTTTGATTGGGGATGTAAACAAACAATATGGCTTCTCCCAACCTGCCGCAGGGTCAGTTGGGGGAAGGGAGGAGACAGATGGATAGGGATGTGCCTGAAAACTCTGTTTGTTCCTCAAGTCTTCCCATTTGGAACTTCAAATGCAGCTCACGAGGCCCCCCTGCACACTGCTACTCGCAGCACCGTGGACTCAAGACCTTAAGTCTAACCTGGTCCACTGGGGGAGGGGTGGTGTCAGTCTCTCCATTCAGCTTCTCTGCCACTTCCCTCTCTTTATTGCTCTCTCAGAGTGGACCTGCCCAGTCTCTGTTGGACTCCTTGGCTTCTCTGCGTGAAATTCTCATGGCTCTGTCACTGGCTTGTATCCCTTTTCCATATTAACTATCTATTTTGCCCTGCATGACTCAACATCCATCTCCCAATTAGTATTTTCATACTCACACCAGCATCCTTCATTTACCTACAATGCATAGTCAATCAAATATCATTCTTCATCCTCTCTGTTCCCAAACTTTTGTCCTTTCCTTAAAGGCAGGGAAAGCCCTGTCCAAGGCTTAAACTGATCATTATCTCTTTAGTGGAGGAAAATGAAGAGTTAGTGGGCTCCCAGGGGGATTAACTTTTAAAGGATTTGAAGTCCCCTTTGGATCTTGGGCATTGATAGCTTGATATTTGCCACCTCCAATGGACCATTAGCTAAGAGTCACCTCAGTAACTGCTATAGTTCTATAGGGTCTCATGGGAGGTGAAACTATTTAACTGATGATAAAACAATACCCTTCTGAAAAAAATTTATAAATTCAGCATAGCAAAGGTGACTTTTTTTCTTTGAAATATCTCTTTTCCCCTGAAATCTTCTTTGCACAAACTTGAATTAGTTAAAATAAACTACAAACAAACAAACCAAACCTGCATATGTGAGAGCATGCATGTACATGTATGATGGTAAGAGCATGGTAAGCATGTGGATTCTTGTGTGTGAATAGGGACCATCTCATGGTTCTGTGTGCTTATTAATTTGTGAGTACATTTTTGGCCAGAATTGTACCCCAAATGTGTTACTGTTCCAATGTACTCTACTTGACCAACTGATGCCTTCTTTTCAAACATTGTTACTAGCCTACCAACACCAATGCACAAATACAAAGCAAATATTTGTCTTCCAATTGAATGATGGCAAAGAAGGTCATTGGGGGCCTGTGCCATGGCGCCCAACTAGATTAATCCTCCACCTGCAGCACCAGCATCCCATATGGGCGCTGGGTTATAGTCCCTGTTGCTCCTCTTCCAATCCAACTCTCTGCTGTGGCCCATGAGAGCAGTAGAAGATGGCCCAAGTGCTTGGGCCCCTGTACCTGTAAGGGAGACCTGGAAGAAACACCTGGCTCCTGGCTTCAGACCGGAGCAGTTCTGGCCATTGCGGCCATTTGATGAGTGAACCAATAGAAGGAAGACCTTTCTCTCTGTCCCTCTCTCTCACTGTCTGTAACTTTGTCAAATAAATAAACAACATCTTAAAAAAAAAAGTCATTGCATTGGAGGGAAATGTTGATCTGTGCACCTCTGTGGCCTCGCATTGCAGCATCAGGCCATGAAAGATCATAGACGCCTTCCTCAATATCTCCAAGATGGACTGCCTGTCATATAACCTGACATTAGGGAACATTGTATGATAATGATTATCTACCCCGAATTCTTTTAATTTTTTAATTTATTTTTTTGTTTGAAAGACAAGGACAGAAAGAAGGAAAAGAAAAGATCTTCCATTCTGATTTTTTAATGGCCTTTATTTCTTCCAGCTTCTCTCTTATCCATCGTTTCTGAGTTGAATATTTAATAACCTATTGTTCGAAAATAATACTAGATGTTTGACCTAGTGGGCAAACCACTATTTAGGGTACCCACAACCCATATCAACATGCTTGGGTTTGAGACCTGGTTCTGTGCCTGAATTCAGCTTCCTGGTAGCATGTAGCCTGTATGGCAGTGATGATAGCTTACGGGTTCCTGCCATTCATGTGACAGCTGAATTGAGTTTCTGCCTCCTGACACGGCTATGGCAGATATTTAGGGGGTGAATTAGTACATGGAGTTGTGGATGTTTTTCTCTTTGTCAACTTTCCAAACAAAAGAAAAAAGTAAAAAAATTTAAATAGTGTTTAGTTCCCACGAAATGATGAATAGACTTTCATTTGAAATTCAAAGGTCTCCACAAGCCAGGTTCAAACTACTGATCCAGTTTTAACCATCAGTGTATCAGTGATTTTATTTCTGGCTGCCCTGGGGTCAGCTCCAGTAGATCATAGTATTTGCAAGACACAGAGGGGCGAACCATCATTTTCTTTTCAGGACTGAAACTTCCCTGATTTTGTGCTCAAGGTCTTGCATTCCAGAAAGTCCTGAGCAACCTGATAATTTTGATGCACCTGACATGCCATCAAATATTTCTCTATTATTTCTGAGCTGTGCCAAGAAATACTTCCATGCTGAATCTATACAACCAAATTTTTGTCAGCTTCATCAGCTGATTCTATCCTAAACTGCTATTTTCTCTGAGTTTCCTGCATGCTGTTCATGTTCTTATGACTTGGATAATACAAAGTGCTATCTCTGGAACTGGATTAATTAGGTTTTCTCTGGAGTTAATAACAGAGCACACAGGCCTTCACGTTCATTCATATCGAGGCCTCTGCTTTGCTGTCAAATGGTCTGCATATGAGAGATGAAAACTCTCCTCTCTAACACCCATGTAGAAATCAAACACCCTCATCACACCTGTGAGTTCAGCTTTCACCATTGACGCCCTTTATATTTATAAAAAGGTTAGTTAACCTTCCAGTCTGAAAGATACATATTTGGCATCAGTGAACCATGTGGAGTCTTCACTGAGAACAATGAATAAGATATTGCTTCTATATATGAATGGCTGTGTCGTTATTCTGGCGATTATTGCAAAACAAAAAGGTATACTTCAAAGCAACTTGCATTCTTCATCTATAGAAACGGCTAGAGACATTTAAATTCAAGACTCTTGGAAAGTCTATTTCAAGTTGCTGCACTGCAAATACTTACCTGGTATATATGAATACATATTACTATTTATGTGTCCTGTTTTGACATCTCTTTCTACTTATGGTTGGGCATAATAGAGATTTTATAAATGTCTTTGTGTATGTGTGGGCATGTATTCTGTCCCCATTTTTAAAAATCTTTTGCCTTTTCCTCATTCATTTTGCCAGAGTATTCCAACTAAATATGTCAGCAAATGGGGGACACAGAACAAAAGAGAAGGAACAAAACAAATTAACTGTTCAGTCTCACTCTCAAACTTGCAAGATAGGTATTTAAAACTCACAAAAAGGAAATGCATTTCACTTGAAGTGTCCAGGCATTTTTGGCTCAGGAGAGTCTAACAGCTGAAGAACTAAGGTTTAGCCTTGCTATTAAAAGAGTTTGGGGGAAGGATTAAATGAGAGACACTTCACTCTGTCTGAAAACTGGATAAAGATTCCATGGGCTGGGGAAAATTGAGAGAAGAGGAAATAGCCAGAACAGACTAAAGAGACTTTGAACTGGGAAATCCTATGAAAGGACTTTACCTTCTACACATATAGCCAGGGCTACATCAGAGAGAGGATGTGAAAGGACCCCAGGTGTATGGGGAATGGCAGAAAAAAAAGGAAGTATATTAAATGGAACTCAAGGAGTTAGAAAATTTTTCAGACAAGTTATCTCTCATTCTATAATGGTTCAAGAGTAGAAAAATACAAATCACGATAAGTAAGTACAGAGGGACTAAAGTACAAGCACGTCCTTTATAGGCTCAGATTTATTCAATAGAGTAACCAAATAATTCATTTGAACCCAGAAACAAGGAAGCAAGCCTAAAGGTTAGGAGCAAGAGAATACATGCATCATATTCATGGACCGTGTTCTTTAGAAATCAAGGCTGAATTATTTGGATGCCTCAGGGGAATACTTAACAGTGACCTGTGACCAAAGGTTCCTTTACTCCAGTGTTGGAAATTTATTTTCTCAATAATTTAAATGTATCCTTGGGTTTGTGTAGAGGTTTTTAAATTAACATTTGCTGTTACAATAACAAATTACATATGGTTTATATATTATTGCGAATGTAACTCAAACTCGGCGGTTATGTAATTTGCCAGTATAAGAGCTGTAAAAATTGGACACAACTCACATTCTTTTGCTTGGAGTCTCACACTCTTTCCACTACTCCACACGGTCTCCCTCATCTTGTTTTTTTGACTCATGTGCCTCCTATTCTGTTTTCTCCTGGTCCCAGTGAGATCAGATCCTGATATTCCTGGTAGTTTGTAAAATTATTCATTGGTCAGAATCAGTGATGTAGGATATACCATGACAGTGAATAGGAATCTGGTAAATCCACAGGAGAACAAATACCTACAGTGTGCATAGAAGGCAAATACATAGTTTTGCTTAGGGTAAAAATTAATACCTCTTCTAGTGAGAATAAATCACTTTTCTGTAGGGGGAAAGAAGAGGATCTCATGTAGCTATCCTGCATGAGTTGCCGGTTAGTGCCTGGTGGTTTGAGACTCAACATACTGTGAAGTAACATTAAGTTCTGCTGGTAGATAGAGGACTAAGAAGTAGCAACTATCAGGTTAGCCTAGTTTTTGAGCCACTTTTATTCATAAGTCCATTATGCAAATATGAAGTGGCACATAATAGAGGCTGAAACAGGCAGCAGAGATGATTACTGAGAGCCATAATACTCATAGGAAGTATCCTCTCTGGACACACACACTTGACACTCTGGAAAACTTTAGGAAATTCATCCATGGATCTCATAACAAAATATCCTTGCCAATTATCTTCCAGTACTTTCTATAGAACTAAGTTTATGACCACTTTTCCAAACCATTATCCATTCCTGCTCTTGGAGTTAATGTATATCTATGTCATCAATGATGTCTTCTTTCAAATAGTGATAATCATGCCTGGCTTTTTTATTTTTGCCCAAGAGGAATGTCAGCATTTATACTATTGTTCAAGGTTATCCCTGAGTGGAAACATAAGAGTGAAACCAACAATTCACCATTGACTGATGCCAACAGATTAGATTGAATCATACATGAAGCATTTGTCCCTCTGTTAATAAGAGGAGCTCATTGTGAGATCAGTTTTTGGTTAGAGAAAGTAACAATATAGCCAAAGGAGTGAACATAGTGCAAATGTTTGTCCTGATTATCCAAGTTCTTGGGGCCTTTGGCTAGGTTTAGGTCCAATCCTGTTTATCTCATTTCTTATTCATAGTATCCTATGAATTAGCTCAAATTATGGCACATCAGTTCTTGATAGCCAATTGGATAGCACATATGGTAACTTGAGGACCCATTGTGTAGCTGGAGTTCAACCAGAGAAGTTGAATAGTAGGAAACTCATATATACACATTTTGCATGTATAATATGCATATTATATATGATACACATATACATATATACATACATATATAAATATGTACATTACATATACATATGTATTTCACATATACATTTCATATTTGTATTTATGTATACATACAAATATACATTTCAGAAATACCATGGCATTTCTGAATTTAATACATGAGTTTTTTCATTATTATAGTCATGGACATTTTTTTTTGACATAGTGGACAGTGAGAGTGAGACAGAGAGAAAGGTCTTCCTTTTCCGTTGGTTCACCCCGCCAATGGCCACTGCAGCCGGCACTCTGCAGCCGGTGCACCACACTGATCCAAAGCCAGGAGCCAGGTCCTTCTCTTGGTCTGCCACACGGGTGCAGGGCCCAAGCACTTGGGCCATTCTCCACTGTACTCCCAGGCCACAGCAGAGAGCTGGACTGGAAGAGGAGCAACCGGGACTAGAACCCGGGATGCCGGCGCTGCAGGCGGAGGATTAGGCTATTGAGCCATGGCGCAGGCCAGACATGTTTAAATGTAGGTGATTTCTTGCCATCTGATAGGTCCATACTATCCTTTTAGTCTCAATAGGCCTTCATATTTTCTTTTCAACAAAATTAAGATATTTCTGGAATTTCAGCTTCATTTAACATAAGCAATTCTGATGTCTAGATTTTCAATGGACCAAATCCCAGTTTCTTTCCTGTATATAAAAAAAAAATGCTTTCTGAGATATGTACACAGTAATATAGATGTTAGTGTGTTCTATGGAGAGAATAAGATTCTCTTATGAAATGAATGGTCAGAAGATCTTCAGATAAGACAAAAGGAGCTTCAGCAGTCCAGAAGGGAGAAGTTACTGTTAGTGCCCCATAGAGATACTCAGTAAAGTTAGAGGATTTAGAGTCCTCATTAGACTAAAATCACCTCAAATGATAACCTTTAGGTTTAACTTGCCTCCAACGAGTACCTTATATTTTACTGAAGACTCACTGAGGCTCTATATTTTGCCTGTTTGATTTCATCTTCTCTCTGCATCAGTTAATTAGGCAGTCAGCCTTTCCCAGCTGTGGCTTGGCATTCCAGGATTCAAACAACCACAAATTGAAAACATTTGGGAAAGAGTATAAGGTCTGTACTGAGCATGTACAAATTCTTAACATTATTCCCTAAATGATACAGTATAACACTGCTTTCATAGCATTGATATTGTGTTAGAATTTGTCATCAGTCTGGAGATAGTTTATTGTATACAGAAGAATGTACATGAGTTCTGGGAAAGTACTACATGATTTTCTTTAAGATTTTATTTATTTGAGAGAGAGATTATAAACAGAGAGAAGGAAAGAGAAAATCCTTCCATCTACTGGTTCACTCCCCACAGTGGCCATAACAACCAGAATTAGGCTGATCTGAAGCCAGGAGCTTCTTTCGGGTCTCTCATGTGGGTGAAGGGGCCAAAAACACTTAGGCCATTTTCTACTGCCTTCCCAGGCCATAGCAGACAGCTGGTTTGGAAGAGGGGCAGCTGGGACTAGAACCAGTGCAATATGGAATGCCGGCACCGCAGGCAGAGGCTTAGCCCACAATATCACAGCACTGGCCCCACATGATTTTATATAAAGACTTGAACATACCTGGATTTTTTATTCTATAGGCGGTCCTGGACCCACGATCACATCAATTTTGTGAGATAGCTGTACAAGATTTTTGGAGGGTAATCATAGAAATTCTGGTGCCTTGGCCAGAACTTGAGCCAATGTTTTAAAACATGACTGTGTGTATGTTTGCTTTCTGCTTTCCAGTTCAGTTGGAAGCACCAGCCCATGACACTATATTTTTCACACTATTCAGCATGGCCTACATAAACACAGCGTATGCCTTTATTAGGTACCTCTTTCCGAATAACTAATAGTGGTTATTGGATAACTGCTTAACCACTAAATGTTAGAGCCTATTGTGTTCTGATTTCTATTGCTGGGCACCCTACCTTCTACCCAACTAGGTCAAATAAACAACCCTAACTCATGTTTCCTTCATGTCTCTTGCCTGGAAACCATTCTGATGCCAATTATCATCCTTTGAAGCTTCTACATTACAGATGCCATAATTTCCTGTAGCTAAAATTGGCAGAAATGGATTTACTACAAAATCTAGTTGTCCAGAGTGATAGAGTCAAAAGAAAAGGCTTTTAGCAAAATCAAAACTCTTAACAAACATGCACATCTGCTCTACAGTGACATTTGTACCACCCAATGGCTTAAGGACAATCAGTCTCCATGTTTGTGGCTGTCCTTTGACATTGTCAACTTCATCTTTCCAACTTTAGATCATCCATTTGCTCAGTGGAACTTAGGTCACACAAAGAAGCCATAGTATAAGTGTTTTGTTGTTTTTATTTTTTTAATTTTACAATCTGTAGAGTTGGGAGATCTAGTAAATGGGAACTGATGCTGGCATTGCATGAGCCCATTTGTTTTTTTTTGTTTGTTTGTTTGTTTGTTTTTGACAGGCAGAGTGGACAGTGAGAGAGAGACAGAGAGAAAGGTCTTCCTTTTGCCGTTGGTTCACCCTCCAATGGCCGCTGCGGTAGCGCACTGAGGCCGGCGCACCGCACTGATCCGATGGCAGGAGCCAGGTGCTTCTCCTGGTCTCCCATGGGGTGCAGGGCCCAAGGACTTGGGCCATCCTCCACTGCACTCCCTGGCCACAGCAGAGAGCTGGCCTGGAAGAGGGGCAACCGGGACAGGATCGGTGCCCCGACCGGGACTAGAACCCGGTGTGCCGGCGCCGCAAGGCGGAGGATTAGCCTAGTGAGCCGCGGCGCCGGCCACATGAGCCCATTTGTACAATACAGGTAAAGTGCTTTCTTTTTGAAAGAGATTTTATTTTTGCAGAAAGCATTAAATAGCTATGTTAATATAAGATGAATTGAGTAAAACACCTCTAAGAAGTACTCTCAGTACCTTAGATGTTTGATTAAATTCAATTTATTACTGTGCTATCTTACACTCTTACACTATTGTCCAATTCTTTTGTATGTGTGGGCAGACATTTTCTTCCCCTCCCATGACTGCAAACTCATTAAGGATAGTAGGTGGGACTTGTCTTAATCCCTCACAGCACACTGAGAGTACAGCCAACAGAGTGATAGGAGGAGTACAGCCATAGCCTCAGACATCTACATTGAAGTTCTTACTCATCCATGTTAGTAGATGTGTTATCTTGAGTAAGTACCCACCTCTCTGATCTTAGATTTTTGTCCCTATAAAGTAGAAACTTTTATATAAGGTAATATTTTAAAATAAGTTAGTACCACTATAGGAATTACAAAATATTACATGGGTAGAGTCCCTGCCAGAGAATGTACTGCAAATGAATAAACTGTCTTTTTAGAATGTTTTCCTTATCTCCACTTTTTAGGACAGAGAGGTCATATTTTTGCATTGTAATCTAAGGCAGAATATTGCTTAGACTTACTGAGAGGTACTATGTTTAAGAGAGGTTTTATTTGGATAGACCCCAAAGTATGCAGCTGTTGATAGAAAAAGCTATAACAAGACCCTTTGTTTTGTTTTTGTTTAATGATTTGTTTATCTGAAAGGCAGAGTCACAGAATCTCTCCCGATTGTTCACACCCTAGATGGCCGCAAAGGCTGGGGCTAGGCCAGGCTGAGCCAGGAGCTTCAACCAAGTCTCCTGTGTTGGTACAGGGGCCCAAGCACTTGGGGCATCTTCTGGTGCTTTCCCAGGCACATTATCAGGGAACTGGATTGGAGGTGGAGCAGCCAGGATTCCAGCTAGTGGCCGTATTGGGATGCCAGCATTGCAGGAGCTGTCTTAGCTCGCTGTGCCACAATGCTGGCCCAAGACCCTTTGGTCTGCGAAAATTTAAAGAAAAGATATCACATTCCTGGGAGATGCTTCTAGAAGAAAAATGATGATTTTTCTAGATATGAGAAGGAGCAGATGAGAGGTGTGAGTTTTCCAGTCTTTGAGACTGGTGCCAAGTATAATAAACAGTTGGTTATTAAGAGCTGTCATCCTCATAACACAAGAAAAGATGACCTTTTGGTTATGGGATGGAAAAGGCTTGTCCTTCAAAACTGCAGCCTCTGGAGAAGTCCAAACAAGTAATAAAACTCCCAGAACCAGGGTAACATGAGGAATCAAACTGTTACTACCAGTCATCAACTATGACACACTAAAGCACCAAGGAACAGTGGCAACCAGGCCTCAATGGTGCAGAGACCCTTTAGGCTGAAAAATGCCCTAGTATTCTGAGACAATTAAATAGAAACGCAGACACACACATTCCACAGGTGGGAGTTTGAACAGTTAATTTGAAAAAAAAAATGTGAATTTGAGTCTGAGTCTGTTGGATAGTCTCAAATCTGTGGTGCAATTCACATCACTTATATTTTGTCTTGTTTGCCTTTTCTTCTAGGTTTTCTTTCCTAACTTTTGCAATAAATATTGATTGCAGGTATACCATCAAAAATTGAGGGTTTGAAGTAAGTAATGTGTTAGAATTCCCCAAAGTTCTGTGATGCTTTGGGCTTTTTTTTTTTCCCTCATTTGGGAGGAGGGTGTTGAAGAAAAATTCACTTACCATGGGAAATGCCATGTGTTTTGCAATTGTTCTGCTAACACCATCCTAGTTTAAACCTATAGTTATTTCTCTGTGTATTACAGTTATTGGAAGCATTTTAGAAATATCATCAAAATGAAAACGCCATGACTTTCCAGGCTGACTGTATTTTACCTCATATTGTGCTCAGCATCCAGCACTTTGGGGTAATTGATGGGGCCGGCTGGTTAGGAGAAAAAAAGCTGTTGGTAGTTTTCAGAGTCTGTATGGCAAGCTGTGGGAGCCATCAAACTAAAGGAGATCATAAGACCTTAATGAATTTTATATTCAAAATCAAGACACTGCCTCCTCCTTAAACTCAAAGGATTATCCAGTGGACTGCATATATAGATAAGTCATTTGTTAATGTCTGTTTATTCCGTGATCTCTTCCCCCTTTTTGAACTCAGAGTGATCATTGCCTGCACTGTTCATTAAGTGAAAAGTGTTCTATGTGCATTGCGACATTGTTCTATTGCCTTGGTTGTTTCTCTTCTAATAGAGTCAGCTCTGTGATAGAGGAAAGTATTTGGATCAGAATATTCACTTTGGGTAAACAAAGCACCATGCATTATCCATTGTAGTAGCTAAACATAACAGGAATATCACAAAGTGATACCAAAACTCTGCAGTACTGAAAATACTAATAGTGTGTAATTATTAACCCTATCATAGACTGATGCTCCCTTGTCTTGTTCCTCCGCTTTGCATGACTCATCCTCTGGCTGGGACTAACTCTAGCCCTGATTCTGCTGGGGATTATAACATGAAAGCCTTCTGCATTTCTGTCTCACAGCTTAACAGTGGTTCTACACCAAGACTGTATAGTGATTTTTATCATTCAGCTTAGCAGATTAGAGCTGGTAATGCTAGATTCATTCTCTAGATTTTGGATTTGAAACGAGATTTCTTTTCCCCATGTGACAGCTAAAGGAGGACAGTGTTAGAGGTGAGAATTTGCCAAAATGTAGGGTGTGAGGAAAAACTCAGTAGCCAGATGCTTCTTTTATTTTAATTAACCTGCCTACTTAGAGGATTGGAAGTATCATTTACATAATATATAAAATGAGCATCTCTTCCCTAAATACTCTTTTTTTCTATTCTGGCCTCTATTTAACTTACAATCTTATCCCTTTCCTTTCCTAACTAAATATCTATGGCCTACACTTCTGTCTCTACTATCTTTAGGAGTCTGTTGGACTCCTTAAATTCTACCATCAGCTACATCTTCCAGGTAAGAAACAGATGCATCAAATTAGGGTAATTTAAGGAAATTTTACAAAGGACCTATGAACAAGAAATAATGTCATGCATTGGTATTAGTCTTACAGGAACCATGAGGAGCCATAACTAGGCCCCAGGAGAGGAGAAGAGGGAATGCTTAACAAAACCCAGAGAGAGAGTCACAGGGAGGTCACCTCACAAGAGTGACCATGCCAGCCCCACAGTGACCTCACAGTAGGGAAGCTGGGATATGCTCTGTTTTTTGTCTCTTCCCTTTTTGTACACTTGTGGTGGTGTTCCCCTTTGGAGAAACCCACGAGAAGCCTGATATTACAGAAGCACATTGGAGACATATAGAAAGTCGGCTTTTGGAGGCAAAATCAATAAAAATGATGGTACAAAGTGGTTATGGGATAAAAAATACCAGGCATACTCCACCTCAAAATCTCACTGGAACTGCACCTCCAAATGTAAACTCATACAGTTTTCATATCTAATGACCTAGTTTCATCCCCTTGGTTGCTCCTTTTCACCCAGATCCTAGACACTCCTCTCTTCTGCTCCTTCTCTAAACTAGCTGTTTTTCTGTTTGTTTCTTTCTTATTTTTCTGTCTCCTACCCAGAGGTACTTTTCCTGGCTCTTCCAGGGGGCTCACTTGACATGAGTGTGATCTGACTTCCACCCACCACACTAACATCAGCTCATCCCTCTAAAATGTAATCTGTGTCACATTTTCCCCCCTAAAATGATCTGATAGCTCCTTTTGGCACCCACAAAAGATAAATACCACTTTCATATCCATATTTTTCTTTTTCCCCCACATCTTTCAAATTTGCTAAGCATATTCATGTCATTAAGATTTGACAATATGGCCCATTCTCTCTTGAACTATTTTTGGCCCTTTTCAGCCTAATGCACTGTTTTATTCTTCCAGACCCAGCTCAGATATGTTGTGATCTGAGATTTCTTTTTGCTTATTCCCAGTAAGAATGGATCCTTCCCTCCACTGTTTTGCCTGGAGAACTTCCATAACCCTTTGCCCTAATTTCTCTTTTGGCATTGAACATGTAAGCTTTAATTATTCATCCCTGTTAAACCGTGCTGAGAGCAGGAACAGTGCTTCACCTATTGTTATGTCAATACAATATGTCAGAGTGCCTGGACATGGAAAGTCTCCTAAAATACTTGATAAATGAATGAGAAGTGACTAGCCTGCTTTGTCATCCTCTACCTGGTACCCAGAAGAACTTTCCTTCTATGTATTGATAGGCATCTTTACATGTAACCCAAAATGTGGTCAGACAGAGCTCTGCAAGAGGAGGAAATGAAGTAAGGCTACCCTCCTATGGGACAAGTTAACAGTTAAGGTGATGATTCATGTAGAGTCAACCTTGTGTGTTGAACATGGGAAATCCTCTTCTGTATAAAAGCTGCCCAGGGACCAGTGCTGGGGCATAACCAGTAAAGTCACAGCCTGCCGTGCCAGCTTCCAATATGGACGCCAGTTCAGGTCCCAGCTACCCCACTTCTGATTGAGCTCTCTGCTATGGCCTGGGAAAGCCATAGAAGATGGCCCAAGTCCTTGGGCCCCTGCACTTGTGTGGGAGACCCACAAGAAGCTCCTCCTGGCTCCTGGATTCAGATCAGCCCAGCTGTGGCCACTTGGGGAGTGAGCCAGTGGTTGGAAGACCTCTGTCTCGCTCTCGCTCTCGCTCTGTTTCTGTCTCTCTGTAAGTCTGCCTTTGGAATAAATAAATAAGTCTTAAAAAAAAAGAAAACCCAACAACTGGCAGTAAACTCCCTCTTAAAGGCTCCTAGGTATTTAAACAGTGCCCTTCAAGCCGCCTTCCACAGTTACACTCATCTCTCTTGAGGCAGAATGGCCACTCCCTGTTGGACGTGCACCAGCAGTAGCCTTTCTGGGCCCCGCCTTGTGATCCCTTGTTCCTCTACAGGCCCAGGTTCCTGCCTTTCTTTTTCACTCCTTCTCCCAAACTGCCAAGTGATATCTTCTTATTTTTCTTTCACAGTAAACTTTGGTGGCACATTAAATGCAGCACCCACATGGTCAGCAAATTAATAACTTATTTATATTTCCTCTACATTATACTTAAATGGCTTATCTTCAAAAAAAAAATCAAGAATGGGAATAAATGTGTGTGTTCTTTCTAAAGCAGCAAATTCAAGGAAGTAAAACCAGAAGGACTTCTGTATAAACTGGGTTGAAATTTTATATCCAATCATGATGATTTTACTTAAGCTTAGACATGCATGTAGTGTGCTCTTTTTGAATACCTATTATTGAGCTACATGGAGAAGGAAAACCTCAGACATCACAAACCAAATCATCGTTTCCATCCAAAGAAATAAAACTTGCCCTGCACAGTACGGACTCCTCATTTGAGTCGCTAAAGCTTTCAAAAGCCCCAGATTATATGCAAATGCTTCTGAAGTAACACTTCCCTTAATTGGGTAGTACCTTAATTGACAGTTAATACTTGAGTTCACAATCCTCTGAATGCAAAAGCTATAAAACATGGGACTAAGAAAAGGCAACTACTGGGCGTTTGTATGTAGACTTGTTAAAGTAGGTTAAAGAGATTGAGAAACTTGAACAGCCTCACTGTTTTTGCTAACCAGTGAGAATGACTACTGATTTTACTTGTTTTTATTTCTAACTGATAACTGCTAGTTGTGTTTTCTTCTGCCTCCTCTTCTTTCCTTCTTGCACATCCTCCATTTACAGAACATCTAAGAGTCCAAGAACTCTTACGTACTTTGCTCTAAGCACTGGATAATAATTTGGACCAATTTTGTTCGTGAGGGAATTAGAAAACTCCAGGCAGTGGCTCAGGTCCCAGTATGAATGCATGAAAGTTGGGAAAGCCTCTCGTTATTTCAGAATAGCTGGTGTTTTCTCTTTCTCAGTTCTGAACTAGTTCGAGCATATATCAATTAGGAAGTTCCCTTAGGTGCAGCTGTGAGGGTCTCAACTGAACTGAGCAGTTGCCCTACTTATTTCCGTTTTTATAGGCCAGCTATCGAATACCAGGCTCTTGGAGTCAGGATGTAATAAAGGAAGAAAACAATCCACCCAACAGTAAATTTATTGACAGAATCACAAGATGATGCTTCTATTTGTCTTCAGCTAGGTCAAAAGCAAACAATTCAAAGTATTTCTCATTTCTGTTTTACTGTAAAAAAAAAAAAAAGTTAGCGTAGTTGGCTTTCTGTATGCTTGGGTTCTATATCTGGAGTTTCAACCAAATGTAGGTAAAACCATAAAGAAAACTTTGCATCTGCAGTGAATATTATATAATCCTCTTTTTTGGTCATTATTTCCTAAATAGTACAGTTTAGCCACTGTTTACTTAGCATTCACACTAAATTTGGTATTTCAAGTAATCTGGAGAAGATTTAAAGTATATGGAAGGTATGCATAGGTTATATGCAGTTATGAGTCTATTTTATTAAAGAAACATGGGCATCTACAGATGTTGGCATCACTGACACATCCTGGTACCAAGAGATGACTGCAGCTACCATAATCTCATCTTTTTCAGAACATATTCGACACAGAAGAACAGAATATTTGTAGAATGAATGAATGAAGTGGCCACTCATGCGTCAGAACTATAGCCTCTTGTTTCACATTTCATCTCAATGCTAGAAACAATATGAAAAATTTATTATTGGATTTTATCCATTTTCCAAATTTTACAAGTCATCAGAGGACAGTGTTAACTTTAGAAGTAAAAACTCTAAGACAAGTCTAAGCACTTCCTAGAAGTTAATTGTGAATAATTCAATGTAACTTACTGGAGCTCCGTTTCCCAAATGATAAGGCATGATATTAATATGGCCAGTGCAGGAGAAGAAAGAGAAAGGCACTCTTCAGGCCTAGAGGTGAATGTACTCACTGAGAATCTAATAAGGAGGTAACAAAAGCTAGACGAAATCATTGAAAACCTGTGAAGAACACACTGTGTCTCATTTACTCGTATGTGAAATGCCATATTCGACCTAATTTTTGAGTCTTTTGGTTAGCGTGGAGAAATTGTGAGCAATCATTACATCTTCGCGCACCTAATATTTGGAGAATCTGAGTTACTCTCTTCAGGACAACCCTTATAGAACCCTCAATCATTTCCTCCAATTCCCTGGGGTGGGTCTTGGGATCCCTCACTACAGTCCCTCAGTCATGAGGCCTGGGTTCCTTACTTGGTATGGGTATAGATGAGATCACAATCGTAGCTGTACTCTTTGGTTGGAACCCAGGGATTAGTAAGTCAAAGTGCTATATTGCTAGGCTTTCCCTTTCCTGGAGCAAGCTTTTGTTCAGATATTTTTACCAGTTGGCATTTCTGAGCTGTTGGCTTCTTCAGCTTCACTTGGAGATAGAAGAGGTACAAAGGAAACACAAGAAATGCAATACCATCTTGTTCTTTGGGTCCTAAATTCCTCAGCCAGTCTGCTTCTTCCCTCTACTTTTCATAATCTTCTTACATATGAAAATAAAATAAAGTCTGGAGTTTTTAGTTTTCTCATCAAATTTTTTTTTAGTACATGAAACTTGCTACTGTAATCTTCCAAACCAGAATACGTCATCAGTGTATATTAGTAAAGTTAATATCTGGATTAATGTAAATCCTGCAACTATGTGTCTTAATATTCTTCCAGGCAAAATTGAATTTTCACAGTTAAATAAACTTCCCCAGTACTCAAACCTGCTGTGATTTATCCTTTCCCAAATTTACAACACTTAATTCCCAGTGTACTTGTTAAGCAAACTTGTATGTCAAGCCAGCATTGTCTTATAGCAGCTAAAGTTAATGCATCTGGGAAATCAGCAAAGTATGGTCCAAGTGCTTGGGCCCCTCTACCCACGTGGGAGACTTGGAAGAAGCTCCTGGCTTCAGCTTGGCCTCTTCCTGAGCATTGCAGTCATTTGGGGAGTGAACCAGGAGATGGAAGATCTCTCTGTGTGTGTCTCTTTCTCTCTGATTCTTTCAAGAAAATACTGGAAAGGCAGATTTAGAGAGAGCCAGAGAGGTCTTCCATCTGCTGATTCACTCCCCAAATGGCCTCAATGGCTGGAGCTGGGCTGATCCAAAGCCAAGAGCCAGGAGTTTCTTATGGGTCCCACGTGGGTGCAGGAGCTCAAACCCTTGGGCCATCTTCTGTTTTCCCAGGTGTTCAGCAGGGAGCTGGATCAGAAGTGGAGCAGCTGGAACTCAAACCAGTGCCCATATGGGATGTCGGCACCACAGGTGGATGCTTAACCTGCACCAGAGCGCCAACCCCATGAATATATCTTTAAAAAAAGACTTGTATGTTATGATATAATATGATATGGTAAAAATGACTCATAATTTTCAGATAAGCTTCTTAAATGTCCTCATGTCCATCTGTAAAATGTTGATAATAACTAAAACATGGCAGAAATAGCACTTTACCCCATCCAATTCATAACTCTTTATTATGTAGTTCATTGATGAATTGATGGGTTAGCTACAAAGTTGGAGGTCAGAGTTCTTTCTCCAAGGCTGATTCAGTGTACAGCTGGTTAGTTTTAGAAGGGATTTTTAATGCAGCTGTTGATGTTGCTGATTTTAAGCATTGCACATTACAGTAGAGTTGTCCTGTGGTTATCATCCCCAAGAGGCAGTATTGCAGAGTAACTAATGAAACAGATTTCAGAGCTATATTAAACAATAATGGCCCCTCAAAAGATGTTCAGATCCTACAGTCTGGAACCTATGAATACATTAAGGAACAGCAAAGAAGACTTTGCATATGTAATGAAGTTAAGGATCCTGGGATTTGGGAGATAAAATTGAATCATGTGGGCCAGCCTAATGCAATGATGAGGGTCCTCGTAAGTAGAAGAGTGAGGCAGGATATTCAGAGTCAGATTTGCAGAAGCTAGAATCACAGCTTTGTAGATAGAGGAAGGGGCAACAAGTCAGGGGGGTAGGTAGCCTAAAGTGTCTGGAAGGGATAAGGAAGTTAATTCTTTCCTAGAGCCTCACAAGGCAACTGAGGCCTGCCAACACTTCGAGTTCACTAAGTCCATCCCCTTGAAACTCTAGCTTACAGAATGTAGCTTCAACTGCTATTGGTTTAGGGAACCAAATTAGTGGTTATTTCTGGTAGACATAGTAGAAATTTACAAAGGAGTCCCATGTTCCAGATCTAATACATAGGCTCTTGAAAAAGGAATTTAAGTTCTTGTTTAAGCTGATCCACACTTAAAATGAGCATAAGCCTAGTTCCTATATAACAGAAAGGAATTAGTAACTCTAAAACTATTAGGTATAAAGTAAGTGTTCAAAAAGTGTTAATTATACAGTAATATCAAATATTTATGCAAAGAATGTGATTGAGGTTACAATGAGCATTTTTTAAAAATCATACCATTATCTACATAGTTTCCACTATTCTGTTTCTTTAATTATTGACTAACACAAAAATTGTATGCATTTATGAAATACCATGTGATGTTTATACACACACACACACACACACATGGCTTAATGTCCGACCAGGGTAAATATATCTATTTCCATGAGCATTTAGCATTTTTTATGTAAAAACATCTAAAATTTTAGCTTCTAAATTTTTAAAAAGTGGGCATGAGTTTAGTGCTTAACATTCATATAGATATAGATGATATAGATATAGATAGATAGATATTAACTGGTTGCAATGCCCACATCCACATTGCAGTGCCTAGGCTGCAATGTCCTGGCTTCACTCCTGTCAGCTTCCTCTCAATGTGTACTCTGTACGGTATCACTGGCTCAAGGAGTTGAGCCAACTGGGAGACCTGTGTTGCATTGTTTGTTCCCAAACCCTGGCTTCACTGTGGTCCATCCACACATTTTATGGGCATTTGAGGAGTGAAGCAGGAGATTAGTCTGTCTGTCTCCATATATGTGTGTGCATGTGTTTAAATCCTTTCTTTTACTTCATATTAACTGTTTTCTTTTTAGAAGTATCATTATCTGTGGTCACCTCATTTTGTAATAGAACACAAGACTTCTTAGGCATATCTAAATAGATCTCAGTATCTATTGATCAGCCTTTGTCTCCCCTGCTTTTGGTAATCACTATTGTACTCTTGACTTCATGAAACCAATTTCCTTACATTCTACTTGTGAATGAAATCAAGCAATATTTGTCTTTTGTGCATGGTTTATTTTACTTAACATAATGGCCACTCCTTCCATGCATGTTGTTACAAACAACAAGTTTTCATTCTTTTGCTGATGAGTAGTAGTCGATTGTTTATATGTACCACATTTTCATTTCCCATTCATCAGTTATTGGACACATAGGTTGTTTCCATCTCTTGCCTGTTGCTATGATAAAATGCCAACCCAGATGTCTCAACAGAGTGATTTAATTTACTTTGAGCCGGCGCCGCGGCTCACTAGGCTAACCCTCCACCTTGCGGCGCCGGCACACCGGGTTCTAGTCCCGGTTGGGGCACCAGATTCTGTCCCGGTTACCCCTCTTCCAGGCCAGCTCTCTGCTGTGGCCAGGGAGTGCAGTGGAGGATGGCCCAAGTCCTTGGGCCCTGCACCCCATGGGAGACCAGGAGAAGCACCTGGCTCCTGCCATCGGATCAGTGCGGTGCGCCGGCCGCAGCGTGCTACTGCGGCGGCCATTGGAGGGTGAACCAACGGCAAAAGGAAGACCTTTCTCTCTGTCTCTCTCTCACTGTCCACTCTGCCTGTCAAAAAAATAAAATAAAATAAAATAAAAAATTTACTTTGGATATATATGCACGGGAATGGAGTTACTGGGTCAAATGATAGTTCCATTATTAGTTCTTTGAGGAAACTTGATGCTGCTATTCTCAATGGCTGTGCTCAGATTAGTAGAGTGCAAAGTTCCCTTTTCTCCACATCCTTGCCAGCATTTGTTGGTTGGTTTTTGTTTTTGTTTCTCTTTTTGATAATAGGCAATCTAAATGGAGTGTAGTGATATCTTGTTAGATTTAATCTGCATTTCCCTGATTATTAGCGATATTGAGTGCCTCTATATGTCCATGTTGATCATTTGTCTTCCTTCGAGAAATGTCTGTCATTGTTGCCCATTTTTAGATAGGATTATTTGTTTTGTCCCATTGACTTGTTTGGGTTCCTTCTGATTACTGCTCTCTGTCAGATGTGTAACATGAAAATATTTTCTCCCAATCAGTAAGGTTCTCTCTTTATTGTTTGATTTCTTAATTGTACAAGAGCTCCTTAGTTTGATAAAATCCCATTTCTCTGTTTTTGAATTTATTTCTTTGCTTTAAGGGTCTGATGAAAATAAATTCTGGTAAATTCAAATGTTCTGGGGTTTCCCCTCAATGTTTTCTGGTACTACGTTCAAAATTCTAGGTCTTACATTCAGGTTGTTAATCCATTTTGAGTTGATTTTTATGCATGGGGAGAGAGGCGGATCTAGAAGTGTTCCTCTGTATGCTTATATCTAGTTTCCTAGCACCATTTTCAATGTCCATTCATATCATGTTTCTCCAAGATTAGTTAGCTCTAGATGCCCAAGTTTATTTCTGGACTAGTGTCTATGCTGACCCATTGGTCTATGGATGTGTTTCTGTGCCAATACTATACTGTTTAGTTACTATAGCTTTGTAATGTATTTATTTATTTTTTGCTTTTTAGGATTTTTTTTTCTTTTTTTTAAAGCTTTTATTTAATGAATATAAATTTCCAAAGTACAGCTTATGGGTTACAATGGCTTCCCCCCCCTGCCCCTGCATAGCTTCCCTCCCACCCGCAACCCTCCCCTTTCCCACTCTCTCCCCTTCCATTCACATCAAGATTCATTTTCAATTCTCTTTATATACAGAAGATCAGTTTAGTATATATAAAGTAAAGATTTCAACAGTTTGCCTTCACATAGCAACACAAAGTGAAAAACACTGTTCGAATACTAGCTATAGCATTAAATCACAGTGTACAGCACATTAATGACAGAGATCCTACATGATATTTTATTAAATTGATTAATTTTCTATGTAATTTCCAATTTAAAACCAAGTTGTTTTTTTTTTCATTTTCAATTATCTTTATATACAGGAGATCGATTCAGTATATACTAAGTAAAGATTTCATCAGTTTGCACCCACACAGAAACACAAGGTGTAAAAATATAGTTTCAGTACTAGTTATAGCATTACTTCACATTGGACAACCCATTAAGGACAGATCCCACATGGGACGTAAGTACACAGTGACTCTTGACGTTGACTTAACAATTTAACACTCTTGTTTATGGTGTCAGTAATCTCCCTAGGCTCTAGTCATGAGTTGCCAAGGCTATGGAAGCCTTTAGGGTTCGCCGACTTCGATGTTATTCCGACAGGGTCATAGTCAAAGTGGAAGTTCTCTCCTCCCTTCAGAGAAAGGTACCACCTCCTTGATGGCCCCATTCTTTCCACTGGGATCTCACTCGTGGAGATCTTTCATTTAGGTGGTCTTTTTTTTTTTTTTTTTTTTTCCCCAGCGTGTCTTGGCTTTCCATGCCTAAAATACTCTCATGGGCTCTTCAGCCAAATCAGAATGCCTTAAGGGCTAATTCCGAGGCCAGAGCGCTGTTCAGGACATCTGCCATTCTATGAGTCTGCTGTGTCTCCCCCTTCCCATGTTGGATCGTTCTCCCCCTTTTTGATTCTGTCAGTTAGTATTAGCAGACACTTGTCTTGTTTGTGTGATCCCTTTGGTTCTTAGACCTATCAGTGTGGTCAATTATGAACTGAAATTGATCACATGGACTAGTGAGATGGCATTGCTACATGCCACCTTGATGGGATTGTATCGGAATCTCCTGGCACATTTCTAACTCCATCATTTGGGGCAAGTCAGATTGAGCATGTCCCAAATTGTACATCTCCTCCCTCTCTTTTTCTCATTCTGCAATACAGAAACTTCTCAATTTGATGCAATCCCAAATGTTAATTTTGGCTTTGACTGCCTGTACTTCTGGGGTCTTTTCCAAGAAGTCTTTGCCTGTACCTATATCTTGCAGGGTTTCTCCAATGCTCTCTAATAATTTGATGGTATCGGGTCGTAGATTTAAGTCTTTAATCCATGTTGAGTGTTTTTTTTTTGTGTGTGTGTGTAAGGTGAAAGGTAGGGGTCTTACTTCATGATTCTGCATGTGGAAATCCAATTTTCCCAGCACCATTTATTGAGTAGACTGTCCTTACTCCAGGGATTTGTTTTGGATCCTTGATCAAATATAAGTTGACTGTAGATGTTTGGATTGATTTCTGGTGTTTCTATTCTGTTCCATTGGTCTATCCATCTGTTTCTGTACCAGTACCATGCTGTTTTGATAACTACTGCCCTGAGTATGTCTTGAAATCTGGTATTGTGATGCCTCCGGCTTTGTTTTTGTTGTACAAGATTGCTTTAGCTATTCAAGGTCTCCTGTGTCTTCATATGAATTTCAGCATCGTTTTTTCCAGATCTGAGAAGAATGCCTTTGGTATTTTGATTGGTATTGCATTGATTCTGTAAATTGCTTTTGGGAGAATGAACATTTTGATGATATTGATTCTTCCAATCCATGAGCATGGAAGATTTTTCCATTTTTTGGTATCCTCTTCTATTTCTTTCTTTAAGGTTTTGTAATTTTCATCGTACAGATCTTTAATGTCCTTGGTTAAGTTTATTCCAAGGTATTTGATTGTTTTTGTAGCTATTGTGAATGGGATTGATCTTAGAAGTTCTTCCTCAGCCGTGGCATTGCCTGTGTATACAAAGGCTGTTGATTTTTGTGGATTGATTTTATATCCTGCTACTTTGCCAAACTCTTCGATGAGTTCCAATAGTCTCTTAGAGTTCTTTGGGTCCCCTAAATAAAGAATCATATCATCTGCAAAGAGGGATAGTTTGAGTTCTTCCTTCCAAATTTGTATCCCTTGAATTTCTTTTTCTTGCCTAATAGCTCTGGCTAAGACTTCCAGAACTATATTGAATAGCAGTGGTGAGAGTGGGCATCCCTGTCTGGTACCAGATCTCAGTGGAAATGCTTCTAACTTTTCCCCATTCAATAGGATTCTGGCCGTGGGTTTTTCATATATTGCTTTGATT
This sequence comes from Lepus europaeus, assembly GCF_033115175.1. NCBI lineage: Eukaryota > Metazoa > Chordata > Mammalia > Lagomorpha > Leporidae > Lepus > Lepus europaeus. The sequence goes on along the minus strand of NC_084839.1, from coordinate 76,223,296 downwards.
GTATTGAGGAATGTTCCTTCTATACCCAGTTTGCTTAGGGTTTTCATCATGAAAGGGTGTTGTATTTTATCAAATGCTTTCTCTGTGTCTATTGAGAGACTCATGTTTTTTCTTCTGCAGTCTGTTAATGTAGTATATTACATTGATTGTTTTGCAGACGTTGAACCATCCTTGCATACCAGGGATAAATCCCACTTGGTCTGGGTGGATGATCTTTCTCATGTGTTGTTGCATTCTATTGGCCAGAATTTTATTGAGGATTTTTGCATCTATGTTCATCAGGGATATTGGTCTGTAATTCCCTTTCAATGCTACATCTTTTTCTGGCTTAGGAATTAAGGTGATGCTGGCTTCATAGAAAGAATTTGGGAGGATTCCCTCTTTTTTGATTGTTCTTAATAGTTTGAGGAGAATTGGAGTTAGTTCTTCTTTTAATGTCTAGTAGAATTCAGCAGTGAATCCATCTAGTCCTGGGCTTTTCTTTGTTGCAAGGGCCTTTATTACTGTTTCAATTTCTGTCTCAGTTATGGGTCTGTTTAGATTTTCTATGTCTTCCTGGTTCAATTTAGTTAGGTTGTATGTGTCCAGGAATCTGTCCATTTCTGATAGATTTCCCTGTTTGTTGGCATACAAGTCCTTGTAGTAATTTCTGATGCTTCTTTTTATTTCTGTGGTGTCTGTTATGTTTCCTTTTTCATCTCTGATTTTATTGATTTGGGTCTTTTCTTTTTTTAGTTAGTTGGGCCAATGGGGTGTCAATTTTGTTTATTTTTTCAAAAAACCAGCTCCTCGTTTGGCTGATTTTTTGTAATGTTTTTTTGGATTCAATCCTGTTGATTTCTTCTCTGATTTTAATTATTTCTCTTATCCTACTAGCTTTGGGTCTGGTTTGCTGCTCATTTTCTAGATCCTTGAGATGAACTGAAAGCTCATCTATTTGGTGCCTTTCCAATTTCTTGATGTAGGCACCTATTGATATAAACTTTCCTCTTAACACTGCTTTGCTGTATCCCATAGGTTTTGGTATTATGTGCTGCTATCCTCATTTACTTCCAGAAAATTTTTCATTTCTCTTTTAATTTCTTCTATGACCCATTGTTCATTCAGGAGCATGTTATTCAGTCTCCATGTGTTTGCATGTGCTCTAGGGATTCCTGAGTTGCTAATTTCCAACTTCATTCCTTTATAGTGTGAGAAGCTGCATGGTATGATTCTAATTCTTTTGAATTTGCTGAGAGTTGCTTTATGGCCTAGTATGTGGTCAATCCTAGAGAAAGTTCCATGTACTGCTGAGAAGAATGTAAATGCTTTCTGTGTAGGATGAAAAGTTCTGTAGATATCTGTTAGGTCCATTTGAGCTATAGTGTCATTTAAATCTACTGTCTCCTTGTTTATGTTTTGTCCTGTTGATCTGTCTATCTCTGAGAATGGAGTATTGAAGTCCCCCAGTACTATTGTATTGGGGTCTAAGTCTCCCTTTAATTCCCATAACGAGTCTTTTAAATAAACTGGTGCCCTGTAATTAGCTGCATATACATTGATAATCGTTATATCTTCCTGTTGAATGGATCCCTTAATCATTATATAGTGCCCCTCTTTGTCTCTCCTAATAGTTTTTGTGGTAAAATTTATGTTATCTGATATTAAGATAGCTATGCCCGCTCTTTTTTCATTTCTGTTGGCATGGTATATCTTTTTCCAGCCTTTCACTTTCAGTCTGTGTGCATCTTTGTTAGAAAGATGTGTTTCTTGTAAGCAGCAAATAGATGGGTTTTGTTCCTTAACCCAATCAGCCAGTCAGTGTCTTTTAACTGGACTGTTCAGGCCTTTAACATTTAATGTGATTATCGATAAGTAGTAACTTTGCCCTGCCATTTGCCAAAAATATTTTCTAATATATGCTTTGAGTTTACTGTGATCTTTTGCTGTAAGGTTTCCTTCCTTAACCTTCTTTCATATTGGTGACCGTGTTTCTGTGTTTCTTTGTGTAACACATCTTTAAGCATCTTTTGCAGGGCTAGATGAGTGGCAACAAATTCTTTCAATTTCTGTTTGTTGTGAAAGGTCTTTATTTCACCTTCATTCACAGATGAGAGCTTCGCAGGATATAATATTCTGGGCTGGTAGTTTTTCTCTCTTAGTACCTGGGCTATATCTCGCCATTCCCTCCTAGCTTGTAGGGTTTCTGATGAGAAGTCTGCTGTGAGTCTAATTGGGGATCCTCTGAGAGTGATCTGACGTTTCTCTCTTGCACATTTTAAGATCTTTTCTTTATGTTTCACTGTGGTGAGTTTAATTACAATGTGTCATGGTGAGGATCTCTTTTGATCATGTATATTAGGGGTTCTATGAGCTTCCTGTACTAAGATGTCTCTGTCCTTCTCCAAACCTGGGAAATTTTCTGCTAGTATCTCACTAAAAAGGCCTTCTAATCCTTTCTCTTTCTCCATGCCTTCAGGAACTCCTAGGACCCTAATGTTCGGTTTTTTAATAGTATCCTGTAGATTCCCGACAATATTTTTTAGATTTCTAATTTCCTCTTCTTTTCTTTGGTTTGCCTATTTCCTTTCCTGTTCGATGTCTTCTGAGTCCGATATTCTCTCTTCTGCTTCACCCATTCTGTTTTTAAGGCTCTCTAATGTGTTTGTCATTTGATCTATTGAATTCTTCATTTCATTGTGGTTTCCCGTCACTATCATAGTTTCTTGTTCTAATTGTTTCATTTCATTTTGATTCCTCCTTAATATTTCATTTTCGCAAGAGAGATCTTCTATCTTGTCCATTAAGGATTTCTGTAGTTCAAGAATTTGTTTTTGAGAACTTCTTAATGTTCTTGTCAATTTTTTGAGATCTGCTTCTTGTATTTCTTCTATCTCATCATCTTCATAATCTTGAATTGGGGTGTCTTTTGGGGGCATCATAGTGTCTTCCTTGCTCTTGTTACCTTTGTTTCTACGTTTGTTTGGCATCTTGGAGGTGTTCTTTGTTTTCTTCACTGTGGTGTTTTTTCTCATTATACTATGACTCTAGATTAAGTGGACTGTCTGCTTTTGATGGATCCTTAGAGGCTATGATGGGTGTGGCTAGAGAACTCTGTTTGCTTTTTCAGGGTTAAGGGTGTGTCCAAGGTGACTCACCCAGATTGTTCTCTGGCTCGCTCTCTCTCTCTGACCTCTGTGGGTATTTGTCTGCTTACCCCTGGGACCACACAAATAGTTAATTCTGCCCTCAGTGTGGTTTCAGATTTCTCCACAGTCTCTCACTGGGTTGCCTAGCTTATCGAGTTTGTTTTACATATGTAAAATGGTGCCTGCTCTTTTTCTTGCTTAGCTTTGTAAGGTGAGTGGAGAGAGAGGCTAGTGACCCTGCTGGTTCCCCCTATTTATTGGCTTTTTTTTCTCTCCTCCAGTCAGCCTTGTGCACTTTTCCCAGTGGGACCTCAGGCCTCGTTCTGTCTTTCCCAGCCAATGTCTCAGGTTACTGAGAGGTCCCTGCCTCACCTCTCCTTCCAGTGCTGGTGCTCAAACTCTGAGGCTTGGCTTCTGTGGCTGGGCTCCCTCAGTTCCCCGCTCTCGCGGCTCCGCTCCCATGGTGTGGTGCGGCTTGGCTCGGCTTGGCTTGGCGGTGGGCGACCTTGCTCTCCCCGTAGGTCTTCTGTGTCACATCCACTAGATCTGGAAGAGTTTCCTCTGCAGTTTTTTTTCTGAGTCTGTTCCTGAGGCTACAGTAACTCCACTTTTATTAAACTATCTTTTCCTGGACTGTTGGTGTGTGCCCTCACTCTTCCGCCATCTTGGCTCTGCTGTAATGTATTTTAAAGTCAGGTAGTATAATGCCTCCTGCTTTGTTCTTTTTGTTCAAGATAGCTTTGGCTATTCATGGTCTTTTGTGGGTCCATACAAATAATAGTAGTATTGTAAATAACTTTGGGTAGAATGAACATTTTAATGACATTTATTCATCCAATCCACATACCTTGGGTTCCTTTCCTTTTTATTATGTCCTTTATTATGTCCTCTTCAATTTCTTTGATCAGTTTACAGTTTTCATTGTAGAGATCTCACAACTTTTTGGTTAAATGTATTGTTAGGTATTTTATTTCATTTTTTTGAAGTTTTATTTATTTATTTGAAAGAGAATTACAGAGAGAAAGGGAGAGATGGAGGGAGGTCTTCTATCTGCTGGTTACTCCCCAAATGACCACAATATATGGTGCTGGGCTAGGCCAAATGCAGGAACCAGGAGCTTCTTCCTGGTCTCTCACAGGAATGCAGGACCCAAGCACTTGGGCCCTCCTCTGCTGCTTTTCCAGGTGCATTAGCAGGGAGCTGGATTGGAAGTGGAGCATCCTGGTCTCAGACCAGCTCCTGTATGGGTTGCCAGCTCTGCACATGGCAGCTTAACCTGCTATACCACAACACAAGCCCCTATTTCATTTTTTGTATCTATTGGAAATGAGACTGGGCTCTTGGTTTCTTTTGCAGATAAATCACTATTGATCTATAACAATGCTACTCATTTTTGTACATTGTTGTTTTTCCTGTGACACTGATGAATTCAATTATTAGTTCTATCAATTTTTTACAGAATCCTTGTGGTTTTCTTTATATAATATATCATCTGCAAACAATGACAATTTGACTTCTTTCCAATTTGGGTACCATTTATTTCTTTTTGCCTAATTTTTAGGGCTATGACTTCGAAAATTATGTTGAATAAAATGGTCAAAGTGGGCTTTCTTGTCTTATTTCAGATATTGGAGCTAAAGTCTTCAGTTTTTTCCCATTCAATCGGATGTTAGCTGTTACTATATACAACATTCATTATGTTGAGGTATGTTCCTTCTATACCTAATGTATTTAGAGGTTTTATCATGAAGGTAAATTTAATTTTGTCTAATGCTTTATCTGCCTTTATTAAGATGATAATGGGATTGCTACCCTTAATTCTGTTGATGCTATGTATCATGAATATTGATTTATGTATGTTGAGCTGCTCTTGCATCACTGGGGTGAATCCCAATTGATCATTGCAAATAATCTTTTTATGCACTGTTATATTCAGTTTGCTGCTATGTTGTTGAGGATTTCTGCATCTATGTTTATCAAATATTTTGTCCTGTAACTTTCTTTTTTGTTGTGTCTTTTTCTTATTTTGATATCAAAGTCATCTTGGCCTCATGGAATGAGTTTGAAGGAATTCTCTTCTCTTCCAATTTTGATGTAATTTTAAAAGAATAGATGTTAATTATTTGTTTGCTAGGATTCAATCACAAAAAATTCTTGGCCTTTTCTCAAAGCCGAGACCTTTATTACTGAATCAATTTCACTACAGATTATTGGTCTGTGTGGATATTCTATTTCTTTATGATTAAACCTTGGTAAGCTATAGGTGACAAGGAATTCATCCACCTCTTATAAGTTATCAAATTTGTTGCCATATAATTGTTCATAAAAGTCTCCTATAATTCTTTGAATCTGTATAGTATCAGATGTAATGTCTCCCTTTTCATCTCTCATTTATTTCAGTCTTCTCTTTTATTATTTGTTAAGTGTTTGCCAATTTTGTTTTTCTTTTCAAAAAAAAACCCAGTTCTCCATTTCATTGATTTTTTTAAAATAGGTTGTTGGGCTCTATTCTTTTATTTTGCAGTAAATTTCATTATTTATTTCTTTCTATTAATTTGGAGTTTGGTTTATTCCTGTTTTTCTACTTCCTTAAGATACAGTAATAAGTTGTTTATTCGAGATTCTTATGTCTTTTTGATGTATAAATTGCTGTGATGTATCCCAATGGTTTTGATATGTCATGTTTCCATTTTCATTGATCTAAAGGAATTTTAAAATTTTCTTTTTAATTACTTCTTTAATCTATTGGTTTTCAGGAGTCAGTTGTTTAATTTTCATGTATTTATGTATTTCCCAAGACTTTTCTTGTTACTGATTTCTAGTTGTATTTTACTATTCTCGGAAAAGATGCTCAGGTAAGCCTGTGACAGTAAAGTAAATTAAAATTATGTTATCAAAACATTTTTAAAAGAAAAAAAATTCCCTTTAGCCATAAATATTTTGTAAAAAGGCATTAGTGATTCTCCCAGCCCATTGTTATGGACACCAAATATTTTGTACTTTGTCCAACAGTATCTGTGCTTAAACATATGCCTAAAACAAACTGTGTGCGTATTTGTGTGTGGGTGGGTATGAGTGTATACATAAATGCATGTAGGTTGTTTTGTGAAGTTCAAGTAGTGTCTCTAGGAAATATAAAATATTAAAACAGAAATAGAATCACTTTATATGGCCTGGAAAAGATACATATGAGAATTCTAGTTGAAATAGTACCTAGTAGTTAGAATAAATACAGAAGTGGATATCAGTGTGAAAAACCTTGATTTGATTAAAGATTTATTTATTTATTTATTTATTTATTTATTTGAAAGTCAGTTCCCCAGAGAGAAAGAGAGGTCTTCTATCCTCCCCAATTGGCTGCAACGGCCGGATATTTGCCAATCTGAAGCCAGAAGCCAGGAGCTTCTTCCGGGTCTCCCACATGGGTGCAGGGGCCCAAGGAGTTGGGCCATCATCTACTGCTTTCCCAGGCCATAGCAGAGAGCTGGATCTGACGTGGAGCATCCAGGTCTCAAACCAGCGCCCGTATGGGATGCTGGCACTGCAAGTGGCAGCTTTACCCGTTATGCCACAGCACTGGCCCTCTTGATTCAGTTTATAATTGAGAAGTTATCATGTGACTATAATTTCAGACCACCCTCCCCAAATCTTGTATTAATAGATAATATTCAGTTAAATATATAAGTGATACACTGGGTTAATCCACTACTTGGACCACCAGCATCCCATATGAGTGCCTACTATGAGTCCTGGCTACCAACTGTTTTCAGTCCATCTTACTGCTAATGTACCTAGAAGGCAGCACAGATGATGATGGGTCAAGTACTTGGGTTCTTGACCCCCACAGGGGAGACAAAAATGAAATTCCTAGTTCCTGGATTTGATTTAGCCTAGCCTGGCCTACAGAGAGCATTTGGGAAATGAACGAGGAGACTGGAGATCGGGTTCTCTGTCTCTTCGCCTTTTAAATAAATTTTAAAATCTCTAAAGAAAATGGACCAGCATTTATCATTGAAATATTATACCATAGGACAAAGACATACAGTTTAAATACTTAAAATGATTCATGAATTTCCCCTTTTAATGTAGAGCCAAATGTGATGTTAGAAGAATATTTATAATTATACGAAACAGAATACTTCTCTCTGGTAGTGTAGCCTGATAGATTTCTGTAGTTGTGGCCCCAAAGGCTGAGATTCCTCCCATGTTGTTACCCCACTGCTGTCAGCTTTCCACATGGTTTGATCCACCACAGTGCAGGACCTCTCTGAAAGCTGACCAGGGGCTTCCTTCTTTATTTCTCCTCAGGATAACTGATAATCCTTATGCAGTTCTGGGGAAACTGCATATTAACTTGGTATAAGGTGCAGAAATGTTGGTGGACACACTGAGCTGTAAGAAGTTGCTAATAATTTGCATAGTAAGAGGAATCAGTGTTGAAACCAGAAGAGAGGAAGAAGAAACAGTCTTGAAAGGAGTTTATAGCAGCCCTGATAGTCTCATGCCTTCTTTCCCATTTCTCAAGAAAAGTGCTGTAATCAGTGCTTCTTGTTAAGCCATTCTAGCTTCTAGGAAATGCTCTCTGTTTGATGTGAATAATAAATATGAAATATACCTCAATTATATTGTCTGGATTTCATGTTGCTCTTTTGCTTCAAGACAATCTGATTGTTTTATCATATGGTTTTCCATATACATAGCCTTTGTATTATAAAAGGAATATATAGCATTTAATGATATTTTGAAGAAAAATAATCCATAATTCCATCACTCTAAAACAACAGTTTTGGTTTTCTTATATTCTTCCTCAGACTCTATCAAAATACATACCTATTTTTATAGTTGTAATTCTAGCAGAAAAGTTTCTTACTGTTATTTCTTGATGCTATATCTTAGACATATTTTTGTATTGTTCCATATATCTTTCATATATATCTTGCTGGCTGCCTAAAGTTCCATTTTGTTGATATACTGTGATCCATCTTTTTCTACCATAGGCATTTTGATTGCCTGGAGTTTGCTTGTCACTGTTGCATATAATAGGCAGAAATAAGCAGTTTGTGTATTATTAACTTCATCTAAGCCTTTGTACATCCATCTGCATCTACTAGAGCATTAGAAGGAACACACACATACATAAGCCCTACCTCTCAAGTTCACATTTTACCTTCTATAATTTTATAGTTCTATCATATCATTTAATATTAACATCTTAAATTTATTTTTACTAAAACACTTAATGAACAAAAGTGTTATGTATATTTATGGAGAACTAAGTAATTTCTTCATATTTATTCATTGTGTATTATCCAATCAGGATAAATATATTTATCCTTCAAGTATTTAACATATCTTTATAGTGAAAGCATTCAAAAGCCTACCTTCTGGTTTTTAAAAATAGTGATATATAGTACATTAACATTATCTATATCCACACTACTGTGCAATAGAATCACAGAGCTTCTTACTTCTATGGAACTCTAATCTAATAACCATCAACCGAACTTTCCCCACTTCCCACTCTGCCTACTTTCCTTTTAAGCCTCAGGTAATCTCCGTTATGTTTTTAAGCTCTATAAGATTATTAGTATTTTAGACCTACATGTGAGTGAGATTATGTGGTATTTGTCTTTGTGTGTTTGGCTTAATTCACTTAACATAATGACCACTGGCACATTATACTTACTATGTTGCTGCAAATGACAATGTTTCACCCTTTTTATGGCTGAGTAGTATTCCATTGTGTGTATGTACCCCATTTTCTTTAACTACTCCTTAAGTGAATGGATGCTTAAATTTTCTCCATTTCTTGGCTATTGTGAATGAATCTGGGAATACAGATGTTTCTATGACAGATGGATTTCTTTTTCTTTTAAGAATTATTTATTTATTTGAAAGGCAGAGTTAGAGACAAAGAGGCAGAGGGAGAGAGACAGAGAGGTCTTCCATCTGCTGATTCACTCCCCAGATAGCCACAACAGAGAGAGCTGTGCCAAAGCCAGGAGCCTCTTCGAGGTCTCCCACATGGGTACAGGGGCCCAATGACTTGGGCCATCTTCTACTGCTTTCCCAGGCCATACAAGAGAGTTGGATCATAAGTGGAGCAGCTGGAACTCAAACTGGCACCCATGTGTGATGCCGGCACTGCAGGCCAGGGCTTTAACCTGCTGCGCCACAGTGCTGGCCCCTAAATGGATTTGAATTCCCTCAGATATGTAACCAAGAGTGGTATTGCTCGGTTACTGGTAGTTCTGTTTCTGGTGTTTTGAAGAATCTCCATAGTGTTTTCTACAATGGCTGTGCTAATTTATTTTCCCACTAACAACAGTGTGTAAGTTTTCTCTGCTCTCTACATCCTCATCAATACTCGTTAATCTTTTTGACAATAGTCAACCTTTTGTAGGAGGTTGGTACCACTTTCTTGTTTTGAGTTGCATTTCCCAGATGACTAACAATGTTGAGTATTTTTCATGTACCTATTGACCCCTTGTATGTCTTCCTTTGAGAAGGGGCTTTTTATATCTACCAATTTTTAATTTTATTTTTTGTTTTTGCTATTGAGATGTTTGAATTTTATATAGACTGGATACTAATTTATTGTCAGATGTATCTCTAGCAAATATTTTCTCCCATTCTGTAGGTTGTGTCATCACTTGGTTGATTTTTTTTTCCTTTGCTGAACAAAATCTCTTTAGTTTGTTGAAAATTCTCTTTGCCTATTTTTGCCTTTATTTCCTGTGCTTCGTGGGTCTGGTTCAGAAAATTCTTGCTCACATCAATGCCTAAAATATTTTACCTATGTTTTCTTCTAATACTTTTAAAGTTTCAGATATGACATTTGAATCTTTAATTCACTTTGAGTAGATTTCATACACAGTGAGAAGTAGGGGCCTGGTTTGATTCTCTTGCATGTGGATATCTTAATTTTCCAACATCACTTAGTATAAGGACTATCCTTCACCCAATGTAAGTTTTTGCTTCCTTTGTCAAAGATTAGTTGGCTGTAGATGTGTTGGTTGACTTTTAGCATCTCTATTCTGTTCCATTAGTCTTTCCATTTGTTCTCATGCCTATCCCATGCTGTTTGATTTAATTACTGTGAATTTTTTAATATAATCTAAAGTCAAATATTATGCTGGTTGCTTTGCTCTTTTTCCTCAGGATCATTTGTGGTTCTGCAGGAATTTTAGCAATTTTTTCCCAGTAATGTAAAAATGTCATTGGGATTTTCAAAAGGGTTGCACTGAACCATACATCCCTTTGGATGGTATGCACATTTTAACAATATTGAATCTTACAATTCATGAACAAAGGATTTTTACCATTTCTTTGTGTCTTCTTGAATTTCTTTCATGAATGATTTATGGATTTTATTTTAAAGATCTTTTACCTTCCTGATTATATTTATTCCCAGGATTTTTTTTTTTTGTAGCTAGCAGGAATGGTGTTCCTTTCTCAGTTTCTTTTTCAGATGGTTCACTATTGATGCATAACAATGCTATTTATTTCTTTTTTTCTTTTTTTTTTCTTTCTTTTTTGACAGGCAGAGTGGACAGTGAGAGAGAGAGATAAAGAGAAAGGTCTTCCTTTGCCATTGGTTCACCCCTCAATGGCCGCCATAGCTGGTGCACGCAGCCAGCACACCACGCTGATCTGAAGGCAGGAGCCAAGTGCTTCTCCTGGTCTCCCATGCGGGTGCAGGGCCCAAGCACTTGGGCCATCCTCCACTGCACTCCCGGGCCACAGCAGAGAGCTGGCTTAGAAGAGGGGCAACCAGGACAGAATCCGGCACCCCGACCGGGACTAGAACCCGGTGTGCCAGTGCGACAGGCATAGGATTAGCCTATTGAGCTGCAGTGCCGGCTGCTATTGACTTCTATACGTTGACTTTCCATCCAGCTTTACTGAATTAATTTACTACTTCTAACAGCTTCTTGGTGGACTCTGGGATTTTTTTGTATATAAGATCATGTCATTTGCAAACAGTGACAATTTGACTTCCTCTTTCTAATCTGAATGCCCTGTATTTCTTTCTCTTATCTAACTGCCCTTGCTAGGACTTCTAGGATTATGTTGAATAAAAGTGAGCACATTGATATATTTGTGTGTGTGGTATTTAAAACTTTTATTTAATGAATATAAAAGCCCATGAGAGTATTTTAAGAATGGAAAGCCAAGACAGTGTGGCGCAAAAAAAAAAAAAAAAACAAAACAAAACAAAAAAAAAAAACCTAAATGAAAGATCTCTGTGAGTGAGATCCCAGTAGAAAGAACAGGCCATCAAAGAAGGAGGTACCTTTCTCTGAAGGGAAGAGAGAACTTCCACTTTGACTATGACCTTGTCTAAATAAGATCAGAGTTGGCGAACTCAAGAGGCTTCCAAAGCCTTAGCAGCTCATGACAAGAGCCTAGGGTAATTACTGACATCATAAATAAGAGTGTCAATTGTAAAATCAACAATGGGAGTCACTGTACACCTGCTCCCCATGTAGGATCTCTGCCCTTAATGTGTTGTACTATGTGAATTAACAGTATAACTAGTACTCAAACAGTGCTTTATAATTTGTGTCTCTGTGTGGGTGCAAACTGCTGAAATCTTTATTTACTATATATTAAATTGATTATCTGTATATAAAGATAATTGAAAATGAATCTTGATGAAGAGTGGGATGGGAGAGGGAGTGGGAGATGGGATGGCTGTGGTGGGAGGGTGGTTATGGGGGGAAAAAGCCGCTATAATCCAAAAGTTGTACTTTCAAAATTTATATTTATTTTAAAAAATTGAAAAGAAACTATATATGAAGTACATGGAACTTGTTACTTTTATATACATTTTAAAAAATTAATTAAAAAGTTAAAAAAATGTAAATTCGGAGCCCAGCGCGGCATCTCAATATGCTAATCCTCCGCCTGTGGCACCGGCACCCCAGGTTCTAGTCCTGGTTGGGGCGCCAGATTCTGTCCTGGTTGCCCCTCTTCCAGTCCAGCTCTCTGCTGTGGCCTGGGAGTGCAGTGGGGGATGGCCCAAGTGCTTGGTTCCTGCACCTGCATGGGAGATCAGGATAAGCACCTGGCTCCTGCCTTCAGATCAGCGCGATGCGCCGGCCGCAGAGGCCATTGAGGGGTGAACCAATGGAAAAAGGAAGACCTTTCTCTCTGTCTCTCTCTCACTGTCCACTCTGCTTGTCAAAAAAATAAAATAAAAAATAAGTTAAAACTTTAAAAAATATAAATTTTGAAAGTACAACTTTTGGATTATAGCGGCTTTTTCCCCCCATAACCACCCTCCCACCACAGCCATCCCATCTCCCACTCCCTCTCCCATCCCACTCTTCATCAAAATTCATTTTCAATTATCTTTATATAAAGATAATCAATTTAATAGATACTAAATAAAGATTTCAGCAGTTTGCACCCACACAGAGACACAAATTATAAAGCACTGTTTGAGTACTAGTTATACTGTTAATTCACATAGTACAACACATTAAGGGCAGAGATCCTACATGGGGAGCAGGTGTACAGTGACTCCCATTGTTGATTTTACAATTGACACTCTTATTTATGATGTCAGTAATTACCCTAGGCTCTTGTCATGAGCTGCTAAGGCTTTGGAAGCCTCTTGAGTTCGCCAACTCTGATCTTATTTAGACAAGGTCATAGTCAAAGTGGAAGTTCTCTCTTCCCTTCAGAGAAAGGTACCTCCTTCTTTGATGGCCTGTTCTTTCTACTGGGATCTCACTCACAGAGATCTTTCATTTAGGTCACTTTTTTTGCCACACTGTCTTGGCTTTCCATGCCTGAGAAACTCTCATGGGCTTTTTAGCTGGATCTGAATTCCTTAAGGGCTGATTCTGAGGCCAGAGTGCTGCTGAGGACATCTGCCATTCTATGTGTCTGCTGTGTATCCCGCTTCCCATGTTGGATCATTCTCTCCTTTTTAATTCTATAAGTGTTACTTAATCTTTCTGGATTTAGTCATTTTTTATAAGATAATTGCCTTCTTAGTCTTTTTTTTTCACTGTTTTTGATTTAAAAAAATTTTTGTTTGTTTGAAAGAGTTACAGAGAGAGAAGGAGAGGCAGAGAGAGAGAGAGAAATCTTCCACCCGCTGGTTCATTCCCCAATTGGCCACAATGGCCGAAGATGCCCCAAAGCAAGGCCAGGAGCCCATAGCTTCTTCTGGGTGTCCTATATGGGTGGATCTCCTATGGCCCAATTCCTTGGGCCATCTTGTACTGCTTTCCTAGGCCATAGCAGAGAGCTGGCTCTGAAGTGGAATAGCCAGAACTCGAACCAGCATTCATATGGGATGCCAGCACTGCAGGTGGTAGCCTTACCTGCTGTACCACAGCACTACCCCTCATTAAAAAATATTTTAATCAGGGGCCGGCACTGTGGTGCAGTGGGTTAAAGCCCTGGCCTGAAGTGCTGGCATCCCATTTGGGAGCCATTTCGAGACCCAGTTGTTCCACTTCCCATCCAGCTCTCTGCCATGGCCTGGGAAAGCAGTAGAAGATGACCCAAGTCCTTGGGCCCCTGCACCCATGTGGGAGACCTGGAAGAAGCTCCTGGCTCCTGGCTTCAGACTGTCTCAGCTCCGGCCACTGCAACCAACTGGGGAGTGAACCAGTGGATGGAAGACCGCTCTCTCGCTCTCTCTCTCTCTCCCTCTCTCTTTCTGTAACTCTGTCTTTCCAATAAATGAAATAAATCTTTAAAAATATTTTTATCAAATAAAAGTTTGGGCATTACTGATTGATTTGGGGTTCCCTTTACATGGACTATCACTCTCATAAACATGCAATAAATAATATTTGACCAAAGGTCTGAGCAGTCCATGTATAATTTAATTTGTCTTACAAAATTATCTTTCACTGCTGGTAACATTCCATGTATCAACAAATGAGTAAATGGAGAAATGATGTTTTCCCAGAGAATCCTCTGTAGACACAGACTCTGTGTTAGCTGAGATCATAAGCTTTTCAATCCCATTGCTGCAGCACAGATACAGCTTTATGAAGTATTTTGCCCAAGAAACTTAAAAATTGGTACAAGACTGATATTTTTGAGGGTAATGAGTTTTCTATGACAACAGTTTGTGGAGAAAGGTGTCTTTGTCCATCACACTGCTATAACAAAATTCCTAAAAGGTGGTAATTTGTAAACACTGGAAACTGACTGCTCACAATTCTGATGACAGGGAAGTTCAAGAATAAAGTACTGGGAGGTTGGATGTCTGCGAGAAGCTTGTTCTCTGTCTCACGCACAGTGCCTTTCACCATGTCTTCAAGTGGCAGGGAGCAGTCAGCATCTCTGGGGCCTCTTTTATAAGGGCAGAAGCCCTATTTGTGAAGATCTGTACTCTCATAACCTAATTACCCCCAAAGAGCACACCTCTGAATGCTATCACCTTAGGGATTAGTTAGTAACATCAGTTTTAGTTAATAGGAATAGGCTCACCATGTCATCTCAACAAATTCCATCTTTTAGCTCTTATACCATCTTATAATGACCGTAAATACCATATTAATAACTCCTCCCTACTTTGGACCAGGAGGCACAGTTTTTAAAAGTTCTTATGTTTCTGAACTGTTTTTGCTGAATGAACTTAGAGGTTCACTGCCTAATCACAGCCATTGACTCCGTAATCTGTCTCATTCTGACTCATTAACTTCAGACTCAAGAACAATGAGAATCTGTTGTATCTTTCAGTAGCCTTCTAAATAAAACATTCTATTTCTAGGTTGTCTGAGAGGGATGAGAAGGGGTGATGGTAACTGCGGTGCGAGGTATGGGACAGTTAGCACGGTGCCTCTCGTTCATGACGTCAGCTATCACAGATTCCCTACCATTTCCTGAGTAGATGCAGCCCAAACTGCCGGGGTCCCCAGATATGACAACAGCCACTGTCTTACTCGACTCCAGTGACTGTCATGATTAAAAGCTGAGTAGTTTTTGGTGAGGCTGAAACATTTCGTACCCAAGAAACAAAATTGCACTTTAATATCCAGGGTCCTGGCTTCACAGTGGGCTGAGTTGCTTCTACAAACCCCAAGAGAGAAGATGGGAAAGAAAATGTTTTGAAAGTTAAAAGTAACTCAGTAATATCGGTGGAAAGCAAGAACTATTCTTATCCCTGCAAATATCTTCTTTCTGATCTACGGCCTGGCATTTCTTTCCTAGCTTTGTTCACCCCCTCTAGGATGGAGCAGTAATAAGTAACATTTGAAAGCATAAATGTGAAGGAGCAAAGCTCCCAGTATGGTGGAATTTAATAATGCAGCAAGTCCTTTTTTGAAGACGAAATAACTCTTAAAAGATTTTTTTTTGTGTGTAATTCTGAGCTCAGTTCAGGAAGATTCTCTTGCAATCTCTTGAATTTATGTCTTGCTTCTCCTTATAGACTCCCTGGGCTTGTGCTGTTTGGGCTCACACAGCATGGAGGAGAAAATACAGCCTGCCATCTCTCCACAGAGAGCATAAATGGCCAGTAGACAGCCTGAAGAAAAAGGGAGAATAAATAGAATTTTACAAAAACTCTGATTTAATAGTGGATTATTTCATAGCTAAGTTTCTTTAATATCATGGACCAGATGTGATGTCAATGATAAAAATTAGTGTCATTTGATTTTTGGTCACTCTGAGGAAGCTACTATTTTTATCCCAGTTTTACAGATGAGGAAACTGAGGCTTACCATGATTTAGGAATGTGGTTCATTGACTTACAGTTGCTGAATGGTTGCACAGATTTGAATTAAAACCAGAAATAAATGCATCCTCTGTCCTCTGTTCCCTTCCTTGTGTGTGAACGTCTCCTGTGTAGGCTTTTGGAACCAGAAAATCTCAGATGCATTACATAATTTCACTCAAACAGGGAATTACCTCTCATTACCTTGGGAGGTAATTTCACTGAGCATCCAATACACATGTGCTACTGAATGAATGATTAGTCAGGCCTGTTCAGATACCATGATTTATTATGGGAAAAGCAAGGAATTAAAAAAAAAAAAAACCCAGCTTCTGGTGTCGTGAATGTGGAAAGGGGACGCTGCCATAAGGTGGCTTTAGAAAGTACAAAAACTTGGTTTCCCTAAAAATGTTTACCAGGAGCAAATCCATGTTAGGACTGACCATGGGCTATTGTAAGCATTAAACATTCATTTCTCCATGTCCCTATAGCATCTTTGGTGTACCCCTGTTTAAACATCATACCATATTTTACTAAATTAATCGATAAAGGGTGAATAAGATATATCCTTCAGATTATCTGATCTACTGTGCTTTAGTTTAAAGGGCAATTTTCTCTTTGGGAAAGGAAACTAGAGCAGATGAATCCCACAGTTTTGTGCCATTAAGATAGCTTGTTGTCCTATAAATGTTTTGGCCTAGATGTAAGGTGGCCTTGAGACACATTACGTCCAGAGCAGCTTGCTTAAATTTCCTCCTAAATCTTCCTAGTTCTTGTCCTTGGCTTATCTGCGATGAGCCTACCTTTACTTAGCCCATGTAATCAACATTTCTCTTTCTCTCAAAATGAAAGTAAACACAGTAGAAACATCCCTTGTGCCACAGATTTTTTTTTTTTAATTTTACTTAAGATATACAAGTTTCATGTATTTCTTATATACAGATTTAGGAACATAGTGATGATTCACATTCTACCCTACCTCCACCTACACTCCAGACCTTCTTCCTCCTCCCTCTCCCATTCCAACTCTTAATTTTTTTTTAATTATTTGACAGAGTTAGACAGTGAGGGGGGGGGCAAGCACTTGGGCCATCCTCCACTGCCTGTCCAGGCCACAGCTGAGAGCTGGACTGGAAGAGGAGCAACCAGGACTAGAACCTGGCACCCATATGGGATGTCGGCACTGCAGGAGGAGGATTAACCAAGTGAGCCACAGTGCCAGTCTCCCACTCTTAATTTTTACAAGGATCTATTTTCAGTTTACTTAATGATCATAAAGTTAATTCTATACTAAGTAAAAGACTTCAACAAATAATATGATGAAAAAAAAAACCACAGTTCTTCAACAGAAGAGACAAGGTGTGCCACAATTTTGTCATTGTCTCTGGTGTTCACAGTATACCTTCATTAGCCCTATTTTTCTGATACAAGAGCTAAGGCACAAAAATAATTCTTCTGTTTTTTTTTTTTTATTATTAACATTGACAGTGGTTTTCAACCAGGTATGGATACATAGTTAGAGATTCTAGAAATACTTTTTCCTGTGACAATTTATAAGTTTGGCTGTGGTTATCAAATTTATGATTATTTTTTAATACATGAATGCAGGTCCCTTGATTAATAAATCTTGGGAAGGGAAAGGAGGAAGTAGGAAGTATACATATACATATCCATCATATATATATATATATACACATACATATATATATATATATAATCTGTCAATAACAATAATAGCAGAATAGTAATGCAGATCCAGAGAGGAGATGAGATTCCCCCACCCTCTGCCAGAGACCTCTTAATGGATAGATGGAGAGGAGATTAAGGATTGTTGTTGTTTTGTTTGTATTTTCTTTTAGCTTATACTATAATTAGCACAAATATGATAGCTGCAAGAAACCTGGTAAGGGATTTAAGATGGACCCTGCTCCTGGAAACTCAACCTCCTAGACATCTGCATGGGGGGAGTATGGATTGCATGACTACCAGAAAACTGGGAGCCGTCTCAGACTCCCATTTACTAGAAGGTTATGCTCTCAACAGTGAGAGAAGACAGCTGGACCACTTTGGAGAGCATGAGAACTGCTCTTATGCTTCACTGATAGATTTATCCCTAGGTAGAAAGAGATACAGCTGTCTGGCTCTGGATTCCTAACCTGAAAACATCTTCATAACTGTTGAGTAAATTAAAAGAGGAAGCTGGCAGCAGAAGATGGGCAGAATTGCTGCTGCTTATCCCCAAAACAAGATGATCCTTCACAAAGTCCAGTGGTTTGTACTGTACCCTATGGTCTATTTGTTACTGAATCCCATGATTGTTTCATTTAAATGTTCAAATTTCCACATGTTCAAAAGCATTTATAAAAATGTAAAGTATGCAGGTGCCGCAGCTCACTAGGCTAATCCTCCATCTGCGGTGCCGGTACCCTGGGTTCTAGTCTCTGTTGGGGCGCCAGATTCTGTCCCGGTTGCTCCTCTGCCAGTCCAGCTCTCTGCTGTGGCCTGGGAGTGCAGTGGAGGATGGCCCAAGTGCTTGGGCCCTGCGCCCACATGGGAGACCAGGAGGAAGCACCTGGCTCCTGACTTTGGATCAGCGCAGCACGCTGGCCGCAGCGGCCATTTGGGGGGTGAACCAATGGAAGGAAGACCTTTCTCTCTGTCTCTCTCTTTCACTGTCTAACTCTGCCTGTTTAAAAAAAAAATGTAGTGCAGACTGCCTTCACCATGAGCAAACTGCCTACTTTATGCCTGTTGGTGAAGTGAGAGAAAGCATCCTATTGTGCCTGGTAGATTATATCTTAAAGTTCTCCATATAGTTCTTCCACTGGACCAATGCATTAAGGGCCAACTCTGCTAAATAGCCTGATTTAATTTAATTTTTACCACAATATGTTGATGTTTCCATTATCATTCCCATTTTTGAGATGAGAAAAAGCAGTTGATGTTCAAGTCCCATGCCCAGTACTCATTTGTAGTAGAACCAAAACCTGAACCTACTCCCAACTCAATCTGTAGCTCTACCCTACCTTAAGTTTTGTCAATAGTGGTTTATTTTCACAAGACCAAAATGATTCACTATGTCTAAAGAGAAAGATGCACAATCAATAAGGTATTTGGGTAAAAATGGTTATGAATAAATTTTTTTTCCCTGAATTTCACAGCAATCCAGGGAGGACCTGGGAGTCTATAATGTGTGGAGCTCAACACAAATGATCAGCCATTTCCAGCCTTACATCTCATCCCATGACTGAGGAATGAAAGGATTGCATTGAATCACCACATATGCATGGCTAGAGGGGACTCACAGATAGTCCAGGGAAAGAACAGGAGGCGCAGGGTTAGATGGAACATCCCCTGTAGGTGATGAGCTGAACGTGCACTAAGCAAACAACACACCTCTGAATTTCTGATGTTCACCTTTTGTCTGTTTTCTTCTTCCTTGGAAGGAAATTAGGGGGAGTGGAGAGTGGAACCATGTCTGTTTGGATTTCTAGTGATTGAAATATTTATCACACACAGAAGTCCCTATCACTCTTGAGTTTATCAGAGTGATTCACTGATTCTGACCATCACAATTTCTTCATCTCAAGGGTAAATAAAATTTCCCCTTCATAAGGTTTTGTAGAGGTTATAGAGATCATGAAGTTAAAAAGAATCCTTTACATAATTTCTTTGACCAAGCCTGCTATTTTATTTCCTTAAAAATCTTTAAGATCTAAAGAAATATGACAAAATTATTGAATTTTGATAATGGGTAATGACTACATAATTGTTAAGTGTTCTTTTTATGTTAATATAGATTATGAAATAATAAAATAACAATGAGATTTCTCTGCCCTATTAAAAGTTAACTAATGAAATTCCTCATTTTCTTTGTTTTAGTTTAGTTTTGCACTATTTGTTGTTTTCTGTTTTTTGTGTGGCCTAGTAGATAATCAGGTTTAATTCAATGGTATTATGTATTTAAAAGGATATATAAAATCTATTTTTGTATATACTGTTCTCTATGAACATTATGTTTTTAAAGTCTTCTGTATATTCTTTGAAAATTTTTTATTAATAAAAAGAACATATTTTTACATTCCATAGGTACAGTTCCCAAAAGACAACCAAACTTCCCTCACTCGCCTGCTTACCCCCCACCATACTCCTCTGTCCTTCTCTGTTTATCAGTTTTTGCAAAGTCATAGTTTTAATTTATTTTGCATTCACAGGCTTAATTTACCACTAACCAGAATATTCAACAAGTAAAAGTAGGAACACCACAGTTCCACAGGAGTATTGTGACAATCATATCCCAAAATGACCATTTCATTCCTATATATTTTTTGGTGTTTTATATTAGCTGCCACATAGCAGAAAACATTTGTCTCTTTGAGACTGCCTTATTTCACTAAGCATTAATGGTTCCCAGTTGCATCCATTTTATTGCAGAATACAGGATTTTATTCTTTTTTATGGCTGAGTAGTATTCTGTAGTGTATATATAGCACATTTTCTTTATCCATTCATCACTTGATGGACATCTGGATTGATTCCATATCTAAGCTATTGTGAAGTAATTAAATTTAAGTGAAGCAGAAACAGAGAAATATACTGGGAGTTTAGAATGACAGGTATAAAATTTCTATATGCCAAGTGTTTTGAAGAACTTACTTGTAATCATAGAGTCTAGCCAAGGATTAATCTCCCTTTACAACAGCCCCATGTATGATACTGAATACAACTAAAATCAGAAATATGTATTCTAGGTTAGCTATTTATGGTTACTAATAGTGATATTTCAACTACTACAAATATAAGGGGCCAGAAGGTTAAGCTACAGCCTCTAGACCTGGCATCCCATATGGGTACCAGTTGGTGTCCCAGCTGTTCCGCTTGCAATCCAGCTCCATGCTAATGAGCCTAAGAAAGCAGCAGAGGATGGCCCAAGTCCTTGGACCACTGTACCCATGTGGAAGACCTGGAAGAAGCTCCAGGCTTCAGCCTTGCCCAGCCCTGGACTTGTAGCCATTTGGGGAATGAACCCAATGGACTATCTCTTGTCTCTGTCTCTCCTTCTCATACTCTGGAACTCTTTCAAATGAATAAATCTTTTAAAAAATACAAATATGACTCTCTGTCTCTCTCTCTCACTATCCACTCTGTCAAATAAAAAAAATACAAATATGAGATCAATTATAAAAATAGCTAATTTCTCTATTTTTCACGCTAAAAACAGTGTTTAATAGATATGTGTGTGTATAAAATTTCAGAGTTGCTGGATCAAAATTCATATATTCTAGAAATAAATTTCTTTGAAAAGAAAATGTCACTTCTCTAATTTTGAAGATACTACTTGCATAAACTTCATATGCAGCAACCTGAATGAACCATGCTTACACGATGCTGTATGACAAAATTAATTTGTAGGAACTAAAAACAGCATGGGCCCTTTCATAAAGTTCAAGAATATGAAATATATAACTTGGAAATGCATTCAATGGAACCATTTACAGTAAGAGTAGAGAAAACAAAGTTAAGCATAGTAGTCACCTTAGATGGGAAAGGAGAGGGAGCATGTATATCTATTTACATTATTATCAGTGTTGTTAGTAGGTCGGTTGATAAGTTCATTTAAAAATGAGAATGTTGGGCTGGCGCCGTGGCTCAATAGGCTAATCCTCCACCTTGCGGCGCTGGCACACCGGGTTCTAGTCCCGGTCAGGGCACCGATCCTGTCCCAGTTGCCCCTCTTCCAGGCCAGCTCTCTGCTGTGGCCAGGGAGTGTAGTGGAGGGTGGCCCAAGTCCTTGGGCCCTGCACCCCATGGGAGACCAGGAGAAGCACCTGGCTCCTGCCATCAGATCAGGGCGGTGCGCCGGCTGCAGCAGCCATTGGAGGGTGAACCAACGGCAAAAGGAAGACCTTTCTCTTTGTCTCTCTCTCACTGTCCACTCTGCCTGGCAAAAATAAAAAAAAAAAAATGAGAATGTTGGGGCCAGCACTGTGGTGCAATGTGTTAAAGCCCAAGCCTGCAGCACCACCATCTCATATGGACACCAGTTCGAGTCCTGACTGCTCCATTTCTGATACAGCTCTCTGCTATCGCCTGGGAACACAGTAGAAGATAGCCCAACTCCTTGGGCCCCTGCACTCGCATTGAAAACTTGGAAGAAGCTCCTGGCTTCAGATCAGCTCAGCTCTGGATGTTGCATTCATTTGGGGAGTGAACCAGCGGAATGGACGATCTCACTCTTTCTCTGGCTCTACCTCTCTCTGTAATGCTATCTTTCAAATAAATGAAATTTAAAAAAATAAAAAGGTTGATGATGAAAATGTTGAGTGTAAGGCCAAAAATAACACAGTAATTTGAGCAGGTTCAGGAGATAAAGGTTCTAAAGCAGGAATGAAAGTAGCAAAATCTTTGACTAACTTTGCCATTTATATCTGGCCAGGTAAAGCTACCATAAGTCATCCTAATTGCCCCTCCTTGACTTTCATTCGCTCAGTATGTATTGAGCCCTACATATTTTCAGATACCATGTTATAAATATTCTCTGCTTTTATAGATGTGGAAGTTCAGAGTTAAAAATAGTTGCTAAATAAATACTTATGAATATTTAATCACCATAACATAAATTTGCTGTAGAGAAGGCAGCATAAATGATAAATAACAACACAGTGATTACACCTTTAGAAAAGTACACAGAATTTTTTTATATTCTGTCTCTCCTGTTAAGATCTTCAACATGAGACCTTTTGTGGAAAAGCTGAAAGATATTTTTAAAAAAGATTAAAACTACTTAAGGGGGAGGCATTTGGCAAGGCAGTTAAGACGCAGCTTGGGATTCCCGCATCCCGTATCAGAATGCTTGATTTGAATTCCAGGTTTGCTTTGGATTCCAGATGTCTGATAATGAGCACCATGGCAGGCAATAGATGATGGCTCAAGTACTTGGATTCCTGCCAGCCACAGGGGAGGACTGGATGGAGTTCCAGTCTCTTGGCTTTGGCCTTTCCTAGCCCAGGCTGTTGTGAGCATTTGGGGAGTGAACTGATGGGTGGAAGAGCTCTTTCTATCTGTTCTCTTTCTCACTGTCTCTCTGACTTTCAAATTGAATGAAACTAACTACATTTTAAAAATTATGTACTTAAAATTCAGTTATCCTAACACACAGTATTAGCATTTTGGTCCAATTCAGTCATTTTCTAAGGATCAACATGTAATATAATTGTGTGCATACGGTATATTCAATTCTGTGTGCTAAGGACAAGAGTGAGCCCTTGTCATTTCTATTGAATTTAATCATATCCCTGATTAATATTGGCATTGAATTTAGTCACCAACAAATCACAGGCACTGGGGTTTAGTCCACCTAGGCACAGCATCCACAGGCAGGGGCCTCTGGGAACCACTCAGCCCCTCTGTGGACAGGACAGGCTAGTGGGGCAGAGTGGATCCTGCTGCACCTTGTGACTGTGGGAGCCCTGTGTGCTGAGAATGTGGGAACTCTGCACGAGGGGGCACAAAGGATAGCTGGGTCTCTGGACAATCACTGTGAGTGTCCCCACATGCCCAGAGCACCCTGGTTGCTGGGGTGCATCACTGCAGCAGGATCTGGGCTCTGCACAGATCCTTGGTGCAGTCCATATGGAAGCACAGATGATATTACACCTGCTGAGGGCTAACACCTGGGCATTAATCACCTTGGAAGAGAGGAGGTGAGGGTGTGATCAAACCAATGAAGACAACTTTTTAAAAATTTTACTCAATGAAATAGATGTATTGACATAATAGCCTTCCATTAAATGACTTGTTAACATTAAAGGTAAGATATTTATCTTTTCTTAAAAAAAGATACATATAGAAAATAATAATTACAAGAACTATTAATGTGGGTTTTATATTTTTGTCTTCATTCAAAATTCTGTCTTCAAATTTTGTCTATACAAAATTTTATGAACAATCACATAGAGCTTTAAGGTAGGGTGCTATATAGTATTCATGGCTGAGCATAGCCACAAAGATTTCCTCCATTGTCAAGATAGAGATTCAGTATGTATATATTTCTCTAGGTTGCACCTTTGTATAATTGTATGTGTGTGCAAGTGTTGAAGAGTTTTATTTCATTTATTTTTGTTCTACCTAAATTGTTTCAATTGGAGCTCAGTTCACACTTGGTTTTGATAGAGGTAAAAGAAACTAAGTAAAATAAGGTTGTGGTGTTTTGTTTTGAGTTTTTTGCCTGACTGCTTTAAGTTCTGTCAGTGTGTGACTTTTTTTTTTACTCCCATATGATCTGTGAGGGGGAAAAGGAAAAATAAATCTTTGTTGACTAATACAGAGGTGGCAATTGACTTACAAACGGAAGAAGATAAGTTCAGAGGCACACATTGTCATGAGGCTGGTAATGATTAAGCTAGCAGGTTCCCTGAGCAAAATAACTTCAAAAGATGCTTTTAGGGCCAAATTGAATTAAAATGCAGTGAAGGATACCAGAGTAGCAGCATCTGAATCCAAATAAATACAGAGAATTCATTTTCAAGGACATTTTATTGTTGTTTCTGAGGCTTGGGGTTTCTAGAGGTAGAATCTTAATAGCTCTTTATTATTATTATTATTTTAGAGGAATCTTCCATCCATTGGTCCATTTCCCAGATGGCTACAATGGCCAGAGCTGGGTTGATCCAAAGACAAAATTCAGGAGCCTCCCACATGGGTACAGGGGCCCAAGTGCCTGGGCTATGCCCCGCTGCTCTCCCAGGCACATCAGTAGTGAGCTGGATCAGAAGTGGTTGCAGGGGCCCAAGCACTTACACCGTCCTCCACTGCTTTCCCAGGCCATAGCAGAGAGCAGGATCAGAAGTGGAGAAGCTGGGACTCAAACAGGCACCCATGTGGGATGCCAGCATGCAGGTGGAGGATTAACCTACTGCGCCACAGCAGTGGCCCCTGTCAAATAGATTTTAAAGACAAAGACTGTGTGGCTGGTTTACTGTGTAAAGCTGCTGCCTGTGATGCCAGCATCCATAGGGATGCTGGTTTGTGTCCCCACTGCTCCACTTCTGATCCAGCTCCCTGCTAATGCACCTGGAAAAGCAGCAGAAAATGACTCAAGAGCTTGGGCCCCTACATAGGAGACCTGGAAAAAGCTCCTGGCTTTGGCCTGGTCCAGTCCTGGTGGTTGTAGCCATTTGAGGAGTGAACCAGCAGGTGAAAGCAGGTGGAATACCAATTCTCTCTGTTTCCCCCACCCCTCCTCCTCTTTCTTTGTAACTCTGCCTTTCAAATAAATAAAAATTTTTAAAAAGTCTATAAGTGGGGAGGAGGATTAGAATACTTACTTGCCAAGAGGGAAGTCTGGCTACAATAATGCGCTGTCTTCTAAGTAAGGCATTGGCTAACTAAGGGATGTACATAAAACAGCTGTCAGTAAAGGAGAAGGGGCAGGGAGAGGGAGAGGACAAGAACAAAGATACCCTTGAGAGAGGAAGGAGCTATGGGAAAATACAGCCTTGAAGGCTGGCTACAGGGTGAGAATATTCTTCTTGAATGAAAAAGTTAAACTCAGCATGTAAGTAGCAGGATGGGAATGGCTTTCTGTGTAGTGGAGCCTCAACATACGTGGGGAAAGGGATGTTGATCTGCACAGAGTCAAAAGCTCTAAGATGTCAACGTGGCTCGAGTCAAGTCCCCATGTCCTCTGGCCTTTGCTTCAGTCTTTTGTCTCTTTAATGATGTTACAGGGGAAGGGTGACTTCAAATTCCAAAAACTCCAAGCTTAACACTAATGTGTCAGCAACTCTTCTAGAACTATGAGCAATTATAGTATCCCAAAAAATCAAGAAGCAAGGCAGGCTTGTGGGTTACAGTCAAGAGAATTTACTGCTTAATATAAAAGTAACAAATACTGAAAGTCATTTTCTCCTCTCCAAACAACTTTGTCTCAAATTGTTCCTCCAGTGTGTCCAACTTACAAATTATTGATATAATTGATACTATGTTTGTAAAACCCAGCTTGCACATCTTTTACTGATTAGACTAAAACCAAAATAGTGATGGTCCCAGCAAATGCTCATATATAAGAAGATGAAATTGGTGACTGCACCTGATTAGATTTGTAAGCAGAGGTTACCTCATTGTCACTGGTAAATGAATTTTTGAAAATCCATTGAAAGTATTGCCATTTCCAGTGCATAAATTATTATCAGTGATTGCTTGGAATAAAGTACTTTTTAAAGGTAAGACATTATGAGTCCAAGTGCTAATGAAACTGACCATTGTGGTATTAATGATTACGATAAGAAACATGTAACTGACTAGCTACTTCTTAATGCATTGCAGAGATTACAGAAAGAAGTGACACAGGCTCAGGTCCTAAATTCTTAGTTCAGGACATATAACTGGCTATAGTCTATTATGGCCCCCAAGTAAATTTTGTTTATAGACACAGGATTGACATAGTAGTAATTAAGTACCAAGTTTGCTGAAGTGTATGTTGAACTAACATCTTTGGCAAGCCTCTTATATTGAGGACATTGATTAATAAGGAAAGGGGCCCGACATTTGGGGGTAGAGACATTTAGGTGCCCTTGAATTAATAGGTAAATTTGAATTCACCAATTTCCTTGAGCCTTTCTTCCCAGGGAAATTCAGCCCTACTGTTCTGTCTGATGAAACTAGCCGTAACCTCTTCATAAGCCTGTCATTACCTCACTGGAGGAAGTTGTCTCTAAAGGCAATGCTGAATCTCTTTAAAAATTACTTCTTATTGTCTTAGAAATGATTACCAGAGCCAGAGATCCTTATGCTCCAGGGAGAAAAGGGTTGAAGTTTGACCCAGGAGAAGATGGTTCCTACACTTAGAGAATTACAGGGTTTTGCTGAGTTACTTGGAGACAAACAAACCATATAAGTATAGAAATTAATCCTAGAAACAAAAGCACAGAATTAATGTTGGATAGAATATATATGAAGTTGGTAAGAATACATACTTGTGATTGTGGATTCAATCTATTAGCCTGACCAGTTGGAAGTAGTTCTAACAGTTTTCTTGATTGGCTGAAAGAAGCCTAAAGTCAATGGTGATTTAAAAGAAATGAAATGTACATGCCAGTACTTCTCTGGTGGAAGGAAGAAGTTGTGCGGGCCTGCTGCACCAGTCGAACCGAACCTAAAGGAGGGAGTAGGAATGAAAAGAGGGACAAGGGTGCAGAGAATGGAGCCAAGACAACAAGGCTGATCAAGGCTCATTTATTCTAAAGTCCCAGTGGTATTTATACATAACCAGCTGCAGAACAAAGAAGCACAAAAGATAACAACATACGTAACCAACTTATCAGGGCCTCCGGTGGCACAGATAATTTAAACAGAGCATTCTTGATTATCATCCTCCTTCAGGATGTCATCTTCCTTCAGGATGGGAGTATGTGACTTTCTTATCCCAGGAATTCCACAAGCCAAGATTGGCCTTAATTTGTCCAAAGGCAGCCTACAAGAAGTCTCTAACTTTAAGTAAAGAAATATTGAAGTTTATTTTCCTGAAGCATTGTTTCATCTCTCTCTCTCTCTCCTCTTCTCCAGTATGATGGGCTAAGAAATCCAAAAGTATACTAAAGGAGGAAACACACCAGTATTTATGAAAAGCTCAGTAGTGGGGTGATCATTTTGCACAGCTGGTGAGATGCTGCTTAGGACACCACTATCTGACATTCAAGAGCCTAGATTCAAGTTACAACTCTGTTTCTGAGCCAACTTTCTGCTAATGGATGCTCTGGGAGGCAGCAGGTGATGGCTTAAGTTCTTGGGTACCTGCAACTCATGTGTAAGACCCAGATAGAGCTCCAGGCCCCTGGTTTTGTTCCAGATCAGCCCCAGCTATTAAGGAAATTTGGGGAGTGAACCAGCAGGTGGAAGATCTCTCTGTCTCTACCTCTACCTTTTTCTCTTTCTCTTTCTGCCTTATTTCCTTTCAAATAATTTCTTTAAAAAATGTACAAGTAAAAATAAAGAAAACATCAAAGTGGCTTTCTTATACATACTAGAATAATGGTACGAGATGGTGTTATTGATATGGGCTTCCTAATTCAGTGATGATGATAGGATTCCCAGACTGGCAGACACCCAGGTCCTTACTTAATTGTCTGATACAAGGTAAATGCAATCATTCTAAGTACTGTAAGGCCTGAGTACTAATCACCAATAAAGATCTTCTATATTGGCTAACTTGTCATGGTTTCACTAGGAATAAAATAGACAGGCATCCCACCCAAATATCGCTTCACCTAGAAAATCAGAAAAACTACATACCATAAGTAGAGATAAGAAAAAAAGTTTCAGAATTTCATTCCTGTCCAGCTCCCTCCTCTATTCTGGTTTCTCTTCTATGTGTAGCCCTTTAGGACTCAAAAGTTATCATTTTAAATTGTGGAATGATGCAATTCAAAGAGGTGCAGAGAATTAGCCATGGTCATAGTGGTACAGAGAAACAACATTCTAGGGAACCTGATACTCAGCCTCCCCTGAAGAGTGAAATTTTAAAGGGAAATCACTGTGAGTAAGGGAACCATCAGCTAAGCTCTCCGGAGGGCTCTGAGAAGAGCAGGCATCCTTCCAGACTAACCCAGGAAGGGCATCCCCGCAACAGAAGGGAAGAAGCCTCAGATCCAGAGCTGTTCTTGAGCCTTCTGAAATCTCACAAAAATGTGGATCTCCCTGGTACACATGAATACCAACCCTCCCAACCTCCCGCACCCAACTGACACCCCCAACACCAGATTCCCACAGGAAATTCCCAGAAGTGATCCAACCTGTTGAATCCTGGGCAAACCTTTCATTAGCACACTATGATGGTCTTCTTACCTGCCTATCAGCATATGACTCTAAGCTTCTTTAGAATCAGTCATGAATCTTTCCATCTCCATGTTGTCAACATGGAGAGTATTGCTTGGCACAAATGCAGCACTCCATAAGTATTTGCCGAATGAATTTGTGGCACTAAGTTTAGAAATCAAAATATAACATTATTTTCCATTTATGAGAAACTTAATGTTATTGATAGAGACATTGAAAGAGGCAAAGTTCTCAAACTGAGAATATGAAATCCGTGTGAAATGCTAAATATCAGGAGAGTTTTTGCAAGACAGAAAAAGCTGGAGTTGGAAAATTACAGCCTGGCCCCTGTGTACCAACTCCAGCATGCTCACTGTTTTTGTTTTTGTTTAAATCATTTTTAAATTATATTTTCATTTTTTTGAAAGGACAAAGAGAGATTGATGAATTTTCCATCTTCTGGTTCACTCCCCAGAGGGGCACAGCAGCCAGGACTGTGAGTCGAGAACTCTATCTCCTGCTTCCTCCCAGGGTGCACATTAACAGGGATTTGGAACGTGGAGAAGATCCAGGACTCAGACTCAGGCATTCTGATGTGAGATGTGAACACACCAAGCAGCATCTTTTTTTTTTTATTTTTTGGAAGATTTTTTTTTTAATTGGAAGGTCAGAGTTAGAGAAAAGGGGGGCGGGAATCTTCCAGCTGCTGGTTCACTTTCTAAATGGCCAAAACAGGGCTGAGCCAGGCCAGGCTGAAGCCAGGAGACAGGAACTTCATCTCGGTATCCCATGTGTGTGGCAGGGGCCTAAGTACTTGGGCCATCTTCTGCTTTCCCGGGTGCATTAGCTGGGAGCTGGATGGAAGTGGAGTTGCCGGATTTGAACCAGTGTCCATATGGGTTGTTGACATGACAGGCAGTGGAATAACCCCACTACACCATAATGCCAGCCCTGAAGTAGCATCTTATCTGTCAGGCACTCTCTGCCCCATTCCCAGTGTTTTCACCAATAACATTTTGTGAGAATACAACTGTGCTTTTTTACTTATTTATGTCTGCTGTTGCCCAACAAGAGCAGAGTTGAGCACTTGCAATCTGGCTGTCTTTACAGATGACCCACGATGCTGACAATATTTATAACCTAGCCCTTCACAGAAAAATTGACAACTTCTGCTCGAGATCATGTAAACTACATTTACATAGTTTTATTTAGCTTGGAGTATTAAAATCCTTACAATGCCTTTTAAAGTAATTATAGACTAGAATTGATTGCAGAAGCTGGGTTTGAAAATTATTGCTAAAAGCAAGAGGTTCTACATAAATATTTCAGGAAGAACAAAAAACTCTAGGTGTTGTTAGGAACTTGAGAAATGATATATTTTGGTCTGATATTAGTAACTGATTCAGGTTAAAAGGATAGAAATCCCTGCTACATCTCGCTCCTATATTTATTCCTGTGTTAATACAGTGATGGTCAAACTCTTTCCCACTCAGTGCAATGTACAGTCATGCCAGGGGGCCCTTGGCTTATTCTTCTGTAGATACCAGCCCTTCTTCACATCACATCGCATCGCATCACACAGCCCTGCAAGCCCTGACTTTTCCACCTTTGCTCTAGCCAACATGGCAACATAGTTATAGCAGGATCCAGGTGCATTTCCTTGTCAATAGTATTTTCCCCCATTTCTGTTCATTGGTCTATAAAATTGAGTCCTTTGCATCTTCATAATATACAATCAATACTGGATTGATTTATAATAATAAGGGTTCTCAAATACCATACAAGCTACTGATAATTCAGTGTTGGAACTCCTATTTTCCTGTAATATATTACCTAACCGTTTTATTAAAAAATTTATTTGAAAGATAGACTGACGGAATGAGGGAGAAACGGAGAAATAATCCATCTACTGCCTCACTCCCCAAATGCCTGCAAAAGACAGGCTCAGCCAGGCCAATGCCAGAAGCCCAGGATACCATCCAGTTCTCCCATACAAGTGGCAGGGGCCCAAGTACTTGAACCATCATCTGTTGCCTTTCCAGGATATTGGATCACAAGCAGAGCATCCGAGACTCAAATGGCACTCTGCTAAAGAATTCAGGCATCCCAAGCAGCAGCTTAATTTGCTGTGTGACAGTGTCTACTCCCTGAATGCTAATTTTTTTTAACTTTTATTTAATGAATATAAATTTCCAAAGTACAGCTTATGGATTACAATGGCTTCCCCCCGCCATAACTTCCCTCCCTGAATGCTAATTTTAATGCACTTTTCCACAAGTGCCCCCAAATAGTTTTGTGGAGTGTTGTCTTTGACAGTGCAATCCCATCTCTTACACTCTTGGGCATATCATTACTGCAAAACAGGAGTAATGATCTGCCCTGCCTTCCAGCTAGCATTCCTACAACAGCTATATGGGTAAGACACTTAAAAAAGATACTGTGACAATGTGATGTGCTGAAGGTTTCCTATGGGCTCATAAATATGTGTAAATGTAAAGAAAAACACAAAAGTCAGTATAAACACACTTGAGTGGGTAACCCTGGGGAGGAAAGGAAACACATGCATCAGATCAAGAACAGAAGGGTGGTGCAGCCTGAGCTTGCATGATCTGAGTATTTCTTTAAAGCAAGAATTAAAAAATGGTGTTCTCCTCCAAATAATGTAAGAATATTTTATTAGTATAAAGAGAACAGATTTTGTGTGTTTCAAGAATAGCACTGGAAGAACATTACGATATTTCCTTCCATTCCCCCTCCTTCCCTCAATCCCCTTTCTTCCTTTTAATTTTTGTTGCATATTTTCAATTTATTCTATAACCATAGGCTTAATACTCCATTAATTACAGTGTTCAACAAGTAAAAAGACAAAGACCACTTTTTCACAGGAATATAGCCAAAGGCCATAAATAATAATCAAATTATAAGATGATACACATCAATTTTTTGTACTCTGTATATTAGCACAAATCAGAGAAAATATATGATATCAGTTTTTTAGGGATATGACTTATTTCAGTAAGCATAGTGTTCTTCAGTAGCATCTATTTTGTTGCCAATGGCTGGATTTATTATTTTTATGAATAAGTAGTAGTCCATCTTGTGTGTGTGTGTGTGTCTCACGTTTTCTTTGTTCAGTCATGAGTTGATGGGCATCTGGATTGATTTCATATCTTAGCTATTGTGAATTGAGCTGCTATAAACATGGGGACAAGATAACTCTTGCAGAAGCTGATTTCAGTTCCTTTAGATAAACTCCCAGGAGTTGAATGGCTGGGTCATATGGTAGATCTATTTTCAAATTTCTGTGGAATTTCTGTACTGTATTCCTTAATGGTTGTACTAGTTTACCTTCCCACCAACAACATCTTAAGCTACCTTTTTCTTCAAATTCTTGTCAACATTTGTTATTTTTGCATTTTTGGATGATAACCATTCTAACTGGAGTGAGGTTGAACCTCATCGCTATTTTTATTTGCATTGCCCTGATGGCTAATGATCTTTAGAATTTTTTACCTGTTAAACATTTGAATTTCATCCTTCAAAAATGACTGTTCATGTCCTTTCCCCACGACTTAACTTGGTTACTTGTTGTTATTCTTGAGTTTCTAGAGCTATTCATATGTTCTGGATATTAATTCTTTATCAGACATATAATCTGCAAATATTTTCTCCCATTCCATCTGATGCCTTTTCACTTTGTTGAATGTTTCTTTTGCTATGCAGAAGCTTTTTAGCTTGATGTAAACTCATTTGCCTATTTTTGCCTTTATTGTCTGTTCTTCTGAGGTCCTATCCAAGAAATCCTTGCCTATGCCAAGGTCTTGAAGTGTTTCCCTCATGTTTTCCTCTAGTGATTTGATGGTTTGAGGTCTTAGGCTTAGATATCTGAATCACTGTGAGTTCGTTTTTGTATAGGGTATAAGGAAGGGATCTTGTTTCATATGTCTGCATGCAGAAGTCTAGTTTTCCCCATACCATTTGTTCAAGAGACTGTATTTTCTCCGGGGTTTGATTCTAGATTTTAGCTCATTTGTCAAAGATTAGTTGGTTGTGGGTGAATGAATTTCTGGGTTTAATCCATTCCATTGATCCACATGTATATTTTTGCAGAAATCCCAGGCTATTTTAAATGTAACTGCCCTATAGTTTGTCTTAAAATCTGGTATGGTGATGTCTCAGGCTTTGTTTTATTGTTTAAGATTGTTTTACCTATTTGGGGGTTCCTTGGGTCTCCATGTGAATTTTAGGATCATATTTTCTAGATCTCAGAAGAATGTTCTTCATATTTTGATAGGGATTGTGTTGAATCTGTACATTGCTTTTGGTACTATGGATATTTTGATTATACTAATTCTTCTAATCCATGAACATAGAGAATTTTTCCATTTTTTGTGTGTCTTCTATTTCTTTCCTTAATACTTTATAATTTTAATTGTAAACATCTTTCACATCCTTGATTATATTTATTCCAAGGTATTTTAAAGTTTTTTTGTAGCTATTGTGAATGAAACTGATTTTACAAGTTCTTTCTTAGTGATGGTACTGTTAGTGTATGCAAATGCTAATGATTTGTGTGTATTGATTTTATATTCTGCAACTTTGCCAAACTCTTAGGAGTTCCAGCAGTCTTTTAGTGGAGTTTTTTGCTTCTGCTATCTATAGGATTAATAATATGTGAACAAGGATAACTTGACTTCCTCCTTTCCAATTTGTATCCCTTTGATTTTTTTGTCTTTCTGATGGCTCTGGCTAAAATTTCTAGAACTACATTGAGTAATAATGGTGAACGTGGACATCCTTTTCTGGTTATAGAAGTTATTTTAACTTTAAATGCTTCCATCTTTTCTCCATTCAAAATTATGCTGGCTGTGGTTGTCATATATTGACTTGATTGTGTTGAGATGTGTTCCTTTTATGCCCAGTTTACTTAAGATTTTTATCATGAAAGGATATTGTATTTAACAAATTATTTTTTCTGCATCTATTGAGGTAATCATACTGTTTTTATTTAATTTGTTAATATGTCTTCAGTTTATTCATTTGTATATTTTAAATCTTTCTTGCATCTGAGTGGGTGATCTTTTTGATGTGCTGCTGGATTCAATTAGCTAGTATTTTGTTGAAGAGCTCTGAATCTACATTCATCAGGGATATTGGTCTATAGCTCTCTCATTGTTAAATATTTTTCTGATTTTGGAATTAAGATGATGTCTCATAGAAGGAATTTTGGAGGACTCTGTTCATTTGTTTTGAATAGTAAGAAGAATTGGGATTACTTCTTTAAAAGTTTGATAGAATTCATCCATGACGCCATCTAGTCCTGGGTCATCTTTGATTTTTTTTTAATACTTATTTTATTTGAAAGAGTTACAGAGAGAGGTAGAGACACAGAGAGAGGTCTTCCATCTGCTGGTTCACTCCCCAGATGGCCGCAATGGCCAGAGCTGCACCGATTGGAAGCCAGGAGCTGGGAGATTCTTCCTGGTTTCCCATGCTGGTGCAGGGGCCCAAGGACTTGGGCCATCTTCAATTGCTATCCCAAGCCATAGCAGAGAGCTGGGTCAGAAGAGTAGCAGCCGGCACTAGAACCAGTGCCCATGTGAGATGCCCATGCTCCAGGACAGGGCTTTAACCCACTGCATCACAGCGCCAGCCCCCTGGGTCTTTGTTGTTAGGATCTTTACTACTGATTCAATCTCTGTCTTGGTTACTGGTCTATTTAGATTCTCTTTGTGTTTGTACCTCAGTTTTAGTAAATTGTGTTTGTCTAAAAATCTATCCTTTTCTTCTAGATTTTCAGATTTGTTGGCATTGTTATTTGTTGTAATTCTGATTCATTGTAGGCAGCATATGGTTCATTCAGGTACATAGGAAATTAGAGGAGATTACCATCCTGGTGCCACCAAATTTCAATCTCCATACTATTCTTCACCTCTTTTTCTATGACAGATAAAGCATATGAGTGTTGGAGGAGTTAGGGTGTCATCCAGAGCTGCTTTTATTTCTGAACACTGTTACAAGATCTTGAGCTCCTGAACTCAATTTAGGTCTGAATATTCTCCCATAATAATATCACTCATTAAAGAATTATAACTAATTACTCTGTAATGACCTTCATTTCCTAAACCCTCCCCCAAATTATTGAGATTTTATTCAGGTCAGTATTCTGTGAAGTTCATCCTTCCACAAGTACCAGTAGAAATAATTTCACTCAGTGGAGAATTGTGACCAATTTCACAAACACATATTTGAATCTTCTAGCATGATGCATATTCACAGCCTAATTTGATAAGTGTTAATCTAAACCAGAGAAGAGAAATGGCTTTTGTGAGAGAGGGGACTGAAATTGTATCCAGTAAGCAATACATCCCTAAAGTTCCACTCCCTCTCTTCTGGCAACCACCTTCTTCTTTCTGTCTATACCAATATGACTGTTCTAGATATCTTACATAAATGAAATCATACAGTGTTTCTCTTTTTTGTTGGTGGCTGATTTCACTTAGCATTTTTTCACCAAGGTTTATCAATGCTGTAGTACTTACAGATTCCATTCCTTTCTAAGACATAAATTTTCCATTGTATGGATAGACTGCATTTTGTTTTTCCATTTATCTATGAATGGATGCTTGTATTGCTTCCATCTTTTGGTTTTTGTAAATAATGATTCTATAAGTATGGATATTAAATATCTTTCTAAGATCCTACTTTCCATGTCTTTCCTATTTACACCCAGAAGTACAACTGCAAGATCATATGGTAATTCTACTGAATTTTTGAGAAACTGCTAGGCAGTTATGGGCATAGCAGGATTTATTTCCTTAGAACTCATGAGTGTTTAAATTCTGATGTCTTAACGGTTAAATAAGAGTGGAGGCTTAATTTAGTGATTGTTTTGAGAGATTGTGCTGGTGGAAGATCTGTGGGTTGTTAGTGGCATGCCCTCAGAGGGTGGTTCTTGTGAGACATTTGTTTGGATTCAGATTCAACCAGTTTCTCTCCCTTCCTCCCTCCCTCTCTCTCTCTCTCTCCCCATCTCTCTTTGTCTCCTATTCCCTGTCTGTCTGCTTCCTGCCCCACCATGTGTCCGTGCATCTGCATTTACCATGACTGGACTCCATCAGATGCCAGACTAGAGAATGCTCAATCTTGTGACTGCAAATGATAATCTGAAATACACCTTTTCTTTCTCAAAGAAGTTCCTCTTGGTTGTTGTAAAGTCACAAACAGTAGACTAATACAAATGCCATCCTGTTTTCCATACTGGTTTTAAACTGCACAATTTTGCATCCTCAGCAACAAGGCACAGGTTTCCAATTTCTCGACAGACTTGCCAACATTTGTTATTGTCTGTTTTTCTTTTTTGAGCTTTGTTTTTTTATAATAGCCATACTACTGACTGTAAAGGAATATCTCGTCATGCTTTTGATTAGTATTTCCCTAGTTATCACTGATGTTCAGTATCATTTTAGATGCTTATTAGTTATATATATATATATATATATATATATATATATATATATATATCCTTGGAGAATATCTATTCAAATTCTTTGGACATTTAAAATTGCATTTGGTTCGTTGTTCCATGGACTTCCCAGATTCATTAGCAAGAAGTTGGATAGAGAGTGGAGCACCTGGGACTCTAACTGGCCCTCTGATGTGGGATACTAATGTCACAAGTAGAAGCTTCAATCCACTATGCCACAACATGGATGAACAAAAGACTTACATTTTAATTAATGCTGATTAATAAGGGAGAGAAATAAGAGTGATAAACACATGTGGGGTTACTTTAAAAAATTCACAGAATATCAAATTCTTCTCTTTGCCTTTCAAATAAATAATTCTTTAAATTTTGTGCATAATTTTATAATATGTATTTTCCATGAATTACCCTCATGTGTATGTCCCTGTATACACATGTACACACTGTTCTCTTGTTGATTTTCTGTATATTAGTTCCTTATCAAATATTTGATTCACAAGCATTTCCTTGTATTTCGTTGACTGCCTTTTTATTCTATTGATTGATGCATGATTTTCAAGTTTGATCTACTCTAATTTAGTTTTCTTCTGTTACCTGTGCTTTTGGTGTTGCATCCAGGAAATCCTGGGTTATTCTAATGTGGCGAAGATTTTGCCTGTGTTTAATAATATGAGTTTTGTAGTTTTAGGTCATGGCTTTATGTATTCGATCCTTTTTGATCTAATTTTTGTACATGGTGTTCATTGAAGGTGAAAGTTCTTTTTAAAATATCCAATCTTTCCAGCACTATATACTGAAAAAACTGTCATTTTTTTCTGTGAATGCTTGGTATTCTTTCCAGAATTGCTTGACTTTATAGGTGAGGATTTGTTTCTCAGCTCTCTATTCTATTCCAATGTTCTTTGTGGAAGTACTATATTGTTTTAATTATTGTAGCTTTGTAGTAAATTTTTAAGTCAGGAATTACGAGACAATAAATTTTGCACTTATTCCAGATTATTTGTCTATTTTGCCTATCTTTAGATTCCACATAAATATTAGGCCAGCTTTTTGTATTTTTACAAAAAACACTCCTGGGATTTTGAAAGGAATTTGCTTCAGTCTGTGGATCACTTTGGGTAATAGTTACATCTTAATATTTTATGTATAAAAAAAAAAAAAAAAAAAAACCTCTGACTCCCTCTCTCTCTCACTGTCTAACTCTGCCTGTCAAAAAAAAAAAAAAAAAAAAAAAGGAAAAAGGTCGACGCTGCAGCTCACTTGGCTAATCCTCCGCCTGCGGCGCCAGCACCCTGGGTTCTAGTTACGGTTAGAGCACCAGATTTTGTCCTGGTTGCTCCTCTTCCAGTCCAGCTCTCTGCTGTGGCCCGGGAAGGCAGTGGAGGATGGCCCAAGTGCTTGGGCCCTGCACCCACATGGGAGACCAGGAGGAAGCACCTGGCTTCTGGCTTCGGATCGGCGCAGCACACCGGCAGTAGCAGCCATTTGGGGGGTGAACCAATGGAAGGAAGACCTTTCTGTCTGTCTCTCTCTGTCCAACTCTGCCTGTCAAAAAAAAAAAAGAATTTTAAGTATCCCAATTAGTGTATGTAGGGTGTTTTCATTTATTTATCTCCTTAACCTTTTTCTCAGCACATATTAGACTTCCTTGGTTTACTCCTAAGTACTTTACTCTTTTTGATTCAACATAAATGGAATTGTTTTCCTAATTTTAGATCTCTCATTCTGTCTAGAAAAGCAATGGAATTTTGCTTCTGTCTTGAAAATGCTGAGTTTGTGTCTTCTAATTATTTGTTCATGGAATCTTTAGAATTAAATACATAAAAAATTGTGTCTTCTGCAAACAGAATTAATTTTACTTCTTCCTTTCCAATTAGGATGCTCTTTTTTCTTTGTATTTCCTAATTTCTTTGGCTAGGACTTCTAGTACTATCTTGAACAGAATTGATGGAAATTGGAACATTTGTCTTATTCTTGATCTTACAGAAAAACTCTTATTTTAATCATTAAATATGATGTCAGCTGTGGGCCTGACATCCACATCATTTCTTATTTAGAGGCAATTTCCTTCTATTCCTGAGTTGCTGAAGGTTCTTCATCCCAAAATGGTGAAGTTTGCCAATTTTTTTCTTATCCATAATTTGAGGTGATGACTTTTCCCTCATTCTATTCATTGGTTTTCATCTGTAGAATCAGCCTGCATCCCAGGAATAAGTCCCACTTGGTCATGGTGTGTAATGCTTTATCTTAGACTATTTTCTGTTGCTAATAACACAGTACCATAGACTGGGTGAGTTGTAAAGGAAAGAAGTTTACTTGGGTTCTCATTTCTGTCCAGAATTGAGAGGCCACATTTGACAATGGCTTTCTGCCTGGTAGAATCTGGCAAGAAAGGTTATCACTTGGCAAGAGAGAGAGAGCATCCAAGAGACTTGTTTGAACTGACTTTTACAGCAGATACTCCCCAGATAATTCATTGATCCATTAACTACATAAATAGATCATTCCATGCAAGAAGGATGATCCCTAATCACTTCTTAAAGCTCTACTTGGTTCCACCTCTTAATTTTCAATTTGCTGGTAGAGCTTAAGGAATATTTGTATTAATTTTTCACCAAATGATCTATAGAATTCACTAGTGAAGTCTTATGACCCTGGACTTTGCTGAAAAACTTGATAACTGATTTAATTTACTTACTAGTTATAGGTATATTCAGATTTTTTTTTATTATTTACTGTTAGGTTTTATGGTTTTGAGAATGTAGACATTTTTATCTAGGTTATCCAATTTGTCATCATACCATTGTTCATAGCACTTATAATCTTTTATATTTGTATAGAATTGATAGGAATATTGCCTCTTATTTATAATTTTCATTATTTGAGTCATCTCTAGTTTTTTAGTCAATCTAAATAAAGGTTTGAAATATTTTGAATATTTTTGAAGGACCAAGTCTTTTTTTTTTTTTTAGATTTATTTTATTTATTTGAAAACATCACAGAGAGAGGTAGAGACACAGAGAGAAGTCTTCCATCTGCTGGTTCACTCCCCAGATGGCCGCAATGGCCAGAGCTGTGCCGATCTGAAGCCAGGAACCAGGAGTTTCTTCTATATCTCCCATGTGGGTACAGGGGCCCAAGGACTTGGGCCATCTTCTACTGCTTTCCCAGGCCATAGCAGAGAGCTGGATTGGAAGAGGAGCAGCCGGGACTAGAACTGGCACCCATATGAGATGCCAGTACTTCAGGCCAGGGCTTTAACCCGCTGCACTACAGTGCCAGCCCCAGGACAAAGTCTTAATTTTGTTGATTCTCACCATCATTTCTCTATTCTGCATATGTCTGATCTAACCTATATTGTTTCTGTCTGTTTAGCTACGGCTCTCCATAAGAAAAATAAACATGGGGATAAGTGCAGATGGGAGGGAGGGAGATAGATGAGAACAGATACACATCACTATGTAGGCTAAACCACATGGCCTGCCACCTGCAAATTGGATCAGGACAGCTAGTGGATAATTCAAGCACAAGTCCAAAGTTGAAGGCAGAGGTAAATTGGGTAAATTCCAGTTTACATCTGAAGGCCACAGTGCAAGGACCACTGATGTCCAAGGGCAGAAAAGGTGACTCTCTAAGCTCAATAGAGAGTAAATACACTCTTCTTTCATTGTTCTGTTCTATTTGGACTCCCAATAGATTATATGATACTCATCCACATTAATGAGGATGATTTTTCTTTACTCAATTTAGACACTACCAATCCAAATGCTATCCCTTCTGGAAACACCCTTACAGATACACCCAGAAATAATGTTTTACCAGCTGTCTAGCCATCTCTTAGCCCATTCAAGTTAACATATGAAAATAACAATTACATTGGCACTCTTTTTTCAGCTTTGGGTTTAGTATCTTACTATTTGGCTATCACTTCAAGGTGTGAATTTTGGCTATTGATTTGAGGCCTCATTTCTTAATGTACATATTTACAGCTATCGATTTCCCTTTTAGTACTATTTTCTGTATTCCATGAGTTTTGGTATGATTTACTTTTGTTCATCTCAAGATGTTTTATAATTTCTTAGTGACTTTTTTCCTTGACCCATGGTTTATGAGTTTATTAACTTCCATTTATTCATGTATTCTCCGGTGTTCACTTTGTTATTACTTTCGAATTTCATTCTACTGGGACCAGAAGAGATATTTTGTGTATTTGCAACATATTAAAATTTGCTAAGGTTTATTTTGTAACCTGACATATGATCTAACCTTGAGGATATTCAGTGTACACTTAGTAAAAATATATATTCTGCTGTTCAAGGGTAGATTTTTCTGTGTACGTCTACCAGGTCATATTAGCCTATAGTGTTCAGTTCAAATCTCTACTTCAATATTGGTCTTTGATCTGGTTATTGAATGTATAGTTAGAAAGTCTCCAATTATTATTTTGGAACTATTCATTTCTCCCTTTAATGCTGACATTTGTATCTTGTAATTTGAAGCTCAAGTTTGGTGCCTGTGTGTTTGTAAATCATCGTATCTTGTTGGTGCATTGACTCTTAGCATTATGATGTCCTTGTTTTTTGTAACCGTATTGACGTGAAGTTTTTTTTTTTTTTTCTGATATTACTATAGTCATCTCTAATCTCTTTGGGTTACTATATTCGGTGCATATTTTTACTATCTTTTCACTTTCAATGTAGTGTGCCTTGATGGATCTAAACATACTCTTTTATAGACAGCATGTACTCAACCATCTGAAAAAAAAAATCCTTTCCACCACCTTTGCAGCCTGGCTCATGCAAGGAGAGACTTTTGCTAATCATCCTGGTGTGAAGACTGATAGTCTTTCCTAGGCCATTTCTAAGCATCTGTGTTCCCTGTGTGCTGTGTATTATTTTCCTCCAAGTCCCTTGTATACATGGATACTTTTATTTTTTTAAGATTTATTTGTTTGAGAACCAATATTGTGGCATATCACGTAAAGCCACCACCTTTGACACTGGCACCCTATATGGGTGCTGGTCTCTATCCCTGCTGCTCCACTTCCAATCCAGTTCCCTGCTAATGGCTTGGGAAAAGCAGAAGATGGCCCAATCATTTGGGCCTCTGCCACATATGTGGGAAACCCAGATGAAGCTCCTGGCTTCTGGCTTTGGTCTGGCTTAGCCCTGGTCATTGCAGCCTCTGGGGACTGAACCAGAAGATGGAAGATCTCTCTGTGTCTCTTCCTCTATTTATTTAACTCTTTCAAAGTAAATAAACATAAAATTCTTGCTTATTTGAAAGGCAGAATTAGAGGGGGGGGGGAGGGAGAGAGCTTGCATTCACTGATTCATTCCTCAAGTGGCCACACGGCTGGGGCTGGGCCTGGGCCAGGTCAAAGCTGGATGCCAGTAACTCCATCAGGGTCACCCATGTGGGAGGCAGGGGCCCAGCAACATGGGCTATCTGCTGCTGCTTTACAAGGTACACTAGCAGGCAGCTGAATCAGAAGTGGAGCAGTCAAGACTTAAACTGTCACTCATATGGTATGTTGGCATTGCATGCAGTGGCTTAACTCACTGTGCCACATCACCAACTCCACTTTTATTTTTAAAAAATATTTATTTATGTATTTGAAAGGCAGAGATGGGGTCAGAGAAAAAAAAAAAACAGAGGGAGGGAGAAAGGGAAAAGGAGAGAGATCTTCCATCCACTGGTTCTCTTCTCAAAGGGCTACAATAGCCAGGGCTGGGCCAGACCAAAGCCAGGAGCTTTTGCTGGGTCTCCTACATGGGTGTGGGGTCCCAAGTACTCGGGCCATCTTCTGTTGCTTTCCCAGGCCATTAGCAGAGAGCTGGATCAGAAGTGGAGTAGCCAGGACAGGAAGCAGCACTTAAATTGAATGCCAGCTCTGTGAGTGGAGGCATAACCTTCTACGCCACAGTGCCGGCCCTCCACAAATACTTTTAAATGTCATGTTTTCTTCCTGCATTTCATCCCTGCTTCTTCTCAGAGCCTTTGCTGTTCTATGTCCCCTGCCCATGATCTCTTGCCTCTGGGAGCTGAGAAGTCGAGGCTTTTACATGCTGTTGTGCTCCAGCCTGATACACTATACCAATATTCCATCACCAATTAGGGAAGCAGAAACTCTTCCCCTAAGAAGTAACTAGATCAGGCACGACATTACAAACAAGTGGTACTCTTGCTTCCCTTATTAGGGGCAACCCAGAAATTGAGTGGCTCCCTAACCCCAACACGCTATCCAAAGGAAGGTGAGCAAAAATGCTGGGAAATTTCTACCCTGTTGAGTGTGGTTTCTACCAATTGGGCATTCTTTTGGTTGAAGAAAATGATTACCAATGTTTTAGACATCCTCATGAAGCTAACAGATTATTTACTTTGCTTCCATGGATGAATGAGGACCTGGCACTTTTTGTGCCTTTATCCCACTTAAAATTTCTGCATGACCACCTGGATAATGATCCTTCATGACCTCCCTATTTAGTCTCATACCACAGTTCCACAAGTATTTGCCACCAGTTTTATCCATGAGTTCCATGTTCCCTGTGATTGCAATTATTAATCCTTACAGCACAGTGTCCTTTTTGTTGAATGCCCACCCATCATAGCTCTTAACAAATTTATCATTTGTGCAATTCATTGATTCAGAATAGATTATTCTGCTCATTCGCAGATCCTACTGCTACCACTAATCTTTAACAAATACTTTATTTCCCGATGAGTACTGACCTCGCTAGTCCCCCTCAGCATGCATTTCTCTGCCTTATTCACTTGGCACTTTGAGCAGACTTTCCTGCCCCATGTACTGAGTATTCTATGTCATGTGCTCCCTATGGGCCCTGTATTTCTCGAGACCAGAAACCTCACCATTTTTTAAAATACTGTAGTGTTCTCAGCAAAGTATATATTGCTTTACTTTCTGCATAGCTATTGTTCTTGGTCATAGGAACAGTGATGTAAAGGATCGTGATGATGCTTGCCCAGTAAGCACTGAAATCAAGGACTGATTTATTAACAAACATTGTTAATAAACATGTATTAAAAACATTTTACAACAATTTTATGTCAAAGTCAAGGGCATTCTCTACATGCCTCTGTGATGCCTGCTGGCTA
Organism: Lepus europaeus; assembly: GCF_033115175.1. NCBI lineage: Eukaryota > Metazoa > Chordata > Mammalia > Lagomorpha > Leporidae > Lepus > Lepus europaeus. The sequence goes on along the minus strand of NC_084839.1, from coordinate 76,180,062 downwards.
TTTTTCAGGATTTGCCAAGAAGCTTTTGAATTCCAGAAGTGACTTGGCTGGTTTGAAGAATATGTACTTCCTTCCTTTGAGTCATCAAATAGCAGAATAATGTATGAACCCAGAGAGTTAATTGTACTAATTGTTTCCTTTGGGGACTTCAGAATACACTGTGTTCATTCTTTCTACAGGATCATCATCAGGTTGATGGTACTTTGCTTTCCTGCTTTAATGCCTTACTATCTTTGCTTCCTTAGATCCTGTGGACAAGAGGAGGTGAAGAGATCTCCCAAGTTTCTAATGAGATGATCAGGGAGGGAAAAATGCAATGAGTGGGTCTTTTGGAGAAAATTTTCTCTAAAGGTTGCTCTTACACTGGTGGGGAGAGAAACATTTCTCAGAACTGAGAGTATGCTGTTGAGAATACAGTATCTGTTCTCCAGGTTAGCAGGCAACAGTGGTGTTGCTAGAATGCTGTACTCATGTGCCGATGGGGAAAGCTGCCCATAAATCAACTGAGTGGTATGCTCAGCCTAGGACTTACCTTAAAAGAAAGCATTCCTTAAATATTTGTAAATGAATGAAGGTCTCTGGTGCCTCTCTGAATGTTTATGAACATTGAGGAGCAGGCTAGTTATCCATGATCTTCTGAGTTGTGTTGAAAACCAGTCCACAGCCTGTATTGCGACTCCCTCATGAACAGACATTCTCAGTCTTAGCGGCATTTTCAGTAGTATGAGAAGAACCATTTCTAAATAAGATTTGGGACTAAGTTTTCTCTCCTTCACGTCTGTCCTCTGCTTTCTTTTTTAAAAAATTGCTCATTTTTATTTATTGGAAAGGCACAAAGACAGACTCACTCCTCAAATGCTCATAACAGCTGTAGCTGGGCCAGGCCAAAGCCAGAAAATGGGAATGAAATCCAGGTCTTCCAAGTGGACAATAGGGACGCAAGTACTTGAGCTTGCTGATTCCCAGGGTACACATTAGCAGGGAGCTAGAACCAAAAGTGGAGTCAGGCCTCGAACTCAGGCATTCTGATACGCTTAAGCTGGCATAAGCTTAGTTGCTCATGACTGGTAGTATGTTGTCACATTGCTAAGAAATATGTGCATATTTTATTAGAAGTCATCTACAGACATAAAGTAATGTGATTGTCTGAAGTTATGACTCTAGTGGGAAGAGTTTGCAGCATTCAGGTGAATATTGTTTTGATTATAATTTCAGACTCTTTAGTCCACAGGTGGAAGATTATAGTCACCCTTCCATAGTTATGGGACAGAGGCCCTGTTTTTTTTTTTTCTAATTTAGGGAAAAATTAAAATGTATTAAATACTTTGAAATTAATGTGCTTCTCTACAATTTTTTTTTTCAGTTTATGTTTCTGGGAACACATTAAGTTTAGCCCCAGGCTGCACATGGCCCAGAAAACTCTAATAAAAGAATTTCTCATTTTAGATTCAGTCAGAAAGTAAATGAAAACAAATGAAAAAAAAAAACAATTTTTGTTTTCTGAAGATGACTGAGAGAATTTGGAAATCACAGGTTTTGTCTGTGATTTCCAAAACACACCCAAACAAAACGCATTTGAATCAATTTTTAAGAAGATGCTCCAATTTATTAAGTAGGCATTTAAAGAATGAAAACATTTTTCAGATGTCAAGATTAAATGTGTTTATTTTGAGTTAGTGGATACAACGGTATGTTAGATACCAGCACTCCAAGCTACACCTATGTATTTGCCTCTAAACCTTCAAACATGGTCAGTTTCCATTCTGCTAACACTCCACCATTGGGCTTTCTATTTCTAGCAAAATCATAGTTTAAATTAAAAAAAAAAAGAAAAACACAAGATTGATCACCATGTTGTGCTTCCAGTGCCCCCAGAATGATTTTAATTATCTCAAACAAATGTTTATTGTTTTCAGTAAAGGGGAAAAATTATAACAGCACTAGTAATGGCACTACTGGAAAAGAACAGAATGCAGATTAAAAGAAGCATTTTATTCTGGACTAGTTAGTTTCCTCTCCAATAAAAATCCACTTAATATCATGGATATGACTTCAAGGATAAATTGTTCAATTTGTGGGCCACACATTTAAGCGTATTGGCTAGTACATTTTTGCACTGAAACAGAAGCAATACAAGTTTTATGTTCTACCATTACACTTCCAGATTTTTCACTTATGAATATACCTGCCAACCTAATGATTCTTGCATGCATTAGAGTTTGCTCTTTAAGTTTATTTTCCCCCTCCCTCCCACTCCCATGAACACTGTGATGGGAACTCTTTGCCCAGCTTTATGAGAATGTTGCAAAGGACAGCTCTGTGCTACCTTGGGACAGGAATCCCCTGTCCCCTCCCAGGGCTATACAGATGGATCAGCAGTATTGATCCCATCTCATCTTACATGCAAACAGATACTGCTCCCTTAATTACCCCATGCCAGAGGCATATGAGTCGGCAGGTATGCATACAAAAATGGAATTCAAAAGAAAAGAAGAAAAGAAAAGAAGAAAAAGCTCTCTTGCGAAACCCTATCGTCCTAGAAGGAATCCATTGCTTTGAATTCACTTAAAGCCTGTACAGGCGAAATGTGTTTCTTCTGAGAACCTCTTCTAACTCGCGTCTGGAATTCTTCAGGCTTTTCTCTCTTGACAAGTGGCTTCTTCTCTGGAGCCTTCATCTTCCAAGACACAACAGGTGAGTTGACAGCAGCTGTCCCATAGACCTTCTGGTATTTGGTTGAGGCCACATAGGATGCTTTCACCGTGAGGACAACAGCATTCATCAGGTTTTTAGCTGCCTGGATAAGTGATGTAGCACTGTCCAGCTAGAGTGGGAGAAGAATAAAATACACCTGGGTTAACTGAGTCCCCAAATGCACAAGATGTTGGTACAATTTCACAAGTCAAACACTGTTTTGCTTGGACAAGTATTCAGTATTACCAAAAAGGAGTGAGTTAGCACAAGATACATAGGCTACACATCAGTCACATGTCCTCTCCTATGTTTAATCCCAAAGAAAAAAGGAAAAAAAAAAAAAGATTGGTCTATGATTCATAGCTTTCTAAAATCTCAATACCACTAAACCCTTTTTAACATGTGTGATTCCTAGACAATAAAAATTTGCTAAAGTGAAATATCTCAATATTATTATATTAGCCTAATTAGCAAAAACGTTTGAAAAGCCTTTGGCAGGTACTGAAGAATCAAATGCTATAAAGAGTTATATTTGGACTTCTCTGGCTCTGACGGTGAACATACCTTTCTATCTTAGACTATTTCCTATCCTAAACACAGAATTAGTGAAGATACAAGCAGTTAAGCATAGATATGACCCATGGGTATTCTGTTTCTTACTTATGTTACTGAGCTCTGAGTATCCATTTAATTATTTCCACATAATGAATATAATTCTTATATAAATACCAATAATTGTGTCAGGGTCTTATAAATTGGGGAACATTCAGTGATGTCTCCATATCCAAGATTTAATGAAATGTTAAGTTCTTTCTATGTGGCAAGTACTATGCTAAGAACTCTGAAGTATTTTCCCATTTAATTCTTATATCTCAAAGCATTAGGCATATTGTCATTGTCATTTTACCATGAGAAAGCTGATGTATGCAAAGCTCATGTATGCAGAAGCCCAGAAATTTAAACAGGTTAAACTTGAAGACTTATCATGGGTCTGCACTGCCCTGTGGAGTTAGGATTGCATTTAAAAATGCCATGATAAGTCACAACTTGAGAATAGGTTTAGAGGCCTATCATAAGACTCTAATATCAGCGACTTGTTAGGGTTGTTTTTGTTTTGTTTTGTTTTGTTTTTGCTTTTAACCACTCAGATGCTATGGTGTTCTTTACAATATCCTAGAACATTCAGCTATTTGTTTTCACCTTCTTCTTACTTCACTGTCTGCACTATAGACCCTGGAAAATCTCAGAACTACATTTTCCAAACTATCTTTCAGCCAGGACGCTACATGACATAGTGAAAGGAAAGAATTAACCATTGGCCTACAAGTAGTATCAAACCTTAGGGACATTTGAACATAGGTTAATTTTTCCATTAATTTCTTATAATATCAACTAAGAAAAGCTACCCATTGCAGTTAAATAAAGCAACTAAGGATGTGCCTAAATATGGCATCCCTGGTTGTTAAACAACCTGTCAGTCATAGGCAGTACCTGAATTAAAGAAAATTATAACGAGGTTCTCAGTGTTCTGAGGGCTGGATGATTAGCAAGGCATTTAAGCCAGGAAACACTAAACCCTGTGGTTTCCCTATGTGGTATGACTGGCATTACTCCAGCTTCATGCCTTTTCACGATGAACATGTGTCCCGCATAGTAATTGCAGTCATCAGAAGATGCATCTAATGCCTTTGTGATGCACTTGATCTAGTTAAGCTTCATTCTGGGTTAAAAAACTGACAATCAAATGGGCTGAATTATTTGTTCACCAAGGAAGCTTGTAGCGTGTGTCCAATGAGGGAAACAAAGGAATATGCTTTGTAGGCATGAATCCTTTGCAATATTATGATATCATAGAGTTAAGGCTTTACCACTAAAAAAAAAAATCCTATAATACAGAAAATCAAAGATACTTATGGATTAGAGCCATGATTCAGTGGACATATAACTGACTGCTTTGTGAATTAGCCAAATATATAGAGTAACTCACTTCACTTGACCATTCCTATTCCTATCATACAAGATACACATACAAAAATAACTGCTTAACCCATAAAATTTATATACCCTAAGTTTCTAAATCTAGTTAAAGTAAAAGCAAATTCTAGATTATTCTTGTTAACAGGAGAAGCTAAGTAAGGATTAGTACAGTGGTTCTCAAGCAGAGCATCTGAAGTAGTAGCATTATCATCACCTAGGAACTGTTGGAAATGCAATTTCTCAGGCCCAGTTTAAAATGTACTGAAGCAAAAAAAAAAAAAAAAAAACTTGCAGTCCTTATTTTAACTAATACTCCAGAAGATTCTAATACATGTCAAAGTTTGAGAACCAGGGGAATTCATGAGACCCAACAACTATCTAAGGCCTTACTTCATCCAAAGATTTCAAGACTCCCACTGTACTATACAATTTTAGCAACCTCATAGCTAGTCATTTGACTAGATTTCACTTCTTTTTTCCATCATACTCTAACCCTTCCCCCCAGGTAGAAGTGTCAGTGATGAAATACAGAGATGGAGACAGCAAAATTTTGGCATAATTAGGAGTAAATCAGGGTTCCTGCAGAAGCTGCACACGCCACCCCCTTGGCCCACTGATAGTTCCCTGTATATCTGCCAGGTTTCAAAAATAAGTAATATTCTGATTGGTTAATTCTATTATTTACTATGGTTAAAGAGATGGTGAAATAATACATCAGAGAGTTCTGTTGATTTTCTTTGGGACATCAGAATTAGTAGAACTAGAATAAGCTATATCTATTATAATTAAATTGTTCCAAAAGAATGAGTCTTGGAAGAACTGAGTTGGTTGGTCTGAAGAGGATTACAAGGAAGCCAGAGATTTCTACCACAGATTCCATTTTCATATAGATGGTGTCTAATTCTACAGCAAATGTATGCGAGCTTCCCTCTTCTTCCAAACCCCTTTGCGCTCCCAGCCTCAAGCAGGAACCCTGTGAATAAACCTAATACATTGTTTGAGAGTGAATCAGCTCTGAAATACAAAGCCAGTGATTGTATTCAAGCTTCCTTCTAAGGCTGATCTTGAATTTATGGCAAGATCAAGCGAGGAGATGAGGGGCCCAGACAATTAACCTTGAATGAATTATATGCACAGACAATAAGCCCAGCCTTAAAGTGTTAGTACAAAATTTGACTTCAATTTTGCTCTTCGTCCTAGACCTACTTTCCTGATAGAGACCATTACTAGCACCATCAGAATTCTTATTATTTTAAAGTGGATTCTGTTTGTCCAAAAGGTACCCAGAACTGATTTCTAACTGAATCCTTTTTTTTTTTTTTTTTGCTAAAAATGCACTAGAAAGTGGTTACATTGCAAAATATTTTTAGCCAAGTTTTAAGACATGACACATGGGGCCGGTGTTGTGGCATAGTGCGTAAAGCCTCCACCTGCAATGCCGGCATCCCGTATGGGGGCTGGTTCACGTACTAGTTGCTCCACTTCTAAGTCAGCTCCCTGCTAATGGCCTGGGAGAAGCAGTGGAAGATGGCCCATGTGCTAGGGTGCCTGTCACCCACATGGGAGACCGGGAAGCAGTTCCTGGCTTCAGCCTGGCCCAGCCCTGCCCATTGGAGCCATATGGGGCATGAAAGAACAGATGGGAGGTCTCTCTCTCTGTATCTCCCTCTCGATTTTCAAATAAACAAATCCTTTTAAGGAAAGGACACTTAGCATAATTACACTCTATTTTGTGATTTATACTATAACTATGGCATTTTCAAATAAGATATGAAAACAAGTATGTGTAAAGGAAGTTCTAATAATAACCAACATTAATCAAACACTCACTAGATACCTGGCACTGCCTGAGTGCTTTTAATTATTTCAAAAACTTCTGGAAATAGGAATTACGAGTCTTACCCTAACTTAACAGATGAGGGAAGTAGAGCTTGGAGAGCAATGTAAGTCGCCCCTGTGGTATTTGACAAAGTAGGGGTTAAAACTAGCACCATTTCTCTCCAAAGCCAGCATCTGAATTCTTACACAGTATTGCTCATGAGAGTATAATTCATTCTCTGAGGTCTTTTCACTTAGTACCTAGCATTCCTAAAGAGCCCATTTCTATTCATCCTGTCAGGCTGAACATTTGTGCTCCAAACCTGGAAACATCCTGGTAACATCCTCATTAGGTCTAATCGGCACCTCTGTTTCTCTGTCATTTTTAGTGTCTGTGTTTGAACTCTCCCTCCCTGGAACTTCTGGCCTCAGGTGTGTTCCTGCTCAGTGGTCACGCATCCATAGAATCTCTGGCCTTTGGTTTGTTTTCTTCATGCGATTCATCATCGAAGCAGCAGTGCCTGGAATCTGACTGCAGCTAATTTCTCTTTCTCTTGTCAGGTTTTGTTTTTTTTTGTTTTTATTTTTTTAAGCACATGTATTATACAGCCATGGCTGGTTGTTTCTTAGGTGGAGCTAGGCTACTTTTTTTTTTTAATTTTATTTTATTGAAGGAATACAAACATTGTGTGTTTCAAGCCTTTACCTGGGATAGTCTTGTTAGCTTTCAAATGGCCACAAAAGTCAATCACATCTCAACCACTCCTCATGCCAGCCTGCGTTACATTGCTTGGCCTTCATGGTAGAAAAAGATCACCTTTTCCTGTTTAAGGTCCTTTCTGTTCCTATTGGACATCCCATTAAGTTCTTGTATCTACTGTAAGAAACACTGCTCATTTTCAGTTCATTTAAAAAATAACATCCTGCATTTAGCAAATAAGACCATGTTCCAGTCTCTGTATTAGCTCCCTGTATTAGATTTAATTTCTATACAGGTGTCTGTATTAGGTTTAATTTCTATCATTCAATCTAATAACCGTTTCTGAGATGGTAACAGTCGTATGCCCATATGGAACTCAGAGGACCCACATGGGTTTCCCAATAACACACTGCAAGTAAGTGATGGAGCCAAGACTTAAACTTAGGCAATAGAAGTCCAGAGCCTATGCTTTAACCATTGTTCCCTACTGCCTCCCAGAGCCATGCATGAAACACGAATCCTCTATCTAAAAATCGATCAAATTGTGCTCGATGAATTCTCCCTGTTCTATCCCTTAGGTGTCTGCTGTCCCCAACCATAGAAATTAGACTTCTCCTAAATCTGTCACTATTCTTTTAAAATACCAAAGTACTATTTTAAAAAGGCAACAGATGTTTCCTCACATCTTGTTCTATTACAGTCCATGAACAGCAAATAAGGGCGGCAGAGCTATTTTACAGCCATTTTTATAGGGCACGTTTGGGCTTTTTTCCTTTACCTCTGTTACCACTGCTTTCTCCTTAATCCTACTGAATTTCTAATAGACAGTCAATTTTCTCTTTCCCTATATCATCCTCATGTCGTGTTTTGAGTGGAGGAAAAGACTAGGGGGGAAGACTTTCTTGAATTGTGTTTGTCCCATTCATCAATATTTGTGCTGCCTAATGTCTTACAATATCCAAGCTGAACAGTGCCATGACAAGCACTTGTAAAGACTTTGTTACAATTACATAATCCTCAGTTTGTTTCCAGGACCCATGTCACTAGTCAGATACCACCAGTGCTGGACAAGTGTTCTTATATAGGAAGCAAATGCACTCCTTTGAATAAAAGCACAACATATACCTTGAAATACTGAATTCTCATTTACTCTTAAACTTAGAGTCTGCCCTTACATCTTTCCACCTTTATACTTATCCATTCAAGCATTTCTTCAGATACCTATTAAATATGTACTTTGTACCAACCAATACACCTGTCAGGTATACAATGCAAACCTAAGTAAACAGATACTGAACTCCAAGAGCTCACAGTATAATAAGCAAAATGACACAAAATAACATGATAACATGATTAAAGTTTTATTAGGATGTAAGATGCTAAAGGAACAAAATGAATAGGGGATCTACCTTGAGTCAGTCAGGAGTAAGGCAGAAGAAAAATGACTCAGAGTGGCATGATATCTAAATTCCCTTCAAATGATAAAATAGGAGGGCAATCCTCAAATTCCTAGCTATAATAATCTTGGCACTCTTAACCCATTGTTAGAAATAAGAAGGAAGCTGAAGTGCTATAATACTTTGGACATTAGCTTTGGACATGCTGGGTTTAAGGTATCTGTGTTCTATATAGAACTACTTGGAGTCAGGGAAGACAAAATGATAATTATGGGTGTTAATCTTAGAGAGGTAGAGAAAAGAAATCAAATGCTTTGCTAATAGTGATTTTCCCAGTTGTTTCATAAATAGTATTCTACATACTGTAGTTACATGATATATGTCCATTTGTCTGAATTTTTTCCTTTATAGTCCTTATGTAGTATTTTTATAAAGAGAGAAAATGGAACACTGAAATACGAAAACCATATTCTCTCCCTAAGTCCAATAAATTTACTAGAAATTTTCTCAGTAGAAGACTTTCAAGATCAAACTCGGTAACCTTTTAATAATTTTAGACATTACATCATCAAATAATATCTTACTTGGAAAGAAAATAGCCATGGCTGTCTACGGAATAGTTAATTGGCAATCTTTCCCAATACTAGTGAACTTCCTGAGACAAACCAGCAGTAAAATAAATACTACTTAGATTTAATGGTTTGCTTTAAAAAACAGAAAGACAACATTTTCAAAAGTGCAAATAATGTGAAGGGGTGAAAAATATTGGGTTAACTATATATGACATAGTATCTTAGGATGTCAACTTGTAAAGAAGAGCAGTTAATTACATTAATTTGCAGGTTGTATGTCTGTTTTCTTTTTTTTTTTTCCTTTTTGACAGGCAGAGTGGATAGTGAGAGAGAGAGACAGAGAGAAAGGTCTTCCTTTTTGCTGTTGGTTCACCCTCCAATGGCTGCTGCGGCCGGCGCATCGTGCTGATCCGAAGCCAGGAGCCAGGTGCTTCTCCTGGTCTCCCATGCTGGTGCAGGGCCCAAGGACTTGGGCCATCCTCCACTGCCTTCCCGGGCCATAGCAGAGAGCTGGCCTGGAAGAGGGGCAACTGGGATAGAATCCTGCGCCCCAACCGGGACTAGAACCCGGTGTGCCGGTGCCACAAGGCGGAGGATTAGCCTGTTAAACCACGGCGCCAATCTGTTTTCAAAAAAGATGATGATCCACTATTCAAAATTTATGTAGCAAATGGACGTTCATGGAAATCCAAGCAACAAATCAATCTTTCATTGAATTTAAAGTAATACAAATGCCAAGGAACTTCTGGATAAACTAAACAGAATAAAATAAACCAAGTCCACTTGAAAGGTGATTTTGAAATATGAAAGCTAAGGATGCCTGGATTATTTCAAAAGGCTTAGAAATACCTGGAAGAAGAAACCCAGTCCTATTTGGACCACGGTTGCTTCCATTACATCATCAGAGCTAAAATCAGTAATGATTTAGAGAATGCTAAAGCGGTTCCCTGGTATGGTCAAAGCCCATATTAGCCACCTGCAAGGTCTTCAAATGGCAATAATGTAGTTTTAGCATTCAGGTATTTTTAGAAGTCTCTACTAAGTTAGGCCTGGGTTAGGTTTTCCAGGTGGAAGTTGTGATGAAAAAATTGGCAGTATTTCAAAGCAAACATATTGGGAAAACTAAAATCTTTCCACTGGAGCTGGTCATTTACTTATAGTTAAGCTATTATCTCACCACAAGAAGACACAACTAGCTTGCAGGGAAGAAAAAAAAAAAAAAAAGATTGAGCTACAAGTCAGCTTTGCTGTTAATGAATGAGAGGTTAGAAACCCAGAACATTGGAGCCTATTATCCGCCAAGAAGAATATTTTATGTTTAAAAAAATCCATGAGGCTTTTAAGAAATATTTGATCTCCTTAGAAACTGTGGTACAATTGAAATATCTTGAAATATCTGCCTACATTTTTCAGAGTCTGTATCAATAACACTTTTTTAAAAAAGTATCAAGTCCAGGGTGATAAATAAGCAAAGACATGGTGAAAAGCTTCCGCCTAATCACGTCTTTCACCCTTAGTCCTCTCAGGATTTTTATATGCTTGCAAAAAAGACATTGCCTGTATGGCAAGCCCTGGTCCACTTACTCTTCCTCCTCAAACACCAACAATGAAGCAAGCTGGCAAAGCAGGATTCTTCGCTCTGAAGAGAATGACAGTAGTGAGCACAGGGCAGCAAGTTGCCACTCACCTCAAGAGAATCCATGGCAGGCATTATTAATCAATCTTGGCATTTTGTTCCCTCAGAATCTGCTAAGTGGCATGGGTAAGGAAACATATTTACCGCCTTCCTCCAAGAGGTCACATTGTGACAGAATTGTCAAAAAGCAACTTGATGCCAATTACAGCATAGATAGATCATCCACTGTACCTCTAACTATGTCTTCATATTAATATTGTTTTCCTTGATACCTGTTTTTATCTAAGTGATACTGCATTCACTCTTTTTCTCTCTCAGCCAATTTCTGGGGAGCAATTGTATACTTTTTGATAATGACATCATATTATGTGTTGCTAGTTAAGGAGATTGGTAAAGAGAGGACATAAGTATTAGCAGAAGTGCAAATCTTTTGGGGGCTAACTTTAAGCCAGATGATAAATCTTAGTTGTATGTATCAACAAATATGGTATGTGAGGTGAGAATGACTGTCACATACTCATTCCTTATAACAGATAGCTAAAATAATAGTGGGGTAATTCCTGGAGTGTTGATTAAGCCCAGGAGTGTTCCTACTTGATATAGGATCTTGAAAAGCACCTATTTTACAGCTTTAAGCAGTGGATCAACCAACACAGAAAGGGGGAAAGGAGATCTGTTATGTTTCTGCAGGGCTTCCTTGAGGGATGCCAGAGAGGCAGCTGGTATTCTACCAGTGCTGAAGGCCAGTTGTTCGGAAACCCGAATGTGACGGTGCAAGATGAATCTGGCAAAGACCTTAGCAGAAAGGCACTGCAATTACAGTCAGGCTAAGAAAAAAGTCTCCACAGCCTTGCTGAAAATGTTACCAGTTGGCCCTCCGGTAACTTTCTCAACTGGACATATTTGCATCTTCTTTTTTAATTCATTTAGGTAGATAGTAGCGCTTCATAGTCAGCCAGTCCACTGATTAACTATCTTCATTTGCATTTTTTCAATTATAGGTAAGTAAACCATGGGGACTCCCATGAAGGTTTAATTACAGTCAACAAATTTTCTAAATATGGCTTTGAGCCATTTTTTTCTCACCATTAAAGAAAGAACAGCTTTTACTCAACCCAAAATAAGGCATTCTTGCTAACCTTGGACTCCCAGAGAAGTCAGAGTATTGAGTTGCACTGGCCTTATAAACTTCATCTAGGCAGTCTCTGTCTCCTTATTGTATATTTCTTCCTCCTCTGCTTCCATTAAGCACCCTTCCTTTTCTCATTCTTGAAATCCACAGAACTTCTCTAAGTCATTTGTTTCAATGTAAAAAAAAAAAAATTGAACAAGGGAAGAAGTGCCCATAGAAATCAGGCATCTGCCATTGATGGAAGATAGCCTTAGGCTGAAAGATGGTCCTTATGTCCCATAAATACCCAATATACTAACTTGATCTTGTCTTTGTTCATATGCTTCAGCATGTCTGTACTATCTAAGGGTTCTATCTTACAACAATTCCCTTTTGCATTCTCTATAGGAGAGCCAGTAGTAGAGTGGACTACCTTTAATCCCTTCATTTCCACCATTTTCCCTCCCATGTAGCATCACAGGCAAGAGATAAAAATACATTGAGCCACTGTCCAAGGATCCAAGAGCAGTAAGCCTTCAAACAATAGATCCAAGAGTTACTAATGGACACGACACACTTGTGATTCTGTATAAACTTGGATACTGCCAATAAGGGTACTAAAGATTTTTTAACAACATACAGAATGGCGCCAAGTCTCCAGCATACAATGTGCATCCGGGTGCTGGTTGGAAGAGGCATGTATGTGGTCACCTCTTCCCCACCCCTTTCTTCAAGCTGTATCTACTCTCCCTTCTGTGGTCATATTATTACATTCCTGCTTTTCCTACTGCCTCCTTGTTTCCCTTCCCTTTTCACCTTTGGAATCCTGATTAAAACCTGGATTCTGAACTTTAACAGTGCCCGAGTTCAAACCCTGCTTGGATTGATCACTGGCTAAGTGATCTTGAACAAGCTACTGAATGTCATTATACCTCATTCTTCATTTTTATAGTAAAAATGAAAATAGCACTTTCTAAGCTCATTAAATGAGATAAAGTGTTTAAACCTCAGTAACTGCAGCATGGTAACCAAATGTTGGGGTTCATTATTTCTGTGATTCACAATGAAAACCCAAAAAGGGTCCTTTAAAATACTTATCTCTTCCTTTCCAGTATTTTTCCTTTCAAAGTTTCCTCAAGCTAGCATTTTGGATTCTCTTTAGCTCTTGTCTTATGGAAGCCACCACCACAATGGTTGCTTCTTAATGCATGAGTATTATACTTTCAGTATATTAGGGAGAAAAGCTTGGAGAACTTCATGATGGAATCAGAAAAATATCGAAACACATATGTGTTTTAGCACTACTAAATCTTTAATTGAGGAATCAAGAACAAGAAAATATGGAGGCTGTATGTAAAAATGTGACACCCAAAGCATCTAAGAACATTTACTACCTAATAAGTTAATAGCAATCAACATGACTCTACTAGGAGATGGAGGAAAGATAATCTAAACTGGTATAGTAATGCTGAAAGATCTAATTTGGGAAGCATTAAAGGAGCTAGTTAATATGAAATATTTTACAAAATCACTTAAGTCCAAAGATTTTAAAAATTCAGTATATTCGTTTGGTTAAGATATTATTTCTAGATACCTCCTACTAAAATATAGATTGTTACCTGGACAATGTTAGTACATTAATTTGTGTAATTCTCAGTCTACACTGTTGTCAGACCCCAGTTAATATCCTTAGATACATTAAAAAAAAATGGAGCCTTTTCTGGTGATACAAGGGTGTCACAGACTAAAGACCAATTTCTCAAGTCTTCTGTTAATCTCTGTCAAGACCCACACACTTGAGTTTCACAGTCTTTCGTCCTAAATCCATAGCTCAATTTTGTTAAAGTAGATTACAAATGCTTACTTTTTTTCATCTTTAGCCCAGTCTTAACCCATTTGATCTAGGATCTGCCATCTCCAGGTAAGACTGGTCTTATCTCCCCATCTTAAATCTACATATGCTTTAGTGGTACTTACAAGTTTTTTCCAACTAGGTAATGCAAACATGTAAGCATACCAATCTCACTGCCTTTTGCTGGCATATTCTAAACACAGACCTTCCAAAGAAAAACTCCAAGATGATTCAAAGTCACAATTCTAAGGATTGAAATTATCTAGGGTAAGGCCTGTAAAAGTTGGGAGACATCAAGAAGTAAGACAGAAGCAAAACAGGAAAAAAAAAAGAAAAAGCAAGAGGGATTCTTACAATACACATTTACTGATCTAAGTCCCTTCTGTAACCAGTAAAGACAGGATTGCTCCTACTTCTTCATTAGCAAACATGCCTCATCAATCACAATCTTCTTTTCTACTAATCCTATACATTGTCTCAGAATTCTCAACATAGAACCTCCTCAAATACTGCAGCTGATGAGAGTCAGCAATCAAGAGGAACCCCAATTACCATACCCACCACACTTTATAGGAGAAAGCTATAACTTGATTCCTGTAAGCTGTGCATGATCATTTTAAAAGTAGTATGAATTTCACTTCTCTCTCCAGTATTGTTATTTTATTAACACAATTCATAAACAATTATCTTTTAAATAAAATGCAGATAACTGAAGGGAAATATTATAAACATGTAGCTATATAAAGTAATATAATACAATAATTTAAAGTTTCAATTCTTTAATTATAGAAATGAGAATTAAGAAGAGATGGTATCATTACTCAAGGGCTCATAAGAGGTCTTCAGTACAATGCAGGGTTTAAAACCCAGTAATTTTAATTAGTTTTATATTTGAGCAGTCGATCCATAGCTTTTTATAATAGAACACATTTTCTGTCTACTTTGAAACAGTATTTAAGTAGACATAGAAAAATGTTCTCCACATCTCTTTCTTTCTGGTCATTACATTCCCAGTGTTAACACACTTTCAAATCATTTTCAAGTAATCAGAGTATACACCCATAGATTCAGGTAAGGGCCTGCTACCTTTAATTCAGAACACAGCTCACTGAGTTGTAACCATTAATTGTTTCAGTCTAGATTCAACTTAAGGTCTTGCAAGAGGTATCTTCACAAAGAATACCTCCGATTTAAGCATCTGTATATCTTGTATTATGGACTTTTCCAAATCTTCCAGAGACTGCAAGAGCCCCGTGAATCACTCTATCTCTTCTGCACTCTTCTCCATCACAGTGGCAACACAACTCTTCCTAATGTTAAGTTCCATACATAGAGTCTTAGGTTACACCTTCTTATCTCCAATCAACAAGCAATCTGCAATCATACTTGACATCATCATCATTAGAAAGTTGCCATTGTTTGATCTCTTCTCTGGCTCCCTATTGTTTACATCTTTTTCTCTATTAAACAGAAGCCACAGTGATCCTGTATAATAGACTCAGATAATGGCATTTCCCTCAAGAACACGCTCCAGCGACTCCTCATCTCAGTTTGACTCAAGTCCAAAGCCATCTAAGTGGTCTTCAAGCTCATATGTTCTGGGTCCCAATACTGCTGATTTTTCCCTTGTTCAAAGAACTAAAACCAGTATACTGGCTTTTGATCAAGCAGACCAGTGACGCTTATAATGCAAAGCCTTTATATTTATTTCTTGTACCTGGAGCACTCTTTCCATGATTGCTGCAAGAATTTGTCCATCATCGCTATCTGATCTTTATTAAAATAGGGACATCTTTGTGAAAGCTATACTTTGCCAATTGCAACTTAACTCCTACTCTCAGTCCTGTTTGCCAACCCTTGAATAATTTTCATGTAGTTATCATCATTCAATATATATTCTTTTGTTAATCATTCCCCACCCTTGTGTATATCCCAAGCACTTAAAACAGAACTTAGCATATGGATCCCTCATAAAGATTTGCTGAGTGTGAGTGTTGATGAATTATTGTGAGTTTATTGGTTGGTGAAATACAGGTAAAGGCTTATCCAAAGAGAAAGCTAGGACACAAATCTCTGGTCCAGTACTCATTCTTTTTAACTGTTTATGCTTCCATGGGAAAGCACCCAAAGGCATGAGATTTTCAAAAATAGTGGAATTTAGAGGCATATTAGAGAATATGCACTGTAGATAAACTGCAACACAAAGCTTATAGATTCTTTTCATTTACTTTTCTCCAAATGGCAGAGTTTGAAGATCAAGTTTTGCTCAGAAAACAGCCTCAACTGAATTCTTTGTGCCTAATTTTTTATTTATTTATTTTTTTAATAAAACATAGGTCTTTGTTTCTAGACCATCTCCCCCGTTAGCAGTACCAGCATGTATGAGGCACTGATCTGGTTTGCCAGGGATAGTACTGAAGCTTTAATACATCATCTCTAATTCTCAAAACATACACAAAGTATACATCACCATCTCTTCCTCACATATGAGGAAACTGAAATAGAGGAAAGTTATTTTTGTGAACTGGAGATCACAAAATCTGTATCTGGTAGAATATCACTTCAGCCTATTGTGACACATAACATGCAATCTTTCTTGACCAGGAAAATCTACTGGAGGCTTTCCCTGCTCTGAACACAGTATTCCAGGCTTGGCACCATTGATCTGGAGGGAGGCATGCCTTAGGATGTGTTTAACAGTTCAAAAGTGAATCATGGGACCAAGCACAATAGGGTGAAGTTTCTTAGGCCACAGAAGAGAAAACTTCTCTCAAGTTTTCATTCTTGCAATCATGATTCACACAGATATATAACCTCTATCCTTGGTGTATTTAACAATATACCACAGCTCTAACTGCTTTGAATAAGATACATAAAGGGTATTTAAGGTGGTTCTCCTTAGAAGCCAGGATAGGTACCTGCCAGGGCTTGGCCTAGTTTGGAACCTTCTAGTCAGTCTCTCCTGGAGTGAATGTACTCCAGGGAAGATACAGCAAAAGCTCCAGCGGACTCCCTTCAATCTAAAACTGGAAATGTTACCTCTTTGGTTCAGCAAAGAACATCTATGGATGGACAGCATATTGTCCGTTCCCTTGCAAAGGAGGCTGAGCTATACAAGAAACTTTCAAAACTCACAGATTAAAGCAAGCAGAATCCTCAAAAGACTGGAAATGCAAACACTAGTGCCAAAAATCATAGAACAAAATATTAATGCTTTCTTTGAAAGAAAGCCTCAAATTTATGAAACTGGAAAACTTCTTTAGGAAAAAAAAAGGAGGTACTACTTTAAATCCAAGAAGATGACAACTTTTAACCAGGGCACAAAGATAAACAGTAAAGAGTTGGAGACAGTATGATACAATAGCCTACCCCTACTAAAACTCATGGTTAATATTAAGATGAAAGTTTCGTCAGGGCACAATCCCTATCTTGGAGTCCCTATGAAGCTAGCCTTTACAAAGTTAAATCCTCTGCATATTACAAGATGTAAAAGCCACCTCATTATTTCTTTACCTGATATGCTAAAACCTTCCAAGGCAAAAGCTCCAAATAGACTCTAAGTACATATTTGAAAGAGTGATCTCTGTTATATCTGGAGTCGCCACCTGTTACAGCTCTCCAACTTTCTCTTTCAAAACCTGAATACTGAGTGGTGAAACACATTCAACTCCTATCACTTACTTGCTAGGTTTCAGGGGTTCACCTGGTGTGAATTTTTGCATTGCAGATACTCATCACAAATATTATTTCAAAAACACCCACTTAAATAATATGAATCTCCAAGAGACCATCAGCCAGATATGTTAATATAATTTTAAAATATTTTTAAGAAACCTTTTATTTAATGAATATAAATTTCATAGGTACAACTTTAGGCATTTTAGCAGTTTTTAGCAGTTTTTCCCTTCGCACCCATCTTCCCACCCCAACTGTTAGGCCACCACAAAACGCCCCAAACACCGGAGTAAGGGAAAGGGTTTATTGGAGGAAACCCAACAGACCTGAGGGAAGGTGCAAAGAAGGAAAAGAGGGAGATGAAGAACATGAGAGAGATCAAAAGAGAGAATGAGAGATAGAAACAGAGGGAAAGAGATCAGGAGATGGAGAGAAAGAGCGCCACGTGTTCAGGAACAGGTTCTTTTAAAACTTTAACAGGGGGCGGGCAGGGAAGTAGGAGTAGCAAATCCCAATAGGATGGGGTGGAGCTGACACCAGTGGTTGGGCCATGTGGCCACTTGGCTTCCAGCAATGGTGTTGGGGTGTAGATCATGCCATAGATAAAACTGTGCCATTTTACTAACCCTTACTCCCCCTCCCTATCCCATCTCATTCTTCATTAAGATTAGTTTTTAATTAACTTTATGTACAAACTACTAACTCTGTACTAAGTACAGATTTCAACAACTTGAACCCCCCCCACACACACAAAGTATAAAGTACTGTTTGAAAACAAGTTTTAAATTTAATTTTCATAGTATAATTCGTTAAGGACAGAGAGGTCCTACATGGGGATAAGTGTACAGTGCCTCCTGTTGAATCAAAAATTACCCCATTTAAGAAAGAAAATAAACTATCACTTTGTTTTCTGAAGTTAAAAATGTTCAAGGATACTCCAAAATATGTGTGGAAAATGAAATTAAAGGATGAGTTGATTTTGGTACAAAAAAATTTTTAAAGTTCTACTTTGACTATGACCTTGTCTAAGTAAGTTCGGAGTTGGCAAACTCAAGAGGCTTCCATGGCCTTGGCAAGTCATGACAAGAGCCTTGGGTGATTACTGACGTCATAAATAAGAGTGTCAGTTGTTACATCAACAACAGGAGTCACTGTGCACTTATTCCCCATGTAAGAGCTCTGTCCTTAATGTGTAGTACTATGTGACTTAACAGTATAGCTAGTACTCAAACAGTACTTTATACTTTGTGTATCTGGGTGGGAGCAAACTGTTGAAATTGTTACTTAGTATATACTAAATTGATCTTCTGTATATAAAGATAATTGAAAATGAATCGTGATGTGAATGGGATGGGAGAGGGAGTGGGAGGGAGGTTATGGGGGGGGGGGGGGGAAGCCGTTATAATCCAAAAGTTGTACTTTGGAAATTTATGTTAAATTAAAGTTTAAAAAAAAAGTTCTATTTTATTTGAGACAGAGAGGTCTTCCATTTGCTGGTTCACTCTCCAAATGGCTGCAATGGCCGGAGTTGAGCTAATCCAAAGGCAGGAGCCAGAAGCTTCATCCTGGACCCAAGCAATTGGGCCATCTCCCACTGCTTTCCCTGGGGCGTTAGAGATCTGGATTGGAAGTGGAGCAGCTGAGACATGAAATGGCACCCATATGGAATGCTGGTGCTGCAGGCCAGGGGTTTTAACCCACTGTGCCACAGAAGTGGCCCTGCAAAACTTTTTGAAATGTTTTCCTTGAAAGTTTTAAAGATACTTATTTACTAAATAAAAACTAAAAATAGGACAGATGAAGTCAATTAGAAACCAAATCCTTTTTGTATATCATAAGTGTTATGAAAACACTCAACTTTTCTCCAGTTGAATCTATTTTGCAAATAGAATTTCACTTTTTTATAGCTCAGTAATATTCCATTGTGTATAAATACCACATTTTTTATGCAGTTATGTGATTGACACCTTGGTTGATAGCAAGTTTTGGTATTGTGAACAGTGCTGCCATAAACATGGTGGAGCAAGTATCTCTTTGATACATTGTAGTCAAGTTGTTTTGGTATATAACCAGTACTGAGATTGATGGATCAGATGGCAAGTCTATTTCTAGTTTCTAAAGCAATCTCCCACTGTTTTCCACAGTGTCTGCTCTAATTTACATTCCCACCAACAGTTAAGTGTTCCCTTTTGTCTCCAGCATTTGTCATTGTTTTGGATTTTAGCCAGTCTGACAGGGGTCAGGTAATATCTCATAGTTACTGTGATTTGCATTTCCCTGATGGCTAGTGATGTTGATCATTTTTTTTCATATATTTGTTGGTCATTTGCATATTCTAATAACTGTCTATTGAAGTCCTTTGCCCATTTCTCAACTGGATTGTTTGGTGGTTTGTTGTGGTTAAGTTGCTGATGAGGAGGCAGAGGGGCTAATAGGCAGTTAGGTTGGTTGCCGTCTGAATGAGGAAAAGGGAAGTATGTCTAAGAGGGTGCAAAATGCTTGCTTCCCCCTGCTTATCCTGCCCCTTTGGAGTTTTCATTTTTATCATGGAAATAGCAAGGAGTTAGTGATTCCACCTTTCTGTGTTTTCAGTTTACTATGAAAACAAATTCAACCTTTCTGATGCTTCCCAGTTTTCTTTGTTTTGTCTTAGGATAGGCAAGATTACAAGGTGGCCTTTTCATGGGCTTTGTTCCTTCCCTGTGATTGTTAGCTGCTTTTCTGTCCTCCACCCCAATTGTGCTTAAAATACTCCACCTGCCACTGTTAGGGGAGTCTGCCCATCTTGGAGCCCCGATCCTGGCTGCTGCAGGAGGTGGTTGACTTAAATCTTTCTTTGCTCTCTGCCTTGTCCGCTTGGAAATTCTTCTTTCACATGAAACAAAGAACCGAGATTGCTTCTCTTTGCCACCATCTTACCCATAACACTGATATATTCAAGATATTAAAAATTTGTCAGGTGGTTTACAAATATATTTTCCATTGTGTTGGATGTCTCTTCACTCTATACAGTCCTGTATGTTTAGTCTTGCTTTTGTTGCCTGTTCTTTGGGGATCTTGTCCAACAAGTTGTCCCCTACCCCAATGTCTGAATGCTTCCCCTATATCTTATTCCAGCAACTTCACAGTCTCTGGTCTTAAATTTAGAGCTTTGATCCATCTGGAGTTGATTTTTGTATATGTTGAGAGGTATGGCTCTAATTTCATTCTTCTACATTTATGCATCCAGTTTTGCCAGTATCATTTATTGAAGAGATTATCCTTACTCCACTGTATGGTCTGAGCACTTGCCAAAAATCAGTTGACTATTTGTGAATTAATTTCTGGGTACTGTATTCTGCTTCAGTGATCTATGTATCTTTTTTTAATGGCAGTACTACGTTGTTGTAATTACTATGGCTTTGTAGTATACTTTGGGTCAGGTATTGTGATGGCTCCAGCTTAATTTTGTTTGGCTACTCTGGGTCTTTTGTGATTCAGTCTGAATTTTAGGCTTGCTTTTTCTAAGTCTGTGTAGGTTGTCATTGGTATTTTGATAGGGATTGCACTGAATTTATAGGGTGATTTAGGTAGTACAAATAATGATTATTTCCATCCATGAGCAAGGGATATCTTTGCATTTTTTTGGGTCTCAAATGGTTTCTTTCGTCAATGTTTTTCATTCTAGAGATCTTTGGCTCCCTTGGTTAAATTTATTCCTAAATTTTGTGTGTGTGTTATTGTGAATGAGATTTCTTTCTTGACTTTTGTTAGTTTCTTCTTAGCATACAAAAAGACTGCTGGTGTTTGTATTATTTTGTAACCAGCAACATGACTGAATTGGTTTGTCAATTCCTACAGCTTTTTGATGGAGTGTTTAGGTTATTCCATGTATAACATCTTGTCATCTGCAAACATTTCTTTTACAATTTTGATGCCCTTTCTTTCACCTCCCTAATTGCTCTTGCTAAAACTTCTAGTACTACATTGAACAAGAGTAGCAAAAGGGGACATCCTTGTCTTGTTCCATATCTGAAGGGACATGCTTTCAGATTGTTTCCATTCACTATGATATTGGCTGTTTGATATATAGCATGTATAAATACCTAATTTGTGGAGGGTTCTTATCATGAAGGGGTGTTGAATCTTAATGTTTTCTCTGCATCTATTGAAATGACCATATGGTTTTTGTTCTTCATTCAACATTTGTAAATCAATAAAATGAAGTAAGCTGGACCCAGAAAGACAAATATTCTATGTTCTGTTTTATATGAGTTAAATTTAAAAAACAAAAAAAAAATCTACATAGCAGTATTGCTGCAAATATAACTTTGTAAAGCTTTGTTTTATACTTCTGTCAAACCAATGGTTAAGAATATTATGCTACTGCAGCTTTAATGATCTGAGTACTTTAAAACGACAGTATATGGGTGAAATGTTCCTCTTTCCATTCAACTAGTGTTTATAGCCACTATCCCCATTCCTACTAAACTGGAGTCTTTTTGCTTTTTACATACTGCACTGATTTGGTGAAGTATGAACCCTTTTTACTATACTGTCAATTTTAACACTATCTCAGAAACTAAAAGAAGGGGGGGAAGGTGGGAGGGAGGAAGGGAATATCCATCTGCAAGTCACATGGAAAGTATTAAAAACTCAAAATTTAAAAAGTACTATGAAAATAATTGGAATGTTGTACCCACAATACTTATCTTTATAAAAAGATACTGAAGTCATTTTACCTTGTTTAAAATTTTTCTAAACAAAATTTGCTCTGAAGTCCCTAATTGTCTTTGGGAAGAATTACTAAGAAATGGAGATTTGGTGTAACTAAAAAGGGAGATGGATTGAGACTTTTAAAAGGGCCAGAGGGTGACTGTGATGGGTTTGCAGAGTCTTGTTTTACAAAAGTGTACCTCCATATCCTGTAACCAGTCTTAAAATTGTTGTTGATCTTCATCCTATCTGCCACCTTTTACTCTTCCAGAAGGAAGAAATAAATCTTCTATTTAAAGAGGAACATCAAAATTTCAGCCTGCTGGAGTCTCCACTCTAGGGTGCATTTGGCAATGTCTAGTGACATTTGATTATCAATAGAGGGGAAGAGGAGTTGCCAAAGGCCTGTGTGAGGAGAGTCCAGAGATGTGTACAGCTGCTAAGCATCCTGAAATTGGTCATCACAACAAGATTATCCACAGAAGGTAAGTCAAAAATTCACTACTGGAACAAACCAAGAGTTTTCCAAGGAAAGAGTTCAAGCTGTGTTCCTATCCTGGGAAACTCACTATTGCCTCTAGAGATTTCCTTTCTCCACCTCACAAACCAGTATTCTTCAAATGATTTCCATAAATCAGCTGCATCAGACATTTAGGAATAGCAAACATGCTGCTGCATACACCTTTCTGGATCTGAATTTCAGACTTGGGCAGGCAGAACCCTGGAATGATGATTTGTATTGGTTATAGGATTTTTAACAGAGGCAAATGTGAGAGTCCCTACTTGACAACCTCTATTGAGGTTATCCCTTTCTGTATTTTCAGTTGTCACCTATATAATGAATGACTCCTACAGGGCTCATCATGACCAAAAATATATCATCTATATAGGGACAAAACTTGGATGGTTGTTTATTGCTGATGTCCAATGCCTTAGCTGGGATGGATATGATATGATAGGGGGCACCTACATCAGAAAGATACAGTATAGGCTCTTGGAAGAGACAACATAACAATTTTTTCCACTTAGTATTCCTACATTTTTGGCACTGTGCTGAATATGTGGTATGCACATTTAATCCTAATATCATCCTGTTAAAGTAGATACTAATTTCGTTCTCATTTTAAAGCCAGGAAGAATGGTAATTAGAGATCAGTCAGGTCAAGCTTATATAACCAGCTAGTAGAAGTCAGTGATCAATGCTTATCCTATGGAATACAGGGCATACAACTGTCATCCAATGCCTAGCTGCCTGGTTTTCTTCAGATTCCACAAAAGATGGAAGTAATTGTGCTACTCAGACCTTATTATCTGGTTCCTTCTAGTATAACCCAGAAATGAACTTAAGCCCTCCTCACATACAAGTCAAAATCCTCTCATCCAGCTGGGCAGCAACTTACCTGTCTTAATTCTCTCAAAGATGGAGAAGAGAAGAAAGCCTTTGAAGCTAACTGTAGAATAATACCCCAATTTTCACTTCCAGAAACTACCAAGAATAGGTTTTGATTTCTAGTCCCCGAATTCACGCTGATTGCTAACTTTATGGGAATACTTAATCTTCATTTTTGTTTCACCTACATTGGTAGTCCGTCCGGCTCATTTTCACTTTCCCTTCTCCCCTGTTAGTAACATCTCACTTTTAATTGGGGCAATAATGTTTCTAGCTAGCACACTCTACTTTCTCAGTCCCTGTTGAAGCTAAAGGTACCTTTGTACCTCAAGGCAAGAATTGTTCACAGGCAAGTGCTTCTGGAAAGCTTCTTTGAAAGATGCAAATATAGAAAGCAAGCCCTTGTTTTGTCCTCTCAATTCTTAGGAACTGTACATTTCCTGCACTGCCCCTAAACTCCTTCTGTGTGTTTGTGTATTATAAGTCTCTACTTAAAGGTTTTATCATATACAGTTGAATCTAAATGCAATGTAAATAGTTAAAAGGCTAAGTACAAATGGTTAATACCGTTAGTGGGCATTAATAATTTAGGTAAATTAATTAAAGGCAAATTTCCTTTCATTATACAACAGGGTAACATAGTCTGCAGTTAGGATGGCAAATGAAACAATCTTTCTGACATTCTTAATTACAAAGTTCTTTTGGAAGAAATTCTGTATACTTTCATGCCATAATGTATATTGATAAGAGCTGATTTACTATTCCAGAGAATTCAACAAATTACAAAGCAATTCAAGCAGAAAAAAAATTTTACTTGATTTTCCAATCATAGGTAAACAATAACTTGAAATATACTGAAGTTAGATGCTTTCTGTAAGATCTATCAGTCATTTTTTTTCCTTTATTTCTACAATCATTTATTAGATGTGATAAAAATCAATGGAAGAATGGTGACAAAAAGATAGCATATTAAACACATTATGTTTTCATTGTGTAGACAACCAGTCAAAAATGGACATTTAATCTCTACTAGTCTGTTGAAGCTAAAGGTACCTTTGTACCTGAAGGCAAGAATTGTTCCTCATGTAACCTCATGGAGAAATGGAATTATAAGCTTATTTGGGGGCAAATAAGTTAATCCATGCACATGAACTTTTTGAAGACCCCTTATAGGATTAAAATTTATGTTGAAATGACACAGTACTCTTATGGAGAATAGGAAAGGCAGCTTCCTGAAATACTGCAGTGTATCAGCCACTGATTTTGTGACCTCTGGGCAGATAGGTAAATTCTCTGAACCTTGTATTCCTTTTTACAGGGGATGATTGTGTCTTTCACTGGACAAAATAGGAAAACAGTTTTAACAGTGCCTTTATGACACTTAATTCACTGCCTTGCACACACATACCTTCAACATTGCCTGTGAGTAGAAGAATAACTGTTGGTATTTACTACCTACAATTGTCCCTCAGCTTCACATTTAACATAAATATCTTGTTTATCATTTTAATATTGTTTCAAAAGAACATGATATTGTCTAACATTTTTCAGAACATTCCACTCTGTTCTTTCCCCAGATCTGTAACAATCAAAAGCATGTTACTGTTTCTGCTGGGCATTTATTCAGACAAAAAGATACATCTCAAGGTAAGTAATTTTCCCTGAAATTTCTTGAGAACCACCCCATGGTTCATTTGCTTTGGGGATCAAATCTAGAATTCATCCTTGTGGCTAGATGCAAAGGCCATCTTCCAGACCCATTCTTAGGTCTGAGGAAAATGAGAACTCTGTGGTCTGGTGTCTTCCTCTCCTACGTCTTCGCATACTTTTCTCTAGCATCCTATTCAGATTGATGGGAGTAGGGTAACAGGAAGTGTCCATGGAGATAAGACTGGAAGAAATTGTCAATTCTAAGGTATAGTTATATCAAATATTTTTCAACACAGAAAATGACTACCAAAGAATGCCATTCTTTGTGTGGTGGGCTGTTTTGTCTTGGCATAAGTTGGAAGGTTTACAACTACTTACCTTCCATCTTCATTGACTTCTGACATTGAAACACAGCAAGGAAAGATGAAAAACAGCCTCTTAAATGTTAACAGTTTCACACCTTTCCTTCAAGCAGATTTAATGGCCTCACTTAGTCATTCTTTATATTTAATAATCAAAATTGACACACATTGTCTCAAGGATATATAACTTGTTACTCCTATCTTTCCCAAACCTCTTAATATTTTTTTGAAACTTTTTGTAAGAAATTAGAAACATGAGTCGGGTTTGTTGCCTTGCAGGGGTTCTGAAAATGTGGGGTGTAAGTGAATCAACTGGGGTGCATCTGGGGGTGGGAAAAGATACTAATCCTGATGTCAAGAGTGTACACTTTGGTGCAGGATTCTGCATTTTAATAGCCTCCTTTCACTCTTTCTTCAGTTTGGGATGCAGATAACTTGGCTCATTTTGAAAAACACTAACAGCAGTGTAGGGCAGAAAAAATTTTTGACACCCAGCCCCAAACCACTTTCCTGATTTCATCTTTTCCTCTCTGTCACTTTCAGGTCTAGTCAGTCTATAAGATATGAATGCTCCTCTCTGTCCATCTCTACCTGAAAACCATCAATTCCATAACCCTAAAGGCTCAAAAAGTAAATTATTCCTTTAACAAGGCTTGCTCCATGAATAGAGAAATTATTTTGCATATATTTTAGTGATTATTATATTCCATCATAAAGTATTGATTTGTATCTGTTTCATCTATGAATATATAGTACATTGATAGTGCATAGCAAATGTTAAATATTCAATAAACATTTACTGATTACTTTAGGGACAGTTTGGGGTAGAAGACGACACATGTTGCCTTGCCTCTAGATTGATAATCCTAATGTCTCTACCATCATTTAATTATGGAAAATTAGTTACTTGAACCTCAGCACTTTGTAGTTCCCAAGTAGACAAAATGATTTCCTAAATTGAATTCTACAAGTTAATTTTTATCTCAGAATAGGAATTAAGAGACCTTTCACTGGGTGATCTAAACCATGTCCTTATTGTCAATATGGGTGAACCATGCCCAAATCCATAATCTTTTTCCAAGTGTATATGGAAAACAGACTTGGAAAATTATATGAAATTTTTCTTACTGTTTAAGTCCTATCAACTCTCTATCCGAGCTGTAAAAATGGGGCTGCAGGATTCTTTCTTACTGTACAGAGTAGCTTCTGTTTAGAAAACAGATCCTGGCTCCTTATCTTGTGGAAATTCCCATCACTCTCTTAAGTTTACTAAGCCTGACAATTACTCCAAAATGCTAATCCATTTCCACTCACAAAATAGACTGAGGGTTAGTCTTCCTCTTGCTTTCATAGTTGTATCTGTGCCTTTACATATTGAGAAAATGACTGCCTGACTTTATATATAATAAAAGCGATCATTCCTATCAGGTCTATCTTAGCTTCTGAAGTCAGCACATGGTTACTGGAATGAGTGTTCAGGGAAACTAAAAGCAAAGACTTCTCTTGTTTTCTCTGCATGCACATTGGATTGAAAGCAATATAGCCTGAGCTCCATTAGCAAGTCTGTGGTCCTGTAAACTTAGAATTCTTTCCTGATCTTCTGCTACACAGTAACACAAATCCCAACCACTCGCTTCAAAGTCAGCTAAATGTCTCAATTTTCACAAAGCTATGCCATTCATCCAGATCACAGGTATATGTCTTAGTTCTTTGTAAGCACTTTTTATTTTTACTTCTGAGTTAGCATTTGGCCTATCACTAAACTCCTCCAAATGGTCACATGTTCCTCAAATTCAGGAGCCAGGACCCACTTCTATCTCCATAGAATACTACCCATGGGCCGGCACCCCAGGTTCTAGTCCCGGTTGCTCCTCTTCCAGTCCAGCTCTCTGCTGTGGCCCTGGAAGGCAGTGGAGGATGGCCCAAGTGCTTGGGCCCTGCACCCGCATGGGAAACCAGGAGGTAGCAGCTGGCTTCAGGTGCGCAGGCCCAACAGGCCATTTTGGGGATGAACCAAAGAAGGAAGACCTTTCTTTCTGCCTCTCTCTCACTAAATCTGCTTGTCAAAAAAAAAAAAAAAAAAAAAACTACTACTCATGAATTACAGCAACATGGCATAAGTCATTTGAATTTCAGAGCCCCCAATGTGACCAGCTCCATCTCTTTCCTGTGAGATAAGGGTATTTTTAAATCTCAAATCATTAGAACATAAAGGAGGCAAACTAAGAACTGTTTTCCAAATAAACACATATCACATACCTCTCATGCATTCTGTAGTGCTTCAGATGCAATTCATACATTTCTAACTTGTTTATAGTTAATTGATACTGTGCATTTTAAATAACACAGGTGGAGCTGGTGCCATGGCACAGTGGGTTAAAACCCTGGTCTGCAACGTCAGCATCACGTAAGTGCGCTGGTTTGAGTCCTGGCTGCTCCACTTCCAGTCCAGCTCTCTACTAACACACCTAGGAAAGCAGCGGAGGACTGCCCAAGTGCTTGGGATCCTGCATCCAGGTGGTAGACCTGGAAGAAGCTCCTGGCTTCATATCAAATCTGGCCATTACGACCACTTGGGGAGTTAACCAGTAGATGGAAGACCTCTCTGCCATAACTCTTGGAAATAAATACAATCTTTATTTAAAAAAAAATAGGCTGTCTATCCATCTATAATTAATCAAGTAATGCAACCTTAGCTAGAGTGTACATGTTAAGCCCTAGGTTAGACTATGTTTATTTGATTTTAATAATTAAGTCGAATGTAAGGGCTATATCTCATGGACTATTCAGTCCTTTTCTTTTACACATATCCTTGTAAATCCATAGGATATTTGAACAGGAACTCTTTACAATATCTCCTTCTAATTTGCTTTGAGTTACCTAACCAGTCAATGACAGAAGTAAGAGTGGCATACAGTGTTCAGACCCCAAATTAATACAGCTTCTGTTATACCTCAACTGTCTCATTTAGTGTACAATATATGTATGTATTTTTAAATTATAACTTCAATACATACAAAATGGATTTAAAAAAACACTGAGCACCACTATAAATGAAACATGCACATGAAAATAAACAAGTGCATGCACAATGCATTCCATGAGACTTTGAGTTTGCACAAGTGCACAATACAACCGTTCTTAACTCACGAAGTTTAAGGATGATTGTGTTCCAAGAGTTTGTAAGATATGAGCATTTCTTACCTGGCAGCTGTATGAGGGGTTGATAAAAGACATTAAAGACTTGAGCTATGATTAGACATCAGAGTGTTCTGGCACTGGAGATTTGCTTCTACCTGGGTTTCCAGGGTCTAGTACTTTTAATGGAAGGCAGGTCAGAGACTCAGTGGCTTAACCCAACATACCAGACTTTGGCAGTGTTGCCCACATTGCAGTATTATGTTGACTGCAGATGAGAATTACCCACATCCTATTATCAAGTTATGGTCCTATTTTCCCTCGCTGAGCCTGAAATCTTCGTCCCTGCAGTTGCTACTTCAGGTTAGAAAACCGAGGTGGGAAAACAACTTCAGAACCCACCCCACCCACCTTTCAGGAGGCCAAAAGGTAAGGGCAGTAGCTCAAATGCCGTTCACTATAAAAACACATAATATTGGGATGTGATCTACACATACTAGGAAGCTTTTGATGAAAAAGCACTTCCTTTTCAACTACTCCCAATTTTCCAACATCAATGTTTATACATGGCTATTCCACTAGAGATTTACACTTTTCATAATGCCTATGATCCATACCAGGGTGCCTTTATCATACCTCATGAAAAGTAACAGGGTGTCCATGCAAATGGTCAAACCCTTTTGGAAACATTTACCCTGATGCTTTGGTACCCCTAAAGATTTAACCAGGTCTATGTTTATCCTAACACATAAAAGCTTACATAGTGACATTTTTAGTAAGTACCCAGAATAGAACAAGAAAGTGAGAAAACATGTACACTCCAGTTGATTTTTCCTTGTAAATACTAAGGCATATAAAAGAACTAATCAGTATTAGAAACCCAAATGAAACAAAGAACAATAACTTTTCAACTTCTTAACTACCAAAACAGCATCAAGGTCATGACACGCAACCAAACAAATGAGCAAATTTAATTGTGACCTTGAAAGGGCTGCAGCTTTACAGTTGCAGAAACACTGACTTTTTTGATATTGAACATTTAGTGAATGTAGTAGGAAGTTATTACTTA
Source organism: Lepus europaeus (assembly GCF_033115175.1). Taxonomy (NCBI): domain Eukaryota; kingdom Metazoa; phylum Chordata; class Mammalia; order Lagomorpha; family Leporidae; genus Lepus; species Lepus europaeus. The sequence goes on along the minus strand of NC_084839.1, from coordinate 76,150,326 downwards.
TTTACAACAAAACAAAGTTAGTTGATAATCCTCATGTATTGGTTGCCTTACATTTTTGTCCCCACAATGTTAGAAAAGCCAACTGACTCTCTGGTAAACATCAATAAAGGATATCCTAAGACCCTGACATCTACCAAGCAAGACTACATCCTTCTGCCCAGCTTTCCTTACAGAACCTCACAAAAAGTCTACAGAATGGATTCATTCCACATAGGTCATGACTTTCAGTCTCAATGGCAAGTAAGACTGAGAAATAAAGGAATGAAAATACCTTTTTCACTTCAAGTTTAGATCACAGTTGAAGAGTATTTCTTATCAGTGCTGTAGAATCCCTGAGCCCTTTAAAGAATTAACAAATGGATCCTTTGCCCAAAGTTGATTAATAGGAAGTAAGGAGGGCTCCAGTAGATACATCTCACTTCCTTGGATCCCCCACCCCCATCTTCAGAATCAATGATTAAAGTGAGAGGCATTAGATTAGAAAGGAAGTTACTCACCATGGAGGAATCACTGCTTCCACTCCCGATCGGAGCTCCCTCAGCACAGGTTGGGAGGTGGGTAGAAAGTTGACTAGCCCTGCCCCCATCTATGACATCACAATCTACCTCATAAAAGGTAGTGAAAGTGCTCTGAACTCCTGTCTGATTTCCGAGAGATACAGAAAAGAGAGCGTGAGAGAGAAAGCAAGAGAAAAAAAAAAACGTACCCTACTTGGGAAGGGGTTAGGGAGGTGGAAGAGGGAATGGGTTATTGGGAGAAAGAGGTAAATGAAAGAATTAGGCACCGAAAGAGATACAGTGGGGCCTTCTTGAATTAACCTGCCAGGCCTTTTGGATTCCTCATTGGCTCTTGAACAGGCAAAGGGACAATCTGGGAGGAGGATGAAGAAGCATCCTGCCTTTTCAGACATGGTAAGGGACAATCATGTTGGGATTCAAAAGGATGCATCCACTATTTAAAGCATTTGAAGATCACCAAGAGAAAGCAAGGGCTGCAGCTCTTAAAGCCTGGAACAAACCACGTGGAGGGTTCACAGCTGCCTTTCTTCAAGGTTCCAGTGCCCTGCTGTGTGACCTTCGTCAAGCTCTCGGCCTTGGCACGCTTGGCCAGCATACCATACTCAAGGGATACTTACCTCATTCTCTGGGATCACTGTAGGACTAAAGCAGTCATTATGCCTAGAACTGCAGCTCTTCTTACTCGTCACTTTTGTACCCAAGGATGGGTTGTACAAGGACCATAATGCAAAAGATAAGCCAATAACCAATGCTAATTTCTACCTTATAATTTTTAAGATTCATTATAAAATATTATAGAAAATTGTAAGTTTTTCTGTGTGTGCTACAGGTAATATACATCTAAAAGGAGTAGTTAAAGCCCACCTTGAAAACTGCTTTTAAAAAGCTGATAGCATGATTTCCGTTATCCTAAGACTGCTCTACATTGTCACTCTCAGAGGTCAACATGTGGCTCAAGGATGCTGACAAAACATTTTTGTCACAAGGAATTCTGCTCCAGTCATAGATCTATTTCATGTCTGACTGGAATTCATAAGGTAAATCAGACACAGGGTATGATAATGTGTATGTTTTTCAAATTGTGACTTGGAAGTTCAAAAATATGAAATAATCAAAGTTACCAAGTAAGCATTACAGTAAAACTAAAGTAATGGGTGATAGGAGGAGCAGAAAGACCTTAATGCATTCACATAGAAGCCAGACTGTGATCTGTTTAGTGGAATATACGAAAAGTGAAACCATCCCTTGCTACAGAAAATATCTTAGAAGATAGAAAATAATAGCTTGCGATTCATGGTTCCGTGTGTAAAACTCAAAGCCTATTTCCATGCGCAGTTGAAATTTTAAGCCCATAGTTTTTTTCCTCATTCAATTCTTAGGTTACTAAATATATAAATGCATTGTAGTGATTGCAATTTAAAATTGAGCAAAATTGGCAGATTAGGGAGCAATTTGAAACACAGAAGCTACTAAATTAAAACTAATTATGAATTTAGTAGCATTATTTCCATATTTCACTTCACAATAAACTTTTTAAAAAATGAAGACAACAGAAAAACAAGTATCCATCCTTAAGAAGAAATACTTCTGATTTTGACTTTTTTTGGTCCTTTCTTAGAGGAATCAAGCCATGTATTCTATTTCCATGTTCTGTACTCTAGTTTAAATTCAAATTACATATTTAACAGCTTCCTTTGTGTAAGATTTTGCAATTAGTGGCCTAACCGTTTTGTTTTTCTCAATTTTTGCATGGTAGATCATTGACTAATTGGCTTATCTTTGCTTGTTAATAATTTACAATAGTCTCATTTGATTTTATAAATTAGGCATCTCATATTTTCTGATTGTAGAGAATGTTAGTTACCATTGTATATCAGTTTCAAATATACTATATATTAGAAAATACTGGGATCATCTAACCTAAAAAAATTTAGAGGTCATTAAGTTTAATTATGCACTTGACCATTCTTCCAATAAACTGATTTTTACTACCCAAGAAAAACAATCCACTTATCTCAATGTTAGAATAAAAATGGAATTATTAAACACTTTTAAATATTGAAGTATAACAACTTGAAATCAGATTATAATCTATTGGTATTTTTCTTATTATTTACCTATTATTTATTTGGAAATGGAGAAAGACTTCAGGAACCCAATGCAAAACTAGGCTGCATCAAAAGGATGCCAAGTGGTGAACTGTGCTGACCTTTCAGTGCTGAATTTAATATGATTGGTTGTGATAATGCTTTTAGTTATGATATTAAAAGAACAAAACTGTAATTGAAATAGGATGAAAAGCCAGGATCATGAACTTTCTAAATCTTCTCAGGGTCTAGCCTCTTGACGTTGCTCATGAAAAGTCAGTCTCACTGTGACTAGATTTACCACATAACTCACCAAATATACCATAAATGAATGAGTAGCCCTTTAAGGCTTCAAGATATGAAATGATTAAGATTTCTGTAGTCAAGAGATCTTATTATTGCTGCATCATTATCACAAGACTGGCTTAAAATTTTTATTTGGGGTGAAAAAAATTAATTTTTCAATATGAAGAATTGTGAAAAGGCAGGTCAAATACTTTACAAATTACAAAGTAATTCAATGTGGAAGACATGATCAGGCAGTTGTCAGACAAGTGGACCGAAATGTCATTATGGAAGAGAAACACTTCAATAACAGAGGTTCCAATAAATGTTCATAGCAGCAGATTGGAACTAGGAGTTCCTAGATAAAGAGATCATGTTTTGATTTTCTTTTATAGTAGTGTCTAACATACAGAAACTTTAGCTGAAAAAGAGTACATGATTCTTAGGAAATGAGGCTGACTGGAACTTCTCCAAGACATTCTTTCTCAGTTGCAAAATAGATTTGCCAAATAAAATGGATGAACGAGGTCAAGAGACAGGTTATACAGATTTGAAGGAGTTCCAATCGAGTTCAATATCAGCAAGGCATCTGCACAGATGAAGGTATTTGGAAAAAAGTAATAAAATAAGACATAGCATTGATGATAAAAGAAAAGATTAAAAGTCTAAATTAAGAAAGCTTGTCCTCAAGGAAATAGGACCAGGATGAAGTATCTGAAATGTATTTATTGCTCAGAAGGAAAATGACTGTTCAAGATAGAGTCAGACAATGTGTCTTGAATCAGCTAAAGGATTCTGAACTAAGAAAACTCCGTATTGCCCATCCAGAAGCCTTTCTTATTTATAAGGTACATGGGCTGTAACGTGGCATGTACTTCTCTTCTAAGAGCTGTGATCACAACCATATTTTATAAATCATTTAAATTAGACTGCAGAAAGCACTTGACGAAGTAAGCTGTAGGGACAGAATGTAGACGACAGTATGTTAAACACAATTTTATTTCTAGAATGTCGTGAACCAAAAAAACAGTGTATACAGAGATAGCCATTAACAACAGATACCCTGCTTTTGAGCCAAGAACCTTAGACATTTATGTAACCTGAGACACTAAATGGAAAAAATAAACATTCACTATAGAGGCTAATAAAAATACAATGCACAAAAAATTTGTATTCTTTTAAAATAAATTCTTTGGTATTAGAGATAATACCCTGACTCAACCAGTATTTATCACTGTGCCTTTTATATAAGTAAGGATATAATAAAAATGCTGAGTTCAAGGAATCTGAAAATATCCTTTGGTGAGCAGGAAATAAATGGAAACCTGTTAAGCCCCGATTCTTACTTGGTTATTAGAAGCTACTTGTGGAAACACAGATCTCTTTATCAAAAAACATTATCAAAATTTTATCCAATCTAGTACTGAATAAAAAACCCTGCCTCAGTTTTGCTACGGAGTCTTATTTTAGTCTTGTCCTTCTAAGGGAATGGAAAGATGTGCAAAATCCATACTGTAATCCCTAGATAAGCTTTACTGGATAATTTATTATCTGTCTTCTTCTTTACCTTTTTATATTTCTTTATATCAACTTGTCCACATTTTAACTTTTTTCTTCAATAGCTGTATATCCAAGAATTCTTGGGACAAGTCCAAATAGGAAGAAGAAAAATCATAATAGATTTATTTAACCAATTTTAAATAATCTACCAGTGTATAGAGGAAAATCAGAAAGCAGGGTCTATATTTATAGACAGCACTTCCAAGCAAATGCATTCAATCAAAACTTTAGCATCCCGTAATTACTTCATTCAATATAAGGGAGCAGGTACATCTGGATGGCTCTTGCATATCTAAAACTGGTTCAAGATAGAGAGTGTCAAGTAAAATGGTTTCTGAGACAATTCTGAGCCTTAAGTATTTAAAGTAAGATTTTTAAATTATATAACATACAAAACATCTTAGGGTAATATCAGACAATTATTCTATGAACCGATACTCAAAATTATACTAAGCCTTATGGGAAAAGCAGTATTTCTTAAATAGGTTTGCCTGGCTTTCAGAGATCTCAAAACATACGTAATCTTTTCTCATCCGAGTGCTTCCTATTTATCCAGTTTCCATGTTTTCACAATGTATTACTTAATTGGCTGCCAAAAAATCCTCAGGATACAACTAGAATCTATGGCATTAATTAATCAAAGATTAAGGTATCAATTATTTGCCTCTTATTTGATTAGAGGCTCTCAAAACTTAAGACTTTGAAGACTCAAAGGGATCAAAGTTCAATGATGGAATCTTAAGTAATAGCCTTAGTTTTCCTAAAGTTACTAACACCTTCTGCTATTAAAAAATTATGTACTCCAAATAAAATACAAGTAACTCCGCCCAAAAGATCATGTGAGGCAATCAAATCAACTACCTGAGTAGATGAAAAGTAGGCCCATCCAGGTCTCCAGGTAACATACAGGTGCGGGGCAACTGACAAAAAATACTTTCTAGGATGCCTGACACCACGAAGATGTTTACGGTACTTTTTAAAATTCCTATGAATTTCCCATTTCTTCTAAAAATAAATGTCTGTAGTAGGTTCAATGTCATTTTCATCATCCTTGGATAATGAATTTTCACTAAAAACCACTTAAGGGCTGTTTCCCCTACAGGGCTTTTCCAAAAAAAAAAATCAATAACCACATATACTGATATGAATATAACAAAGGAGGACCTAATCTAGAAACCAGATTTTAATATTTTACTAGCAAAAAACTTTGGAGAACAGGTGGGAGAAAGATGGACTCATATAACAACTCATTTTATTAGCCAAGAACTACTTTAATTCTATAAATGATAAGTACCTGTATCATTTTGTTTCTGACAATCTTCACTATTGATTCAACTTTATAATCTCAGCTTGTTTTATTTTACTCTCTCTAGATCTGAACATTCCAACTTTCCCTAGATTAGAAAAGGTCTTTTTAAGTCAAAATAGTTAGTAGCTACCTTCTGGATAAAATTCCTTTGAACAGCTATGAATGCCTGATCACATCTCCTTTTGTTTAAACGAAGCATAGAAATGCATTCTGTATCCACATCTAGGCTAGCAATTTAGATATTTTTCCCTTTACTACACTTTGATCACTGACGCGAGCCAAGAATTGACTCTAGACAGAATCAGAAAATACAAAATACAAAAAAAAAAAAAAAGTGGGGGTGGGGTATTTCATGAAGTGCAGGTTTGCACAATTAGGTTTGTACAATGCTTATTGCAATGACTTTCATCCCGTTAGAAGACTCTGGCATTTTTTTATAGACAGGGAGATTATAGAATTGTTTCAATTAAAGTTGTCATTGAAAACCACATTTTTATATATGTATAAATATGACATCCATTTTTTCTTTCCCAAAATTGTATTGGATCAGATAGGTCACATTTATCATCTGTATAGTCAGGTCTTGATTTTATTAACTATTGAGGAAGTTAGAAGGTAAATAACAATTCCTATATGTAGTCTTGCTAATCTGCCAGGGTCAAGTAGGATTGATTTGACTATTTTAAAGTTTTCAGCATATGTATGAATTTTTTTATCTATCATGAAAAATATTCATGTTGTTTTAGTGTCAAAATGTTTTGAGTGATGTGATATAGACAATAACAATTATCTATAATTAATCCTTTCTTCTCTAATTTTTACTTTACCAATTCAAATCCTATCAATTTCACAAATTGTATCTGCTTACCTTGTCCAGCTTCTTTCTAAAACCCCAATGAGAGTGATTCAGATTTGGACAGGGAAAATTTAAATGGCCGATAAACATGTGCATATTAGGACAAGTGTCTCCATTGCTCGAGAATTGACAAGGGCTCCATTCAACCAGCACGAGGACTTAGGTTACTGTTATCTCATCTCCAAACTCTGCTCATGTATTTTGTTATTATGCAGAAAATTTATATATAATAAACTATTCAATTTTTTTTTTAACCATTTACATGTACATCAGGTATAAGCTACATCCAAGTCCTTCCACCTCTGGCCAAATTCCTGGTGAAAGCAGGACTACTTCTCCTGTGCTCTGGCTTTATAGTTATAATGGAGTGCCTATTGGATTTGAACTTAAATTTTTTGATGATCTTTAGCAGTTTTATCTGAACACTTCGTGTTCGGTATGCCTAACTGGAAGGCTTTTCATCTGCTTTTCCAATCTTGTTTGCAATAATATACAAAACATAAATCTTTGAGTAGCTAAACTAAGATAGTAGATAAACAAAGGTCATGGAGTGATTTTTACTATTCCAGATCTATGTGCAAGTCTCTACTTTTACCTTAAAGTATCCATTAAATCCTCTGAACCTTAATAACAATTAGTCAAAATATGACAATTTACTATCCAAATGATTTCCCTATCAGTGCATTGGTACTTATATGCATACAAAATAATATTTACATACTTTGGAAAGTCTAACTCAACCTTCTTCCCATGATGATATAATGCTGTCACACTGACTGGACATTATCTGTAATAAGCTAGTTTATGATATGATCTGATTAAGGTTCTCTTTCCTTTGTTCCCTTTTTATGCCTCTTCCCTATACCCTCCTTCCTTCCTTCTCTTCAAAATTCTTTTTTTCCAAAAAGCATATCAACTGGCTTAAGACTCTAAACAAATGCTCAAACAAGCTAACAGTTTATAAATTAACTGGTGTTGAATTTTCTGAACTCAGTGCCCCCTACTCATATTCACGTTTCTTCTTTCCATCAATTAAAAACCCTTTTTCTATCCCATTATTTCCTTAGTAACCAGGTTGAACTGACTCACCAATGCATGGTCTATTTTGAGATTTAATAAGAATGACACATTTAAGCTGCTAATAATGGTTTAAGCCAATGAATTGAAAAAAAAAAATACTGCCAACCAAAAAACTAATGGGGCTTCTTGGCAGTGTTGTAAATGAGCATACAAAGACACATCCTGGACTTCCCCAGCATGACTCAAGGAGAGCTTTTGTACTGATTTCCCCCTGTAATCTGTCGAAGACACAACACAACCTGACTTCCCCAGTTTGTACAAAGAATTACATAAAACAAACATGCTGACAGGATGTGTAATTGTGCATCTTGTTTAACATATGTTCATCATGTCAGAATGATACAATGAAAACATGGCTCTCTATTTTTAAATCTAATTTTTTTCAGGGCAAAATGGAAATAATCTGTCCAAATCTCTTTTGCTTTTGTTGGTACTTTGATTTCTATGATGTTTTAGAGAAGAAGCCACAGCACTGATTCCCATGTGTAAAAACACGTAAGGAATAGGGACAGAAGATTCAAGTATTTCCTTTTTGGTTTTTCACTACACTGTCGTCTACAATGGCTTCTTCCGAAATAATGCAGCAACTTTGTCATGCTAGACAATAAAATAAATGGCATCCAAAGCATGAATGCAACTTTCTTGGCAAAATCACTGAAACTTTGTGTGTATGGAGTCTCACGTTCTTGACTCTTTTGACTTAGAAGCCATCAGTTGTGGCTATTTTGCACAATATTGATATTGATTTTTTTTCTCCATTTGCCATCAGTGCAGGAGGATGAAGAATCAGATGGAGGCAGAAGCAGTAAAGACAGCAGACTACAGATGCAGGTGTGGCACCACACAGCAATCAAGCTTGGATAAAATCATGAGGAGGCCCAGAGCAGGCCAATCACTGAGCAATACATAGCAAACTTTTATAATGCATTCGACTTAGAATTATTATAAAGGTGCATAACATTCCTCTAAAAGAAGCCTTCTCTCATGCAAGGATTTATGAACTGTGCCAATAAGACTCAAGGAAGGAAACAGGCTTCTTGATGGTGTTCTCAATGTCAAACACCTCTGCAAATGCCAGCAGTGCGAGTGATAAAAGCCAGTGATGGTTTGGACTACAGCTACATGAGGGAAAGACAATGGAAATGAAGTCTGGTGGCAGTGACGAACAATGGGAACTGAGAGGACGGTGGAGAGCAGCTCTGCCGGTAAAATATCACCCAGATGAGGTTGCGGAGTCAGAGATCCACAAAGATGCTTTGTGCATCCACGTAAATAACAAGATTGGGAAAGTAACAAATGAAAGCACACAAGGCAAGCTGAACAAAAAGCACTCAGGTCCACAGGTGCCATACACAGATGGACATGAAAGCTGAGTGGAATGGGAAACTATGCCATCAAGGCTGAAGATAAGAAAGGAAGCAAGGGAGATGCAATGTTTTGATAACTCCTTAGCCAGAGAATCTTGGCAATTATCATCTTGGCAGAAAGGACACATTGCAAGACAGATTGCTTTTGGTTGTAGAAGAATGTTGAAGCAGGATCTTTTTGGAAAAGCAAAGAGGTGACTGTGCTTTGGGAAGAAGCACAAAATAGCCACTTGATGGGGCTTGCAGGTAGGACTGCATGGAACAAGCTTTCCAGATGGTATCTTCATGCAAGCCAGATCAGTTCTTTTCCCAGTTATGTTTTCCACAAGCCACACCAATTCGTAACTAAAACATTGGGTACAAGAATGATTCTTACACCTTTTTTTAAACAAAATGGTCAAACTACTAAATTTGCAAAAGTAGATTCCAGAAAAATTTAGTCTCATGACAAGCCTGATTTTCTCAAGGCATTCTCTGTGACAATAATGGCATGTTCCTGATAATACCACACTTAGGATGGCAGCATGACAGTTGGCTGGGAAAAGAACCAAAGGTGACAGAGCCACATTTCTGAACTTGCAGATAATTTACAATAAATGGCACCCTGTGTTGAGAAAAAGGGACTGGGGGAGGAAAAGCCAAGGTGAAGAATCTCAATACATACATTTGCAAATCTTGCCAAGAAATCGTGGTTTCTCTAAATATTTCTTGAATTTCTCCTTTCTATGTATTTGATGAAAATGATTTAGATAATTTATATTTTCATGAGAAGGGAAACAGTGAAGTGACTGAGGAAAGGATATATAATTGTTAGTGTCTGACAAGTATATTGGGTTTTGGCAACAGCACATCAACCTATATTAAATTCCAACATCTTCTGGCTTTCAGGGATTATTGATAACCTAGTATGCATTGGAACCTGATGAATGAATTCCTATTGTTTTCCATCATCTCTAATATGTGAAGACAATCCACACATAGAGAGGTTGGCTTCTGAACAGAGAATAAAAATTAGTAGCTTTAACAAAGCAAAGTACACTTACAGTGAGTAAATATACAGAGCCCCAAATAATTGTAATAGTCACAGCTTGGCAATGATTTCCCAGGCTATGAAATTAGTTTTCTTGTGAGGAATGGTGATTTTACAAGGCTAGTATAAACACGGGGTAATTGGAAAATCAAATTGCTCTTTCTGAGTTGTTGTAAGGTCTGAAATAATGGTGATAACATTTACTTAAAAAACTCTGAAATCATTGCAGTTTGGTGTTTTTAGCAGTACTGTTGCCAAGAATGCTTGCTTTGAAGTACAACAGTGAGAACTTAACATTGTGAAGCCCAAGTCCCGGCTTACCCCTGATACAATGAGCTCTCCTCCCAGATTCTGCACTTCTGCCTTCACTTTGCTGCAGATATTAAGTTGATGGCAATACAAGGCAATTCGTTGAAGGTAGGCTAATAAATCCTGCTTACATGCTGAATCAGGACACTGTAAAACAAAAAAAGCAATCTCAATTAGTACCTACTCTTCAGACACTTGCTATATCAGAGATACAAGAAGCAAAGGTTTCAGTGTTATATGCCTTAATTAAATTCATTTAACTTAGCTTCTTCGTAGTGCATTTTTGAAGGATCACAGTCAGTGGTTTGTAATGGCTAACTTGGGGGTCAGCACACTGGTGTACTGGGCTAGACCTCCACCTGCGGCACCAGCAGCCTGTATGGGTGCCCGTTTGAGACCCCGCTGCTTCTCTTCTGATCCTGCTCTCTGCTACAGCCTGGGAAAGCAGTAGAAAATGGCCCAAGTGCTTGGGCCCCTGCACCCACGTGGGAGACATAGAAGCAGCTCCTAACTTCAGATTGGGCCCAGCTCCGTTTTTTGAAGCCATCTGGGGAGTGAACCAGCAGGTGGAAGACCTCTCTGTCTCTCCTTCTTTCTATTTAACTATACCTCTCAAATAAAATCTTACAACAAAAAAACATTTTAGAATGGCTAGCTCTTTTTTGATACAATTTAATAAAAAAGGCACTGAAGGTCTTTCTTAAAGGCTTGCTGTAGACTTCTGTTTCTGTTCACGAATATTTTTAGGAGTTATATTCTCAACTGTAAAGAAGACTAAATATTTTATAGTTTTTCTCCTACTTTTGTCCAACTTTCACTATATGAAAAGCTATTTCAATGAAGAAAATCCAAGCACTGAATGACAAATTAACTTGCTCTGTGTAGCAATCTCTCCATTATAACGTAGGAGAGCATTTCAATTCAATTAGTTGGAGAAAAAAAGTCAATTTGTTCATTTGAGTTTTCTAAGAAACACATCATTCACTAAATGAAGACTTTCAGATTGTAATATTTATCAAAAGCTTAGCAACATAATGAGCTTCATTAAAATGAGAAACTCCGAAATGGTTCATGACCACTGTAAGAGAAACAGTTTGGACAGAAAGAATTTGAAGCCAGTTGAGATGAGTTCATAAGAGTTTCAACAGAGCCCTTCAAGAGATGTACCATAATACAGACACTGACTAGGGAATTTGAATTCTCATTGTGACTTGAGTAGACATCCATAAAATACAACCTAGGCTTAGCTGAATGCTTCCAGAGACATTTATATGACTCCCTAAAACATATCTGAGACTTTAAACCAATGGCTACTAAGTAATTGACATATTTCTATTGCTATCAAAGATTAGGCTTGAGCTGCTTCCAGACCACTCATTAAATTGTTCCGACTCCAATTTGGCACTTGTAAAAAAAATTTACATTCACCAGATCCTTGTTGAAATATTTTAAGAACTAAGTACCTAGAGACTAAAAGTATGCCATCTTTTTGGAGTAAGACCTTGGCAGGAAGACTGTGCTACATGTCCTTCAAGCTTAAGGAAGGACATGGTTTCATCAACACTGTAAAGGCAGTGGCTTCATGTCACCATGTACAGAATAGACAATGATGGAGTTTCTTTCATATACAACACTTACAATGTGTTTTTTTTCCACTATGTATCAAGAAGCAATCTCTCGAACTGTTTATTTGCTTCCTACATGTACTTAAGCCTGTAATATTTATTCTACGCTAGAGGCCCATATACTGGAAGGAATTATCTTTACAATGATGTCTCCCCAGAGAGCTGACAAAGATTTTGATACAAAAGCTTTGTAGTAAATTAAACAAAATCTTTTTTTTTTTTTAAAAGAACTTATCTATTTGAAAGGTAGAGTTACACCAGGAGAGAGAGAGCGAGAGAGAGAGAGAAAATGAATCTTCCATCTACTGCTTTACTCCCCAGATGGCCACAGTGGCTGGGACTGGGCCAAAAGTCAGAGCCAGGAGCTTCATCTGGGTCTTCCATGTGAGTGGTAGGGGCTCAAGCATTTGGGCCATCTTCCACTGCTTTTAGCAGGGAGCCGGATCAGAAGTGAAGCACACGTACAATTGCCCGTATAGGATGCCAGCATTGCAGATGGCTTTACCTACTACACCACAATGCCAGCCCCTAAACTGACAGTTCTATCTCAGTGTAATAGTAATTAAAAATACAATTGTCAGTAAAAGGTTTATACTGCATGCATGTCTCAAATCTTCACAAAATATTTTCAGGCAATATGAAGGTAACCACCCTACTGCTTGACATTGCTCATTGAATTCAATGCAGTTAACACAGGCATAAAAAAGGCATGATGGTCCAAGAAACATAGGAAGCAGATGTGGATTTTAACAAAGACATGACCTATGAAGTTTAAAACATTAATAAAAAGACACAAGTAATTTCATAGCTATTGACAGTACAAATGCCTCAAAAATGGGCACCAGAAGTCAGCCATGAAGAGCATTCAAATGCTCAGACATAGTCTCAAAAATAATTTACAGTCTTGGTATATTATGTATGCTTTGTTTTCCACTTAGCACAACTGTTCGGGGCTATGCTTCATGTTGCCTCATTTTTGTAAATAAGTGTCTAAAAATTTTAAATCAGGAATGAAAATCAAAACGAAAACTGCTGAATTTGAGCAACCTAAACACTTTCAGCCATTGAGATTCAAAGGATAAGGGAAAAGCCATTCAAGTCGCACTCATGTGTCTTCTCAGGAAGAAGTCCTTTCTAACAAGTCTTCCCAGAGTCACCTGTGTCTACTCACTGCATACATCCTAGGTCCCTGCAACCTTTGCAGACAAGAAGAGCATTCTTTCTAGGCCGGCGATTGGTCTGTGTACTTACATTCAAGCAAGTTCATTGTCTCACCTCTCTTTTGCATGAACTTTCTGGAACAGATATGAAATTGTGAACAGAAGCTCAGCTTAGGCTGTGTAGCTTGACAGTTCATACTGCTCTGAAATTAGCAATAACAATGATTTGGTTCTCAACTCCTAGAAATTTTATGTCTCTCTTTTTGTGTGGGTGGGAAGGGGGCAATTCTTAAATGGGGTAATAAAGAGTTATCTCTGCGAATCAATGTTTCTCAAAAACTCTAAAGTAAAAAACATTCTCTCAGATTAGCCCTACTATATGTAAATGAAAGCTAACTGAGGATTTATTGGATCTTATTTTAAGTGCAGTAGTTTAAGCATCTGAAGGATTGTAGAGCCTGGGATGTGAGCTGCAGTAGCAAATGTTTAAAGGACCAACCCCAATACTAATGAGGGAGGGAGGAAACCGAAAATAAGCAGCACAAAGACACAGAAATCATAGGACTAAGGCAATCTATGAAGAAGAAAGTAATCCTGTATGTCTCAGCATCTCCAGAGTGCATCACTGTGGTGGGGACTCTAACAAGGAAACTCATGTACATAATATATACTTTTGTTCCAGAAGCTTACGTGGTATTTTAAGATACATTCCATTTGAAGTGGTTCACGTGTAAACCACTGGCGATAAAAAGATAATCTTCAGTTATCTGGAAAAGCCAATTGCCTAAAGTACCCTTAGAAAAAATGCAACACTTCTGCACTAAGATGTTTAGCCAAGGATTTTAGAGTCCCAGCTGAAGCCACATAAAATGATAACTGTGGAAATAAACTCAAAGATTCAGGTGAGACGGAACTATTTTTATCTACAAGCATAACAGACACTGAGAATATCATTTACCTCTGATGTCTTTGAGTCTGTTAAAATTTCTTGATCATGTGTATAATGAATTTATGTCAGAGTACAAATTACTATGAATCATGAAGAACATCCTTATTTTGAGATCAATATTAAATAATAAGAGGGAAAGTTCTACTTTCCTATTACCACACTTAAAAACATGGTGCCATGACAAATCTCCCAACCTATGCTTTTATTCCTTCATCTTCCAACCCTTAGCTCACTTTTCTTGTCAAGGTGTAGTCCTTTGCCTTCCATTACTTAAACCATCGCATCATAGTCCATTACATTGATAAACCTCTGCTAATCTAATGCCCTGCCTATGAGGCTGGTTGCTCTTTGTCTTCTATTATTCACTAACTAAAAAAAAAAAAAAAAAAAAAAAAAAAAAAAAAAAAAAAAAAACTAAACTAAAATTCCCTGGGAACAGCAGAGAAAGGAAAGGAAAGAAATAAACTTGAGAACTTTTTCAAGAATAGATATTGCTTCACACCATTTATACCACAAGTTGGAACACCTACATCCCACAGAGTGCCTGGGTTCAAGTCCTAGCTACATTGCTTCCAACCCAGGTTCCTATTAAATTTGTACCTTGGGAAGGCAGCAGAGGATGGTTCAAGTACTAGAGTCTTTGCCACCCACAGGAAGACCTGGATTGAGTTCCTGGCCTCTGGCTTTGGCAAGGCCCAGCCCTCGCTAAGCCTTGGCCATTGTAGGCATTTGGGCCATAAATCAGTGGATAGATCTCGGGAGATATTCTCTTTCAAATAAGTATTAAAAAATGATCAATAAAAAAATCCTAAGGATACTGTGTATGGATGTCCAAATTTATAGCTAGCTGGTCTGACATGAGGGTGCTTCCCAACCCCAATGTATTTTTCAAAACATGTAAACCAATATAAAGTATATTTTAAAGGGGAGTTTTAATTACAAATTTCTATTAAAGATGATATTTAAGCAAGACCCCAAGAATGAAAGTAAACTGCTTTCATTCTCACTCCTCCCCCATTCTTTAGAGTAACTGACTTTTTCTGGTGAAGCCTAGGGTTAAGCATGACACTAGGAGGCTGTATCTCCTAAGTCTTGGGTGCTTTTCTTACTTAAGGAATTTTGGTCATGGCCATAAGCCTCTCTCCGGAGCAGCATCTAACTTCGTTATCATCTTAGTATGTGAGCAGAGTCAGACGCTGGTATGTAAAATAGTAGTGATGCTCCACAGTTTGTTCTTCAGAAGCACTTTATAGTGTACATAAAACTGATTACAGAACCAAGTGCTAATTAACAATTCCACTCAGCATGTGCCCAGCTCTTCGTGCTTGTATTACCTGATCAGCCACAGCGCGGGCTAATTTGTCCATTCGAGAACCTGCTTCAGCAATTTTCTTGGCAGCATTAATGACATCAGATGTATTTTTCAATGGGCCTTTACCTCTAAAACAACATACACAACAGAATTAGAAATCCATGAAACAGACAAAACTATCCTCTCTTTTGTCTAGGACTATGGTTTTGGGCTTCATTTGGCGCTGACCATGTTTTCATGTTAATAGTCCACTTCTATTCATTTTGAAGAATATTTTCCCCTATTTTGATGTGCATGTTCACATTTCATCCTTTACATTAATTTCCATTTTTTAGAATTTGACAGGTAGAGCGACAGACAGTGAGGGAGAGAGAGGCAGAGAGAAAGGTCTTCCTTCCGTTGGCTCACTCCCCAAATGGCTGCCACAAAAGATGATCACCCTAAGATCAATAGAAATTCAACATATAAATCCTTATAATGCACTTGATAATATATATACACTACTTCATTTTATCTTCGTAGCAACAGTAGCAAGGAAGTATTGCCATTCCCATGTTACAATTTACCAAAAATGATCAACACTTATCCATACCTTAAGTGATAAATTATAAGCTTCAAGCACAGTCAAAAAATAAATGCATCTGCATTTCCTCCATACCATGTCCATTACACTGTTTCATTTTTTAATCCAGTTTAGCATTTTGAAAAATAATTATTTCTCACAACCTGGAACTGTCCACAATTTCAGAATTTCATTGGCTTATGTGTTTCTGGCCCTTGATTTATGATGGAATATACAATATATGGTATGACAGTAATTGTCTTTATTCTTCCAAACTATCCCCCTATTATTTTCACATTGGGTCTTCAGTTAGGTCATATATTTAATACTATATGTCTTTCAAATATTTATTATAAGACAAAGTAAATTATGATGCATCAGAAATCTTTAAATAAATGCAGCATGTAAGACCTTTCTGTTTCCCTTTGTTCAGAGGAAAACAAAGAATCAATATATTTATATTGACTTTTCAGCTTGTTACTTATCTTAGTTTCCTTCCTTATATACATCTAAAATCTAATGCATTTTTAAGACTTCAAGTCTATATTCCTATAGGTAGAAATGTGGCAAAATGTAGTGAAAAACTTTCACAAGTGATTTATTCAGACCATGTAGGGTCATACAAAGTGGACAATGATAACATCATGTGATGACATTTTACAAAATGGAAGACTTAAAATGGCTCTTCGTAATTAAATGTAAACGAAGTGCATTCTGCCCCATTTTGGTAATTAAGGTGCTATGAATAGGAGAAAACAAATACTGAAAGGTTAAAAAAAGGTAAAATTTAAATACCTCAGAAAACATAAATTTAAAGTTTTACAAACCAGCTTTCCTCAAACACATGTAAATAGATTTGAAAGCCTGAATGATCCAACTTTCTAGCAAAACACAATTTACTAAACCTGATCAGGAGATTTTAAATAATCTAAAGAGTCTCATTTGCATGAGAGAAAGAAATCTGTTAAGAATGAGTTCCTCAAAAGAAAAAAAAAAAAAAAACCTTTAGTAAGTACAGCTAGTGTCTAGAGGGATTAACTAAACCATTAAAAAAAATAAAAGTGCTAACTTCAATGCTATTTAAACTTTCCCAAAATGCAGGACAGGAAAGAATAGCCAAAAAGAATTTCATTAAGCAATGTAACATTGGTAGTCAAAAGCAGCTAGACAAAATATTTCAAGATGTATATTAGGTAATTTTTTTTTAAATGAAGGCAAAAAGAAAACACAAAGACACAAAGTGGCATGGAAGTGATAGAATCAATATGTACAGGGATGTCCTATGGACCCTTTACCTCACCTTCCCCAGGGTCAGCATCTTGTATAACCATATACAACAATAAATGCAGCAGATTGGAATTAGTAAAATCCATAAACACGGTTGGTATTTCTTCAGTTATTCATGCATTCTGTGCATTTAAGTTTCATGCAATTTCATCACACATGTAGTTTCATGTAACTACTACCACAATTGACAGAACTGTACTATCTCCCAAGTTTCTGTCACACTTCATACCATTCAGTTCATTCTCAACACCCAGGAGCTGCTGCTTTCCATCCCTGTAAAGTCACTTCAAGAATGCTATCTAAATGAAATCAGTCTGTATATACTCTTCTGAGACAGATGTTTTTCACTTAGCATAATTTCCTTAAGGTTTATCCAGCTATTGCATTATTTCCTTGTTAAATAGTAGTCTTGTTTTCAGCTCTGCCAGTTTAACAGTTTTTCCAATGAAGATCCTTGTGCAGGTTCCATTTTTAGCTGGTTTTAAGGAAACTGGTACACATATTATTGCATGCATTTTTGAGTAAATGTAAGTTTTTATTACTGTCGATGCATGTCCAACACTGCAACTGCTAGGTCCTATGATAAAACCATTCTTTAAGTCTTAGAATTATCAAATAATTTTCTAATTTTTTCCATCTTAATTAAGCTTTTCAAAATCATGGCCAACATTACGCTCAACGAGGAAAAACTGAAATCTTTTCCTTTAAGATGAGGATCAAGTTGAAAATGCCCATTACTCAACATAGTTCTGGAAGTCCCATTCAGAGCATGTAGGCAAGAAACAAAATGAATTCAAATTGTGAAAGAATAGGTAAAATTATTTCTATAAATGATATGATATGTAGAAAATCCTCAAGTTGCAGGATAGAAAATAAAAATGTATCTATCTTTTGTGTTTCTAGACAGAAGTGATAAACATCCTAAAAGGAAATTCAAGAAACAACTCCATTTAAAACAGCTTCAAAATGAATAAAATATTTAGGAATAAACTCAGGCACGGAGGCAAAAGGCTTGCATGCTGAAAATTCCAAAATGTCACTATAAAAAAACAAATAAATGGACATTCACCCCATGTACATGAGTAGTATCAAAATCCCAATGCCTGTTTGTTTTTGCAAAAAAAAAAAAAAAAAAAAATTCATCCTAAAGTTACCATGGACAATGAAGTTATCCAAATAGCCAAAATAATCTGGAAAAAAAACAGAGTTAGAGGCCTCACACATCCTGACTCTCAATTTACCATAAAGCTACAGTGATCAAAATAGTGTAGTACTAGCACAAAGACAAATATACAGGCTAATGGACTAAAATTCAGAAACAGACCCTCACATATAAGAGCAAGTGATTTTCCAGGGCAGTGCTAAGATCACTCAATGAAGGGCAGTCTTTTCAACAAGTGATCCTAGAAACAGCAGATCTATATGCAAAACAATGACCTCGTGCCCATACAGAACACCATTTAGCTCTTGACTGTTGACTACCGTGTAAATTAAAAGTATGTTATAAAGGAAGGAAGGAATCTAAATCTAAGACCCAAAACTACAAAACCTTTAGAAGAAAATAAGCAAGACTTCGACAAAATTTGATTGGGCAATGATTTCTTTGTTACAACACAAGTATAAACTACAGAAAGAAAAAAAGCTCAACTTCAATTAAACTTTTGTGCATCAAAAAAAACTATCAACAGATAGAGAAAAGGTAGCTCACAAAATTTGAGAAAATATGTATGAATCAGATTATCTGTTAACAAATTATTTTCCTGTCTATTTAAAATGAACTCTTATAACTCAATGAAAAAGCAAAACAAATAATCTAATTAAAGTATGGATAAATGATTTGAATAGAGATTTCTCCAAAAGACACACAATACCAAGAAGTACAGGAAAGGCTGTTCAATATCACTGCAGAAATGCACTTGAAAACCACAGTGAGATACCACTTCACAGTCATCAGAATGGCTGCTATGGAAGCAACAGAAAATACCAAGGATGGGTTTGGATACTGAGAAATCGGAATCCCTTTATATTGCTGGTTGGGAGGTATAATGGAATAGACACTGCAGAAATGGTGTGATGACTTCTCAGAAGTTAAAATTACCATATGATCTTTCAACTCCTGGTCTAGGTACATATCCAAAAGAAATAAAATCAGAAACTTGAACATGCCTTTGTATGTTCATATTCAAAGCAGCTTTATTCACAATAGTCAAAGTGATAGA
The DNA here is from genome assembly GCF_033115175.1 of Lepus europaeus. Classification (NCBI taxonomy): domain Eukaryota; kingdom Metazoa; phylum Chordata; class Mammalia; order Lagomorpha; family Leporidae; genus Lepus; species Lepus europaeus. Next base: position 76,130,811 of record NC_084839.1, on the reverse strand, counting down.
AGCAGCCAAAATGTCCATTAACAGATAAATGGGTAAATACATTATATATCCATATAATGGAATATTTTTTTATTTTTTTATTTATTTTTATTTTTTTATTTTTTTTTATTTTTGACAGGCAGAGTGGACAGTGAGAGAGAGACAGAGAGAAAGGTCTTCCTTTTGCCGTTGGTTCACCCTCCAATGGCCGCCGCGGTAGCGCGCTGCGGCCGGCGCACCGCGCTGATCCGATGGCAGGAGCCAGGTGCTTCTCCTGGTCTCCCATGGGGTGCAGGGCTCAAGGACTTGGGCCGTCCTCCACTGCACTCCCTGGCCACAGCAGAGAGCTGGCCTGGAAGAGGGGCAACCGGGACAGGATCGGTGCCCCGACCGGGACTAGAACCCGGTGTGCCGGCGCCGCAAGGCGGAGGATTAGCCTAGTGAGCCGCGGCGCCGGCCTCATATAATGGAATATTATTTAGCCTTAGCAAGGAGGGCAGTTAGGCACATGTGGCAATAGTATGAACCTTAAAAACATTATGCTACGTGAAATAAGCCAGTCACAAAATGACAAACACATATAACATTCTACTTACCTGAGGTACCTAGAGTACTCAAATTCACAAAGATATAAAGTAAAATCATGGCTTTTAAGGGCTGTGTGGCAATGGGAAATTAGTGTTAATTTAGCTATAGCATATTTGTTGAGGAATATGAAAATGTTCTGTAGATGAATGATGGTAATGGTTGCACAACATGAATGTTTCTCAGTGTACACTTGGAAAATGATGAAAAAGGTAAAATGAGAAATCACTTAAATAGCCACTGTGGTGTCTACTGTATGGAACAGCACAAATCTAAATGAACTGTGGTCATCTGGATAGTAAGTTGGAAGTGGGACAGGAAATAATGCTAACAGCAAAAACAAAATCAAACAGAAAAATACATCAGGATCAGAACAGAGAAGATCAGAAGTTTGATCTTCCTTGACAGTAGAAAGCAGTATTGACAGATTGGCCCTGCTGATTGTAGCCCCAGTCTCAAAATGATGGTGTATATCTCCTGTGTTACCCTAGCTTGGACCAGATTCTTTATTTTGGACATTTTAAAAGGTGTTTTGAAGAATATTCAGTCCTTAATGATAACAGTGATCTATTATTCCATCTGAAATATGTTTGTAATTCTGCTTATGAAAAACAAAGCTATAGAATTACCTCTACTATAGATTTTATAGCTATAGAATTACCTCTATAGATTCTTGCAACCTTCTCACATGAGGTCATAAATGACATCTATATAAGGGTCTATGTTTAAAGGCATTCCAAAAAAAAAAAAAAAAAGCCAAAGAAAACTATTATAATATCACTACTATCTCCTTTTTGCCAACTAATTCACATTGGTATTGTGAAAAGAAAAGTATTAATGTGAAAAATTAATGTCAGTATATCCTGGGCTAATGTTCTTAGTCCTCACAATTCAAATTCAATGTTGTTCCAAGTTTAAAGATTGATTTTCTATTGCCTTTTCAAGGCCTTTTAATTTGTTAATATCAATTGTGATTTTCTAATAATGACAATATAGCAACATATAAGGAAGATATTTTCAAACGTAGGGGGCCATAGAACTCAGAACCAAGGCATCATAAAATATGCTTGGGAAATTTCTCCAATTAGCTTGAGCCATATAAAGATAGCAAAGTTGGACATCTGGATGAACCAGAAATTCTGAGATGTTATATATGACAGCACAATCAGGAGCTGAACTATTCTAGGAGTGCCATTTGGATTATGTCCTGGAGGTCACATTTAAATATTTATAAACAAGAGCCTAAAGGTCATAAAGGAAGAGCAAATAAAGATTTTTGTTTTGTGGAAAAAGGAGCTAATGAAAGTTTTGGTAAAGGCAGCTGGATTGTTGCTGTTTAATTTTTAATAACTGACGAGGATAGAGAATCTCAACCAAGACGGGAACAAGAATTAGGGAATATTGGGCAATCACATGGCATTTGACTCAGATACTCAGTATTTCATAGCTGGTTGTATGCTAACAGTTGTTTCTTCAGGTCCACTCTGTTTCTTTCAAGACCAGACTTGAAGGTTGATTTTAAAAGATGGCTTTGTGCCTGGCTAGGCAATTAAATGAGCTATTTCCAAGTGCAGACCTTTTGTTATTTAAACATGCTATTTCTTCCTGGAAAAAAAAAAGCACAAATCCACCCTGGCAGGGCAGTGCTTCTACCATTGCCCGTGAGATGGAAGTCAGGAACTGAGCAGAAAAAAAGACATGAAGAATAATCAATTTTATCCTCCATGAAGAAGTTATTACACAAATAATGAGGCAGAACCTCTCCAATTTTAATAATAATGGAGTGGATATCATTGAGATTACTGAATCAAATTAATGAATTAGCTAGTGATAAGAATACAACAACAAGATAATGTAGGCAAGCGTAATTTTTGCACCAACCAGCCCATCAAGCACATGAATAGAAAAGAGTAGCCAAGTTTAAATGTCTCATCAACAATATTCTTTTCCTTCAAAAAAAGAGAAAAATACAGGGGCTTCAAAACTTTCATGGAAAAAATGCATTAAAAGATTAAATTATTGTTAACAAAAATTCTTTGAAATCCAGTTTTTTCATTGTATGCATGTTCCAGTAACTTTCTGAAGACCCTTCTATGCACAATTATGAAATTTTTGCACTAAATTAAATATTTTCAAAATGTTTTCCCACAAACTTTTTAAAGTTCAATTGTAGTACATTGGAGTGCTTATAAGAATGGAGCTGAAAATATTGCTCCTTGAGGCAGAAAATGCTAGAGTAATGACAATAATGTATAAGGCCAAGTCTAGAGCACTGATGTGAGCGGCCAGAAGAAAAGCCCCTAGTCAGCTTCCTCTGCCAACAAAGGAACAGGCTCTACACATGGCTTCTCTTTCCTTTCCAGTTCACACCCTTCCTTGGGTCTCTAGTCATTTACTCCTTCCTTTGTCCTCACCTAGGGACAGAAAACTACTCATCATGCATTGGGAAAATAAAACTCAGTAGCATACTGGACATTCCATTATTCAAATCAGCATAAAATGATGATATGAAATCTCTAGGAAATTGAAGCAGCCTTCTTTTCATTATTCAAACTATACTTTGAATACTAAACATCCGTCTTATTTAAAATAATATAATAAGATCCCTCAAATATAAATCTCTCTCAACCAGTTATATATAATCTAGAGAATTATTAAATGTTCTTCTGATCTAAACTTGCAACATGAATAGATTCATTATTCACTTTAAACTAATGAGATTTGTTCTAGTGATGTTATTAATGGATTGTATAATATACATCAGATAAAACACTGATAAAATATTGAAAGCCAGCAAATTAAGGCATCACAGGCTTTGTGAAAGCAACGACTGAGGCTGCCGTCATATTCTGATTTGTAGAAAATTCAAATGGAAATATAGCCTCAGATATTATCCTGCCATTACCTCTACAAAATAAATCTATGGAGCCAACAAACACTAACCAGATGGACAAATTTGAACTTCTAATGAATACAATGACATTTAAAAGTTTCAAAGGTCACCCTTGTAACACTAAAGTCATTCCACTGAAGTCAAAAACAATTTTAAAATATTTGGAAAGAGAGCCAAGCAATGTCATTAGTACATATTGGCCAGAGGCAGAGGGTAAAGGGGATGACGCAAAGATGTTCCATATTTTCTTACAGCCTACAATCCATCCTAGCCTTTTCCTATCAGAAGCATTCAACAGTGATTAAAACAAAAAAAGTCACCCATGAGGTGGTGTTTTGACAAGGCCATAGATCTGGCATGGTTTTAACAACAAATACCATGTTGAATCGTTAACACATCTTTGTGCACGTGTGCCTGTGTTTAAAAAAAGAAAACAAACTACAGTTAAGTCACAGCCTAAATTTATATAGCAGCCAAATTTATAAATATATTCTCTTTGGATTTAAACATCTCCTAGGAAATTGATAAAACAGATCATTTCACCATTTTGCAAATAAAGACAGTAAGAAATCTGCCCCAGATCAGCCCAATATTCTAATGGAAGAACGGAAGTGCCACCTTCACTTAAGAACAGACCAAAATACAATGGCAGAAACAGCAAAGAACTTGGTCAGAAAAGGCTCCCGGCAAAATTTTGATGGGTGTCTTGATTTATCGTAAGTACTATTCAGAGCTCAAAGGAATACTACATTCACAACTTTTAACTTCCCTGTCAAGATTGTGGAATTTTATATTGTTCTGCCCGTTTCTTTGTAGAGAAGGGTAAAATGTTAAGAGAAATTAATGCTAGATCATGAGCGAGTACTGCGATATATTATACATTTACATGCACATACACGTATATTTATTTTTCCAAAGGGACATTAACAAATTGTTTACTTTACCTTCAGGATAACATTTAAACATATTCCAAAACAGAATGAACCAAAGACCAGTCACCCACTCTCTAGGCTTTGATTTTATGATTGCCTTCAGAAATATAACAATAATTATAAAGATGAATCCATTCTCCTTGATCCAGACCTATCTGCTAAGAATTCAGTTCAGATCATTTTGACTTATGCATGAAAATGTGTAATCCCACCATCATCTTGCCACTATATAGTGTTTTATTTTTTCTGCAGGCTCTCACAGGCTGATACACACTGCTAGCTTTCTAGATTAATCCAAAAATGCTTGTCTCTGTGTCTGGGCCTCACCTTGTGAAGTCTGTCATTTCCATCATGATCATACACATCTGCTTGGCTAGCACAATGATGTCATTCCCACTGTCATCCCATTTGGCCACTTCGGCATCCAGCTTGCTTTTTTCTTGGTGGAATATCTCCACCTGCTCAGCAATTTTTGCCTTCTCCTCTTGTGGTAGTTGTGCCATGATGGCCTGTGTGGGTTACAGAAACAGTATGAGAAAGGAATTAGAGACTGTGTGCTGACTCTGCCTCTTGTGGATGGCAGAGCCAGACCTTGACAAGGGTGATGGATGCTCTGCTGTTCTGGCGAATCTCTGCTCCATTCCAGGGTGGCCAAGAGCACAGGGTGGTATGATCCCCAAAATCTGTACGCCCTCTCCCATACAGAAAAAACACACAGAGATTCAAAAGTACATGCACACTGTCAGTAGCAGAGCTTCTCTGTCGCTTTGATGACATATGTTTGTTCTATAGAATCTATTCTTGACAATTTTTATATTTGGTCTCAGGAAACTTTTACCAGATGAAAGAAGGCACCTCTTTCAACACAGAAATCTGTTCAGAGAAGAGAAAAAAGAAAGAAGGCCTTCTGCCACTGGGAAGAAGAATTTTAAACAATATCTGAGCATCCAAGTGAGGTAGGGAGACTTTTCATGAGTGTAAATGAAGGCATGCACAGATATATGCCAAATAAAAACCCTCTACTGGGACACCACGGGAATGGCAAACCCATGTTGGCCTCCTTCCTCCCCCTGCTTTACAGAAATCCTGGCTGACGATGGCTTCCTATAGGGCCTTTTTCCATGTATATAGTAGCATTGTAGTGGCATCAAATACAGCCTGAGTAACCCTTGGGGAAAATTTGCATAGTCTTTAGTGGTTGACTGTCCTTAATCTGACAATCCAAAGTCTGAAATAAAAATCTGAAGCTTTCTGGGTGTCATCTTCGCTTGTGAATGTGCTCGTTCCCTAAAATACATCTGTAGCCCCAGTTCCAATACTGGTGGCACTTTCACAGTATTTGTAACCAATGGGAAAAGCAGCAAAAGATTTCAATCACCCAATGTGCAAGTTTTCATTTGAGATTGTACAAGGCAATTCTGTTTAATTTTTTTCAGCTCTCATGCTGTAAACAAGTATGTCCTTTTTGCAGTCTATTTAGTGTCACATTTTTCACATCTTTGTGCCTTTTGTTGGCGATTCTGCTGCTTGAAATAGTCCTGATGTATGATGCTGAAGTGCTGTCTAGAGTCCCTAAGCTTCAAAAGGCTAGGAGGAGCATTAAGGAGAAAAATAAACATATAAGTTAAGCTTTGATTAGGCACCAGTGAGTGCTACTGGTCTTGAGTTCAATGTTAATGAATCAAAAAATATCAAGTGACCAAAAGAAACACCGATTATATATGGTTTGCATTGCTTTGATGAACAAAGCACTGTGAGTAGCTGCTTTCAGGAACCTAACCCTAAATTTGCTTTAAGAGAGATGACTACATATTTACTAATTAAATGTTCATGGTGACTTTATACAAGATAACTACCACGAATAATAAGAATCCGCTGTATTTGTTAAACACTATTTTTATATTTGAAAAGCAGAGTGACAGAGAAAAAGATTAGATGTCCCATCTGTTGGTTCTCTTCCCAAAAAAAAAAATGGCCACCATGGCCACGACTGCACCAGGCCAATGCCAGGGGCCTGGAATTCCATCTGGGTCTCCCATGAGGGTAGCAGGGGTCCAACTCTTGGGCCATCTTCCACTGCTTTCGCAGGTTCATTAACAAGGAGATAGATCAGAAACAGAGCAGCTAGAACTTGAACTGGCCCTCCAGTATGGGTTGCCATTATCACAGGTGGCAGCTTAGCCCAATGTATCACAACCCCAGGCCCTAAACACTACTTAGCTGACTCTCAGCGAAATGCCTGACATCATCTCATTACCTTCTCCCAGAACTCTGCAACACGCTTCAGAGACATGAATATGTAGACAAGTTATTTCAGCACCCTCTTGTTCTTAGACACACATATCCTTTTCTATATATATATATATATATATATATTTTTTTTTTTTTTTTGAAAGTCAGAGTTACAGAGAGAAAGGGAGAGACAGAGATCTTCTATCTACTGATACACTACCCAGATTTCTTCAACAGCCAGCACTGGGTAGGCCAAAATCAGACAGTCAGGGGCTTCTTCAGATCTCCCACATGAGTAGGCCATCTTCCACTGCTCTTAACAGGGAACTGGACTGGAAGACACAAACTGGTGCCCAAGTGGGATCCCAGTAGTGCAGGAGGTAAAGTTACCCATTAGACCACAACACTGACCCTACACACACGTATTCTTTCTGAGAAAGACCACAAGCACACAATCGGCGGGTTTGTGTGTATGTTGGGGGCAGGGGGCAGGTAGGAGTGCTACAGTTTTTGCAGTGAACGAGTTAAATAATGTAAGAAAATTGCTATCTAAGTCGTAAAGCTCCACCTACTCCGAGTACATTGGTTGGGAGACAGCTAAGGTAACAAACTCAAAAATTGAGCTCAATGAGGCTTGGTCAGAGCTAGGATCTCATGGCTACTTGGGTCATAAGAAGTAATACAGAAATACTAAATAATCATCTCAAAAAGTTATAGTATATGGGGAGCAAATGAAGTACATTAGCTTTGTCCCTCTGCCCCCCAAATGAATGTATTATAGAATTATTACATTATATTACCATTTCTGCTTTCAGTTTTGCTTTCTAGCTAATATGATAGCTTGTAACTTAGTTGCCCACAATGGAAGTGATGGACCCAGAGTCTTCTGTGTCACTATAAACAAAAGATTAGCACAATTCCTTGTGTACATATATGTACAAGCTTATCTATTTTAAATAATTTAATCTACTTTGTCATTCCAATACTATTATTATCCCCTTTTATTATTTTATCTATTTTAAATAATTTAATCTACTTTGTCATTCCAATACTATTATTATCCCCTTTTATTAATGATTGTATGTAGAACCAGAGAAATTAATTCAATTTCTAATATTATACAATGCATATGCAACAGGAATAGGATTCACATTTAGGTGCACTAATACCATCCTTAACCACTGTGTGCCACCCAATCATTATGCACAGGCACAGCACACAGCTTACTCAAAGAACAAGGGCCTCCAGCCTAGAGTGGGCAGAGTCCCTGAAATCACAAACCGTGCCCATGAGGCTGTGCATCCTGGTGTTGTGGCTTCATCTGTCCAGAAGAAGGGACTTTTTCTATCTGCTTTTCATAAAGATGTCCTTGCAATAGCACATTCAAGAGCTCCTTGTTGACAGATAACTATGTCTATTAACTTCCTCCTATGTATCTGTGTGTATAAATTATAATACATATTTAAAAGTCAGACTTGTACAACTAATGTAGTTAAAATATTTAACACTCTACAGCTTGAAAATATTTAAGTACTTTAAAAAGCCATATTTGAAAAGATTTATAGAAATTTTCATAAATCCATATTTGAAATATACTAACATGGCTACTATTTAATTTTACTTTTAGTATGCTTGGATTTCCAAAAGTTGACTATGAACTGTTTTTCTTGAAGCATCCCTGTCCAATGTCCTCCTCATATAAAAAAGCTTATTGTATCTCACTTAGATGGTGCAGGTACTAGGTTAGCATAAATTAATACATTCACTCAATGTTTTTCTGTGAAAGATAAAAATAAAAATCTACCAAAGTACCTGGAGACTTCCATACTCTACCTTCATTCCCCATGTGGAAAATAATGTACCTTTCATTGTATCAAAAGGGTTAATTTTGCATTGAACAGCATACACTTCTCTGTCAAGTATAACTAGCACCTGAGTTTCCATTGTATACTTTAGCACTTGAATATTAACTGCCTTGCTTGATCTCTAATTAATTCCTATTTAATGCCTTACCTCCTACTTCTCTGTGTGCCTGCTTAGCATAGAGGCCTCCACAGCCTACGTGGAGTAGGCACTCAGTAAGTATCTTTTGATTGACTGCTTAAACATTTTTCCACTCCCGTCATCAACACAGCTCAAGAGATTTTGCCATAACTGACAAACACTTTCTAAGGACACAGTTTGGAAGAAAAACTAGCCCCTTCAAAGCAGATTTGCAAAAGAAGTTGTTATTTTGACTCAAGGGGTGCTCGACCTGCATAATGCACTTAATGGCGTGTGACTTGGTTGCAAGTGTTGATATATTTGCTTCTGCTTATGTAGCTACGGATGAGCTGAATGAAGTCTTTTCCTAAATATCCTTAAAATGCTCTTGGCTTTTAAAAATTCATAATTGACCTTTTCCGAAACTGGAATTTAAAAAAAGGTTATCTATAAACAGTAGATGCAAACTGCAAAATTTGCAAGTTAATCAAATTAAAATTCAACACATGAGTTTTAATTAGGTCTTATCAATGTAACTCAGCAGTTTGAAATGTTAACACATTAAAGCCATTGTAGCTAGAAAAAAAGAGGCCAGCTACATTCGGGTCAAATTTAATATAAAATATATAACATGCAATTTTTGATCCCCTCAAACTAAGGCAACAGGAGAAAAATTATTTTCATGGCCAAGAAGGAAGAGGACAAATCAGCTTTTTAGCTTGTATGATGTGATCAAGCAGGACCATCTGAGAGATTCTGCTTCTATTCACAGCAGTGAAACAAAACACAGTGCCTTTGATGCCTAGGCTAGATACCATCAAGTCCTTGTCTTCCACAGTCTCCCAGCCTCCCTTCACTTAGCTCAAAGTTTTCTTGCCCTAGTTTTGTAACAACAATCAGCCTCTGAAGAAAAATTAACTCACTGATTTGAGGAGGCAGCACAGCCAACCCTACAAGCCAGCCCTACAAGGTCCTTGATCACATGACCCATGAAATAATTTATCTCCCCTAACAACAACATAATGATGTTCTGTCTTGCCTTGAGAGTTTTTCCAGACCTCAAGAAATAAATGCCAACTGTGTGGCTGGAGCCACACTGGCATCATTCAAGTTACCCAAAGAACACCATGTTGTTAACCAATATGTGGAGGGCCATAAGCACTACAGACTAAGCATGGACCTGGAAATGAGCTGAACACTGCATTTCTTAGCCCCAGCTCCAATCTATACCCCAGCCTCTGGAGGAGTGTGGGAAGAAAGCACGAACTGTCCAGCTCCTTGCTATGCATCTTACAATCAATATTTACTTCATTCTACCTCCACAATGTCAGTGATTGGCTTGCTGTGTCTTGGGTGAGTGATCTCAGGTTTTGGAATTTCTTTGACAGTAGCCAAACATAGCTCTCTAGGTTACTGATCTAGTTGATCTGAGATCCCATATTTGTAGCATCAGAGATTTCAATCTACAGGATCCCCATCCCCCAACCCAGGCTCCCAGCCTTTCCTCTAATCAAATTTTGTGATTAGTCTTTTAAACTCTACCCATTAATATTAGTGAAAATCACTATACAAGCCAATAATCATTCCAAAAGCCCAGAATTGTTTGTTCAACCTAAATCTCAAGGAAGCTTTGATATAATTATTTTTCAAATCCTCACGGGGAAAAAAGAGTTTTCACCCCCAAACTAATGAGTTTCCATTTCTTAGCATTAAGTCTAACATTAAAGCTTTAAATACAAGAGTGTTTGAAAATAATGATTAAAGGGGTTTAAACCTGATGTTTCTGTTTCCTCTTACTTGGTTTTAAAGGAGGATAGCACATAAATTTGAAAATCCAAGTCCTTGTCCTTTTAAGCAAAAACTCTCATGATTGCCTGAATTATCCATTTCTTTTGGGTTAAATTAGTTGCCCAGACATTTTATTAAGGACTACGTCAAGCTACAAGCCTCATCCTCATTATCTCCATGCCCAACGTAGTAATCTCTATCTAGGTACATTACAAACCCTGTGATACATTTATCATGCAGTTTTCCTGAAGACATTAGAAAGAACGCTGTGTATCTCCCTTATATATACAGACAAGGTATGGTGAGGTTAAGAAAGTTGCCCCAAAGTCACTCAGCTTTGCCAATGCTATATTTAAAATCAGGTCTGTGTGACTACAAATAATATATTCTGTCACCAAGGTTAAACGCTCCAAAGCTGTCACAGTCCAATTTTAACTATGTCAACCTGTGAAGAAACAGTTTAGAAGATGTCACATCAAGGATCAAAGGGCTAGCTGACCTCTGTTTTATCACGTGCCACCATTCCCAATCCTCCATCCTCCATCTTCCAAAGAGTTTAGATAAGAAACCAGCAGGGACAAATAAAGGAGATAAGAAATATCCTAATTCTAGATTTTGAGAGCAGCATTGGAGGGGAGCAATAAAAGCACATCATCCTCTTTAACTTCTTCTTGGAGTGATTTACCATTTTCAGAAAACAATTTCTCCAAATGAAAATCCAAAATAAAGTCAGTAACAGGGGAAGACTAGCTGCTGGAAAGAGCAAATAGCTCTGTCAAAGTTCTCCTCTTTCACAGTGTTGGCCAGTTTATCACACTTTCTGATCAAAAGTTCATCCATCTATCTTCTCTGCAATTTAATGCACTCTTATTTCCATGTTAACAGCCATAATTCCATGTCTCTGACTTGTCATCATATAATTATAGGCTGATTCACATCAGGAATGCTGCCTGCTGTGAGTTAATCATGCAAACCACATGATGGACCTCAAAGATAAATTAGCAAATACTAGATTATAGGAGTACTTTGTTCTTACTGTCTTGGCCCATGTTCATAATTCATGCTGAAAAAAACTTTCAAAAAGTTAATAATGGATGAGAAAGACAAGAATCATCTGTACTTTGTTTTTACCCATCATCATTGACTTGATGTCTGACATAAGTAGGATTCATGAAATTCATTGGATCTATTGCTCCTTGTAAAAAGTGGGACCAATCATCCCTTTTTGACATAATGATTATAAAACAAGAAAAGGGTTGCATAAATGTCCTGCTCTTTGAGAAAAGTAGTTAATGGGTCCTGAGCTGTGTCTATACTAAATGACAGTCATTGGTCAATAAAGTTAAGTTTCAGCTGACTAATGTTTGGATAATTTACTCAAACTTGCCCTTTGTCATTATCATAAAAATTCTGATTTTACTTAATCTTAAACATAAATTAACTTGCTTGATTAGCTTGGTGTTATATCAACATAGTCCCAAAATATTTTTAGCATAACAACCCAATGTTCAACATTTTAGGGGGGTTACATAGAATCTGCAAGAAATTTCTATTATAGGTGACAGCATGGCCCTTTGTATACTTTTGTACTGTCATCATGTAATCAGAAGGAAATTTTCCTCCAGAGGATGACAATTGTCAGACTCAATTTATTTAGCACTTACTGTATGTTAAATATTTGTACATTATTTTACAAGAACTTAGTAATTAAATCTCCAAGGGACAAGCATTTGACACAGCAGCTAAGACACCAGCAGTTGGGATACCTGTACGCCACACTGGAATGCCTGGATTCAAGTTCTAGCTCCACTTCCAACTGCAAATTGCTGCTAATGCAAACACTGGGAGGTGGTAGTTGATGGATTAAGTCCTGGGTCCTTGTCACCCACATGGGAGACCTGGATTTTATTCCTGGTTTCCAGCTCCTGGCTTCAGCCTGACCCCTATCCAGCCACTGCAGGCATTTGGGGTATAAAACAGCAGATGGGAAATGACTGTCTATCTCTGCTTCAAACAACAAATAAAAAAAAAAACTAAACTAAACCTTTTAAATATATAGATATCTTAAGTAGAATGCTTATCACATATGTTTATCATTTAGATTTTATAAACTCAGAAATTGGACAACACAGCCTTGAGGATGATCCTAACTTCACTTTTCGAAATTCAAAAGCAAATCTATCTGAAAAGAAAGCCAGTGTGTCCTTTCTATTTATTCACCTTCACATTTCTCCTGTTAATGCCCATCTGCTTCATCTGTATCTTCTGGATCATTTGGTTGCTAGGTGAGAATATCAGGGCATAAAGCATATTAGAAACACCAGGCTTTAGATAAAAGTCTTTTTTGACTTTGTTTTAACCTCCAATTAGTGGATTCTCACCCTTTTCAGAATTCCTAATACAGGATGAGCTTTGTGGGGTTTCCCAGTCCCCATCTTTCTCAACTCCATATTTATTATATGTTATTTTTTCTTAAGTAAAATTTAACAGAGGATTAAGGTATCTAGTTCCTTAGTTGTACTATCATTTGTTTGTATTCTATAAAAAAAACTTTAAAGGGAGGAAAACCAGGGACCAGCACCGTGTTAAGGTTAAGCTATGTCTAAATGTGATTGGAGTCGGTGAACTCAAAAGGCTTCCATAGCCTTGGTATCTCATGAAAAGAGCCTGGGTGATTACTGATGCCATAAACAAGAGTGTCAATTTGTTAAGTCAACAACAGGAGTCACTGTTCACTTACTCCTCATGTAGGATTTCTGTCCTTAATGTGCTGTACATTGTGATTTAATGCTATAACTAGTACTCCAACAGTATTTTTCACTTTGTGTTTCTATGTGGGTGCAAACTGTTGAAATCTTTACTCAATATATACTAAACTGATCTTCTGTATATAAAGAGAATTGAAAACGAATCTTGATGTGAATGGAAGGGGAGAGGGAGCGGGAAAGGGGAGGGCTGCGGGTGGGAGGGAAGTTAAGGGAGAGAGCTATTGTAATCCATATGCTGTACTTTGGAAATGTATGTTCATTAAATAAATGTTAAAAAAAAAAAAAAGGTTAAGCTGCTGCCCTCAGTACTACCATCCCATATGGTTGCTGGTTTGATTCCCAACTGCTCTACTTCCAATCCAGTTCCCTGCTAATGCTCCTGGGAAAGCAGCAGAAAATGGCCCATGTTCTGGGACTCCTGCACTCACATGGGAGACCAGAAGAAGCTCCTGGCTCCTGTCTGGCCCAGCTCTGGCAGTTGTGGCCATTTGGGGAATGAACCAATAGGTGCAAGATCTCTTCCTCCCTCTGTCTCTCCCCCTCTCTCTATAATTCTGCTTTAAAATATATAAGTAAACCTCTAAGAATTATTTTTTAAAAAATGGAAGACACCCTTACTATTTCCTTCAATCCCTAGGAATTTCATCATCTGCTAATTGCCTTCATTATCTGTATCTACACTATTGAAGGCAAAGCTAAACTAACTGGTCTGATCGCAGAATGCTCCTTGGACCACTTCTTTTGGTGGACAATATCATGTAGTATTAAATGGCCAGGCAGGGCTGGTACCCTCTCTTGCTTCCTATCCCATGCTGGCACATTTGCAATATGTCTTTAAGAGTTCCTTTTCTATCACATGGCAAGAGACGTAGGAGTATTGCCTGACAAAAGGTACGTATCAGAGGGGGAAAAGTCCTCTCTGATGGCCTTGAACCAGTTTCACATGGTATGATCTGGTACCACAGAAACCAGGCCAGAATACAGAGCAATAGCCCAGCCACAGCAAACAAATACCATGAATCCCCATTTTCCATTGCCTCTTTGTTGTTACCAAACTTAAAGACTTCAAGCAGAGCAAAGTGCTCCCTGCCTGGTTAACAATCTAATCACAATCCTGAATCCCCCCAAAAAATCCACTGCACATACATATATATGTATACATATATATTATATTGTTTCCATGTGATGCTGTCTCAAGTGGTAAAGAAGGTGGGAGTTAAAAGCAATCAGGAGCAGTGGTGATTATTTTCACTGAATAAAGTGTGAATTGCTATAAACAACTCCAGATGAGAACACGGGTTTCAGAGTCAAGAATCTCTGGGGTCTCAACTTCAGAACTTTCCTCACATCATGTTGGTGAACGTAACTTCTATCCTCTGTGTCCCAAACCCAAGTCCTGGCCAATGACTCACCCGTGCACTCTGCCCGGCAATTAACTGGTCGTCCTCGGTCTGAACACTTGTCCGACTACGCACATCGTAATCTTCCTGTTCAAAGTCAGAATCATCCTCCAGTTCTTCTGGAGTCTGAAGATAAAGAGGAAAAGAGAAAAATCAGCATATGTCAGATTGATAACCTTCACCCCACGCACTTGCTTCTTCATTGCAAAGGCTAAATAGTCACCAGGACACAGATTATAGCAATTTACACAAAGGATTAGCCACGTGGGTTGACATTGACTGGAATGGAGCCAGGAAAAATCAAGCTGCCCTAATTTATCTTTTAAAAGATACATTTTAGTTGTTATTTCTCCCAGAAGGTATAGCAAATATATATCTGTTCATGTGACATGCTTTCCAGTTTTAAGAAAAACTATTTGTGAGTTACCTCCACCCACCAAAATCCTATTGTAAGACAAAAATACCAGCATCAACAGTGAATGTTATAACTATACTTCTTTAACACTGCCTGTGGCCTTTCCAGCTCATTTACTCTCAATAAGCAAATGAACTGATCATCTCCAGGCCTAGGGCTAACTAGCTCTGTTGAAATACCTGCTTTGATTACCTACCCAAAGTGTACACATTACATGTATATACTCGACAGTCAGGGTTGCCTGCATATGAGTCCTTGGGTGAGCCTGAGCAACCTGTATTCCCTCTCTCAGCCTCACTTTCTTCTCTATAAATTGATGTTGGTTATGCTATCTGTAGTAATTATTGTTGTGAAGATTAAATTTTCTGTATAGAGTATCTGGCAACAAGTAGGATTTTTAAAAATGTTTTCCATCATCTAACTCACAGAGATCTTTCATTTAGGTCTTTTTTTTTTTTTTTCTTTTCCATGGTATCTTGGCTTTTCATGCCTACAATACTCTCATAGGCTCTTCAGCCAGATCCGAATGCCTCAAGGGCTGATTCTGAGGCCAGAGTGTTGTTTAGGACGTCTGCCATTCTATGAGTCTGCTGTGTATCCCACTTCCCATGTTGGATCTTTCTCTCCCTTTTTGATTCTATCAGTTAGTATTAGCAGACACTTGTCTTGTTTGTGTGATCCCTTTGATTCTTAGACCTATCAGAGCCATCGATTGTGAACTGAAATTGATCACTTGGACTAGTGAGATGGCATTGGTACATGCCACCTTGATGGGATTGTATTGGAATCCCCTGGCACATTTCTAACTCCATCATTTGGGGCAAGTCTGATTGAGCATGTCCCAAATTGTACATCTCCTCCCTCTCTTTTTCCACTCTTAAATTTAACAGGGATCACTTTTACTTAGAATTTTTACTTAGAATTCTGAAATCAATTTACTCAACAAACTTTTTTCTTAAACTGAAGCTTCCAAATAGTACATTCTCACTAAAGATTAAGTAACTCTTTCACAGTCAAACAGGGAGCATTCTCTATTTAGATATGAGAAAAATAAAATTTAAAGAAATTAAATAACATGTCCCAAGTCCCCTAATTAGGAACAAAACATAGAATTTAGACCTGAACATCCAAATGTGCCTGATTCTAAACACACTGTACTTTATCAATTTTTTGTTTTTCTGTTTCTCTACAACTCACACAAGAACTGAAACTATAAAATGCCTTAAAATGAAGAGAGTTACAGCAAGATCTTTTTAATCTATGAAGTTAGTGTTGAGGAAAAGAGTATATGCTCAGGAATTAGCAAATTTTTAACATCTTAAACAGCAACAATAATAGATAACACATAAGTGCTCACACGTCACCGTTTAAGTGGCCTATACATCCTAACTCTTGAAGGTTTCCTAGCTATGATATAGACATTATTTTCTCCATTTTACAGGTAGGGAAGCTGAGGTATGAGAGGTTATACCTTGCCAAAAAGCTCCTAAGTCAGACAATTTGAAGCATGTGCTCAAATTATATTAACTCTAAGAGGATAAACTCAAGAGGCATTGAGCATGGTGCACAGCAGGGAGAGAGGAAATTAGAATGAGAGTCTAAGCTCAATCATCATTATCCTGAAAGGTCCTAGTCACCCACAAACTGCCCCTTGGCATACAGTCCTGTCCACCCCCTGCCCCCGACGGCTCTTTCAAAAGGATAAGGAAAACAACAAACCACAGGCACTACTAATGACAGAGTTGCCCATTTCCCATCCCAAAATGTCCATTTTTTAAGTATGCTGGTTTCATTTGCTACCAAGGTATAATTAATCAAGTGTGATTATTGATTAAACTTTGAGATTCAGACAGGCATAAAATGGGGTCTTTCATGCCATTATCATACAATACGTGGTGATTTTCTATGTTTTGAAATATTATTCTTGTTCTTCCTCCTCTCTCATCAACCTTACTGACATTCACTCAGTCATCTAAAGATGTTCATTTTTGTGATAGGGATGTTAAGCGAATGAGAGAAGAAATACATGTCAATATCATGTTTTATTAACTAAAGTAGGAGTGAGGTAGACAGAACTGGTTCAAACTACTGGTCATATTTCTTGTAAACTGAGACCATATTCTTTGATAATTCCTTAATTTCCTACAGGGTACTATGGAACAATTATAGGAAGTTGGTAAATTCTGCTAAGACAAGATTATGAGCACTTTTCATAACTCTTTAAAAGAAGAGAGAAGAGCACAATGTGAAACCTCATGCAAAAGAAAAAAAGCCGAATATGACAGCACTTATCGTGTTGTATCCAAACATTTCTGTGATCAGTGCATTTAGTAGATGAGTAGATGACCCAACCAGTTTGGCAGCATAGGCTAATAATGGTGAGGTTCTATTCGAGTGATGTGGCCCAAGAACCAAAACAGAGCAAAAAAATGGTAAATGGTAAAATAACCTGAATGTGGCACTAGGGGACCAGAATGATTTTGTCCTATCTTTGACACTTCCATTCTGTAGGATTTTAAGCAAGGTACTAAGTTTTACCATGCGGTTTGCTCTGTCTACATAATGGACTCCTAAGCACAGATGCACAGGAAAATGCTTTTCAAACTATAAAAATGAACTAAATCCACAGATTTAAACAAAAAGCAATAATTATGTGCTTAAAAATAAAACATACATCTTATAACAGTGGCAACAATAATAGCAATCATTGTTTACCACCTTCTATGGGACAGGCATTTAGCTAAAATATTTAATTATGAATAGTAATCTAGTAAAATGTATTGAATCCACATTTTGTAGATATATGAACAGGATCAGAGTTAACTAAAGTTTCCAAGGTGTCACACCTAGCATGTGGCATAACTGGTGGAGAAAGGTAGGGTTCCAGGGTGTAACCATCACAAATGCCACCAGGAAAAATAGTTTAAAATATTTTCATCTGCCTTAAACATGTAACAGACTCATGTGAATTATCCATAGAAATAGTTCTGTGCAAGTTCAATTTGCTGATTACTTGTAAATTTCTCTCCTAGTTATGTTGTTACTTTTTGATTTACTCATTTTTAAACATATGTACCTTACTTTTCACATGGTCAAAGGTCTCCATGAATTAAGGCAGATATGGAAAAGATAGATGGTTCTGCAATGGGTCCTGAAAAAGTGGGTTGTATTATTAGAGGGTTACAGGATAAAGAAATCAACCAAATGTGTACGTCACTGAATTGGGGGTTACAGACTGGGGTCTAATCAGAGTGCTATTGTGTGTATTCTCAGAAAAGGCCTTTTGACCATAAACACTTTGGTCCCACTCTTGGTTTCATGGTTCTTCTATATGTAACTATAGGTGAAGAAATTGAGTCTTGCTTATACAGTGAGACAAAATATTTAGCCCCAAACATTTCTCTTTGAGTCTATGAGGTTGACTTGTGTCTATTAGAGAGAGCCAAGAAGATGATGTAATTTTTCCAGGGTTACGTCACACATCGGTTGTGGAGCAGGATTAATCCACCTCCTCTGACACGCAATCTACTCGACAATAGCCTACATAAGGAAGCAAACGGAAAACAAAAACTTCTGGAGCATTCAGGATCATTTCACCTAGAGATGGGCATAAAATGTAGTAAGGACCATTGGGAGAGTGCATTGGCAACTGAGTGATGCATTAGGAAAGATTTTCTAGAAGAGCTGTAAGCCTTTAGAATGAGTTGCCTACTGAAAAAGAATTTTAGATTTGAAGTCTATATATATAAATGTCCCTACTTGAGATGATTGGCTACTAGCACCACCAGCCTGGAGGTCTGTAGGCCCCTTAATTGGTCCCTCTTCTTCTGCCCTTATGCCATACGTTCTATTCTCATTGCATAGCCAGAGAGGACCCTTTAAGATCTAAGCCACACTATTTGAGGCCCCTGCCTTGAATAACCATTGGTACCTACCTCATGCAAAGCTATCCTTAGGCTTTTAATCTAGCTTTGAACTCGGGCCTTTGTAGTTTCCATTCCCTTGGTCTGGAACATATTGCCCCCAAATATCTTTCATGGCTTAGTCTCTCCTCAAATGTCACCCAGTCACCTGGCACCCTTCAGAATATCCGCATATTATATGCTCACCTGGAGCAGTCTCCTTCCATATCACCTAGGCTTTCTCCATGTCACAGTATGTGGGATTATATTTTCTTGTTTATTTTACTTTCCACTGAAGATATATAAATTCCAGGAGGATAGAGACTTCTGTCAACTTTGCTCAACTTAGTGTTTAGGATAGCTCCAATAGCATGGGCCATATAGTAATCATTCAACAAATATTTGATAAATGACCGAGACTGAATTACCATTTTAAAAAACCCACACTTAATTATTTACACTGCAATTCAGAAAAAAAAAATTAGAGACCTTATAAGGACCATGTTGATTACCTGGATGAAGAAAATCATTACTGTGTAAATAACTTTTGCTTCTAAAGTATTTTTAATCCTCTATATTCCGGCTGTTAAATATGCTCCAACCCTTGCAATTTTGATAATACAGGTGATGTATTTAAGAAATTCTATATCCCTAATCAATTATTTAATGGTAAATGTCATCACAGCAGGATGAAGAAAAGACAAATTTATTGGGAACCTACTGAGTTCTTGGTCTATGTTAGTCCTTTATAGCTGTGGCAATATTTGTCTCCGTTTACAGACAAGGAAATTGAAGTGGAGAGAGATCTTAGATATAACTCCAGAGGAGTCACAATAGAGTTTCCAAACTACACTACTACACAGAACCCTAGGTCTCATCATGTTTGCATGAGTGCCTCTACTCTGAAGAAACAAAATCAAAGGACACTAACTGCTCTTTGGATGAAGCAGTTTAATTGATATATCATTTTTTGCAACCTAACATACTACTATACTACTTCTCAAATTTGAGTAGATACCTGTTAATTCCTTTTTTTAGAAAAAGATTTATTTGAAAGTCAAAAATACAGAGAGAGACAAGGAAGAACCTTCCATCTGCTGGTTCATTCCTCAAATGGCTGCAACAGCCATAGTCAGGCCTAAGCAAGGAGTTTCTTGTGGGTCTGCCACGTGAGTGCAGGCACCCAAGCACTTCGGCCATCTTCCACACCTTTTCCAGACACGTTAGCAGTGAGCTGGATTAGAAATGGAGCAGCTGGGACTGAAACCAGTGCCCATATGGGATGTTATATGGCAGACATAGACTTAACCTTCTATACCACAGCACCAGCCCGTTAATTCTTAAGATTGCTTCTCATCACAGTGATCACTCCATACTCAGCTTCAAAATACATGTTATCAAAAGGTATGTGCCAACTGCATGCCTCAACCATCAACTATCCTCAACTAACATTGCCCTCAGAATCTAAGAGATGTCCATGTATTACCCTCAAAATTTTAAATACTTGACAGTGCTGCAGAGTATCTGTATACATAGTTTGGAAGATGTAAAGATAAACAGCAGATCTTTATTCAAACTATGTCCCAGGCTGTTATTTCCCCTGCCCTGCTTTTGAAATTATCACATGTGAACAAATCGATGGGTTTTAATCATAAAACTCATTGATTTTTACAATTTGAGAGGCAGTAAGAACAAGTGCTCCAATCTACTGGTTCTCTCCCAAATGCCCAAAATCGGTAGGGCTGGACTGAGCTGTAGTCAGGAACTCAACATATGTTTCTCACATGGATGGAAGGAACCAAATTTCTTGAGCCATCACTCCTATCTCCCAGGGCCTCCATCAGCAAGAATCTGCAATCAGGTGCCAGAGTCATTTATCAAACCCAGGCACTCTCATATGGAGCATGGACATCTCCATCACTAGGCCAAATATACATTCATACTAAGCAAGTTTAGTAGGTAGGTATCATTGTACATTTTTGAGGGTCATTCTTATGAGTATCAACTACTCTAATTTTATATAGCCTTCCTGATACTAAGATATTTATCAATTTTCAACACTGAATGTTTAAGTCCTTGGGTCTTAAACATATATTAGGTCAGCATTATTTGTAGATTTTGGATGGTGAATTTTACTACTAACTAAGATTTATCTGTAATACCAAAAACAGTGCTCATAATGCTTTGCAGCTACTCCTGGACATAAAAGAACATCAAAGAATTTCAGTCACCCAACATGCATACTCCCCACTAAGGTAAAACAACACTGTGCTGTGCCTTCTTGAAGCTCTCATATTGTTAACAAGTGTCATTTTCGTGGTCTATTTACTGTCGCATTTTTGTGTTTCTTTGTTAGTGATTTCCCTGCTGAAAATGGCTCTCAAGAGTAGTGCTAAAATG
The DNA here is from genome assembly GCF_033115175.1 of Lepus europaeus. Lineage (NCBI taxonomy): Eukaryota > Metazoa > Chordata > Mammalia > Lagomorpha > Leporidae > Lepus > Lepus europaeus. The sequence continues at coordinate 76,109,534 of NC_084839.1, read as the reverse complement.
CTGTCAAGTGCTAAAATGCTGCACTGTTCCCAGGTGCAAAGAAAACATCTGTGGTTGATAAGCTTTGTTCAACCATGAGTCCGGACCACTGGCTTGGAGTTCAATATTAATGCACCAATAAAACCTATCAAATAGGTCTCCTTTAAACAATAGCGCCCATAAAGCAAGGTTGGATATAAGAATGATTGATGAAACCATGACCAGAGGCTCAGAGGATCTTCACCTTGTACTCCCTGCTAAGAGCAATGGTTCAGTATTCCCTAATTTAATGTTCACAGTGAATTGATGGAATTTGTGACCATTTCAAATAATGAAAGCTTATTTTATACTGGTCTGACAGATTTGCTTAGTTTTCATAGTACCTTATGGGGATAACCAGAAAATTCCTGGGTACCTAACAAATCAGAGAACACGGTGAGCAAGAAACAAGTCTCATGAAGCATGGCAAGAGTAGACTAGCTGCAAGACAGACGCAGCACCCTGAAAGGTGAGATGGGACATACAAAGGGCAAGCTTTGCCCTCACACAGTAGCTTGGAGCTGTCCTGGAGCTCTCAGATACTGACATCATCATTAAATATATATTGATTGCCAGAAGGCAAGGTGATGGAGAATTTGACCCTTCAAGGTCCTTTCTATATCCCTACTTTTGGAAAAAAAATACAAGTTTTTTTCTTTTTCAAATTACAATCAATACTTTACAATAGTTTAAGAGGAAAAAAAAATAGCTTCACTTTTCTTGCTGTCTTTCTTCCTTAGTATAATGAACTTTTTGAAAGTAGACAGTTCTCAGAGTGAAAATGAAGAAATTATTTAAGTAAAAAATGAATCCATTTGTTTCAGTAAAAAATGAAGCCCTTTGGGTGCTGAATGGATTTGGATTGTAAAAATAACTATTTGCACATGCGGCACACTTCTCCCTTCCTAAATTTTATGTCATGTGAAATCCATCTGATGAGATCACTTGAAATGTCCAGACAGAGGAATGACACTTCATATGACAACAATACAGCTTTTTATCTAAAATCATGGGTTTTTTACAGCTCATGAATGAATACATGAATAATGGCTATAAACTTCTTCAGCCTCTCAGATAAATGGTTGTCACAAAAAATGTGAAGGCTAACAAAGCAGAAAAATGGCAAAAGAGGGAATATGTCTTGAGGATTATAATGGGATTTAGTGCCAAATGCTTTGAAAACATAATGCTCATGGTCTATTACCTTATTTCACAACTTAGTATGTAATGGGAAAAATGATCTAACTTGTCACAGCCTTAAAGGCTGATCATCCTTCCTTTCCCTCTTCTTTGGTTTTCTCAACTTGGTTCCTTTCCTGTGTTTCAATGGAGACCTCTCTTCCTCCCTTCCATCCTCCCATCCCCTATCTCATCAGTATTAATTAGGCATTGTGCCAGACAATACACCATAGTAAATAAAAAGATAGCCTTTGCTTTATAAAATATTAGTCTTGACAAAGAACTAAAAAGAAAATAGTGCACCAAATATTATCATAAACAAAGTTATAGGTGGTCAAAGGATAGGGTTACTGTTGAAGGAGAAATCCGAGGTATGACTTGAAAGATAATCAAGGTTTGGCAGGTATAACAAGGGCAGGTTAGAAGTGCAGGAAATTACTCCGACACACTTGAAATTCTACATTTAAACTCCATGTTAAGTATAATTAGTATTGTCAGATACAACTTATCAAATGCTCCGATTATTGTGACTTGATCATGCAAATACTGTGAAAGACACTTAACATGAAAACAGGCAAGTGTACTCAAAAATGACAAGATGGTGACAGGGCTCACAAGTGGAGGGCTTGCTGGATGTTTCAAGTGAAGTATGGATGTCAATGAAGACCAAAAAGTGACTCTGGTGATGCTACTTCAGCCTGCTTAGATCACTTCAAAAGCCACAAAAGGAACATGCTGGGGTCTAGATACCATAGACCAAGACAACTGCACTTGTATTCAATAGCTCTACCAAGATGTGGCATACAATTAATACCTTATCTAGAACCCTCAAAGGACTAGGGATGTGTTGCACACAAAGAACACAACAACACAGAAAGTTCTTGAAATACCTGAGGGATCATCTGGAGAAAATTAAGTCGCTTGTCATTATTATGTTACGATCTTTTGGGTGGGAGATGTTGGTTTAGGTTGTCTACGATTCACCCTGGGAGATAACTTTTTTTTTTTTTTTGACAGGCAGAGTGGACAGTGAGAGAGAGAGAGACAGAGAGAAAGGTCTTCCTTTGCCATTGGTTCACCCTCCAATGGTCGCTGCGGCAGGTGCACCGCGCTGATCCGAAGCCAGGAGCCTCTCCTGGTCTCCCATGCAGGTGCAGGGCCCAAGCACTTGGGCCATCCTCCACTGCACTCCCAGGCCACAGCAGAGAGCTGGCCTGGAAGAGGGGCAACCGGGACAGAATCCGGTGCCCCGACCGGGACTAGAACCTGGTGTGCCAGCGCCGCAAGATGGAGGATTAGCCTATTGAACTGCGGTGCCAGCCGAGGAGATAACTTTCAAAATCGTGCCTGCAGATACCTCATGACTTCATTGATGAGTCCCAGCTGTAGAAGCTGAGGGTCATCTGGGGGTCGCTTTGTGCAACACAGTGGCCACTAGCTGTCTGGAGCTATTGAGCACCTTAAATGTGGCAGGTGCCATAAATTCAAATAAAATTTTGGATACGTTCAGGTAATTGAAAGATATTTAATTATAATTCAAATAATAATTCTTTTTTTTTATTTCTAATATGTCTACTAGAAAATTTTAAACTATAAATGTGACTCCAATTATATTTCAATTGGACATCATGTTCTTGAGCTTAGCAATGCCACAGTCCCATCTCTGTTTCTGTAATGGCCACAAATTTATCTGCGTCATCAATTGTGCTTTTGCATAAGCAGTTCATTTGAAGAAACAGTTCCGTGGATCATAAAGGTATTTTAACATTGCTGTGCTAAATTCTTGGTAAGGAAAGAAGAAAATAGATTATTGCAGTGGAAAATTATGCAGCTGTTAAATGGAATGAAGTGAGCTTTCTGTTAAAATAGAAAAACAAAGGCATGCTGCAAATGAGCTAACTAAGTTGCAAATATTATTATATGATTTGTAAAGGTAACTATATTTTCTAGGCCCATGTTTACAAATAATTGCATTAACAATGGTTAGAAACATGTACCTTCCTCACAACACAAGTTTGGGGGTGAGAGGATAAAATTTGTTCTAAGACTACCTAGATTTATAAGATCTGGAAGACTTTGTACAACAATGTAATTATTTATCATAGTATATTTGCAAAATAACAGAGAAAATGTCAAAAAGTTCATGGAAAATAGAATTAAATGAAGCTTTTTTCATGCCAAAAGAATTAGAACTCTATCTATGGGTGAGATCTTCAAAAAGTCAATGGAAATTAAGAACACGTTTCCATTTTTCACACCTCAATAAGCTTATCACTTAATGCTGTTTCCATGAACTTTTTCAGATCCCCTCTCTTGATTTTTCATTACCATTACTATTTATTGTTGTAAGTGCTTCTAAACTAAGTACTTTGATTTCTTTCCAGCCCCTGATTTTCTGATCCTAACAGTGGTATTGAACAAGAGGTACAAATGGAAAAGAGCAAGGGCCCACCTGGGTCAGTACAAAGTTTAGGAAATGACATGTTCAAAAACCAGCCAGGGCATCACACTTCTGGCTATTCAAAGCTAATCTGGGTTTGCTGGAATAATTCACCCCTATAAGTAAAAAGTCCACTTTGTCTGACAAAATAAGGAGCCAAACAGCTTACCAAGATAAACTGAGTAACCGGAAAATCAAGAAGACAGTTAACTCTTTGGATTCTCAACTAGAAGCCCTGATCAACTCTGAGCTACAGAGGCCTCACATACCCTGATCATCAGCACAGCCTTTCTGATGTCCCGGACACCATCATACACCAGGCGAGAGGCATCGATGAACTCGTTCTCTTCAAAAGGCTGAGGGACATTGGCGCTCAGAGCTTCAATGGCAACCTCAACTTGTTCAGCAAATCGTGGCATCACTGCGTTTAAAAAAAAAAAAAAAAAAGAAAAGCAATGGATTACACAATCTATTCTCCATTATATCTCATTCCAGCCACTGGACAAGGTGATAGGCCCTGAGGGTGTACCTAAAGTCCACTGGAGCAAGATGGCCATCTGTCCAGCTGCAGTGGGTCCAAGTTAGTGATTTTTATGCCATTTACTTCCAAAGCAAACTGTTATGTCATGCATGCGAATGGTTTACAAAAGTATTTTTTTTTGAAACCTGCCTATGGTATGTTGGTAAAATGTAGGAATATAGGTTTCATGTGCTGCTAACCTAAAATTAATTCCACTTGAGCTGGTTAACAGCTTTAAGACTTTGGTCAAGTTTTCTTAACTCTTCTAAACCTATTTGTCTGAAAAATATACTCACATCCTGCCTCAAGTTTCAATGCATACAAATTATTGGGTAAAATCTGGATCTTAGAAAATACAAATACAGGCTGTTGCCGCAACTCAATAGGCTAATCCTCTGCCTGCGAAGCTGACACCCCGGGTTCTAGTGCCGGTCGGGGCGCCGGATTCTGTCCTGGTTGCCCGTCTTCCAGGCCAGCTCTCTGCTGTGGCCCGGGAGTGCAGTGGAAGATGGCCCAAGTCATTGGGCCCTGCACCTGCATGGGAGACCAGGAGAGGCACCTGGCTCCTGGCTCCTGATCAGCATAATGCGCCGGCCGCAGTCCGGCGGCAGCGCACCAGCCGCAGCGGCCATTGGAAGGTGAACCAACGGCAAAAAGGAAGACCTTTCTCTCTGTCTCTCTCACTGTCCACTCTGCCTGTCAGGTAGGAAGGTAGGAAGGTAGGAAGGTAGGCAGGAAGATACAAATACAAGTTTCATATCAGATGCTGTCGTCATAGTCAGGGAGCAGCATGATTTCAAAATAAATGTGTATGAAATGGTCCGACCCATTCTCCTCGTGTTGGGTATGAGAGACCTGAGAGATATGGGCACAGGGATAGGAGGCTGTGGAAGGGCTGTGCAAGAGACAAGAGGGCAAATTCTGGATAGCGCAGCATAAGGACTTAGAGATACAACCAATGGGCTCAGTGCTAAACTGTTCCATTTAATCATGATCATCTTGATGTGAAAAAAGGGTACATATTTAACTTTCTAAAATGCTGACATCTCTTATTCATAGGGACATCTGCACACACGCTACAGATTTGTGCAAAGTAAACTCCGAAATGTCTAAAATACTCCATTGACTAAAAAAATGCCAATTCACTAATTCACAAAAAATTGATTCCGTTTTCTCAGCTCTTATCTGGTAACAATCAATTCATATCACAAATGAAAGCCAAAAACACAATTGCTTTTCTTTACAAGGACAATAAAATAGAAACAACACTGATCTATTTCCACTTCTGAAATTCCATGCCTGACTCATCCTTGTCCTCCTTTTCCTCCTCAGTGGACACTTCAACATTCATTTTAATCCCTGGTGTGAGAAATCCTGCTACATTACTTTACCTTCTAGGGTCACAGTAATCAAGATAAAACATTCCTAGAAAAATGAGTTTGCACCAAGAAATGCCAAACATTGTTTAAAAAGAAAAAGAGTGAGGATGCTGGAGAAACAAATTAGAATAACCATTCTTTGAACAGACGTTATCAAAACCAACACACAGTTGTGGGTGAATTTCCATCTTTGGGGGAATACTATGATTTGAAAATGGTTTGTGCCCTCTGAAACTAATGCTGGAGTTTCATCTCCGTCTGAGCATTAAGACAACGGACTTAATTGGAATGTGGTGTTTAGAAGCGGGGCCTGTGGGAGGAGCTTGAATTAGAGGAGGTTAGAGTGAGGCCCAGATCAGTACATACTGAAGAAAGACACCAGAGGATAGACCCACACGTGTGCACTGCCAGTCTCCTGCTGTGTGATGCTCTGTGTCACCCTGAGACTCGACCACGAGTCATCACTAGATGTGGTCCTGCAACCTGGGACTTCCGGGCCATGAGTCCAAAGAAACCTCTTTCCTTTAAAACTGACCCAGTCTGGGATAATTGTGTTGTTAGCAACAGAAAATGGACTAAGACAGTGAGTGGATTATGGTGACTGGTTCTCTTTATGACCTGAATTTATCATTTGAGTTTTTGACATGCAGTTTTTTGGGGGAAATGTTCAACTGTATTGCTGCAAATATGAACAAAACAGACGTGATGGATTAGCTGATATCTTTGATCCTTAAGCAATGTATACATGTAGTCAAAACATTACACTGTGCTCCATAAATACGTACAATTTTGTTTCAATTAAAATAAAGTTTAAAAACTTATGTTTAAAACACTGACTAAAAACTGGACACTTCAGTTTTCCACCTATGTTGGTACTAAACTTTTTGTTTTATTGAATGATACAAATCATTAACATTGACCTCCATAGGCATGAAAATATTTGTGTGTATTTGCCATTTGGAGACAAATATCTTTTTTTTATTAAAAACTTTAATGAATATAAATTTCCAAAGTACAGCTTATGAATTACATTGGCTTCCCCCCTCCCATAACTTTCCTCCCACCTGCAACCCTCCCCTTTCCCTCTCTCTCTTCACTTCCATTCACATCAAGATTCATTTTCAATTCCCTTTATATACAGAAGATCAGTTTAGTATATATTAAGTAAAGATTTCAACAGTTTGCCCCCACATAGCAACACAAAGTGAAAAAATACTGTTGGAATACTAGTTATAGCATTAAATAACAGTGTACAGCATATTAAAGACAGAGATCCTACATGATATTTTTTAAAAATTAAGACAAATATCTTTCTTCAATAAAATTATATATCTCCCTTATTTTCTGAAATGGAAAAGTTATAAATTATGCTAATTTCCTCTGCTGGCTAAGGCATCATCATCAGTGATGTTATAGATTTTATATGATACTATCAGGTAATGCTAAAATGCAAAAGATTACTCACCCCTCTTATATAACTCATAACAGATTAGTACACCTACATACACAAAGGAGAAATAGTCCTATAAATCAGTAAGAAAGCTATTAGAAAAACTGACAAAGATTAGTACTCGATCCACAGGAAAGAAATCCATATTAGTGGTAAAAACAAAATAAGATGCTTGACTTCACTAATAATTTGAAAAATAATGTAACTTAAATATCACTTCATAACCCTTAGGACAGACAAACTAAAGCACAATGACATTAACCTTACTAAGCAAGTAGACAAAATTTTGAGAACCCACCTATAGCAAAAAGGAATGCAAAAGAGTACATCAATTAAATGAACATTTTTTCTAGTAAAATGAAGCTTTCTACTCACAAACAGAAGCTAAGGCTTGGCAAAGTATTAACTTCCAAAGGTGCTGATGAAGGATGAGCAGATTTTACATTGGAGTTACATGTACAGTCTGAAGTACAGTTGTTTCCTGTTAGGTTGTATATTCAAAGAGTAGGGAAGAAGAAAATTATGTAAATCCTGAGAAGGAAAAATAACGGCTTTAAGGGAGCCTTGTTATTTCTCCACAGCCTATCCCTGCTCCAATGGAATCCCTGCAACTCAGTGGAATCGCTGCGGAATGCTTACTCTAGATCCACACCTGAGTGGGAAAAGATGGAGTCAGGCATGTGAATCAGGGACATTAAACTGCGTAAGTCCTAAGGCCAAATTTTGAGCAGGTAAAGCAAACTAAAAAGAGATTATTCCTTGTGAGAAGTTTAAAAATACACACAACAGTACTTCACGTAATTTAAATGTATATGCATTTTTTTACATCTTGTTATAGATCTTAAGTAGAGTGATTATCTTTAAGGAGGGAAGAAGAGGTATTTGTACCATCAGCCTCTGATTGTTTTGTATCCTTGAATCTTTTCATAATCCAAGGATTTACAATGAGATCAATACATTGTTTTTTTCAGAGCTCTGTTCCATAAGAAGAAGTACCACCTTAAAAATAATCTAGCTGCTCTGTCATATGGTGGCCCAGAACATAAGAGAAACCAATTTGATCAATAGACTTAAGTGAAGAAGTCCCTCAGAAATTCTGAGTACAATCAACTTTTTAATATTCTACCTCAATAACTGCCAGGGAGAAGGATGTGTCATTCCTACCACCCACCCTACAACCCCCACAAGCACCTCTCTATTCCCATGAAGACTTCTGTCGATCTAGAAGGGCGAGGAAGATTGTGCTGTTGCTTTATTTGTGCACCCTGAAGAAGTAAGAAGGAAAATGCAGGGGTAACATATTAGCTTGCTTCAACAACCTCCAGGTCTCATTTTGTGCCCATGGGAGCAAGAACACTAAAACCAATGGGGACAATCTTCTTGAGAGAGGCTGAGACACAGAACATTCTGCTGCTGCTCCAAAACCCTAAGTCTGTTGCAAGGCACTCTAAGTGCACCACCAAGGAACAAAGAATCCCTTGAATGACATTAAAATGTCAAGGCCTCTTGTGAACAAAGGGGCTGTTTAGCTGGCATTGTCAGGAGAGACAGAGGCATATTAGGACAGAAGCACCATTAGCCTTTGAATGAAAAAAAAAAAAAAATGAGGGGGAGGTGGGGAACTGGTTGTAGAAACCTTTCCTGTTCAACTGGTGTTTCAGTTTGCAATTTAGCCTCAATATTAAATGTCTTTATTATACTCCTCAAGGCAGTAAAACCTAGAACTTGAACTCAATTAATTATATTTAATGGAACTGACAAGACATTCAATTTGCTTACGACAAGTCAATGTTTTTCTGGGTCTGACCCTTTAGAACATCTTTCTCTGTAACATGCTCCAAAATATTTATTTATTCAGTACTTGGTCAACTTCGACTGCTCTTTAACCAATATACCTTTGTTCTCTATATTGCTGCTCTTTCCTGGTTCAGTTTTATCCTATTGTATTTTTAAGAATTAAAGACAGAAGTTTACAGAATGGTCAATTTTGACAACCAAAGAAAATATTTTAAAAATGAATTCCTGTAACAACTTGGTGGTGTCTGAAACATTAGATACCTCAAATGTAATATTGAGTTAGAAGTCTCAAATTCCTTCAAATAAGCTGCTTCTAACTAATTAGGACAAAACACAGCATTGCCTTTGTGATTCGCACATTATATATTAACAAGGTTTCTGATATAGGATTATATAAATAGAAGCTTCTTTCTACTTTTTGAATTACATCCAAAAATGCAGGCACCACTATACTGATATTTATCAAAAATGCTGAATTTATTTTAGTAGCTTATGTCCTCAAAAGTTGATCAAAGTTGGAACTAAACTTATAAATTCCAGCTAGAATTTTGTATGCACAGTGCAAGCTAGCCCACAAAATGATGACATTCCAGGAGTAATGAAATCAGAGTTAAGTATGCATGTAAAAATCAAGGTCGCATCATTCCGGTTTTGATCAAGATCCTAAACCAGAGGTGAGGAAGTTGTGGAATGAATCCTCCTGAGAGACTTGAGAGGTACAGTTTGAGAGCACAGGGTAGGTCAGTTAAATGAACGAGAAGTTCTGCTAAAGTGCAAATAGGATTGCTGACAACCTTAAGGGCAAAAATCCAAGGTTAATTGGAGATAGTACCTATGAATATCCAGCCAACCCACTGCCTCTCAGCAATGCCTAGAAGTCCATGCATACATCTTTATTAAGATACAAACACAATCATCTAATCCTAACTTATACTGTTTTGCCACCAATTCCTCCATTTACTCTGATGTTCCAACAGGACTGGATTGCTTCTATCCCCAAATAATGTGAAGGCACACCAAGTTATACCAATGTGTCAATGAGCAACTCATGCTCCCGTACTAAAATTCACTCCTTCTCTTTGACCAAGGTCAACTCCTCCTCAGTCTCCAATTTCCAGTTTGGAACTCCATCTAGAATTATGAAGCCGTTTTTAACCCTTAGATGCCCCAAATTACAGTTATCTAATTTTATAGCAGCCTAACCATGGACACAGTATTTTAGTACTTAGAAAACTATGTTAGGGATGTTTTTTGGCACTTCTGTATTCAGTTGATTCCCCTGTGCGACCATCTCTCCATTCCTTGCAATTTAAGCTCATTGTACATCTGGGCACAATGAATCAGTTGGGGAGAGAAGGATGGAAAGACAAAGAATGGGATGGAGATAAGAAATAATTTGCCATCTGACATTTTATGGATAATTGAGTAGTATGAATTTCTCGTGCTGATTCCGTTTTCTGTGCATGATTCCACATTGTTTCAATAATTTTATTACAGGGACTTATGAGTCATTAACCAAGTCATCAGCAGGCATTCTAGGTTTAGTCTCCAAGGGCTTTTCAGAACCCTGAGCTCTGAATACTTTCAGGGCCCTTCTTTGGTAGGAGGATCAACACTGAGCAAAAATAAAGATTCAGAATTTGATCCTCAAACAGTTCACCAACTCCAATGACAACTGCATGCAAAGGGGTCCCCAACTGTGGTGGTGTATCAGTCAACACATTATGAATGTATTCTTTGCACAAAATAAATTATGAAGAAAAAATATAGACTAAGCCCTTGTTCTAGAGAGAGAATCAGTCTAATAAGTCTAAATACAAAACAGAAAAATAAGAATGGGGACATTTGAAGACACCTCAAAATAGAACAAACTGTCAGGATTGTTAATGTATTGTGGTTAATTCTAGTGCAATACTGAGTACAAGACATTCCCCTCAATACAGATATTCACTCAGCTCCATTTAGAGAGTTGGAATTAAGTCAAGACTAAAGTGTTATCAGAGTAACTAGAGCTAGAATGCATTGATTTGAACACTCTGTGAGGCAATTCCAGTGAACCCTATACCAGGAAAGTGTTGCTTGATGTTATTTCTACAGATAAAGCATTTTTCCCTACAATGGCATCTACAAGACACTACCAAGGCATTACTCAGATGGCTGCCAATTACACACTAGTGAAGAGGTGGTGAGGAGACATTAAAGGAGAGTATGATATGAGCCATTCAGGGCCTAAACTACCCAAAGACAAGTCTGACTGACTCTTATAGGGCATATAGTGTGCCTTGCTACTTCAACACATCCATGAAGCATCATCAGTATTCAGGAGCCTCAGTCTGACGTCCCGAGTCACAGTCTAGGAGGAGGAGATTCATGTTTGTGCTTTTACTCCACTCAAAATAATGGAGGAGAAACCATGCAAGATGGCCAGCATTTTGTATTAGTTTCATAATTTTAGTACAGAACTTCATAGTTATGAATTAGGTTATCAGATGGCTTTCAAGAGTCTATCAACCTGCCACAAAGTTCTTTCAAAATCCTGATCTCAGCAATCTTTGATCTCACCAATCACTTTGAGTGGGATCTTCAACTACTAGACAAACAGTAATCAAAAAGATCTGTAAATTATTCTTAGGTGTTTAAATTTTAACTAAAAAGTGATCCTGGTTAAATATAAGAGTGAATAAAAGAGGGAGGAGATGTACAATTGGGGACATGCTCAATTGGACTTGCCCCAAACAATGGGGTTAGAAACGTGCCAAGGGATTCCAATACAATCCCATTAAGGTGGCATGTACCAATACCATCTCGCTAGTCCATGTGATCAATTTCAGTTCACAATTGATCACACTGATAGGTCTAAGAGTCAAAGGGATCACACAAACAAGACTAATGTCTGCTAATACTAACTGATAAAATCAGAAAGGGAGAGAACGATCCAACATGGGAAGTGGGATACACAGCAGACTCATAGAATGTCAGATATCCTAAATAGCACTCTGGCCTCAGAATCAGCCCTTGAGGCATTTGGATCTGGCTGAAGAGCCTATGAGAGTATTGTAGGCATGGAAAGCCAAAACACCATGGACAAGAAAAAAAAGAAGACGACCTAAATGAAAGATCTCAGCGAGTGAGATCCCAGTGGAAAGAACGGGGCCATCAAAGGAGGAGGTACCTTTCTCTGAAGGGAGGAGAGAACTTCCACTTTGACTATAACCTTTTCGGAATAAGATTGAAGTCGGCGAACCCTAAAGACTTCCATAGCCTCGGCAACTCATGACTAGAGCCTAGGGAGATTACTGACGCCATAAACAAGAGTGTTAAATTGTTAAATCAACATCAAGAGTCACTGTGTACTTACGTCCCATGTGGGATCTGTCCTTAATGGGTTGTCCAATGTGAAGTAATGCTATAACTAGTACTGAAACAGTATTTTTACACCTTGTGTTTCTGTGTGGGTGCAAACTGATGAAATCTTTACTTAGTATATACTGAATCGATCTCCTGTATATAAAGATAATTGAAAATGAAAAAAAAAAAAAACAAAACTTGGTGTTAAATTGGAAATTACATAGAAAATTAATCAATTTTAAAAAATATCATGTAGGATCTCTGTCATTAATGTGCTGTACACTGTGATTTAGTGCTATAACCAGTACTGCAACAGTATTTTTCACTTTGTGTTGCTCTGTGAGGGCAAACTGTTGAAATCTTTACTTTATATATACTAAACTGATTTTCTGTATATAAAGAGAATTGAAAATGAATCTTGATGTGAATGGAAGGGGAGAGAGCGGGAAAGGGGAGGGTTGCGGGTAGGAGGGAAGTTATGGGGGGGGGGGAAGCCATTGAAATCCATAAGCTGTACTTTGGAAATTTATATTCATTAAATAAAAGATAAAAAAAAATACAGTCTCAGGTCCCCATCCGGGGGGGGGGAAAAAAAAATCTGTAAGTCTGCCTCTTGAATAGGATATCCACTTCAATTTCTGTAAGAAATTTATAGACCTATATACTCTGCTAGGTAGACGTAGGTATGTATTCCTACAATGTATAATATGCTATAATCCTGGTTAATCTCTTGGCTAGTAGTCCCTGCATTGTCTATACGCTTCACTTCTGACCCTAATTTTGTGCACACACACACTCCAATCTTGGTCATGCCTTTCATCACCTCTGCCTACAGAGATTCTCCTGAGCTTCTAAATTTAATGTTTGACTCTATAACCTTAACTCAAATACTAGTTTTTCCTAATGATGCCATTAGTTTCTTCCCTTTGACATATACATTGTTCTCATTTACCTGTATACCAGCTTTATCTTATTTCTCTGTAGAATTCCCCAGCTCTGTCTGTCCTCTTATCCCCCAACACACTTCTCCATTCACTTTGAGCAAATCTCAGTCTTCCTTCCCCACTACCCAGCTCTGTTATTCTGTCCTCTCCTGGTCTTAAATTGCATGGTTCCATCTTGACTCAACTGATCTTTAACGTTTTACAAGTCATTGTACAAGGCAATATGGTCATTGTGCCAGAAGTTGAGGATGTCACTACGTAGTCCCTGCTGTCAGATGTGGCCATCCTAAGTTCTACCCCAATTATGCTTTTCACTATTCTTGTTTCTGCCATGTTTGTGCATCTGCACTTAGTTATGTGTGGTAGATAGCTTCCAAGAGGGGCCCCAATGATCCCTCTTAGTATCCATGCCTTTGTAATCCCCTTACCTCGAATGTGGGATGGTAATAGTGACTCCTAACCAACAGAGTAAGGCAAATGAGAAGAGATAAAAAGATATAACTTTGTAAATTAGGTTACAAAAAGATTCTGTTTTCTATATTGCTTGTCCTTTCTTGTTGTCTTTTAAACAATGTATTTCTTTGAAAGGCAAAGTGACACATGTGGAGAGAAGAGACAAAAAGATAGATCTTCCATTTGCTAATTCAACTCCCCAAATGCCTGCTACAGCCAGAGCTAGGCTGGGGCCCTCCATCTGGATCTTCCAGACGGGTGGTGGGAACCCAAGTACTTGGGCTATCATCAGCTTCCTCTCAGGTCTATTAGCAGGAAGCTGGATCAAAAGCAGAGTAGCTGGTATTCCGATATGAAATACAGGTGTCCCAAGCTACAGCGTAACCTGATGAGCACAATGTCAGTCCCTTTTGTGGTTGTCTTGGCTGCTTATTCTGATGTAAGCCTGTTGCCATGTTGTGAGTTACTATATGGAAAAGTCCACATGGCAACCAAGAGATACTTCTGGTCAACAGCTAGTGAAGAACTATGACACAAAGTCAAAGAACAAGCAAGGCACTAAGGCCATGTAAGTAAACTCAGAAATGGATTTTTCACAGTCCTGTCCAATAGCTTGAAGGTGGCCTTGTCAGAAATCTTGAGATAACAGTACTAAACAAAGCTTTCTGGAGTTTCTTGACCTTCTTTATGAGATAGTAATGGTAATATTAAAGTACTAAGTTTTAAAGGTTTTTTTTGCACAGAAATACATCACCCTTTTGGACCAGCAATTAAGACTCCACTTGTGATGCTACATTCCATATTAGAGTGCACGGATTTCATTTCTGGCCCCACTCCCTTTCAGCTTCCTGCTAAAGAACATCCTAGTTCCTACCACCCATGTGGGAGATCTGAATTGAGTTCCCTGCTTCTCGTGTTGGTCTGGCCTAGCCTAGCTATTGCAGATATTTAGAAAGTAAATCTAGTTGTTGGGATATTTTTCTTTCTCTTGGTGTCCCAAATAAATAAAATAGATAACTAAATACGCATGCTATGTCACATGTAAAAATATCAGTAAAAACAGAGCACACTAAAAATTCTGCGAAATTATGGCAATAGTGCTTGGTCTAGGTTTCTGTTAGAATTATTGGTTCTAACAAGACATATAATTCAATCTTGATATTTGATTCTGCACAAGTTATTTAACCAATTTTAGTTTCAGTTTACTCAGTATAAAACATGGATAACAATAGCTGCCCTTTACATATGGTTTACAGAGTTTAGAAACAATATTTTCAACAAGTTTACTACAGTTGACCCTCTGTACCTCTTGATTCAACATCTGTGGATTCAGCTATCAGAACTACTCAGAGGGAAAAAACATGTGTGTTTGAAGTCAACTCATAAGACTTGGGTCTTTTTTTAATCAGTATTCACTAAATGTTATAGTATAACAACTATTTGCATAGCATTTACACTGTGTTAGGATTTATAAGTAATCTAGAATGAGGTAAAATTAAACAAGACAAAGTACATAGGTTATATGCAAATATTATGCCATGTTATATAACGGACTTGAGCACCCTCAGATTTTTTGTATTCAAGTAGTTTCTAGAACAAATCCCCTGTGCAAAGTGGGGAGTAACTGTACTTGATTTTATACACAAATCTAGGCAGTGCTCTAGGCATGCGGAATAGAGTAGTAAATAAACACAAATATAGTTCTGCTTCCAAAGCACTTACAAAAAAGTTAGATGCATATAAGATGCTTGCCATGGTGCCTGGCACATAAAAGATTCATATTAAATTGTTCCTGTAGTTATCTTCACACCACAATTTTCTGCATCCACCTGACCACACACCCTTTTCATTATTTATAGCAGGCAACATCACCTATTCCCCTTTGGATAGAACTTAGAGACAGAACTGTATGATTTGACTACACAAAACAAACAGAACTTGGGGGAGATAAAGAGGTTTCTGATAAAAGCACACCAATTGGTGCTGAATTTAGGAAAATCTGGGAAGCTGGTACAATTTTTATGCCTTTCTCTCTTTTCTGCAGGACCACATCATCCTTGTGACAATATTACATTTTTAATATGAAATCTACCCTCAAGACATACTTTGATAAACTCATTCCTAGAGCTTTCTTTTTCTCTTGATTGTCAATAAGGCCAGTGTTGACCATTATGTTTCATTATGACCTCACTAGATCCCTGAAGAAATACTTCACCAAAAGCAATAGTAGTTTGGGGGGAAAAAAAACATCCGAGCCCAATTTGCCTAGTTCAAATGAAACATTTAGCCCTAATAAACCTCTCAGCTTAATTTCATATTCTTGGGAAATTATTTCCCTTCTACCTCAAACTTACACCACCTTAAGTTTTTAATTTATGTCAGTTGATTGAATTTAAATCCTGAGTAAAGTATCTTCAAATGGGTTTTAAACATGTGGTAGAGGCAATATAGAAATAAAACTTAGGTACTTTCTTAAATGTAAATCCTCCTCTGTCTAGACCCATGATATATTGGCTTCTACTATATTCTCTTGATAACACTTCATCAGGCTGGAATATGTTCAACACTGGAATCCAGTTTCCTCTCCTTATTTCTGGGTATCAGTCAACTGTTCTCACCTCTCCAAACACCATCATCCCATCGTGATCAGTCCCAATTCTCCCACCCTATGGGCATTCTTTAGGCTTTCTTTAGTCAGAGTCAGTCATCTGTTCTCTCTGTGGGAGTTCCTAAAGCCTGCCATTTTCATAAATTCGGGTTTGGAAAACTGCAATGTACATTTCAAACATCAAAATAAAATTCAAGCTCCAGAAGGCGATACATAACCCATGAGCTGAATTGTTTGATAAAAGATGAAAAAGGACTGCCTAGAAAAAGGAAAAAAACAACAACAAGTCTAAATTCCATTCACGACAACTACCCTAAGAGAATCAGGGAGCATCCATCTGCTCCTGTCTAGACACAAATTCCGTTCCCCAAGGAAAGAAACTGCTTGCTTGGAAAGTTTTCTGATGTTTTAAAATAAGCATTTCTAAAATAATCACAAATGCTTTAAAACTTAAGAGGAAAGGATGGCATATTTAATTCTGAAACTTAAGGAATGAATAAAGAATTGAGCAAGATGCCTTATTTAGCTTACAGTGTTTGTCAAAACCTAGCTTGATAAATACAGTTTAATTTGGCATCGATGAGGTTTAAATACTTAGATTGCATTAAGATGTAGTAAGGCACTTGCTAAGAACTTATTACACATAATTTAAGAGATTCTGATCTTGATCATTAAGTATGTAATTTTTTAAAAGGAACATAATCCTCCCAAATAAAGCACTTTGCCATTATGCTTTTTATTCTAGATGAATAAACATTTTTGAACTTTAATTTTAATCAGCCTGGAAGAAATGAAGAAGTGGTCTCAGGTCTCAAGGGGTTAAAATTGTATACCAATAATACACACCCATCCATGTAGAAAGACAAGCAGAGGCCAGACTATAGGAAAACCAATATAGGCATTAAAACAGGCAATGAACAAACCAATGGGTAAATACAGATTTGGCACCACAGGACCACAGATGCAGAATGCCAGGGAAGTGATGCAGTTCAGAGCCCACCATCCCTGCCCCCAGCCAGGCCTTTGTTTCCCTGGCTTTTGAAGTGTTCAGCTTACTTTTGGCTCCTTGGAGTAGGCTTCTTTTAATTTCATTCTCTAAGGTAGGCAGCCTTTATTTCCATCAATTATTATTTGATGTTTGCCTGCTTACTGACTTGTGCCTCTACTAGACCCTAAGTAGAGAGGCCAGAAAACTTGACTATTTTATTCCTAGTCACATCCCTGTCCCTAGTGTGGTCTCTGCTACATGGTGGGTACCCAATATGCCATGGTCATAATGTTTGTGTCCTCCAGAAATGCTACATTGAAATCCTAACCCTAAGCAATGGCATTAGGAGGTAGGGATTTTGGAGGTGATCAGGTTATGAATTCATTTGTCTTCCTGAAGAGGATCAGGCAGTGAGGTTTAGAGAAAGCACTTTACCAACAAGGAAGAAACCACCTAACGTTGGCTAACAGGCAGAAAAGCAAACCAAGAAGAGCTGTCATTTTGGGGGTCACCTTTACCGTGGTCATCAGAACTTCCCTGTTAAATGTATCAGTTAGTTCAATTCTCCTAGCTATATGTAAAGCTTCCCATTTTCATTATGAAAACTATGTCTGGAGCATGTGTTTCCAAAGAGTTGACTGTCAGTATGTTTTTTCCATCTCATTCAAGCACCTGTCACTGATGTGGCAACTCCCCTCCGCCATACAATCTGGATAATGGGGGTTCCCCATGCTGCCTCAGTGGTACAGTTAATACATGCTGGCCACCAGTGCCAGCAGCCACCAGCTCTGACCCACCAGAAAAAGATGCTAGCACCCCTGTTCCTCCAATATCACCATCAGATGTCACTGATACCCTTGAAGTGACAAAGGAGTACCATGTCCTTTGCAGTTCTTGGGATTCTGAGTCTACACTGGAGATTCACATCTGTCCTTTTGTGTTTACTTTGAGACAATGGGCACGAGAAAACTGCTGGTAATTCTACCATTCTGCCCCCATTTTTTAAAAGTGTTATTTGAAAGGCAGATTACAAGGAGAGCGGGAGAGACAGAAGAGGAGGCAGAGGGTGAGAGAGAAAATGAATGAGAATATAAATGATAATTAATCTTCCACCGCTGGTTCATTCCCCAAATGCCCGTAACAGCCAGGGCTAGGTCAGGCAGAAGCCAGGACCTCCATATGGCTCTCTTGTGTGGGTAGCAGAGGCCCAAGCACTCAGGCCACCTTCCACTGCTTCCCCAAGAGCATCAGCAGGAAACTGGATTAGAAGTAGAACAGCTGGTTCATGAACCTGCACCCATAAAGGACGGTGGCATCGCTGTGCCACAATGCTGGCCTCAGCCCCCCACCCCAGATTTATAGCACATAAATATATACTTGCAATTATACCTATGTTCACCCCCCAAATCCCACCTGCACTCCACGTTAGGGGCTTTAGTAGCAGGCTAAAATTGTGTATTATGGTACTTTCTTTTGCTAAGTTGTACTTTCTGGGGTGATTCTTCAGTCCCTCATGCTGAATGAGCTGGGCCTTTCTGAACTGCAGCTGAACACATCATTACAAACAAGTTTGTATGGGGAAAATATTCTCATATTTCTGCATGACTAAGGATTTCTGAGAAAAAATGGCTGGTAACCCAATTCAAAGGATGCTTCCATAGTGACAGATTTACAAGTCACATCTTCCAGAGATGTGCATTTGCATTTCAAAGGGAGATAACACTGCAAGGCATCCATTTATCCTCCCAAGGGTTGTAACATTCTAGGACCTTTCCTGGAGGGGATTTGTTCACACTCAAGAGCAAAAGTTGCTCTCCTTCCCTCAGGACGGGAAGGGGCAGCTGTGCACCAACTCCACGTGAACTTCCAGAGTCATAATTTTGTGGCATTTGCCCTGTAGTACAGTCCTCTGTATGTGCACAATCCATCTGCCTTCATCAGATTCCCCAGGAGGGAAAACAGAACATAAAAATGCCATTCACCACATTCTAAGTATTAAGGTTATTAAACGCCAGACTTTGAAATTTGGTTTCAGAATAAAATAAACAAATATTAAAAACTTAGCCACATTCCTAGGCTAAGTAGAATCATATAGGTATTAGTCATAAAGAAAATGTGTTTGGATAAACAATACATTGTCATCTTATTGGCTATTAAGTGGTTGAAAGCTCTGTCTCATTCTTCAAACATTTGACTTCCTACTATAATCAATAACGAAACTCCAACAAGTAAGCCATTTCCTCCGTATCTACATCATTTCGACCTTTCAGAAACAAATTAATACACCAACAGTAAGGGCTACATTATAATACATTTAAAACACATTATTATGTGTAGGCTGAACAATGTTGGTCATCACAGCTTCTGTTGAAATTCATTACTTTACACGTCATTTATAGAGGAATGACAGATTGAAATGGTCCTTTCTGTCTGTGATACTGATTTTTTTTTCTCTCAGTAAGCTCTCCCTGCCACCTTCTTCTATATGGATCTTACCTCCTTCCCTGCTTCCCCCAGTTCAGTTATAGGGATAATACAGTTCCCCTAGGCCAGCCGCTCATAAAACATCATTCCACTAGCATCAGAAATCTGTCCAAGTGGGGGAAACATACCTCAAACAGCTAATCAGACTGCTTCCCTTATAAATGTAGAAGGAAAAGAAATCTACCTAGAAACATTGAGCTGTGAGTTCAAGGCTGGTGGTGGACACATTATTCATTATTCTCTATTAAAAAAAAAAAAAGCATGATATCCTAAATTTTTGTATTCATTTAATCACTGCACACATACTAAGTGCTAATTATGTCATAACATCATTCTAGGCCGTGGGTATGTACAGACACACCTGCATCTGGAAATGTTCATCTAAATGTGAGCACAGCCATTTATAGTGAAGACACACCAAAGGCCCAAAGACTAGTTCTCTTGTCTCCAGCTGAGACTTGAGTTAGAGCATGAATGGTAAGTTCAAAAAATAGATGTAGTGAAGCCAGCACTATGGTGTAGTGGGTAAGGCCTCCACTTGCAGCACCAGCATCCTATATGGTTGCTGGTTCAAGTCTTGGGTACTCCACTTCTCTTCTGGATCCCTGCTCATGTGCCTGGGAAAGCTGAAGACAGAAGATGGCCCAAGTGTTTGGGGCCCCCTTCACCCATGTGGGAGATCCTAAAGAAGTTCCTAGCTTTGGGCTGGAACAGCCCCTTCCATTGTAGCCATTTGGGAAGTGAACCAGCAGATGGAAGACCTCTCTCTATCTATGTCTCTTCCTCTCTGTGTAAATCTGACTTTCAAATTTAAAAAAGAAAACAGATGCAGGGAGGAAGGGAGAAGGAAGTGGAGAACATTATGGAAGGAGAGCAGTGGGAGAAGAAAGATGTGGTTTGCCTGAGGAATAAGGCAGTCACCCAGACATAGCCAAGAGTTTATGCAGAAGATTCATGGTCAGTGATTGTACATGTTGACTGCAGGCACCAGGAAGAAAGAAATGGTGATACACATCTTCCAAGACTAATAGTACTCTCTGTCTTAGAGTGACAGAACATTAGGCAATACAGGAGAAAGCTGAGTCCCAGAAACATTAAAAAATTTGTTTAAGGTCACAGTTAGTTGGTACAAGTCAAGTAACAATTATGATGCCTAACCTGGATTAATTTCACTGCACTGCACTGACCTAAATATACTTCTACTTTTTCCAGTTTGAATATTTTCTATTTGATGAGCATCTTACAAAATGATGTCAAACATCCCCTCTTATTCTTTTGAAACTTTAGATTTCATAGCATGGAAATAAAAAATTTATACCATCTATTCAGCCCAGGTGTTCTCCAAAATAAAAAGCACTCAATAACAGATAATCTTCAGGTAAAAGGGCTTTTTCTATTTGTTCTCCTTTTTTTGGTATATTGCCTCCTTGAAGAAGGAATGTCTGGCCAAAGTTTTAAGATCTCTCAGCCTAATCACATTCACATTGCCATGAACTTGCATCAGTTATAACCCATTCAGTCAAAAATGAACTAGACTATGTTTATCTAAAAACATTACCACTGAATATACTTTTGGCCCCCTCAGCCTCCTGTAGCAGCCTGACTTTGCAAATGAGATCTCTGAAGATGAGTCTGGTCAACCATGTACTTGCTACCAAGCTGTTGGCAATTCTTGTAATTCAGGTTTTATTGAAGAGTCAGTCCATCAAATAAGTATTTAATGGCTTTGCTCTAGATTCAATTTATTGTGTTTTTATCAGGCTAGATTAGTTCTACAAAATAAAATTTTTTAACATAATGCTGCCATATAATTTTAGCATTCTAATAATCCACAAAATTATTTTATTAAACTTCACTTAGCCTTTACATGAACTCAAAAAGCATTGTTAAGCACAGCACTGTCATTATGGAGGAAGGAAAATAATTCATGGAAAATAAACCACAGACAATCGAATCACTCTTTGGATATCTCTCAATTTCATAGACACTCAACGAAGACAGCCAGGTGGTAAAGTGGGAGTCTCCCTACAGTGACCCAGCCCTGTGGTCTTTCATATGTCTCAACAGGACTGGCCTGGGTTTGCGAGGATTCCTGGCAACATCTAGGGAAGATTTTGGTTGTCCTGGCTTATGGTGGAGAACAGAAGATGCTACTAGCACAGGGATAGAGGCCAGGAATGAATTGTAACACCCGATAATGCACAACACAGTTCCACTGCCCTCCTCCAATGAAGAATTACTCATACCAGTGTGCCAACACTGCAGAGGTTAAGAATTTTTGCCTTAGACTCTGGAATCCAACAATTCAGATTAAAGTAAAGGTGAGGAGAACCTAGAAGATGTGGCAAGGAAAAAAAGGTGCATGTGACATTTCTTCTATTTTTTTCCTCATTTTTCCTCGTTAACTTCCCCTTCTGGCCCAGTACCCTTCTTTCTCTCTCTCTCTCCAAAGTAAAATGTACTCTCAGGATACAATATGACAAGCTCACACAGAAAAGTGACCAGTTTAATATAAGATTTTTTTTAATCAGAGAACAGTAACTAAAAGGTAGCTATCTGGATATCAATGATATGCATAGAAGTTTTTATTTTGAAGACATGTCTCTAGGCATTAGAATTGAATCATTGTAGAAGATATTATATATATTTATTCTTTAAGACCATTTGGGCCAAATCTGGAAGCCGGGAACTGCATCTGGCTCTCCCATGTGGGCAACAGGAACTCTATCACTTGAACCACCACTTGCTGCTTCCTAGGGTATACAGTAAAAGGCAGGCAGAGTGGACTCAAGATCAGGTCCGATACTAGACATGGGTGTCCTAACCCTAGACTAAATGCCCACCCCTGCAGAAGGTAATTTTATAGGACAAAATCTTGCTCATCAACAAGAGCCCTGGATTGAGGGCTCTGACTCATTCATTTCTAAAGTGAAAAGTTAACTAGAGAATTACTTAAAAATCAAGACTTTGAGTGAAAAATCACATGAAAACATTTTTTATTCGATAGGCAGCTCTCCTTGCCATTACATAAGTTTTGATCCAGTGGGTAACTCCTGTTACTAAATCAGCCCAAGACACAATAAAAAGAAAACACTCTTTACAAGGTCTTTTGAACAGTGCCGTAAGTCAACGCGAGCATGAGCTACCTGTCAAGCTGCAATATGCTCTGTAACTTTCAACTTGCCTGTTCCAACCACTCACTAGCAAGCAGGAGCCCAGAGTCCTGTTTCTAAGTCTTCTGCCCTTGTCTGAAAAATACTATCCAAGATCAGACTCGAGTGAATGCTACTCTGCATCATGGACCACAGGAGGCTGAGACTTTCTAAGAGAATCAAGGCAGATAGGTCAGGAGCAAAGAGCCAGAGAGAAATGTGAGATGGTCTCTTTAAGGGTTAACAACAGAAAAAAAAAAAAATCCTTACATTGAAGACTAAAATGCTGGTTTCTAATTTTTCCAAATCAGGAGAGAACTACTTTTGAGCTCACTTTGTGTTGCTCTATTTTATGTGAAGGGCGAGCCTATTTCAAAGAATCAGTAATGAATCTCACCTAATTAAAATGCCAATTTATTGCCACTATAGTTACTATTTCCAATCTTAAATCTGTAAGCACTCTCCCAAGCAGCCATTTCTAGACACGCTCCTGATTACATGCTATTACATTATTCCTGTTCTGGGCATCTTTCAGAGAGAATGCCTAATGCCTGTGTTTAAACATTGTTTTATCCTGGCTTTTCCAGGCTAACAACTATCTACAGATGTCTTTCTGCATCAGATTTCTCCTGTAGAAACAATTTATACTTACCTGTCTTATACAGAATTTGGAACACTGCTTTATCTGACCTTTCACAGACATCTATATTTACAATGCCTGGGGTGGGGAGGCCCAATGCACACATGCAAACCTGAAAAGGCCTCCACCAGGGTTGCAGGGGAAGAATCCTTCTGTGCATGCACAAAACCCAAGTCATTACTCATTTTTTTTTTTTTTTTGACAGGCAGAGTGGACAGTGAGATAGAGAAAAAGGTTTTCCTTTTTCTGTTGGTTCACCCTCCAATGGCCGTTGTGGTCTACGCACCGCGCTGATCTGAAGCCAGGAGCCAGGTGCTTCTCCTGGTCTCCCATGCAGGTGCAGGGCCCAAGGACTTGGGCCACAGCAGAGAGCTGGACTGGAAAAGGAGCAACCGGGACAGAATCCAGTGCCCCGACCAGGACTGGAACCTGGGGTGCCAGCACCACAGGTGGAGGATTAGCCTATTGAGCCGAGACACCGGCCCCCATGTCATTACTCATTCACAACCCCATCCCAAACAGAGTCAAGTTCTCTTTTCCTAGCCCCTAGTTTTCTCTCCTTCTCTGAACTTTCTATTCTCAACCACCCCCCTCCATACATACAAATATAGAAGACATGAGGGACGTAAGAATGTGTCCCAGAACACTTTCTTTGAAGCCAAGAAACATTAGTCAGGAACAGAAACTACTAAAAAAAAAAAAAAAAAAAAAAAAAAAATAGGCCAGTCTTTGACACACTCTTCAAAGTTGAGATTATCCTGCTAACTCAGTGGAAGTAAGTCTTTTTTCCATCTGAATGCGCCTGAGAGCCATGACAGCTCCTGTAAGTAACTGTATCTTACCACTGCTGTCAGTCCCCCGTGAGTAGCTGCATGTCCCTGGAAAGGGGTAAGTAAGTTTCTCCTAAGTAAAGGAACATTCTAGAAGTCTGTTTTTCAAAAGCCACCACCTCCTCTCCTTGACGACTTCAAATCCATGCACTGCCTAGAGCCTTTATGTCTGGCACCGACTGTCCTGAGTTCTTCCTCAAGATCTTATTCTCTCAACCAACGGATGGACAAATAGTTTTCAAATTCAGAATTCCAAGTTCCAGTGCCATCTGCACTATCTGTTACCTGTGTGGTCTTGAGCCAGTCTCTTACCCCATTTTCTCATCTATAGTTACAGATACAAATTCCCGTCCCTTTTTGGTAAAGTTCTTGTGAGACTCAAATGAAATTAGATATGAAAACTGTAAAGGAATATGCACATGAAAAACAGAATTATTGTTATTCTTCTGAAGTTATTCAAATTTAAACTCAAGAAACAAGGAGGAAATATTCAATTTCATCCACTCCTTCACTGATTTTCTGCAATTTAGAAGCATAAAGTTCTATAGAAAACAATGAAACTTTTATTCTGATGTAGAAGTTCATCATGGCATTGCTACTGTGGCCAGATCTAATATGCATGCTTACCTGTCTCAGAAAGCAATTTTGTAGCTTCCAGCACTTTCTCAGTATAAACCCCAGCTTCATAGTTCTCCATCTCAGCATTGATGATGTGTATTACTCGAGCTGCCCGGCCCCTAATGGCACCTGCAGTCCTGTCCAGAGTGTCCACATCACCCTCTTGGAGGGCGATCACACACTTGTTCACATCTTCCAAGATATGGTTTTCTGTGAAGAGGACACACACAGAGACTTAATTACTCAGAATTTAAACCCATCTAAAAGTTATTCATTGACTGTTGTCCATCTCAGTATATGCCTACCATTCCTATGATTCAAACGCTATCGCAAGGACATTGTTCATAATTACAGCAGTCACTCCCAAGCCTGAGCCACAGTCAGAGGGCCTGGACCACACACAGATCACTGGGTACCACTTCTCAAGTGTCTGAATCAGCATGTCTGAGTTGGGGTCCAAGGAACTGAGTATCTACCAAGCTTCCGGGTGAGGCTAATGTGATGGGTTTAAAGACTATGAGAACCATAAACTTAAAGAATACCCCTTCCTAGGAGCCAATGCTGTGGCATAGCAGGTAAAGCCACAGCCTGCAGTGCCAGCACCATATATGGGCACCAGTTCGAGTCCCGGCTGCTCTACTTCTGATCCAACTCTCTGCTATGGTCCGGGAAAGCAGAAGATGGCCCAAGGACTTGTCACTAGCATGGGAGACCCGAAAGAAGCTCCTGGCTTCAGATCAGCCCGGCTCTGGACATTGCCTCCATTTGGGGAGTGAACCAGGAAACGGAAGATCTCCTCTCTGCCTCTCTGTAACTCAAATAAATAAAATAAATAACCCCTTCCTGAATAAGAGGGAGGAAGAAGAGGGGTGGGAGTGTGAGTGGAAGGGCAGATACAGTGGGGAGAATCGCCATGTTCCTGAAGTTGTATATATGAAATGCATGAGGTATATATTCCTTAAATAGAAGGTTGGGGGGTGAGGGAGGAAGCAGGAGCCCATGTTTTCTCAGAAAAATAAAAGTCAGCAAACATTGTTTTGCTAAGAAAAAAAAACATCTTCCTTTGAGGTTAGAGACACTGCACAATAGGGACTCCTAGGGGTGATGGTGGCAGCCAACACCAAGTCAGCCTCACCAAGTAGAAACATCCTTTAAGCAGAGTGACCTCATGCAACAGGACTTCCTCACTCCAATCAAACATTTGTGGTTTCTACAGCCCCTAGTTCTTTAATTGCAAATAAGTTAAAACAGGAAAAACAATGAAATGTTTAGATTATAATATTCAGGTATCTTAAAGTCACAAAAAAAAATTAGTGCCTTCCTGAATACAGCTATTTTTCTTGAGTGAAACAGAAAAATAGAATTGTGAAAATGGACTTAAGAAGTTTTCATTTTGGTTAAGAAACTTCTGAAAATCCTTTCTTTCCAAGGTCTTCAGCTATGTCATGTGAATTCACCTAAAAAGTACCTAAGAAAAAAGATTTACTCAAATGAAACCTGGAACAGGATTTGAAACACAAAGTTTGATTCAAATAAGGCTTTCTTACTGCTCTGCTGGATTCCTGGAGACCATTAAATATCCCTTGGCCCCTGAAAACTAGCAACAGGAAGGCGTTTTAGATCAAAAATATGCTGCCAGCTGCCATTTGCTTTGAGCAACATTGTAGTACAAGATTAGGCAGAGCCACTGCTATTCTGTGCATCGTTTAAAAATGATATTTTGGAGTTGAATACAGAAACACTGAGAAGTCTGCACTTACATGAGACACTAACCTCTGGAGTTAATAAAAGGTAAAAAGCTTGTACAAAGTGCATTTGAGCCTTACTATATTAAGAAAAGATAGGATTAAAAGAACTTTCTCATATTGAAAATATTCAATTAAGAAATAAAAAATATGATCTCAAATATATTTGAAGGAAAGCAGTACAAGTTGAAAATCTATAGTAGCAAAAACAAAACCTTGCTGTCATTCAGATCAATGATTTTGTTAAGTGGTTATGTTAATCACACTATGTGAATACAGTATTAATTCTACTAACTTATTGACTTTTATGAATCTATATTTTTGTTTTAAACTTTCAGATGATTTAATTAGTTTTTCCCAATTAGAGGTACCCCTTTTAAGAAAAAATAGATCATAATTATCTATTGACAGTGGCTATATGATTGATAGTATACATGTAAAAGCTACCATGGTACAACATTTTTTTATTTTGACAGGCAGAGTTAGACAGTGAGAGACAGACAGAAGTCTTCCTTCTGTTGGTTCACCCCCCAGATGGCCGCTATGGCCAGCGCGCTGCGCCAATCCGAAGCCAGGAACCAGGTGCTTCCTCCTGGTCTCCCATGCGGATGCAGGGCCCAAGGACCTGGGCCATCCTCCACTGCCTTCCCAGGCTACAGCAGAGAGCTGGACTGGAAGAGGAGTAACTGGGACAGAATCCGGCGCCCCAACCGGGACTAGAACCCCGGGGTGCCAGGGCCGCAGGCGGAGGATTAGCCTAGTGAGCCGCGGCACCGGCCCGAGACACTGTTTCTTAATGTCTCCACTGAGACTGTCACAATATTTTAAAATATTTTTGTGGTTTTACTAACCTAAGTGCCATTTGTAGAAGTACTATAAAAGGTACCCACTCATTCATACAAGAGCACCAACATTTTGGTCAACGAATCATAATCATGTATACAGAGATTCTTAGACCCCTCATAATAATTGCTCCTACTCTGTGCCCAGAGGCCGTGTGTTTGGAAGCACAGTGGTCTAGGACATATCAAGCAAGGCAGCACATTACTAGAAGGCAGAATCCACCCTGGATTCATATGTGCATTCCAGACAGCACAGTGCAGACAGCAGGCAATCAAAGAGCTACTAAATGGACACGTCTCTTGAAAAGGAACAATCAGTTACACATTTTTATCCTAAGGTATTCTGTAGAGACAGAATGGGTGAAGTAAGGAGGTAAAGGAATGCTGTTCCACGCAGCAAAGAATAGAGGAGGAAGAGGTAATATAAAGCATAAGGGGGTGGGTGTTTGCTGCAGTGGTTAAGATGCTGGTATCTCATACTGCAGTGTCTGGGTTTGATTCCCTGTCCTGCTCCTGACTCAGCTTCCTGCTATGGCAACCCTAGGAGGCAGTAGGTGATGACTCAAGTAGTGAGTCCTTACCACTCGTGTGGGAGACCCAGACTGAGTGTCCAGCTCCTGGCTTTGGCCTTGCCCAGCTCTGGTTGTTGTGGACATTTGGGAAATGAATGGATGAAGTATCTGTTTCTCTGCCTTTCAAATAAATAAGACTTTTAAAAAAATTATATAGACATAGGTATAAATACCTATACACACATATATGAAGGCATTTTTAAAAATTCATTGCCAAAGAGCAATAAAAATCTTATTTTGGTACAAAAAATCTAAAGAAAAAAACCTATGGATGGATTTTTAAAAGAGTTGCTTATTTATTTGAAAGAGTTACAAAGAGAGGAGAGGCAGAGAGGGAGAGAGGGAGGTCTTCTATCTGCTGGTTCACTCCCCAACTGGTCACAAGGGCCGGAGCTGCACAGATCTAAAGCCAAGAGCTTCTTCCAGGTCTCCTATGCAGGTACAGGGGCCCAAGGTCTTGGGCCATCTTCTACTGCTTTCCCAGGCCACAGCACAGAGTTGGATCCAAAGTGGAGCAACCAGGACTCGAACTGGCACCCATAGGGATGCCAGCACTGCAGGCAGTGACTTTACCTGCTATGCCACAGTGCCAGCCCCCATCCAGTTTTTTATCACACACGTTTTCCATGAACTTTTTTAAGAGTCCTCATATGTATAGATTTCAACATACTTTGCATTGAAATGTTTTCATTCCATTTGGTCAGAAAATTCTTTGAAGTACCCTTTATTCTAGAGATTACTCCACAGCTTGGAACACCTTACCAGATACTTGCGGTGGTATATTCTAGTATCAAGCACAGTATTTATAAACATGTCAAATATTCGACCACAACATATTTGGTGATAAACTTCCTTGAATTTCTGCAGTATTACTATTTCAAAATAGATCTAATTTTGTTATAAATAACACAAAGTTATGATTTCTACACTCAAAAGCAAAGTTTGTGGTGTAAATTTGTAAAACAACACACTCAAGACCCTAGAGCTAATAAAGGAAAAGTCAAAAAAAAAAAAAATTCTGGGACATTATGGAAGTGAGTTAATAGCTTTTTCAGGTCTTAGATTTCTACTATTTTGTGAGCCAAACCCAAGAATTAAACTGTCACATGGTTGATGCCAAGATACTCACTTTAAAACACTATTAAAAATTGTAGGTTTTGCCCAGTGGGAAAAGTTTAAGTGTTATAATGCATCCATTTCACTCTTTCATGAGCCCAGGCCATATGTGAAAATTGGTTTTGCTCCTGTGATGCTAATAGCTATCAACTTTGCTCCCCCAAATCACTGCATTTCTCATGGACAAATTAAACACTAAGATACGCAAGTTCAGGTGGCTTGGAAAAAAAATCTATAGTCCTTAAAAACAAAGATATTTTGCGGTTGCTTTTTAAAATAGTATCCTGCCAGAAAAGCTATTCCCTTAAGAAGAAACTGATAGAGAAAATGGCATTAATGCCATTCCAAAGTATCTCCTGGGCCAAACTTGCAATTTATTGATGCAAATGCTTGGCTCGGGCTGGGTGAGGAGATGAGAAGTAGTTTCCCCAGCTATCCGGCTGTGTCCACAGCCTACCAGCAGGAAGGAGTGGGTTGTGTCATTATCTGTCAAGCCCTGTCTGTGGAAAGGTGCCTGCTGCCTCCGATTGTCAACTCCAAAGGCATGCTCCAGCAGGCTCTGCCAACCTGGCTCCCTGACAGCGCCTGCTCATTTTTCTGTCATGGCATGCTGCGCCACTTGTACCACCGGGGTTGGACGGCACAGTGTTATCAGCAGGAGCCAAAGCCTTTTCTTGTTGCTGGTAATAATGAGATGCACAAAGGAATGGCAGCGAGAAAGGTGGCAAAGAGGCAGGGCTAGAGCCAAGAAAATAAAGAAAGGCCTTTTACTCTTGAGAAAGTCTGAGATAAGACCTCCTCACCTTGTTCTCCCCACCCTCAAATTTTTACACATGCCTTTAAAGAAAAGACTAAGTTGGGAAAGTTTTTAGTGCTAAAATGATTTCTCTCTGCAAAAAGCAGTCTGTGGGTAGAATGGGACACAGAGGAAGACTAAGGAAGATTCCTGCTTCTTTTTGGGAAAACTACAATCATTCAGTCAAAAACTGACTAGATAAGAAGCATGCTTTGCTAGCCACCAATATGCCTATCCAAAACAATCTTCCAACAGCTTGGAACAGCTGCACTTTGTGGCTTATTTTACCACATTAGGACTCAGTGATCAGAAAAGCCAATTCCTCAGGAACGGGAACATTTTGAGTTCTTCTTTAGGAGACTTTATCCATGTGGGAGACAGAATGCAGATGGGGCAGGGAAAAGTAGATTGTGCTCTTTACCTCTCTGCCTATCTACTGATTCACTCCCCAAACGAATGCAACAGCCAGGGCTAGGCTAAGCTCAAGCCAGGAGCTCCATCTGGGTCTCCCATGTGGGTGTCACTTTGGCTATAATCCACTGCCTTCCCAGACCATCAGCAGGGAACTGGAGAGGAAGTAGAGCAGCCAGGACTCAAACCAGTACTCTGATATGGAATGATGCAGGCATCACAAGCCAATGGCTTAACTCATTGCCCAACACCAGCCCCCTACTGAGTTCTTTTATTCTAGACATAGAGATTCTAGACATAGGGACTGAGGAACAAGGAGGTATCTGAAAGGGACTCAGCACTGGAATGAGAATGTAATAGAGTGGAGAGAAAGGAGCCAACATGCAAGCAGAAAAAGACAGTGGAAAGCAGCAAAGGAAGGAGTTTTCCTTTTGCCTTTACTTATTGAAAACTATACACTCTGTGCCAAGAGGATGATCTGGCATCTCTGCCAAGTTCCCTACCCTCTTAATGACTTAGTTTTCTCAAAGGAAGACTTGGATGCTGTGAAGGAGATGAACTTGGGAAGGTGAAGTTATCAAGTCCCCCGCCTTTTGCTTTTGCCCCCCTCATCTCTGTGCTCCCATACGTCTGTGTCTCTAAAGGTAGCTGACACCATGCTACCGGACAGGTCACCTGCTGGGCTAGCTGCCCTCAAGTCTGTTATGGAATGGTTTGGCTTTGGACCACTTTTGTCTGTAAATCCAAATAAGAAACCTGGGGTCCACAGCTAGATGGGGCTGCTTTTGGATAGCTGTGGACATGTATGTGGCCGATTGGAGATGTGTGGCAATATGCAGTTGTTGGTTAATGTGGCTACTGATGTACGCAGCTATTGTAGATGTATGTACATGTGTGTGTGTGTGTGTGTGTACAAGCACCCCCATGGATACAAAGGCAGATATCTCTTGCAGCCTCACTGCTGTTGTGGGTAGAGGCTGTTCCTTGTGCATTTCTCACTGCCACTATGAGTAAAGGAGATAGAAACCCAGTAACAGCTCTGAGTTGTTCTCCAACCTCTTGGTATCTGCATCTGCTTGTCCTAGAGCCTAAGCCCAATACAAATACTAGTACCTATTTTGCAGAATTTTGGTGAAAATTAAAGCCAAGAGCAGAATTAAGCAAATCAGACACTGAATGTGTGTTAATTTTCCTTGTCTTCTCTTGCTCTCCATCATTGCAAAGTTCACAGTCTGATTAGCTATCCAATCTGAAGATTCAACTATGCTACTCTCTCATAAGCCTCTTACACAAGCCCCCAGCAGGAATTCATTGTCTCTTTCTTCATAAATAGGAAAGATTCTGACAAGCAACATGGCAGCCTCCTTCTGGAAATCACTCCACACTGCTGCAGCTTGGTTCCCACCAGCACTGGTCTATCTCTGCCTCTCAGACTTCAGTCTGCCAAGAAGCAATAGATCAAGTCAGGGCTAGAGCTGATGGAATCAGAGGTATGAGCACCTCACACACCTGTATTTCTTCAAATCTATTTGCATCCTTTATTCTGATTTCACTTACATAAAACAAGGTTGAATTTTCACCTCAGTACTAGTTTTCTGAGCTTCAGTATCTCCCATGTGCCTTTCACTGGGCTCATTCTGTGGCTGATATTTCTTTTTTTTTTAATTTTTTATTTGACAGAGTTATAGACAGAGAGAGAGAGAGGAGAGAGAGAGACAGAGAAAGGTCTTCCTTCCGTTGGTTTACTCCCCAAATGGCCGCTACAGCCAGCGCTACACCAATCCGATGGCAGGAGCCAGGTGCTTCCCCCTGGTCTCCCATGTGGGTACAGGGGTCCAACCACTTTGGCCATCCTCCATTGCCTTCCCGGGCCACAGCAGAGAGCTGGACTGGAAGAGGAGCAACCAGGACTAGAACCTGGCATCCATATGGGATGCCTGCACTGCAGGAGGAGGATTAACCAAGTGAGCCATGGTGCTGGCCCCCTATGGCTGATATTTTTACCTGTTTTATCATAAAGCTTCACTTATTCAAAGAATGATCCTGTTAATGTAATCAAGTTGGAATAACTGCCTATTTTTAAGACACAAATCATATAGACAAACCAATTCCCATCGTCTCCTGGCCCTGTCCTACATGAGTAATTCTGATCTGTCAAAGTCATCCTGCTTAAAAAGCTCTGAAAACTGAAAAGGAACACGAGCCTCCTCAAATAAAGGTCTGACACCTTTATCACAAAGTTGCCTTTTTTTCCTCTGATGCTTTGGCTTACTGACCTGAAATAATGTACACAGCAAAAAAGAATCCTTAAAGAGTGTTATAATCACATTTGCAGATGATTGAAAGCTTGAAGGGCCACTTGAAACACAGGTCCATGGCATTTCAGAGATGCTCCTTATCTCATCCTGTTCTCCTCCACCAGCTTCTCTATGAAACTGCTTTTTGTGCTGATTACCTGAGACAGAGAGGAAGTCATCCACTGACGTGATATCATCCACGGCCTCGGTCAGCACTCGAACCTGCTTTTCCCACTGGTCTTTGAAGACATCCATGTTATCCTGAGCGACTTTGCTCTGTGGCCGGGCAGCCAGTGTGAGAGCAGCATTGATGACCTATTTGTTAGAAACAATCCAGGGACAAGATGACCACACTTGTCACAAGAGTAATGAGCAGGTCCAAGACCAGATAGGTTCTACACATAAGTAGTTTTTCTTCAGTATTCAAAAGAATACATCAAAAACGTGAAACACGAAGTAGACTATCAACTACCACTAGTTTGTTTGCTCTGCTTTGCTTGGCTTCTTAAGACACAGTAATTAGCCCCCCATTTCAAAAAAGTATTAACTGGACAAGTTCTATACTTATGCAAATGTGGCAAAAGTAGAACTCTTGCTTTCTGCATATGCAAAGGTTTGTAATTTAGTTGTTGAAATATGAAAATAGATATGTGCACTTAAATTATAACCCAAAACAATCAGAACGAAGTCAATATGAGTGGCAAAGACAATAACTATCACAGTGATTCTAAACAGATTGGAGTAGTTAGAAGCTCTTTCTGAGAAAGATGGAACTTGAAACTGCTCATGAATGATGGCTCATATTTTTCAGTTGAAAGAAAGAGGGCAAGGAAAAAGGGTATCAGGACTGGACTGTAGAAGGTCCTGAACTGCAGGTCACTGGAGGGCTTTTGAAAGAAGGCTTACCTGGGGACACAGGCTGTCAATCTGAGTGGCTGCCATCCGGACTAATTTCACCCCTTCCTCATTGTTGGATATTGAGCAGGCCAAGTTGGCAACCTGTGTAGAAGAGAACTTGAGTGAAAATCGTGTTGCGTCAAAAGAAAAACAAATAGTTGCAGGACCTGTACTTTCTCTGTAAACTATCCCTTCCAGGAAAATCCTTTTACCAATAAGATAAGGATACCCATCAGCATAGAACCAATCATAGCCACCTCTTATGCTAATTTAGGCATTTCCACCAGAAAAGCAGTCTACGAATAACATTATTGCTGCAAGATTCTCAAGCATACACAATGATGACTTAACTGAGTTGCTTTGAACTCTTCCCCTATGGACTGCACTGATCTGCCTACACTCTCTTTATCTTGAGCCCCTCAGATGCATCATCAAGTGAAGAACACTATGATCTTGGCCACATCAGTACTCAACTCTGACCAGTTAGAGAAATGCTGCAGGCAATGCTTTGGATTTAAAAGAGACTTGGAATAAGCTCAAAGTCAGAGTGCTTTGCCCAGAGGATCTCTTATCTGCCTGAAGATGCTTGTCCACTAGTATCCAGTTCAAATGCTTTCGATCTAAGATATATGTACACAAGATTGCCATCATTTGCTAGGCAATGGTGGAGTATAATGCAAAGTAGAATGTGTAGGTCTAGTAAAAAGATATTCAAATTTGCCATTTTAAAGATACTATTCCAGGAGCAAACATTTAGCCTCGTGTTTAAGAAGCATGCAACCTTTATTGGAATACCTGGATTCAAATCGAAGCCTCAGTTCCTGACTGCAGTTTCCTACTAATGCTGAACCTAGTAGGCAACAGTGATGACTCAAATGGTTGGGGTCATTTCACTGATGTGGGAAACATGGATTGCATTCCTGGTCCCTGACTGCCGTGGGCATTTGGGGAGTGAACCAGCAGATGGGAGTGTACTCCATCCATCTTTCTGCCTCACAATAAGCACGTAAATTTTAAGAATAAAAGCACTTTGCCAGTCTAGATAGTTGAACTGAATTCAAGTTCCCTGGCCTAGCACTTTAAATTGTGTTATTGCTTCTCTTCAAAGAGTGCGAGTTGGTACTGATTGATTGGCCAAGGTCAAAGGCACACAAAGCCACCATCAAGGCACTGATCAGTCTCATCAGGCTGATGTCAAGAGGACAGGAGGTTGGGGATTAGAAAGATCAAAGGAGAAGGGCAGCAAGGGCTAGGAGCAGAGGGCAAACACAGCAAGTGATTAGCAGAGCAAGAATCCCTGGAGCCTCCTGGGCACCTGCCCTTTTCTATCCTGCTCACCTTTCCTCTCCAAAGCCAGGCTGTTTCCCTGGGAGACACCTTGATATCATGGGATATTAAAATGCACTATACATGTCAATAGTTCCTTCTAAGAAAGAAATCTCAGATGTTGCAGATTAGTGGGAGAAGCACAGAACCAGCAATCAGTAGGCTCTACCACTAACCAGCTACTCAAGTCACTTCACATGTGGAGGACTAGTTCCCTATCAGCAAACTTCAATGGGTAGGTAATAAGAATACTTTCGAAGATTACTTTAATGAATCACTAGTATGAATAATCTTGTTTTTAAGTTTTTAAGATACAGGGGGCCGGCACCGCGGCTTAATAGGCTAATCTTCCGCCTGCGGCACTGGCACCCCGGGTTCTAGTCCCGGTAAGGGCGCCGGATTCTATCCCGGTTGCTCCTCTTCCCAGCTCTCTTCTGTGGCCCGGGAGTGAGGTGGAGGATGGCCCAGGTCCTTGGGCCCTGCACCCGCATGGGAGACCAGGAGAAGGCACCTGGCTCCTGGCTTCTGATCAGCGCAGTGCGCTGGCCACAGCGGCCATTGGGGTGTGAATCTACGGAAAAGGAAGACCCTTCTCTCTGTCTCTCTCACTGTCCACTCTGCCTGTCAAAAATTTAAAAAAAAAGATACAGGGTACATCTGTTAGAGTTGATAGGCTAGTAGAAGAAACAGCCTAATCAAACTCCACACATTTCATGTAGTTTCTTACACTTAATAGTTTTTAAAATATCTGCAGTCTCAAAGGTGAACTAAGTGGTAAAAATTAAGTCTGAGAAGTGACAAATTTGGCTTTTTGTACACATTCACAGGAAAAGAAACGACACGCTCAGAGGCATCCTGGACGCAGAGCAGGGATTAATACTGCTCATCTCCTAACCTCAGTTTCTTTATGTTACACCATCATCAAACTGTCTCTGCTTTGCATGTTGATTATTCTCTGTTATATAATTATATTTGTGTCCTATGTTTAATTATTTCCTATCCCAACACCTGATTAAGTGTATGATACAATACACCAGGGTGTATGACAGTATATTCACATAGAGAATTGGTGCTCCATATTTATTGAATCAACTAATTTAACAATTTTTACATTTAGCATAACTTATATAAATGGATTTGAAATACATCATGGATGAACGATACTCTCAAAGATAAGGTTGGTGTTGCACATTGAATTTGGCTAGGCAACTTTTCACATTACCTTGTGGTAGATGTTTACCAATCTACCAGTGGAGAAGGAAAGAGAGAGGGACTACATATTATGTGCTACACGATGCAAAGATACAACACTACCTATGAAATATTCTTGCCCCAAACAACACAGAACCCAGAAACGTGCAGCTCAGGATCAACCTTCAATTTACAGGGAATTCAAGAAACAAGCAAACATGTAGCGTAAAACCACATCACTTAAAAAAAAAAAAAAATCACTGTAGTTGTGAAAATTCTAATGGTGAGCAACATATAGGAGAAAGGTTTAGATCTTATTTTTATTCTGAATGGAATATGCTATAGCAAATATTAATAACTATGTAAGTGAATAAATATATGGAGGTACATTTGTGAAATTATCAAGGAAATTTAAATATTAACTAAATATTTGAGGATATTAAGGATTTATTTGTGTTCAAAGTGTACTAATGGGGGCCGGCGCCGCAGCTCACTAGGCTAATCCTCTGCCTTGCGGCACCGGCACACCGGATTCTGTCCCGGTTGCCGCTCTTCCAGGCCAGCTCTCTGCTGTGGCCCGGGAGTGCATTGGAGGATGGCCCAAGTGCTTGGGCCCTGCACCCCATGGGAGACCAGGAGAAGCACCTGGCTCCTGCCTTCGGATCAGCGCGGTGCGCCGGCCACAGCGCGCCAACCGTGGCGGCCATTGGAGGGTGAACCAACGGCAAAAGGAAGACCTTTCTCTCTCTCTCTCTCACTGTCCACTCTGTCCAAAAAAAAAAAAAGTGTACTTCAGATTCCATAGCTTTTAGAGATACGCATTCAGTATCATAGACAACATGATATGTTCGCTATTTGTTTCACAATTATGGAGGAGTTAGAGAAGGAAGGAAGTAGACAACAAACAAGACTGGTTGTTAGTTTATAATTACTGAAGCTGAGTGATAGTGGTTGATGGTTCATTATACATCCGCTATTTTGGAATGTGCTTGGAATTTTCTACAAAAACTAAGTTTAAAAAAGTAGCAACGCAACCTATCACAGCCCTAATTCTGGTTAAACACTTCCTTGCAACAACCTGCATGAATCTCAAAGGGGCACAGTATAAACCAGAGAGAAACCTGTGTTAAGTTTGGAGTTAAGGCTGCAGAAGGTGGGCAAATAACCACAGACAAGCAACACACAGCAGAGCACCACGTAAGGAGCACCTGCGAATGGTCTAATCAAAGAGGCGTGTATCCAGAACACAGAACTTCCCACCCACACTGGCTACCAGTCACCAAGTAGAAAGTAATCATTGAGGACTTTGGGCTGAGAAGACCTGAACTTTCACAGAAGGGGAATACCAACCAATAACTTGTTTTTGGTAACAACATTTTTTTCTTGTATAGCTTTTTAAAAAAAAAATATTTATTTGCTTGAAAGGCAGTTATAGAGAGCATGCTGGTTCACTCCCCAAATATCCTCAACAGCTGAAGCTGAGTCGATATGAAGCCAGGAGCCCAGAGCTTCATCTGGGTCTCCCACATGGGTGCAGGGTCCCAAGCACTTGAGCTATCTTCTGCTGCTTTCCCAGGCACATTAGTGGGAAGCTGGATAGAAGTCGATCAGCTAGTACATGAACCTGTGCCCATATAGGATGCCAGTGCCACAGGTGGAGGCTTTACATACTGTGCCACAGCACTATCCCCATCTTATTTAACTTTATTTTCTCGTCCTCTCTTCAGATGATCTCTTTTAGGATTTAGGTTTAATGTGTGAACTTCATCACCAAACATCTTAGTGAGTGAGTCTTAGTAAGAAACACAGTGCTACAATACTTGGCACAAATAAAGAGCTGGCAAAAAGGACTGTTTATTATTTTTAATTTTATTGACCCATAAATCCTGAAGCTTGGCAACCTCCAGTCTGCAATGCACTCCTGCTGTTTAATTCCACTTAAAGCCAGAATTTCATCTACCTTGTATTCTGAAATATTCTCACAGTGTGCCCAATATGATGCTATCAGTCTCTCCAAAGGCAGACTAGAGTATTTTAAATTGGCCATGGATTTAATTCAAATCCCTCTATTTCTTATTTTCCTTTGGCTTGCATCTCTCTTCTCTCTGAACCCAACAGGATCACAGTGACTCTGAATGGGGTTTTATATATTTTGATTTCTACAATTCTGTCAGTGAATTAACCTATGTTTCAGTCTTTGAGGCAGTACCCAGTCGGTCAAGTAGTTTGAAATGCCAGCTAATGTTTCATCCTCGATCCTAGAACCGCTGTAGAAAGTAGGTACTTGATAGACTTCAACTGCCTGCTTTCTATCAACAGCTCTAACTCTTGGTAAAATAACGTTGCCTGGTTTTCAAAGCACAGTATTTTTTTCCTGTACAGCCAATGTGGCATGATAGAAAGGAGGGGGTGGGAGAAATGGGAAGGAAGAGTAGCCCAGAATCATAGACATCTAAAAATATTAATGAATAAAAAATTAGACAGTAACCATTAACTTACTACAACCTAAAAATGTTAAGCAATGGGATTAATTTTGAGGGGAACTTCAAAGTCATTCAAATCATATTTACAGGACATACATGCCCAGCTGGCTCTGGCTTTTGCTGTCTCTACTCCTAGACTGTTTACAGTTTAACTGAGGTTACAAGCTTTGCTAGCCTTTCTAGAGGATTAGAAAACAATAAAGTGCATTATTAAGTATTAAACTGGGGGCTATTTAGATCGACTTAGAATTGTTGAAAAGTTGAGTAGGCTATCAGTATAGGTGGTATAGCTCTTTGCAGAGCTAGTTGTACTAAATACTTTGAATCTTCACAGAAGAAAGCCCTTCTCCCCAACTGAAGAGCATAATGTATTTGCAGAAGTAAACGCTGAAGACTGCAGTGGTCTTCTGTCTCTCATTGGTACCTCGAAAGTTATCTTAGGGATAAGGAAGAAGCTTAGCAGCCTTTATTCACATGTGTGCTAGTAACTACAAGAACTTTTAGCATTCAGAGGAAGCAATAAGTATTGAGCAGGAACCAGTAAACTTCATTGAAAGGTAGGGTATCTATCACAGTATGTTTCTTATCTGATGGCTTGATTAGAACAACTTTCTGGGTGCTCAATGCTATTCTGTGGCACACTATGTAGGTATGTGAAGCAAACTTCACAGTATCATTAGCAAAAATACAAACAAACTCCATCAGCAAGAAGATGATGCTGGTCCCTCTAACAAAGTAACTTGCTCCTTAAACTCAATGTCTAGTTGGCATCCATGCCGTAACTTTTAAAAATAACTTAGCTGACCAAAGACAGAGTGGCAATATGAGGGCACTTCAAAATATTCAGGGGAAAAAAAATTCAGGGTAAGTTTATTGTTAAATATTTTACAATCCATGCAGTTTTTTCCCAATGTACATTTTCCAGTAACTTTAAGAAGAACTCTTTGTACTCCTCAGATACTGACAGAACAGTTGAAGTGAATGAAACCAGAAACAGTTTTAAAATTTAACATGTTTATTAATCACACCCCCA
Source organism: Lepus europaeus (assembly GCF_033115175.1). Lineage (NCBI taxonomy): Eukaryota > Metazoa > Chordata > Mammalia > Lagomorpha > Leporidae > Lepus > Lepus europaeus. Next base: position 76,069,977 of record NC_084839.1, on the reverse strand, counting down.
AGAATAAATTCTACGGGTCAGTATCGGCACAGCACACTGAGCAGCTGCCTGCGACTCTGGCATCCCATACTGGACCACCAGTTTGAGTCCTGGTTGCTCTGCTTCCAGTCCAGCTTCCTGCTAATGTGCCTGAAAAGGTAGTGGAAGACACCCAAGCACTTAGGTCCCTGTCAAAGTCGAAGACCAGGATGGAGTTTCTGGTTTCCTGGCTTCTGGCTAGTCCAGCCCTATCCCAGAGGGAACCAATGGATCAAAGATCTGTCTTCATCCCTCTCACTTTGCCTAGCTCTTTATCTCTGTTGCTTTGCCTTTCAAATAAATTAAAAAAAAATTCTGTCTGAAGCCAAAATATCTAAGAGGCTGAGCTTTAAGTAAACATTAAAAACTTCTGAGAAGAAAGTGTCAAGTCATTTAAGTACAAATGATATGAAATGCATCAGAAACATGTTTGTTTTCTCCTTCTTTGGCCCTGGAGATAAAAATCACATTTTTTAATATTTGTGATTCTACTCAATTCCAAACACTAGCGCAAATTCAGTGCATTCAACCCCCAAGCATTATATCATTCCATTACCTTTTACAACCTCAGGAATCATACTGGTGTTTTAGGCAGCATGCACTAGTGAAATATAGCACAATAGCAATCTTGAGGCCCATAAAGTACTTACTCAACTGGTTAATATTTCATCATCATTGTAAGTTTGAAGATAAGAGGGTCTTCTTTACTATTAAAGGGGGTATTATTTGAGTTGGTAGTTACCATCCACATAGCCATAAAACCACAAAGGGAAGGGACGATTAGTACAAACTCCGTGCAAACTTATTTCCTTTAACAACCATAGCAATGAGGAGTGCCATGGTCTCAATCTGAAGATTTGTTCCCTTATCTGCAGTGATCTCATTAACAGACAAAAACACATTAATGTCGAGGTAACTTCAGAAAGTCCACAGCAAATGAATACCGTGAATACATTTTTCGTGGGTTTGAAACATTGTATACCAAAATCATCATTTATTGCCATCTTCCATGGACGTTTTGAAGCACCTTAGTATGTGTAGATTGTATATAGAATGTCAAGGTTTCCACAGACTCCTATACGACAGATGTACTTTTGTCATTCAGTTGGAAATGAAGTAATTTACGTCTTTGAAAGCTCTGACAGTCAAGATAGTAGCAGCTAGTGTTACGTTGAGAGATTCAGCCCCACGGAGGCTAGGAGCTTCCACAGAGGTGGACATGACAGCAGACTTAATGCCTCCTTCTAGACTTGATTTGAGGAAAGTCCTGTCTGGCTCCCCAGAGAAATCCCTAGGGAAAGACTAAGTCCTTCCCCTGCTGAGGTATGATGGAGTGCTTTTAAAACACGGCTGCCCCACACTGGGATCAGGTTATGAGCCTGATTAATGGTAACTGAAGCATCGAAAGAGGAGACTTCAGCAGCAGGGAGAATTTGATCAAGAAAGGGTGACTCAGTGCAAGTGGGCAGTCGGGGGCTGTAGAAAGGTACTGGGAAACCTAAGAAAATGATAAACTTTTTTCCTGTGCTTCTGATTTAAAAATGACCCTTCTAAAGCATTTGAGACTCTCAATCCATGAACCCTCATTTTCTTCCTAGTCCTATAGTTGCTAACAGCTAAGAGCTCAGGAGTGAAGCAGCCCAGCGTTCATTTTCTAACTCATTCTGCCTGACTGTGCAAGATGCTTTGCATCTCTGAGCCTTGATTTCCAATGTTATAAAACATCAGTAGAAAATACGAACAGGGCCCAGCGCTGTAGTGTATGAAGCTGCCACTTGCAGTGCTGGCATCCCACTTCTGATCCAGCTTACTCCAGATGTGCCTGGGGAAACACCAGAGGATGGTCCAAGTGCTGAGGCCCCTGCACCCACATGGGAGACTTGGAGACTTGGAAACTCCAGGCTCCTGTCTTTGGACTCAGCCAGCTCCGACTCTTGTGGCCATTTAGGGAGTATACCAGCAGATGGAAGGCCTCTGTCTCTTCCCCACTCTCTCTTTAACTCTGCCTTTCAATTCAATAGATAAATCTTTTTTAAAAAAATTAAATACTAACAGTATCTACCCTATAAATGAGACATGGATACAATGGTTAACCCAATACCCACTGAAGATTTGATAAATGTTATTTTCATTGTATGTATTTTATTAAAAGATCACTATAACAATATCCAACCATGGATCTGTTTAATCATTCAATAAAAATTAATGGAGTACCTATGTATGCCAAATATTGAAGATACCAATATTATTTTTGCTCTGGAGGATATTATATTTTGATGAAAAGATAGAACTTAAACAAGTACGATCATCCCTTGGTATCCACAGAGGCTTGTTTTCAAGTTCCTTATATGAAACAATGTTTTTGCAAATAACCTGCATGCACCTTCTCATGTATTTTCGATCATCTGTAGAATACTTGTATTATCTACTACAGTGTTGATTCTGTGTAAAGTTACACTGCATCATTTGGGAATAATGACGAGGAGTCTGTAGATGTTTAAAACAGATGCAATATTTTTTCAGAATATTTTCCATCTGAAGTTGGTTCAATTCATGAATGTGGAATCCACAGATAAGGAAGGAGAGCTTACTCTAATGTGTTTTAAAATCTCATGGTGAGTAACCAAGTAACAGGGAGGTGATCATGAACAATGAAGAAAGGTCTACTTTATGTACAACAATTGGCATAGTTTAGTCCAAAATTATGCATAGTTGTCATTTTAGTATATATCTTGGTACTGTTTGTCTCATATCCTAAATTTTAAAAATTTGGCCCTTTTTACTTTTTAAAAATTTAGAAAGGGAAATTCCATATACACAGTTTTAAGAGCATAATGCTACTTCCTTCCTCAATCCCTCCCACCCTCCTCCTCTTGTTTTTAATTTTTACAATGATGTATTTTCACTTTTATAATCACAAGTTTAACCCTCCACTAAATAAATATTTCAACAAGTAGAAAAACCATTGTTCCTCAAGAGTATAGTCCCAAGCTATCAACAATAATCAAACCTCAAAATGTCGATTTCGCTCATATCCGTTACTTTTTTGTACTCTCTATTAGTCACCACAAATCAGGGAAAACACACATTGCTCTTCTGGAGACTGGCTTATTTCACTCAGTGTAATGGTCCCCAGTTCTATGCATTTTGTTTAAAAAGACAGGATTTCATTCTATTTTTACAGCCGAGTAGTAGTCTATCATGTGTATTTACCACAATTTCTTTATCCAGTCATCATTTGATGGACATCTGGGTTGATTTCATATCTTCACTATTTTGAGTTCAGCTACTATAAACAGGGGGGTACAGAGAACTCTTTCATATGCTGATTTCATTTCTTTTGGGTATATCCCCAGTGAAATGGCTGGGTCATACAGTAGATTGATTTTCAGATCTGAGTAGTCTCCATACTGTCTTCCATAAAGGTTTGACTAGTTTATATTCAACAACACTGCATACTTTTAACCATGTTTTTAAAGGAGTCAGATTCCCTAATATTGTTGTCTTGCTATTGTTAAACTGATTATTTGTCATCATACATTTGGGGAGGGGGAGGGTGTCTCCAATGTTTGCTATTACTAAAATCAAAGTAACAGACATCTTTAGGAATCTAATTTTTGCTCTTGTCAAAAGTACAATTTCCAGAGGGGACGTTATTTGACGGAGGGGTTATGACACTGCTTGGGACACCAACATGCCACCTGGAAGTGCCTGGGTTAGAGTCCTGATTCCACTTTCCACTCCAGCTTCCTGCTTATGTGCACTCAAGGATGCAGCAGGTGACAGTTCAAGCAATTCAATCTGCCACCCATGTGGGAGACCAGATCTGAGTTCTTGGCTCATAACTTCAGCCTGGCCTATCCTCGGCTATTGAAGGCATTTGGGGAGTGGAAAAAGAAAAACAGATGAAGATCTTACCCTGTCTCTGTCACTCAGTCTTCCAAATATTTTTTTAAACAAAACAAATTGAGAAGGAAGTTGAATTTCAGGAAAATTGTTATGATGCCTGTTTATATAAACATATGACCACAGCACTTGCTTGAAAGGTCCCTAGCCAGGAGTTGCCAGTTCTCTGGGGTCACCTGCAATACACTCTATGTTCCTCAACATTGTTTCTGCTTGACTTCAGTACCATCACATCATCTGAATACTCATCTAACTACTCATCTGACAAACATGAAAAGTCAAAATTTCTTAAAAAGTGGCTTCACATTTCCCCAGTTTTACTGTGAATTCTTGCGATACACAAGCCTCTACAATACCTAGCACATAGCAAGGATCACAGGTGCTCAATCTCAGTTTTTTCAATTTACTGAATCCAACAAGATTCCCTTTATGTTGTATAAAGGGAACATTCAACTTGTGCTAACATTGTCAGCCCTGGGAGAGCCTTGCATTCTATGACCCAGAATTGTGAGGACATGCATGCTGTCTGTATCATCCTTCCTGCAGTTTGGCATCCAATCAGCAGTTAGTACCAAATCCAACTTACACAGCATCCCACTACACAGAATGATAAAATAATGACTTCATTGCCACCAAGCCTTGCACCCTTGTACTTATATACCGTGACAACACAAATCTACATTCCTAGCACTCCTCAGGGATGCAGCACAGCTCTTTGGCCTATGTTCTTAGACACACACACACACACCAATAGCAAATGTTGTTTGTATGCCTCTGCCTAAATTAAAGTGATCAGTCTACTCTGGTGACTTTAATGGAGGTAATCACCAGCTCACATTCATGAACAAATTGATGTGCTTTGCTTCATAGCTGAATCACTCAGCATAAATCCATACCCTTCATATATTAAAAATCTCAGTGGCTTAAAATAATGCAATAAAGCATCACCTAATGCCTTCCTGATGCTAGCTCATCAATAATGTGTGGTTATATGAAAAGGACAGGAGAGGCTTATCCAGTGTTATCTAACATCATGCAATGACTGTAATATCCTTTTAATTACTAAAGGCTTCCTGGGCTTTTGTTCCCACTATCTTTAAATCAAGGAACTAAAATGGTATTACTCTCTCAGGTTTCTGTTTCTCACAGTCTCATATAAGTCAATGAAATCTTAATTCTGGTGAATAAAAGATGCTGACCTTCCTGTATGTGGTCTGCTTTTTCTTGGGATGGGAGTTCTAACAATGGAAAAGAGCTGCACAGAACCATCTGGTACTTGACATTTGGCAGAAGACAAAAAACTGGTTGGTACCTAATGAAGATCCAGAAAAATAAATTAGTGCAGCCCTCCTCTATAGCCTAGCCTCATACATTTCAAGATAGAAGTGGAAGCCTGGAGTTAAGGTCATAATCACAGTAGACTGAGTTTAACCCTCCACACTAATATTGGCTTTGTGATGTCCACCCCTTTGCAAAGGACTCCAATTTAAAAGAAATGTAGTCAGGGCCCCCACTTTATGTCTCAGGTTGTCTTTTGCAGGCAGGCTGGGGGAGAGAAGTAGCAGTACCACCAATTAAACTAGCAATCTGCCACAATTAAAATCAAGGTCCACATGTCATGGAATGTTTCCCATTCATAGTAGCCCAAAGGAACAGATCACTCTAACTCCCTTCCACTTTACTGTCTATACCATCAATTGGTACTTGCCACATCCTATTATTTTATTCACTACTTGTCATGTGTGGACGGATCTATACATAGAGAATTAGACATAGATATCATACATCTCCAATTAAACTTCAACCTCTGAAGATACTGATATTTTATTCATTCTGTGGTCCCCATGGCTCCCTGCACAAGACCTGGCACACAGCAGGTAAACATGTGTTTCTCAGCAGTCTCACTACCCGGGATGTTTTCTTCCTGCCTGCCCCCATCTGCCCTTCTCTTGAGTCCTACTCTGCTCATCACTGCTGACATACAAAAGAATGCCAGTTGATTAACCAAACTAACTCTGCACCGAGGTAATGTTTTCTCTTCATAGCAATGTTACATCTAACCTCATTAAGATGTTCCCAAGGTCTTAAGCACTTGAGCAAAAGATACATTGTAGAAACCTCAGGATCCCCAGGCAAGCCTTTGTAGAAAGGTGTACAAGAACTGTCTTTACATTCTCAACTATTTCGAAAATCCTTCTACATTTTCTTCTGATTATCTGATTTTATAAATAAAGTTTTATTGTAATCCATTGCTGTCCATTAATATATTGTCCAGGGCTGCTTCTGCATTTCAATGACAGAGCTGAGTAGTTGCCAAAGACACCATATGACCCACAAGTCAGGAAGGTCTACTGCCCAGCCCTATACAAAGAAATATTAGCAACCCCTAGTTCAGGTGAAAACTTGGGCAATTTTATTAGATCTGTGAAACATGCCAAGGCATCTCAGTAGTAGGAAATTTGCAAGTTTTAAAACTATGGTATTTGGGGCTGCTGTTGTGGCACAATGGGTTAAGCTGCTGTGAGGATCCCACATTGCAGCTCCAGTTTGAATCCCTGATGGTTCACTTCCAATTTAGCTCCCTGCTAATGTGCCTGGGAAGGCAGCAGAAGATGGTCCAAGTACCTGAGCCCCTGCTACCTACATAGACAACGTACAGTTCTAGGTGTACAGCCATTAAAGCCATCTAGGCAATGGACCATTGAATGAAAATTGATCCTTCTCTCTCCTGCTCTCTCCTTCCTGGTCACTCCATCAATCTGCCTTTCAAATAAGTAAAATAAATCTTAAGAAAAAACTATGGTATTTATGACAAAAGTACAGTAAAAAAAAAAAAACTAAATGGATCACTAAAAGGCAAATGTTTTTAACAAAAATATATGCTATCTCCAGGACTATTCAGCAATATTAAGTTCCAAGACCAGGAAAAACAAAAGGCAGAGCAGGTAGGGTGGTTGTGGCACAAGACACCCAGAGGAACCTTTAGGATGTTCTCCACTGCCCTAAACATTTTCCCAGGAAGTTTTTTGAATACAGAATGAAACAGAAGCGAGTCTGAGTCAGTTAACACCATGTGACTCAACTCTCAGTGAAGACCCACCACTACTTCCTGAAACTGCAAGATCACTTTAGGGAACTCATTTTTCAGCCTTGCATCTGGAGTTCTCTTTCTTGGATATCTGCCTCACATCTCATTACTGCCTGCTCCACCCACTCCTGAGACCTGCTCTTCCCTAACTCTGGGCTTCAGTTCTGCCCGTGTGGCCCAAGACAACGATCTAGTCTATTCAACAGAATATTCTCATTCCCCAAGAGCCCCTTGGTAAAAGCCTATGCATGGCCACTGCAATGGATATCACCCAGAGTAGTCCTAGGAACCCGAGTTAGAACTTTAAAGTGTTCCTAAGTAGATTACATTAATAGGGTATGGGGGTAAGGGAGATGATCCAACTTCTGTGCTTGACCACAACCCTTTGAACCTGTAAATCCCCCCTCCTCCTCCTTGTATGGCCTCTGAAATTTTTCCAGGCCCAATCCCTAAGGCCTGGTTATTCCATCTTATCTGTGCTCCATTGCCAGCTCTTCCCTTCTTCATTTTGCAATACTAATCCTTACATACTTCTGATTTCTCTCCTGAAGTCTCAGTTTTCTCCTTAGTGCACCTTGTCTGGATGCCAAGCACAGCTTCCCACTTTCCATGCTTTTCTCCTTGGGCTAAGCCCAGCTGTTCCAGATCATGTGGCAGTCTAAGTCTCTGAGCCATGAGACAGAGGACATGTCCACTCTATCACAAGATCTCAAATAGTACCAACAAAGCCATCCACATGTCACAACACCGGGCCTATCACTATCCTCTTTCCCTGCCTCCATCCCACCCCTTCACACTCATCCTTGTTCCATTCTCCATATCTGTTTTCATACTGATGATGGATACCTGCTTCAAACCTACTACCACCACCCATGGGAGCTTCTTCCTGGCTGTCATCATTACCCCAACATGTGTGCTCTTCCCCATTTTTAATCAAACCTGCAAGTATTACAGCCTCTCGCTGCCTCTGGCATGCAAGACACAACCACATTCAGACCAGATTCCCGATTTCATCAATGATCAATGCTTTTGCCCATCTCCCCCAAGTTGGAAACTTCCTCTGAGCAATCTGCATCCTTCTCAGCCCATGGGTCACAGCCCCACTGATAACTGAGAGTGCATGCAGCAATACCCTGCTGGGCTCTGAAATCTAACACGTTTCCTTGTTGTTCAGACATCCAGGCAGAGCAGTGCCAAAGATGGGCAGTAGGGCAATTCCACATCTCTTAGGAAACCTCTCAAAATATGCCCTGCCACATGGAGTCCCTTTTCATCCAAAGTCACCTACAAGCGGCCACCTCTGTCTCACTGGACAGCAGATGGAGCCATCACAGCCCAGAACTGTAGCCAGGCAAGGACCACAGACACATCCTGGTTGCATCCTCAGGCCCTCAGGAGACCATAGCCAGTTGCAGATCAAAGCAGCAGCTGCACTTGCAAAAGTGTATGTGAGCTCACAGCCAAGGTTATGCTTGTAACCAATGCCCAGGCTGAGCCCTACGACAGCCTCAAATGCACCTCAGGCTGGCAACTGTTTGCAGGAGAGCTGATTTGCTTTCATTCTCATTAGGTCGTTTTTCTCCCGTGGCTGAAGCAGTCATCTGGGTCAGTGGCCAGTGAGCCTGACCTTTCAATCTGCTGTGTGAAATAAAGCTAAAGATGGTATTCTGGTTAATAGTCCCAGTGAAGAGCAAAGGAAGAGGAAATTCTATGCTTCTAGCTTCTGTTTAGCTTTGTGCTCTCCAAACAAGCAGCTGGGCTTTCGCCTCAAAGGGGCTCTGCCATTTTTTTCATGCGATCCAGGTGTTGTGGGAACATCTATAATATTTTGTGTGTGCAGAAAAGAAAGAAGGTTGTGAGGATACTTAGAAATCTTCATGAAAGTATTTATTGAAATAAGCAATTATTTTAGTAGTTCCTAAAACTTGAATATATTAAGTATTTCGTATTTATTATTTTACAACTGAATCTATCACACACTCACAAATGGACATTTTTTTCTTGGTATCTGTGCTGAAATAGAAGCAACAATCTATGACAATCAGCCAAATGTAGCTAGCAGCTTGTTTTTGTGCGGTCTTCAAGACTAGTTTTATTCTCATAAAATACGGTTCAAACGCATACATATGGAAAAACATTTGAAACTACTTGACTGATAAAGCCAAGAAAGTCATTACTCAGCAATAAAAAACTCGCTGGCCCTTGAAATATGATGCTACAGTTATAGATATGAAGACTAGTGAGGTATTGGCCTATCAAGAGTGGCCCTGAGTAACAGTCCCAGAGAGACAGCCTGTGCGTCTCTTCAGTGGAGCCATCCGTGCAGGTGTCATTTCCCAGCTCGTCCTCTAGAGGTGCTCTACAAAGGCGAAGATCCTTTTATTCCTTCGCTATGTTTACCTAAGCCCGATGTCATCATTCATTATTTCATTAGATACAGATTCTCCAAGACCCTGCCCTGACCTCTGGGACTAAAGAGCTGACAAGTTTGAGAATTTTCCCTCAGACAACATCAGAGACTCTTGAAATTTGCAAAGAACCAGAGAAAACCCAAGAAAACACAAGCTAGAGGCAGTATCTCTACAATGCAGGACAGACATGCCCAAAGGGTTTATTTTGAAGCCTACAGCACCCTTGGTGGTGAAGGTTTTATTACAGGGGGGTTGCACCTTGTATGTACGAGGACCTATACCAATGCCCAAGGAGTCAGGTCTGTGTGCCATTTTAGCATGGGACAGTGCGAGCTTGAGGTTTGCTATAAAAGCACTGTCTACAGGCCAGTAGCAAGGGCTTCTCAGGACTCCAGAATGTGGGCTCTGTCCCAGATCTGCTCAGTCAGTCCTCAAGATACAGATAATTCCCAGGCACATTACAATTGGAAAAGTACCAGCATGATACAACCCATACAAGATGTAACATCAGGTAGTTCTGCTACTTTGGCAACTATGTTCTGTCCTCTCCTATAAAACCAGTGTAATGATGCCTAACTTTTTAAATCAGAAAGAATATTGTAAGGTTTCAAACAAATAATGAATCTCCCAGAAAAGATTAGCTTCTGTTGTACTATTGAAGCACCGCACTGCAATAAATACTAATGCATGGTGAGAAAAAGTCATTTGATCAAGGATGTTTATTTGATGCTCAAAAATTTACTGTTCTTTTCAGAAAATAATTTCACACTGTCTATAGGAAGTCAATGACCAGCTCTCATAGAAATACATAAAGTATGATTCAGAAGGATATTATAAGTTCTCTAATCCAATGATTCTAGCCATAAATGTACATTCTAATCACACGGAAGCTAACAGAAATTACCAATGCCCAGGCCCCACCCATGCAGAATCTGGCATGGGGATTTTGAACCAACAGATTCTTCCTTTGTCATTTATTTCCTTGGATGATTCAAACGCACAGGCAGCGTGGGGAGCCACTTATGTAACCCAAACTCATTCCCTTTCTCCAGTGCCTCACGTCTCCAACCGTTTACCAAAGATAATTATCCTAACTACAGTAGAAAACTTTGCTCTGCTCATACAGCTAATATGCTGCAAAATAGGAACCAGGATCCAAGGCTCGGTCAGTCTTAGCTTTGCATACTCATAGACATCACTTCAGAAGCATTAAAAAATGACCGATGCCTGGGATCCACTCTCACACATTCTGGCTTATGGACTAGGCATGTGGGGTTTTAAAGATTCCCAGCTAATCCTAACATGCAGTCCTGGTGTTGAACTTCTTATTTCAATGTCAATCTAAATTAACTCTGAATTCAGTGACAGCTCCTCCATCTCCCAGGCTTTTGTTCTTTATTTTTTGGTAGTTTTTTAAAAGACATTTATTTGAAAGGTAGAGTTAGAGAGGGAGAGAGAGAGAGAGATCTTCCATCCACTGGTTCACTCCCGAAATGGTCACATAGGTCAGGGCTGGGCCAGGCTGAAGCCAGGAGCTTCATCCAGGTCTCTCACATGGATGGTAGGGGCCCAGGCACTTGGCCATCCTCCACTGCTTTCCCAGGCTGTCAGCAGGGAGCTGGATCAGAAGTGGAGCAGCCAGGACTGAAACCGGCATCCATTTGGGATGTTGGCACCGCATACACCGCCAAACACTCTGTGCCACAGTGCCAGCCTCAGTTCCTCATCTTCAAATAGCCAATCAGCAGGATTTTCTCCTATATTATATCTGGTTTGCTTTCTTTTTAAAGTTATTCTTATGACTTCTCCCAAATCTATAAAAGTCAGTCGATGGCAAGTTTTCCCCCACACTTTTAATTAGAGAAGTCTAATTGCTAGTATCATTCATGACTATTCTGGTGAAGAGTGAGACCTGTGATCTGACACGGAAAGCTCACCTTCCTCAGCTCTCCATATTTTGAGATCAGAAGGGTCACACTGCTCTCAGTTCCTTCCCTGAAATGCAGATCTGTGCACACATTAAAACTCCCGTTTATTAGTCTGACTCAATTTCAAAAAAGGTGAAAAGGCTAACAAGAAGAAGATAAAAATCCATGTAGTTCTTTATCTCCAGAATTGTTAAGTAAGTGCTGAAGATACATTCAACAGTTAGTATTTCATTCAGCTCTCACAGAACATAGAACAACACAGGAGCTGGAATGGATGGTGACTGTGCATTAAGCCCTTTAGAAGCATGATGTGTTTTCTCACATCCTCACGAAACCCTATGAGGTAGGTGCTATTGTTATCAATGCCACTTAGCAGATGAGAAAAATCAAAGCACACTGAGGTTCTGCAGCTTTTCCAAGGTCACATCATAGTAAGCAGGAGAGTCAAGTTTGAACTTAAGTAGCCTAACTCCAAAGAAAAATCCTACAGATATGATACTCACTTATTGTTCACCACAAACCTCAGAAACAGCTGAGTTTTCTCCACTTTAGGTAATGAACTAGAAGCTAAAAAAAGGCTAAGCAGCTGCCCCAGATCATGCAGCTCATGAGTTACAGAGGCAATGTTTGAGCCTGGAGTCTGTTTCCAGGTCCCAGGTATACACATGCATATATCGCAACCCTACACAATCACACCAGTTGGTAAGGCCGTCACTACCCTTGCAGACTGTATCCATACCACAGTCTTCCAACATGAAATTACATGCTCTCATGGGGGCCTTAGGAAAAGCTGACATGATGAAGGGAATGAATGAATTTTGGCAGAAAATATGCTTCCCAGCCTACAGTAAGAGCCAGTAGCAGAAATTTGTTATTTAGGGTGTGGAGCAGATTGGGATAGGATTAGAAAGCCAGGCTTGGTTGACTTTAGGTTTTTACCTGCTCCTAAGGGCTACCCTGTTATAAAAGGGCCATCAGTTTCAGAACCCGTGAAATTCACTGTGGTATCAACTTAACGCCACCTCCTTCAGAGCTATAAGGCAGGGACAATACTAGCACACAATGCAGGGGTTTGCAGGAGTCCAGTTCATTCAGACTCAAAGAGCCATCAATCAGTTCAGGCCCCAAAGTCTTAAGGACCTGGCTTACCAGACTGCAGTCCCTACCCTACCAGGCAGGAGAGGTGGAATCTGGAGTGCGTGCATATGTCTATGTGGATGTGCTGGTATCAGTGTGTGTTCACACACATGTGCAGTGTGGTTGGGATGGGGAAGCAGTTTGAGGCAGGAGACAGTTGTTCCCAAGAAAAATTTAGGAAGCTCAAAAATATGTCTTTGCAGGGTTGGCACTATGGTTTAGCAGGTAAAGCCACCATGTGCAGTGCTGACATCCTATATGGGCATCAGTTCAAGTCCTGGCTGTTCCACTTCCAGGCTGCTAATGCACCTGGGAAGGCAGTCTAAGATGGCCAAGTCTTGGGCCCCTGCATCAGATGAAACCTCTGGGTTTGGGCGGGCCTTGGCGCAGCCCATCCCAGCCCATCACAGCCATTTGCAAAATGAACCAGTGGATGGAAGATGTCTCTCTGCCTCTGCCTGTCACTCTGTTTAACTCTGGCTTTCAAATAAGTGAATCAATGTTTTTAAAAAATGTGTCTGCTTCTTACCTCCCCAGGTGAGGAGGAATAAAGTAGCAAAAGTTGCTCTGAAAACAAAATGAGGTGTGCAGTCTGTCACAGCACAACCCTGCACTATCAGAAGAGCAAGGAGTTATTGAGAAAACACTGCTCATCTTCTGCTTCATTTACTTACTCCACATATTTAATTCATCACCATTCTAGGCTCAGGAAGTCAAGCAGAATGATGGGGAAGGGGTGGTGGGTGGTGCAGAGAAGAGACTATGTCTGCCTTCAAGCAATCCCAATCTCATTGGATGAGCCAGGACACACAAAAGCAGATGCAGACAAATACAAAACACAGGGCAGTACAAGTCTTTACCAACTCATCTGCAAATCTAACATAGGGAGATATATTATTTGAGTGGGCTTGTAGGGACAGGAGTTATTTAGGAAAAGCTTTCAAGAGTCTCAGGTCTTATAATTAGGAAGACTCTAAGATAATGAAGGACTTTACAGTAAAATCAGAGACTGGGGACTGGGGGAGGGCATTTTATGGGGAAGCAATTATGTGAACCAGGGGCAAAGAGCCTGGGGTATGTGGAGATTGCCAAGTAGTTGGACAGGACCGGGTCTGGAGGTGAGGGGGGAGTCAGCAGGCGACATGGCTGGAGATGTGTTTTAGCACCAAAGATGGCACAAGAACTTCTGCTTTTACCTATAGATAATGGTGAATGCTTTAACTGGATGGTGATGAGATATTTGTCTTGGAAATAGCACTTGAGAGCCGGTGCTGTGGCATAGTAGGTAAAGCCACTGCCTGCAGTGCTGGCATCCTTCACAGGCACTGGTTCAAGTCTCAGCTGGCCCACTTCCAGTCCAGCTCTCTGGTAAGTCTGGGAAATAAACAGAGTATGTCCCAAGTCCTTAGGCCCCTACACTCACATGGGAAATCCAGATGAGGCTCCTGGCTCTCGGCTTTCCAACAGCCCAGCTCCACCTGCTGTGGTCATTTGGGGAGTGAACCAACTAATTGAAGATCTCTCTCTCCATCTCTCCCTCTTTCTCTAACTCTGCCTTTCAAATAAATAAAATTATCTTTAAAAAAAGGAAATAGCTCTTAAGTGGTTATTTGGAAGATGAACTGGAAGCAGGTAAGAGAGCAGGAGCCTGTCTATCCAGTAGGATTCTTCTAAAAAGGAAAAGGTGCATCTACTGTATGCAAGGTAAGGAAACAACACGTGTGGCTGATCATTCTCCAGATACAATTTGTAAGGTAGTTCTTCTGATGACCAATTTACAGACAAAGACATTGAGATTCAAACAGGTTGAGTCTATTTCACATAAGGTTCAAAGCCATAATCAATGGGTGGTCTATGTCCCAAACTTGTATTTCTCCTGTTCTGTCTACCAGGCTGCTCCTCTGTTTGCCTGAAGAACATCCCCTCTCCTGGAGGCCCACAGTCAGCACCAACACAGGCAGGATGCAACTCCTGAAGGCCAAGGTCAAAAGGTCCTAGTGCATGCTCACATAGTTTGCCCTTCTACCTCTCCACTACCAAAAGGCCCAAGATGAGCGCAACCTGGGAAGCCTCCTGCAGAGACCCTCATCAGGCAACATGATCTGCCCCATACTCTTAAACCCTGCAATATTAGTGCAAAGAAATAGTCTCAAGGTTGGTTATATTAAAAACCTGTGTTCCTCTGTGAAGAGCTTGCCTTCCCAATTATATGATCAGCCTTTCAATAGCCGGCCCACCCTCTCCCTCTAATAACCATCGGACGAGATACAACAATGCTGAGAACACAGCAGATGGCAACTCTCCCTGTGTGCAGGCTGCTGGCTGTGTGTCCCCATGCTTTTGCACACTTTCCACAGAGGAGAGGGGCTCTGCTCAGAGCTCAGTGCCTCCACATACTCAGAAGGGCGACAGCAAAGGCCTCATTGCCATTTTTAATTCCAGCAGTAGAGACTGACATTGCCTCTCTTTCCATCTTCTGCCTTCTAACTCTCCCTCCACACAAACCTGCCACTATCACCCAATCACTAACATTTTCTGCCTTTGCCTTCTCTTTGCCCCACTCCAGCCATCACCCCCAGTGTCTCCTCTCAATTTACAGCTCAGATGTATACATCTTTTTTGATTCTGTTCAAAGTCCCCCTTCTTTGCTCACTGGAGCCAGCCCCTTATTTGCTCAATATTTGTCATGTTTACACCTTAGTTTTCCTTTCTGTTCACCAATCTCTTTGAATTCTGCTCTCCCATTCAGCCTGCTCGAGATGCTCAAGATTGCTACAAATGGCTCTTTTTCTTAAAAAAATTTACACTGTACTTGTGTAGGAGTGGGAAGTCAAGACTCCCTTCTCACACAATCTTATTCATCCCTGTGATCCTAACTATTTTATTCTGAGTCAAAAACATCCCAATCATCCCAGTATTTGACTTCCTTCTTACAATCTTTGATGCAATTTTCTTAGTCTGTACATAATCACTTCACAGGTACAGGATAGAAAACTCCGATTCTTATTCAGTTTTTTCCCCAAGTCGCTTAACTGCAAGTTGTCCCCGGCTGCTACTTTAATCATTTTACCACTGTCCTAGTTCAAATCAACACCTTGCAATCAGTATTTTTACTGGATTTTTAAGACATTTAACTACCTTAATCCCATAATCTTTCCTCATCATCTTCCACTATTTACTGGTATAAAATGCAACCTATGGGGTTGCACTAAGGCAGCACTGTGGCATAGTGGGTTAAGCTGCCATCTGCAGGGGAGGCATCCCATATGGGCGCTGGTTCAAGTCTCAGCTGCTCTATTTCTAATTCAGCTCCCTGCTAACACGCCTGAGAAAGCTGTAGAAGATGGCCCAAGTGCTTGGGCCACTGCACCCATGTCAGAGACCTGGAAGAAGCTCCTGGCTCCTGACTTCAGTTCAGCCCAGTTCTGGCTGTTGTAGCCATTTGGGGAGTGAACAAGCAGATGAAGACTTTTCTCTCTCTCCCTCTCTCCCTCTGTCCCTCTGTGTTTTTAACTCTCAAAAAATTATTTTTTTAAATGCAACCTATTTCACACAGTGTCTGAAGTCCTTCATTGTCTGACACAAACCTGGATCTGCAACTTTGAGTCCCTTCACAGCTCCACTCCTCTTGCTGTAAGAGACTACAGCACTCATCAAGCTTGTCTTTCCAGCCTTCTCCCAGCCCCCAAAGAAACCCCTTATGTAATGAGTACAAATTTCTCAAGTATAACTTTAGGAGTATAGCAGTTCTGCCCACCACACCGCCCTCCCACCCAACCTCCTCCTCCCTCTCCATCTCTTCCTCCCTCTCCTACTACTAATCCCAGTCTCCATTAAGATTCATTTTCAATTAACTTTATACACAGAAGACCTACTCTATACTAAGTAAAAATTAACAATTTGCACACACACATGCACACAAAGAAAAATGAGAACAAGTTTTATAGTTAATTCTCATAATACAACTCATTGAGGACAGAGATCTGGCATGGGAAGTGCACAGACTCCTGTTGTTAGTTTAACAATTAACACTCAAGTATGATGTCAGTGACCACCTGAGGCTCTTGACATGCGCTGCCAAGGCTATGGAGGCCTTTTGAATCTACAAGCTCAATCAGTATTTAGACAAGACCACAAGCAAAGTGTAAGTTCTCTACCATTCA
This sequence comes from Lepus europaeus, assembly GCF_033115175.1. Taxonomy (NCBI): domain Eukaryota; kingdom Metazoa; phylum Chordata; class Mammalia; order Lagomorpha; family Leporidae; genus Lepus; species Lepus europaeus. The sequence continues at coordinate 76,053,326 of NC_084839.1, read as the reverse complement.
GAGAAAAGTACATCCTTCTTTGATAGCCCCTTCTTTCCAATGGGGTCTCACCCACAGAGGTCCTTCATGTAAGACATTATTTTTTTGCCACAGTGTCTTGGCTTTCCATGCTGGAAATCCAGCCTTCTGTTCCAGACACCTGAGAAAAGCAGAGGCTCCTGGGAACCAGCAATCCCCCTGATGGAGCTGATATTCTCTGCCATTGAAAAGAACCTCATGAAAAGTGAATGCCTCTGGATTCAAACTTTGGACATTAACCCCACTGAGAACCACAAAATGCATGGCCCACCTTGCAGAAACACAGGGCCCAAATACCAGGTCTCCCTGATGGAGAACTTCCAGAAAAAATAGTGGATAACCACATTTAGTAACTACTGAACAGGAACATGGGGCTATAAGTAAATTTAATATATATATTAAAGTAACTTTATTTTTTGGTTTCCTGCAGTTCGTTTAATTTATTCTCTGGATTTAGTTCTTTCTATACCAAGAACTTTCTGGTTTTTGTGAAATAATTCAGTCTTAGTTTAGCTATTCACTATAGCACTTTCTTATTGCTGTAACAAAGCATAGCAAAATTTATTAGACATCACAAACTCCTTCTCTTACATTTCTGAAGGTCAGACGTCTGCAAGGGCTCTCGCGAGCTAAAATCCAGGTTTCAGCAATGCCATGCTCCTCTCTGCAGCCTCCATGGGAGATGCCATGCCCTGGCCCTCTCCAGTCCTAGAAGCAACTCACATGCTTTGGCTCCTTGCTGCCTTCTATCTTTACAACCAGCAAAGGCCACGTGCAGCACTCCCACGTGGCGGCACCTGACTCTTATTCTCCTGCCTCTCTCATTTATAGTGACCCTTGTGATTTCACCAGGCCCACCTGGGTGCACCCAGACTTACCTCCTTATCTTAAACTGAGCTGAGCAACCAACCAACCTAATTCCCCATCACCACCTGAAATAACAGCCACAGCTTCCTGCGATCAGGATGTGGGTGCAGAGAGCAGGTGTGAAGGGGCACTCACTCAGCTTCTCTTTTGTTCTCTCACTTGCTAGCTCCGACTCCTGCTTTCCCAAGTTAACTGGAGTTTCCAGTCTTCAGTGGGGAGCAGGGGAAAGGTGAAGAGAAAGGAGAAAATGGGAGCTACCCTGTTCCCCACACAGTGATTCTGACCCAACACAAATGCTGTCTGACTGGGGTCGGCAGGTGCTCACAGTAGGCGCTCTCCTCAGTGCATCTGAGTGCCTCATGCTCCCACTGCACCCCACTGCTGCCTCAGCCCCTGGGAGTGTGATGATACCTCTCATTTTCTGCTGAGGCTTATCCACAATCTAGGCAGCCTTCCTGAATAGGAAACTGAATAGGATCTTGGTTCACTCCATACCAACACTCTCCAACTAGGGAAAACACCTATCTTTTTAATGGACTCAGGTAGTATAGGCCAATCCCAACATATTCAAATGTCCACTACACTGTGGAAGCAGCTGTGATCTACTTCATACTCTAGATTCTCCTAGTCCAGTGCGCCTTACTGCAAGATTCATACATTGAAAACCTAATCCCATGGGATGATATTTATAGGTGAAGCCATTGGGAGGTAATTAGGTTATGTATATGGACCACTCATGAGTGGAAATCATGTCCTTACATGAAAGCACGAAGTGTCACCTAGCTGTCTTTCCTCTGGTTGAGGAAACAGCAAGAAACCAGCCTTCCGCAGTCTGGGAAAGACCCCTCATTAGTCCCTGACCATCTAGCCTCATGAGCTCAGGAAGGTACTTTCAAGACTAGAAGTTAAGCCACTGGTCTCTGACACAGTGTTACAGCAGCTTGAAAAACCAAAACCCTCTGTCTGAATGAGACCCCATTCGTCCATGTTCCCATGGCCGTGTGCAGCACTTTGCCATTTCTCTGCCTCTGCTCCTGTCAAAGGCCATTTCCCGTTCCTCCTGATACAGGACTGCCACAGCACTCACTGGCAGCCTTCTCCACAAATGTCTTCCCTCTAATACAGATGCATTGGTCCCTCTGTGCCATCGTGTGGGTGAGGGCATTAAGAGTTCACTAGCCAACTTCCATTTGCAGCTGCTCCGAGAAATAATGCACATCCCGTCTCACACCTCACTTTGGAAAGTGACTCAGCTGAAATGTCTATTTTAACAGCACTCTTGGAGGAGGAGGGATGAGGGAATCAGGGAAACTCTGTGTGGGGTGGTAGGGAAGTGCCTTCTAAGCAGCAGTGGACCGGATTGCCGGTGAGACTCCATCCTGGAAAGAGAAGACTAGCAGACTGTATGGTCAGGGACCTGTTCCTAACACACTGTTCCAAAGGATGGTCGCTGGCATGCCTGTTCCCCTAAGTGAGGACACTTGTCCATGTGGGCCTGTGTCTACTGAGCAACTGGAGCTCTTAGGTCTTTGTTATTTCAATGACTCCATGAGATCTATTTCCAGGACACTGGGGCTACTGCAGCAGGAAAGGAAATATACCTGCAGTTAGTTGTTCAGCACAACCTAAAGGAAATACTACTGAACAGACAAGTCAGCCTTTCAATAAGTATAAAAATTTCTAGGACACAGAGTCCAGGGGAGGTCAGAACAGACCAGGTCAAGAAATCAGTTCCATCCTATTACTATGTATAGTTCAGAGCTGTGGTCAGGCCACATGCTGGGGAGTGACAGCGCTGTTCCAAATAGTTATGCAATATGGAAGTCTTTTTTAAATGACTCATAATGCTCAAGCTTGAATTTAGAGTATCTAAATGGAGACCTGGAGTATGATTGTCTCAAAGATTCTCTCTGTTAATTAGTGACCAAATTAGTCAAAAGCAGGCACCCTAACTACTAATCTAATGATGGTGTCACTTTTTCAGTGTGGACTTGGCATTGGGTTGGCATTGGCATTCTGTGTTTCAGTGCTTCATCAGCACAAAGCACAACAATGGAAGTGTTTGAACTTCCTTTCCATCTCAGATTTTTCTTGATTTAATACTGTAAGTCAGATAGGTACACGCACACGCACACGCGCATGCACAGCTGTGTCTGTGTATTCCCCCATCAACTCAAGCTCTTTCACCTTCTTCACTTCTCCACCAAAGCTTACTAATTGTGGGCTCCCTTCTCGCATCTAAGCAGCAACAGATGCTGCTCAAAGGCCCAAGCCCATTTCTACAAGTAAGTATACTATCTTAGTCTCTCAATTACACAGGAACAAAAATGAACAGAAACCAATATGAGTACATGGACACCTGTAATTGGATTCAAGGTTCAAATTTAGTTTCTTAATAACTAAGGCAAAAAAGGCAGATACTGGGTTACATGGTTGCTTTTTATTTATTACCATCATTAACAAAAAGAAGCTTATAGATTCAACTTCTACAACCAAGTTTTTCCTGACACTAAATAGCATTTACTCACAAAGAGTGTCCAGGCTAGGATAATTAATAATCTAATAGAAAAAGCCCACTAAGTGTGTTTTAAGGCAGATAAGAACATTCCATCCAGATAATGATTATCATTGATAACAAAAAGGCCCGACACTGCTGACCACCCAAATGAGTATTAAATACAACCAGGATGTAAAGCCAAGTAAGCTCAAGTGTGAGGCAGAAACTCAATAGAGAATATATTCTATATATTTCAACTAGCCCAATATTCATGATGTATGTGTTGGGACATGGGTATCTTTGTCTGCCCATCAAGACAAGAAGGGTATAGAATGTTCTTGGACATTTGGAGACTTTCCAGTGTCATAACCAAAATCTGTAGTTCTGTGGGTGTAGGAAGAGGGGGAGAAGTTGACAGATTGGGGAAATAATGTTCCCAACCAGAAGGCCAGATTGATCCAATTATTCCATCATAACATTCCACACCTACCAAGAGATCGCCAGCTCACTCTTAACTAAATTATATTTTATCATTTCCTTGACTGAACATTCAAGATATTCTTCAAGAGTAATCACTACTGGGGTCTCGAACTATCAAAATACAGATCAAATTCAAAGCTTTTAATATAAATGCCTTTAAGTGAGATTTAGCATTTTAAGCTATCTACTACAGTCTAAACTATTTGTTAATATCTTGCTTAGAGCTAATTCATGTACTTAATGCCTGTCATCTTAAGATGTTTTACTTACAAGCCCTAGAAATAACATACGTTAGGAAGTGAATTCTGGGAAACGTCTGGTTAGTGTGATCCATACCGACAAGCCAACTTTTGCAATTACACTCTGATTATAGTTATCTGCATCAGTAAGGGAGCCATGCAGACCAAGCTGAAGCAACAAAAAGGAAAAGAAATATTGACCAGGGAGTGGCTTGGTGTTAATGTGATGCACAAAACTTTCATTGATAAGGATTTGGGGTTATCTAGTCCAAGGTTTGTCACCAAGCACCCTTTTAGGAAAGGATTGCCCCTGTGTTACCTTAAGGTCTAGATATTCTCTCTACAATCTACTCAACAAAACTTTCTGGGCAGCCCCTGTCCCCTAGGAGTCTTTGTCCGGCCTGCTGAACGGTCAGTTAGAGGATTAATAGGTACCCTGCCAGTGGTCCTGACATGTCTTAACTCATAGGAGTTGCTGATTCCTACAGAAAATGTCAAGGACTGGAGCCAGCAGGCCAGTGCACCCCTGGGCCTCCGGGCTTCTCACCCATTTTCTCCACAGCAGCAGAGGGCCATTGTGACTACAGACAAAACGAATTCTTGATAGAAACAGTGACTGAAATGTACCCCATGTACTGCGCCAAGCCAATCCAGTGGAGACCCCACCTTTCCCAATTATTACCAGTTAACTGCTCCTTTGCCTCCTGATACAGCTGATGGGAAATGAGCCTCCAGAGCTGACAGCCAGAAATTAATCTGATCGATTTATTTTCTGTGTTCCACATTTAGGGTGCAAATGCTTTCTCCATCCTGATAGAGCACATTTATACACTCCCATTCGCAGAAAACAAATTTATAGCGCCTAACTAACAGAATTCTTTTGCTGAAGGTCAGAAACAAATGTTCCCATCCATCTCCCTTTACCTTTCTGAGCAACACCAAGTTGCTTTCCTTTTAAATTTCAGACTAAAGGGTGGGTTGTTTTTTGGGGATGGGAGGGAGACAATTGCAATGTAAGAGCTTTCTACTGAAAACAAAACTTAACACACTCCTCATGAGAGGAATTACCCAAAGAAGTAAAAATCTCTTCTGATTTCACATGGAAGGCAAAATTTCAGTTTATGCCTTATTGCAAATAAAAATAATGCCTTATTGCAAATAAAAATAATGCAAATAAAAATAATGCATTTAAGTAAGGACTTTTAACTGTTTAAGACAACTGGAATCTGGCACTTAATCTGTACATCTTGCTCACTCAGGAACAATCTGTGTCCTTGGCAGGTAACTTCCAAAGGCTGCAGAGAGGACCAATCAGAAATGGCCAGGACTGCGAAAAGGAAAGGCAGGCTTATTTTCTCAGGGCATAAACTGACTCTTAGTCAAAGATGAATATTTTTCAGCTTTTGTTCATACTATAGGAGTCTGCTCTCTAGCGAAAGAGAAGGCGGGATTTGTGCAGTGCCTGCCACTTGCTCAGCCTTGTGTAAAGAATGGCCCCCTTCCCTGGGCCTCAGTTTAGGTGGATGTATTTGAGAAGCTTTAGGACCAGAGGGGGGATGCTTCCTGGGAAGAGGCAGAGCTGTGTGGGGTGGGCAAGTGGGAATAACTGGCAGCCTAGCCTTAGGACAGGCACTCAGCCAAGGCAAACACGGAACGCAAACCAAGTCTGTGTACGGGTCACGTAGCTCCTATGTCGTTCACCTCAGCTGCACTGTACAAGCAGGCATACAACACCATCCTGCGATCTTCATCTCTCTCTGCTCCCACTTCGACGGCAAATGTGAATGTTGGCTAGATATTCAGGGCAAGGGGAAATGCATGTTGGCCCATCAGCTCAGTTGGTAAACAAAGGCTTTCCTGGCACATCCACATATCAGGGAAAAGGCAGCAGCCCCCTCCTGCCCAGAGAGGTGTGCTTGCGGGGCTCCTCACACTGCCTTGGGGAGATGTGTTCAGCATAACACATCCCATTCCTTGTCTCTGAGGAGGAGGAGGAGGTCATCCAAATCCCTAACCTGGGAGGAGCAAAGTAGGACAGAGGAGGGGAGGGAAGAGACAGAGAAAATAAAGTAGAAAGAGGTGAGTAAAGAGAAAACACACCCAGACTTCAGCAAAATAATAATAATAAAATGTGCCTCTGCTGTAGACTTGGAGATGTTTTTGTGCCTACCTGCACGAATGAAACAGAGGTGCACCACACTGATGCTAAGGCCTCTGCCATTTGTATGGAATCTGAAGCCTCAATTGATTTCAGCTGAAGCCACCAGACCTTGGCTATTATCCTCTTCTGCTTTGTTTTCCACAAAACAGAACAGCGAGTAAATTAGGTCTTCGGTTGCTGTGTTTCTTTACAAATCTGACCTCATGGGCTGAATAATGGAAAACACATTTCAAATTTAAAGAAAACATAACAAAAGTTTCTTTTAAGCATTAGTGAGGAACAAATACCTTCTTATCCTAATGCAGCTCCAGAGAAAATAACTCCAATGTCAGCCCTTGGCAACTGAAATAATCAACTTCTAATGAAATAAAGAGGCAATAACATCACTGAGTGTCAGAAAGTTATCTAAGGCTCGGGAGCTCCTTTTGAACCATCAGTTTAGATTCTGAGTAGAAGTATTATTATGTTTTTCTCACCTAACTAGGCAAATAAAGAGCAGACTATCAAAACAACCTTTTGTTCTTGTCTATTATCAATTAATTTATCATCTTATCTTTTCATACTGGGAGCACTGATACACAAGAGAAACTTCCATCAGATCTGGGCATTCTCTTGGTGGTGGTCCATCAGTTGGTAGATTTCAATTCCAAGGAGAAATCCTATTTGAAATGCATAAGAATTGACCTGCAAATGAGCAGTTTCCAACAGAAGAAGCAGAAAAAGAATAACAGTTTACTTGGAAACCACAGGTACCCTGATATGCATTTTGTAAATTTGCATCCTCCTTAGAAATCAAAGGACTTAAAGAATTCCTGCTCATAAAATTCCTTACCTAACCCAGTGAGTGCCCATTCAGGCTGGAAACATACAATCTCTTTGGGAAATCAAGTTTAAAATCCACAGAAACAAATAAAAATAAGGACTAGGAGGCTGTACAGAGAAATTTAAATCAAGTGTTAAGTGACTGATAACAACAAGAATGTGATTCAGAAAATGTAGTGAAAAAAGACTTGTTTGGTGAAGAAACATAAATAAACACTACATACTGAAAAAGGAACGCCTATTAAATCCGATGAAAATGCAGAAAACAGAGAAAATCCTAGCACCACCCTATTGTATGTTGGTTCTACTAACCAAGATCTAGCTCTCCTGTTCTTTCAGAACACAATAGAATTGCATTCCTTCCAGTCTGGTGGCTGGGCAAAGCCATGTGATTATTTCTGCTCAGTAAGTTGGGAGCGGAAATTATGCGTGTTACGTCCGTGTTAAAACAGAGGCTCTCTGGAACTTGCGTTCCCTTTGGAACATGACCAGCAAGATGGAAATGGTGGCACCAACATTTTTGAGGGAGTTTTGTTACTGAAGTATAACCTAACTTATCCTGCCTTACATGCAAACACATTCAATTAAAAAAAATGCAAAATTGTGTATTGGCCAAAGATTCTCTCTTACAGAAAATGAAGGAAACCATAAGAAAAAAAGAAATGATATAGTACCAATTCAGAGTGTTTGTCTTCTGGGAGTATCAACATGAGGTGATACAGAGAGTGTGCCTAGAATCTACTCACTCACATCTCCTGAAGTATAGCTAAACAATCAGTGTTGTCACTCTAAATAAATAAATAAATAGGAAAGCTAGAAAATGGAAGGAAGAGAAGCAGCCAGGTGGCACTGTTCTTTTTACTTGACATTTATGTTCTTGAAAGAAGCTCTAAGGAGATGTCTATAGTTGTGCAGATGGCGGCGTAATGTGCAGGACAAAGGCTATGGCACCAGGACCACAGGAACAGGCACAGTAAGGGTTGCATTTTCAGCAGACCACAAAGGAAGCTCCTGTGGGTATACTCTGTTGTGTAAGCATGGAAGCTATAAAACCGAATGTTAAAGAGACAAATGCAGGAAAAAGAGCCTAAACCTATATACCATCTACAGAAGAAACCAGTGTAGTACAAATCATATGTTCTCAAGGGAGCAAAAACATCTTAGATATTACAATGGCCTTCCAAAAGGCCACAGAGCATAAACAGATATACAGTCTGCAGGTAGTAATAACTTGTTGGTAAGAAGAGATAAACAGAAAAAAAAAAGATTTACAAAGGTTTCTTATGGGGACATTAATGAATCAAAAAGTTAAGAACACTGGCATAGCTGAATTAATTGGGTTATTTCTAGAGGGAGAAAAAGGGGAAAGAAGTTGTCCCAGTGGCTAAGATGCTGGCTGAAAAGCCCACAGTCCATATTGAAGTGCTTGGGGTTGCATGTTGGCTCCACTCTCGATTCCAGTTCTCTACTAATGCACCCCAAAGGAAGCAGCAGCTTATGACTCAAGGAGTTGGCCCTCTACCATCCATGTGGGAGACCCAAATTGAGTTCCTCGGTCCTGGCTCTGGCCCAGCCCATCCCTGGCCATTGTGGGCATTTGTTTGTCTTTTTTGCTGTCTCTCTCTGGCTCTGGTTCTCAAGTAAACTTTTTAGAAAGGAAAATGATCAAGAAAAAATAGTCCCTGCCATATATATATATATGCACCAAAGCATAAAATATGTATGTAATAAACCAGGTCATTCTGAAATTGTGTCCAGAATCAAAAGCAACTTTAAAAGTTGCCTTGAGTCTTGGTGGAAAAGAATCTTAAGCCCCTACTTTGATCTTCTATATATGTCCTGGAGTTTATCAGAGAAGGCTCATCCTGTTTTCCCTCATTCAAAATATTTGCACAATGTATCCCAAAAGTCTATATTTTAAACCTACAAAGCCAGAGCCTCAGCAACTGAATTATTACCATTTTTTCTCTGAACTTTTATTTTTAAACCAGCTTTTGTGAACTATCCAGTACATAAGGTTCTAGGTCCTATCTTCTTTTCCTTCCCTATTATGAACTCTTAGAAGTTATGTTTGTATTTTTTCCGAGACTGTTAGATGAGAATTAAACCAGGGCAAAAGTCACCATTATCTTTTCCTATATATTCATAAAAAAGCCATTTAGCAAAATCGTTTTGGGCTGTATTACATGCTCTACTTCTATGCTACAGATATACAGATGGTATGTGGAGAACTTGAGATATCCTATCACTATTAAATTTGATCTTGGCCACATTCTGTCATTTTGAATACAACTATAGTGCTCTATTTTCTAGCAGGTTGTGCAAATTAAAGATAACATCTGACCTCAATCTTCTTTTTAATCCTTATTTATGCCCCCACTTCAAACCTGAAGGACTTTGACAATGAGATTTATTTTGTCAGCATACAGTGCCAAAATATCATTTTACAAAAATAGAGTCTTGGCCCATGGATGAATTAAGAAATTGTAATAGTAATATCTGTTTGAAGAGGAGTTCCTTGCACTGAAGAAGAGGTAGTATGAGATATAACAAGTGTGCTTTTAACTCACTCATGATCATGGCAGACAATACTAACAACATCAACTTCATGCCCGCAGTAACAAAGAGATAGTGTCACAATAATTCCAAACAAAAGGCATTAAACCCATACAACTGATGTTGGTAGACCAGGTAAAACTTATCCTGGAAGAAAGATTTCTAATATCTATCTATCTATCTATTTGCAAGGCAAAGCTATACAGAGAGAAGGAGACACAGAAAGAGAGCTACCCTCCATCTGCTGGTTCACTCTCTGCAGGGCTGGAACATCCAGGGCTGAGTGAGCATAGAGCCAGGTGCCTGAAACTCCATCTGGGTCTTCCACGTGGGTAACAGGGGCCAAGTAGTTGGGCCTTTTCTACTGCTGTCTCAGATGCATTAGTAGGGAGCTAGATTGGACATGGAACAACTAGGATGTAAGCCAGTGCTCTTATGGGATGCCAGCATTACAGATGGCAGCATAGCCCACTGCACCACAATGCCAGCTCCATAGCTTTCTATTTCTTAAATTGTGATGATAAGCTATAATTCTGCCCTTTGATTGGCCTAACTATATTCACATACAGTTCAGTAGGCCTAAAATTGTAGGAAAGAATATTATGAGGGTTTATTAGTTTACTTCTCAATGAATGACAAGATAGCAAAGCAAAAACTTTGGCTTTCTGGCCCAAGTGGTTGGGTCCTGCACCCCATGGGAGACCAGGATAAGCAACTGGCTCCTGCCTTCAGAACAGCGCGCCAGCTGCGGCGGCCATTGGAGGGTGAACCAACGGCAAAAGGAAGACCTTTCTCTCTGTCTCTCTCTCTCACTGTCCACTCTGCCTGTCAAAAAGTAACAACAACAACAACAACAACAACAACAACAAAAAAGTTGGCTTTCTAAGCTACTTACTGATTTTTTGCAATTTTCTGAGTAGTCACCGAAATATTTCTATCTATGAAGAGTGATGATACTTACAGTCTTTCAGAAAAGACAATAATCCTTGCTAACAATGATATAAATAACCATGTACAGTGTTATTTCTGTGAGTGAATTTGCCAAAGAATATTTAAGTCACAATCCTCTGCTATGGACATAAAGATATGCAAAGAACAGTGGGAAAAGGGCTGGGGTGGTAGTGACATACATGAAAATTCAGAAGTCTGTTCCAGGACTGTACATTCCACTGTTTCAATTTATAATTTTCATGCCCTATTAAATCTATATTCTTGTCCTGAACTCTAAAAACCATGCCTTCTCAGATTTCTTGCCTGTAAGTTAATTTATTTTCAATAACTAAAATGCCACTAGCACCAATGGTTTTCAATAAATTGTGCAGGATATGACCATTTTTTTTTTTTTTACAGCAGGCATCTAGGAGCAAAAGCTAAAGCCCTTATGTCCTCCTGGGATATAACCCATAAACCACTGGCATGAATGATGGATCAAGGTAAAGGTTCCATGATTATTGAATTGTACCTTGAGGAACAAATGGGAAGACTTTATCAGATGTATCTAGGATCTGACCTTCAGGTGAGTGGGGAAGAGGGGATCAGCTTTGACAGGTGGCAGACAACCAATAAAGGGAATTCAGATAATATAATTATAGTTCAAATGAAAGATGACAAGATTTGAATCCAAAAGGTATATGGATAAGGAAGTAACTTTATAAAATCATCCAAAAGAAATCTGAATGGGTCTTAAGTGTCGACACAATGTCTTCTGCTTGGAGATACTTTGGTGATAAAACTGAGTGGATGCACTAACAAAGCATAAGCACACTGAGTAATTCATTAAGAGTTAATGGAGGGGCAGGTAAAGCTGCCACCTGCAGTGCTGGCATCCCGTATGGGTGCCAGTTCAAATCCTGGCTGCTCCACTTCCAATCCAGCTCTCCGCTATGGCCTAGGCAAGATCTCTCCTATGGCCTAGGAAAGCACCCACATAGGAAACCTGGAAGAAGCTCCTGGCTCCTGGCTTTGGATCAGCGCAGCTCCAGCCATTATAGCCATTTGGGGAGTGATCCAGCGGATGGAAGACCTCTCTCTCTCTCTGCCTCTCCTTCTCTCTGTGTGTAACTCTGACTTTCAAATAAATAAATAAATCTTTTAAAAAATGGGAGAGTTAATGAAGAGATATTGAATATTCATAAGCTATATATTTTTATTGTCTATCATATGCCATAAACTATGCCAGGCTACTAAAATTAACAGGATTTAGACATTGCCTTATAGAGACTCACAACAGAATCATTAGCAATGGAAGAAGGAAGAAGTACACTAGAGTCTACAAATCTAATTACAAAAAAAATTAGGTGCAACCAGAGAACAGGGAAAATAATGATATCTGTCCTGAGAAGCTCCTCCAGAGGATACAGCTTCTCAGCCCTGCATATCACAGGCCCTACCATCAAGATAATGTGATAGTGAAGGTAACAGAGCATCTGAGGTTGGAAGCCCTGGGTTCTAATTCAGGCTCTATTAACCTGTTAATCATGGCGGGGGGAGGGGTCAAGTACTGTCCAACAATTGGCCCAAGATGTCCTGTGGGTTGCCCATCAATGAGCTATCTCAGATTGATGCACTAAGAAATTGCTAAGAGTAGCATCTGTTGTAGTGGTATTCCCTGCACTGGAGAAGAGATTGTATGAGATTTAACATGTGTGCTGTGAACTCACCTAAAACAAACAGTGCTAACAATCTCAACTTCATGCCTATGAATACCTATTCTTCCAGGCGGGAGTGACCACGTCTTCCCGGGGGCTTGAGTTCCATCTTTTTCCATTTGTAGGTGCTACACTGAAATTGACTTTCCAAGATCCTGGGGACCCAAAAATTTTCAAGTGCTAAGCAGTGTGCATTTAAAGATACCCTTAAATGGAAGACATGCACGTCCTATCTGCCTTTTTCCTGAGCTCCATATTTTGATTTCCTTATAGGAGGAAGCTCTACGGGTATCCTCTAAGAAGAGGGAGCATCAAAGGACAGGGTATTACTTTATAATGTGTCAGCACTGCCTTGGCCTCAGTACCTCTCTCTGAGGGACAATAAGGACACAGGAAACTAAAAACCTCTTGTTGATCCTTGACAGCTAAACGCCCCCATCAAACCCAGACCTCCACACCTTTGTCATACCAAGCAACATAAAGCAAATGACTTCACCTCCGTAAGTAAGCCTCGGTTTTTGCACCTACAGAAATGTCATAGATAAAGACGTTTTCCCTTGGGGCCGGCGCTGTGGTGTGGCAAGTGCAGCTGCTGCCTGCAGTGCCAACATCCCTTATGTCTGCCGGTTTGAGTCCTGGCTGCTCCACTTCCGATCCAGCTCTCTGCTATGGCCTGGGAAAGCAATAGAAGATGGCCCGGGTCCTTGGGCCCCTGCCCCCATGTAGGATACCCGGGGGAGGCTCCTGGTTCCTGGCTTCAGATCAGCGCAGCTCTGGCTATTGCTGCAAAATGGGAAGTGAACCATCGGATAGAAGACCTTTCTCTCTCTCTCTGACTCTCCTCTCTCTGTAGAACTCCGACTTTTAAATATTAAATCTTAAAAAAAAACAACCTTTTCCACATATTTCAAAAGGTTATAATGACAACTCATCCCCAAAGTACTTTGTAAATTAAAATATGTTATACCCAAGTGAGGGGTTATTTTTATCATAGAAGTGTAAAAACTCCTGGAGCTAGACTCTGCTTTTGGCACCTAAACCCTCTGTTTACCACGTACTGCTGCTTTGTTTGATCCACAAATAATTATAAGTGGATTAGATGCACATATGCAATAACATGGAAAAATAATGAAAGGTAAAAATAAAGATCAGAGAGATGGAAGTAAACAAAGGAACATTAAATAAAATACGGATGGATTTTCCTTGTACATATTGAGTCTCTAGGCTGACCCAAGATTCCTCGCATGCAAAATCAATGGAAAGCATATCAGATATATGCTTGCCATCAACGGTAGGAAAGAGACCAGTATGGGAAATGCGGCTTCATCAAGGGAGCACCATGAAAGGAACTCAATCACATTCCATAGTAAATACAATCTTGAGCTTTTTAGTGTGATCTCCATAGCTCAGTTCAAGAAATCTATTCCAGAAAGGGGCCAGCAAACACAGAGTAATTCTGGTTGATCCAGATATGAAATATTGACTGAAGAGAATTTGTATTTTTATAGCGTAAAGCTATGGATTCCCAAAAAAATAAACCAAAAACTCTCATAACTTCAAGTCCCACTTCTTTAGAAAGCCCCAAGCTCAAATTTAATCAGCAAGTGTAAAAGTTGAGAGATAAATTGAAATAGCATTTATTGCCACCTCCATTTACTAAAAATGAAACTGAGTTCACCAGATGTAAAATCCTAGGCCCAACGCTCTCCAAGGTGCAGTGACCTCAGCTCCTCCGCTCTGAGCATCATTCCCAAGCTGTGCAGGTTCATCAGCCAACACTGACAGTTTGGTTTCCATAGCTCTACTGCAGACTCGTCATCATACTAGTCCAGAGCTGAAAACCTGGTAGGTGCTTCACATTGCCTGAGCAGTGGATACAAGGAGATATAAAGGGAGCACTTTCAATTAAAATTTGAAGACTGAGTGCCAGATACCTTGCTTGTTCCTTAGTTCCTGGCAGTAAGCAATCCAATTGAGGGACAATAATGACATTTCGCTACTAAATAGATTATATGAATGCCAGGGTCAAGTGGTAACATTTCAATAAAACTTTAGCCACAATACAGAAAACACTGGCACCTTATCTTCATTTCTCTCTTATGGGTCAAAGGTGTTACACAATATAAAATCAGATTTGCAAATGTATAGACTAATTTTCTGGAAACATTAAAGCTAACTTAGTAGGTAAAGTAGTTTTATATTACAAGAACTCTTACATATGAAAGAAAATCCAAGCATGTGAGGAGCATTTATTTTTACCTATGACTAATAATCATCAAGTCTCAGTCTACTACGGTACAAAAAAGTAAAAGAAAGAAATGGAAGGTGGCCTAAATGCAATGATGATGATGATGATGATGATGATGATGATGATGATAAATTGTACTGAAGACATAATAGGAACTTGTCAAGTGTTTTACACATATTTCCACATTTAACTCACCCTGTAAGCCTTTAAGGTAGATACAATTGTTACCTGCATGTACAGGTGGAGAAACTGAGTTACCAAATGGTTAAATTACCATAATTAGTAAATATTAGATTCAGGTACCAACTCAGGGAGTTTAATTGAGAAGTCTGAAGGTTCTAGGCTAAATCCATTCAAAACACTAATTATTAATATAAACTGAATGCCCAAGATATGCCAGACACTCCTCTAAATATTGTCAGCTCTCTTGTGTGTACAGATAGGTGTGATATTCACAGTCCTATCAGTCTCATCACTGTCATGTAGAGGAGAACACTAAGAGCCTGAGTTTGCACAGATCACACAGGTAGCCTGCACAGGACTCACACTGGGTGCAGTCTGGCCTCTGCTCCCATTATCAGGACTGGCATGCTCTGTCCTTTTCTCTGAGAAGGAAAACAAGTGCTTTGATTCTTGTGCATACTCCCCACACCAGATCCACCCAAGGCTGCTCCGTCTCTGGCCTAAACTACTTCAGCAGCCTCCCTACTGGCCTCCTCCTTTCGGTCTTGCCCATCTTAATCCATCTCCTCCACAGAGCCTTTTTAAAAAAATTATTTGAAAGACAGAGTTACAGAGAGAGGTAGAGACAGAGAACGAAGTCTTCCATCCGCTGGGTCACTCCCCAAATGGCTGCAACAGCTGAAGCTGCGCCAACCCGAAGTCAGGAGCTTCTTCCAGATCTCCCACATGGGTGCAGGGGTCCAAGGACTTGGGCCATCTTCTACTGCTTTCCCAGGCCATAGCAGAGAGCTAGACTGGCATAGGGGCAGCCAGGACTAGCACCGGCGCCCATGTGGGATGCTGGCGCTTCAGGTGGCAGCTTTACCAGCTGCGCCATAGCACTGGCCACCTCCACAGAGCCTTTAAAGGAGACTCTACTCACAACTCATCTTCAAAGTAGTTCTACCATTAATGCAGCCCTTACAGAAACCCTACAGTCTCTCACTACTCACAACAAATGTCCAAACTCCTTAAAATCGCCCAAGAGGTCTGTCATGATCTACCTAGGGCCTTTCTCAAGATGACTTTGGTGTCATCTTCCTATACTCCCCTTCTCACTCCCTCACAGATTAGCCTCCAACAGCTCTGCATTGTTTGAAGTTCTCAATAACACTCCATGATTTGCCTGGCCAGGCTTGTTTCCACGCTGATCGTCCTGTGTGGAATGAGCATCCATGGGACCATCTTTCACTTTCTCTGGCTTCTACCCATGCTTTAGAGATTCAGCTCAAGGGCAGCCTCCATCCCTCAGGAAGCCTCCTCTGACTTCTCTAAACAGTAAAGTGATCCCAGCAGATTTTTTTTTTTACTGCATTGGTCACTCAGGTGGTCAGGAAGCTTGACCAGAGGCTTCCATGCTAACTGTCCCAGCACGTGGCTCACACACTATATCTATAAAATGGCACTCAAAGTCACTGGATCTCTTTTTGTTTCCAGAGTATTTTCAGGTACACACTAATAATAAGGCTGAATCTGATGTATTTAAACTTTTTTGGGACTACGTGACATGTAGTGGGAACCAAACAGAACTATAAATTGCCTTGCTGATGAAAATTCTCTATATATCCCTTGAGGCTGCTTTACAGATCTTTTATAAATGGTTCCAACAGCTGTAGCATTCTCAAAAAAGGGATAGTACTTACAGTTACCTTTCTAACTGACTTTTATGGCAAGAAATGCTAAAGAAAGCAAGCACCTGGAAATTTTTATATCCAGGTATATTTATGGGGAAGGAAGTGAGTTATCAAATTCTGCAAAGTTGATAGTTGCATTTTATCAAAAAAAAAAAAAAGAAAGAAAAGTACACAAGGCTTATTGGACTTTGGGAATATAATCATTTCTTCTTTTCTTCATATTTGAAATACACATATATCCACTCTTAAGTGACTTCAGAAGGAGTTCCCCTTTCTTCTCCCCATCCCTGAATTAACTCACAGTTTTTGAAGCAATGTAACAAAGACAATGCTTTCACCTTCAAGGATGGAGAAGACAATTGTTGCTATGCTTAATCTCCACTTACAGTTTGTTGCCAAAAACAGTATACACATTTGAGAAAACACTAGCACAAGGAAAGTATATTTAAATCAGATAATTAAATTTTAATTAGATCAGATCCCTATGCAATCTATGTTAGATACTGGCTTTCCAAGTATGAGAACAGTAAAACAAAACATTACCTAGCCCACAAGGTAGGCCAACTCCTGTGCCCAGAGCAATACATAAATTCTCAGGAACTCCTTCCTGACTCTCTGACCATCCAAATCTGACTTGCCTTCAGGTCCCAACTCAAACTTCATGCCACCACCAAGCTTAAACAAACTGTGATGATTCCCTTTTTGGCTTGAGGATGAGACATAGCCTCTGACCTCCACAGGACATCCTACTCAGAGAGAACCATCCGAGAAGGGCTCAGAGCACCATGCTGGAGGATCAGTGGGGCATCCAGGAGTGCCAACCCCAGCAATCACACCTTCTCAGCTGCTCTGGGATGCTTCATGCCCTCACCTTTCTTAAAAGGGAACCTCACATCCTTATTCTGGACCCTTAAACTGATTTCTATTGGGTCTCAGGAGATGACCACAGGCTACCTGTTAAAAAACTGGCTTTCACTAAGAATTGACCACAGGCCAGGTTCAGATCCAAGAACCTTTGTGCATAATTCCATTTAATCTGCACTACAATACCCAGGCCTAAGTATGATTACTTGACTATTCTACAAGCAGGAAAGAAATGAGACCTAGAGACGATACCTAACCCAAATTCTTACAGGTTCTAGGTGGTAGAGCCTGTACTTCTGTAGGCAGAGTTCTCAAGTGGCCCCAAGGTTACCACCCTGTGGGGCATCTGCCTGTCTAACCTCTCCCTCTAGACTCCAGCAATATCAGGGTTTGTGAATATTATGGGATTGTCATGCCCATGTTTAGGTTACTAATAAGTTGACCTCAGTCAATCAAGAGAGATTATCCTAGCAATCCTTTAGAAGAGGGCAGCATGTCAAAAACATTCTCTTCAGATAAACTCAAGAAGGAAAAGTGCCACTCTGCGAGGGACATGTGGCAAACAAAAGCACAGCATCTCTAGAAACTCAGAGCAACCTCTGGCCAAGGACCAGTAGGAAAGTGGAAATATCAGTTCTACAACTGAGCGTACTGAATTCTGTCAACAACCACATGAGCTTGGAAGAGAATCCTGAACTCTACAAAGGAATGCAGCCTGGACAACACCATGAACTAACCTTGGTGAGGCCCTTAGCAGAGAACCTACCTAAACCATGCTCAGATTTTTCACCAATGAGAAATCTGAGATAAATTTCTGTTAAGTCACCAAGTTTATTGAAATGAGCACAATTGTAGAAAAGTGAGCAAATGTAGCAATTGAGCAAAAAACAGCAATGGAAAATGAATACCATTCCTATTTCATCTTTCATCCAATTCTAACCCAGCTCCTGACCCTTGCTTCAGTCTTGTCTTTTCAGTCCAGTGCCTTCTGCCTGGCCTTGCAGACCATTTCCTAGACTCCATCCTCTGAGTTTGGAAGATCAGGGCTCCATTCATCCACTACAATCCTCCCTCAGTATATGCATGGAATTGGTTCTAGGTTCCCTTATATAAAATGTAGTAGTATTTGCATATAACCTACAAACATCATCCCATATCCTTGAAATCCTCATGGGGTTATTTAAAATTCCTGATACAGTATGAATGCTACATGTTTTTTATGTGTTTATAGATAAGGACTAGAAAAACGTCTGTATTTGTTTAGGATAGATGGAACTCCCTTTACTTTTAACCTGTAGTTCGCTGAGTCTACAGATTCAGAACCAACAGTTTTGGGGCTGTCTGCATCTGTCCCTGTATGTTTCCCCAGCTTCCCTTATGTGATCTCCAGGTCCTGACCTCATTCCTGGCTCTGACCTGTGAAGCCAGGCCTCCCCTGTTTCAAGGGCATTCCAAGCTGGAATCATGATGGGGTGCATGATTTTGAACAGTATTGTGAACAGACTGAAGAGTCTGAATACCATCTTTGTAAAACACAAAAGGTTTTGGTTTGGGGAATGGAAAACAGAGTGGCCCAAAACAGTAAAGGATGCAGAAAGAGTCCCGGGCTCCCCACTCCAAAGAGATTCACTCTTGTTAACATTTTTAACATCAATACTTTCTTCAAAACAAAGGCTATCATGCTAATATGTAAAGTTTCACAACCATTGGTATTGCAGAAGAGAACAGCTAATACAGTGAGGAAAACATCCAAGTGATGTGGATTTCAGTTCATCCCTCTCTGAAATGAGTAGACTGGGCAAGATGAGTACTAGAGCCTATAACATCCTATGATAGAAAGATTTTAATTTTAGCAGTTGGCATGAACTTGACCTTCTAGAAGCCCAAGCTAATGACTGACTCAGGAAGACTGGTCTCATTCCATCCAAGCCCAAGAAGGCTATCTCCTTCCATGTGGCTACCTGGATCTCAGAAGGGTCATTTGACTTTTCTCTGAAACTACCAGGAACATATGGAGGGTACTGGCAAGAGGTGCAGAAGCAGCCTGAATCCTGACCCACATGACAAGCTGACTGGCACAGCCTCATGACCTCTAACTGCCAGATACATCAGAATAAGGCAATTCAGTAGGAAAACTAAAACCAGCTGTGTTGCAGCAGGAATGGAAACAAAAATTGCAGGTCAGGAGCTTAATTCAGAAAAGATGAAAGTGAAGGCAACGTCTTTGTGTAACTTGTCTTTGAATGTAGATTCCTTGGAGAGTTACCCTTATAAAAAGGGGGCCAGCACCGTGGGCAGGTTGAACGGGCAGGTGCATCCGCAGAGAGCACTCTGGGAAGATGAAGGACTTTCTTTTTAGACAAATAAGCATTCCATAGCCATTTTTCTGATTCCACGAATCCCTTGAAATTTGATTAAATCTCATTATTTTGCAGTGAAAATTAGAATATTCCTGTAAAAGAGAAGTCGAAAACTAAGGTTTGAGGTGCAAAAGTTCCACGTATCAAACTTTACAGGAGGCAGAGTGCATGAGAAGGAGAATTTCCAGTCTGAACGTGGATGTATTTAGAGTTGGTGCCATTTACTCAAGGGCATGCATGTCCTATTTGCTAGTAAATATCAGGGTCTGCGTTCAATCTTAGGTCTCTGCACAGACTGTTTTCTTATATTATTTTCCAAAGACTCCAGAAAAGAATGAGAATGACAACTGTGGAAGGTTTCATAGAAAACAGCAAAGCTTTCCAGTCTTGATTTTAGAATTAGAATACAGTGGGCACTATACTGGTATCCCATCCAAATCCCTGCAGATTTCTTTTCAAGCTTGGAGTCTTCCTCTCTCACTTTCTGCATGCTAGTACCTGCAACTTCTGAGAATGGCCTGGTCTAAGTTATACTCCAGGACTCCTTTTGGGATACAGCTAATTTTGGGTAAAATTACACCTTTGCTTGGCTTTCCCCCCATAACTTATTCAGCTCCCTCACTCCCTTAGAGGTTCCTCCAGAAAGCACTTTCACAATAAATTCCTTCTACCCCAATCTTTGACTCAGGGCTACTTTATGGAGATCAAAATACAACTTCATGAGAGTATTTTAAATTAATGGTTCTGCAGTTTCCCACCTATTTTACCTTATTTAATGAATTTCACTGCAATCAATTCTTCAGAGATTTTCTAACCCCAGTTCATATTATTTATGTTCTTGAGCTGGTAGAGAATTAAAGCAGTTCTATGACCATGCCTTTCAATGTGTCACACTTAATTCTATAGCAAATGTCTAGAGGATTGTTTAATAATACAATGTCAGCTTTTCTTATTTCAGTTATCTGGTCAAAAGAATATGGCTCTATTTTTCAAACGGGAAGGGTTACAATGACACATTTTTGATTGTGCAGAACCAACTTATTCTCTTTCTAAGATGGTGAAAGCATTCTGATTGCTTCAAATAATGGGACCGATACTGGTCTAAGCAATCAAGTGTATAAGGAATATAATAATCAAGATGTAATTGATCCTTGTATCAGCCTTACTACAAATAAAGCAGAAATTGCAATCTTTGGGCCTATTCAGTTTTCCATTAAGTAGAAAACTAAACTGAAATGCAAGGATGTGATATTCAACAAGAATCCTTGTCTGGCTTAAGAAATTTGTTATATTTGAATTCACCCAGCAAAGCAGGCAGCCTAGTGAATCTAAGTACATAGACCTTTACTCCTCTGACCTGTAAATATAGACATAGATAAATAAGAAAAAATAGCATTGTTAGAACATGAGCCTTCCAGAAAAGAGTTATTAAGCTTTGAGCTTTAATGGAACACAGTTTATACAGAATAATAAAACAAAAAATTTTGTTGCAAAACAAAGTTCCTGAAACCTGCAGGGCTGCCATATTGCAAAACTAGAGGTTGTATACTGAGCACCTTGTTCTGCAGTACTGAACTGAAACCATTTGTATATGCTGTAAGGCAAATTAAGAGGTGGATAGAGAGAGGAGGAGAGGGGAAAGGTAGAGATAAAGGGAAGAGAGTGAATGTAGAGAGGTGTGCAGAGAAAAAAAAGAGACAGACAGATACAAAGAGAGAGAGGAAGAATGGCCAAAGCTATTTTCAAAGGTTTGAAAGTACCCAGTTGTATGTTATTCTCCAACCTCTGAATGATAGATGTTTGTTAAAGGTTCTCTATCTCCCTGCACCATTGTATTATGTAAAGAAATTCACCTTGGATATTGGATCACTCAGGAATGGATGGCAAATGGAAAGCACTCAACTAGGCTTTGTTGCATTTATAAATAAATGGTTGCAGGGGTGAGGAGGGGTAGTTGGGTAGACAGATAATGAATGCATGGATAAGTAGATACTTAACAGATTCAGGGTGATTAAATGAATGAATGGATGGTAACCTAGGGCAGAGAGATGAGGAGAACTCAACACAAAACTGACGAGAGCAAACTTTTCTCTTCTTCCTGTGTCTTTTTGTGGCATTCATGCCCAGATACCCTCTTTTAAACTTCTGCACTCTTTGTGGTCAAGAGTGCATTCTCAAGAGGATTCGAGGGGGCTAGTGCTGTGGTGTAGCTGGTAAATCCACTGACCCACTGCCTGTGGCACTAGCATCCCATAGGGGTGCTAGATTGAGTCCTGGCTACTCCACTACTGATCCAGCTCCTTGCTAATGCACCTGGGAAAGCAACAGAAGATGGCCCAAGTGCTTGGGTCCCTGCATCTAAGTAGGAGACTCAGAAGCAGCTCTTGGCTCCTGGCTTCGGATCGGCCCAGCTGCAGCCATTGTGGCCATTTGGTGAGTGAACCAGTAGATGGAAAGCTTCTCTCTCTGTCTCTGTCTCTCTTTCTCTCTCTGTAACCCTGCCTTTCAAATGAATAAATAAATAAATGTTTTAAAAGAGAGAGGATTTAATAAATTCACTTCCATGACAACATGAAGATTGACAGAACTTTTCTGCATCATGCAATTTGTTTAACATGAGTAATACACAAACTAAGAAAAAGAATTGAGGAATCTTGAGTACATATCAGTAATTAAGTTTATCACAGCATAGATATAATATGATATGGCAGCAAGGATTGCTGTCCACATAACGTGAGAACTATGCTTCCTTAGAATTGTAAAATACGGTGGATTAGTTTATAGTTAGAGAGGCTTTGGCTTACCTGTTTCCCAGGACTAAACCAATTTTTAAAGTGCTGGAGAAATTGTATAACTAGGGAATATTAGCCATAACTAAAGGGACAAATTAGAGAATATAGGGGGAACTCTTAACTAGCACCCTTGAAAAAATTGCTATATATAGACCTATCTCAATCAACAAAAAATGAAATTGACAAATCATTTTACTCATTGCTTTGTGGAAACCTTTATTTTAAGTGCATTTGGCTTGTATATGAATGCAAAATGCCTAGCCACAAGGATTGGAAGTTTATTTTTTAAGTTCTAAATTTATATACTTCATAGAGCTATACATATAGTCTGTAAGTCAGGAGTCAATACATGATAAAACATAATATTAAGTGAAAGAAGTGCTACATAACCCAAATCAGCACCCAAAACCATATCAGATAACAGGGCTGGTGTTAAAAACATTAATTTGAACATATCAAGCAATCAGTTAAAACATTTTTCCATTTAAGAGAAAGATGAGGCATGAAATGTTGAAATGTTGGTGAGGATGCCAGTGTCCTAGGCAACTTCTATTTGTCTGAGAAAGATCTGCTTGGATGGAAAATCAATATGAAATTTTACTAGATGGTCTTCTGTTCTTCCCCTAAGCATATAAAAGAACTTCTTCATATATTCACTCTAAATAACTCTTATGATGAAAAGCCTCTTTTGTACGTGTGCATTGCTTCTTTAAGGTATTTCTGTCTGCTAAGATAGAGTTTAACACAATATAACCAAGGGAGTAACTTGCCCATCCTAATTCATTAGTCCCACCTGCACACGTGGGAGGGCATTAAACAAGTTGAGTACACAGGGGACAGCTATGTTGGGGAGCATCTTAGAATTCTGCTTAGCACCAGCTGTTTCAGCTCCAGTAATCAGAAGAATATTCATAGGAAAGGGGGGGTGCCCTAGGGGCTTCTGTGTGATGTATTCCCTTAAGTATAGTCACCATTTTTTTGTGTGTAGGGCTTGAGAAACATGGAGATAGAGACCCCTGTAAGCTTGTTTGATCCCAGCCCAGTAAAGATTGTATTTGCGAATTCTAGAGCTAGGTAGGTAGGAAACAGCTTCTCATCTTTCTAACCCAGTCACAGGTATATTTTTGTCCCTTGCACTAGCTACTTTGGTATGCCAGAAAATCAGTCTTAGAGAAGAAAGTCTGTACTATTTTCAACTCCCTGGTGCCTCACACAGGCTATCTGCCCAGGGAATGTCTGCTGAATGAAAAAGACATGCTTCCTAGATCCCAGGACTGCACATGGACACTTGTGCATACAATGTTACCCAAGTAGGGGCTTAAGGTACTCAGAGTCCCCTGCAGCATTTTCTTTGCACTGCTATCTGTGCACATGCAATGACGACCCTCTCCATGTAGCTTTCCTTTCTGCCATCCAACATCAGTTCTAAGTGGTTAGCAGAGAAACTGCCCACAAAGCTTGCTACATGCTTTGAGCTGGCCAAGCTCTAGAAGATGCTACCTGAGGTGGTGAGTCAAAAGTTTATCCATGTCTACACTAGGAGGCAAAAAGGTGATGGAGAGGAGGAAGGAAATGACTTTTCTATGGATCTTCCTTTCTCCCTAGAGGCATCATTTATACAACAATAGGGCCTAAGGAGTATGTATTTCATTCCAACAAATTTTTTTCATAACTAAAAACAACTTCTTTAGGTAATTATATTTAAAAGGAAAAATATGTCATTATTATAATCATTTATAAACTGCATTACACATTTTACTTCCCTCATATACACAGTAAATGTAGCATTTTCTTGTTAGCTCCAAATCAGCTTTATACACTTAAATGGATATATTCAGTTAAGACTGTATCATTATGCAATCAATGATTTTTCAAAATTATAATAATATATATGTATGTATTTCTTGGGGTTTGTTTATCCTTCTTATAGCCCCTGTTACTGGCTCACAAAGCTTTTTTGGCCCTGGATTCATTCTGGAAGTTAAAGTTCTCAGCTGAGCAAATTCCCAGTAACCACTTCCACTGTCTCTTATTAACACATATACAGAATGCCCTGGCTAGATAATGTTGGAAAATAGAGAGAAATAACTAAATCAAAACCAATTAAGGCAGTGGAACAGTTGTTTGGTGTGCCTGCTGTCAGACTATGTGATAGTGAAACAAGGACAACTGGAAACACAAAGTTTAAAATCCACCGAAAATTAATGAATCAAACTCAACACAAGTTCCCATATCTTTATCTTTGGTACTTTTCAGCTTCCACCTTCTAGAGGAAAAATAAACTCAAATGCCCCTCCCCTGTACTCTATACAACCTCTCTCCCTTCAAACGCAGTAAGATGCTTGGTTCATGCTTCTCCTGAGTCACATACTACTTTAAAAGGCATTGAGTTGATGGAGTTGGTGACTCATAAACATGGGGGATTAACAGTCCTTTAAAATTAGAGGCAGTTCAAAAATAAAAGGGAAAAGCACTAATTTTTCAAATTTTAGAGTGTCCAAAATAGAATAAGAAAAGTTTAAAAATAGATTGCTATTTATAAATGCAATCCTTATAAATTTTGTACAAATACAACAATTATCAACTGTTCAGCAGCAATGAGAGACATGAAGAGCCAAAATAATAAGAATCATGCAAGAAGAATTATAATAGTAAATACAAGGTGCTTACTATGAACCAGTGATCTACCATTCTCATCTACCATGCTCATAAGATGAGCAGCCATTTCTACTCATCTTATCCTGACCAGAAAGGTGGTTTTACTAGAAAGAAACCTGTCCTAAGCCATATAGCCTGCTAGTGAGTGGTAGAGCTGGGACTTAAACTTGGATGTAATTTCAAATGATTCATATGGTACTTAAGGTGCTAAGACTTAAAAAAAAAAAAAGATGATGATGATGATGAGGGTAACTAATATTCATTGTATACAATGTATGAATAATAAATAACTAGGCACTTTAGAGTAAAAAAGATGCATAGGGCCAGCCTATGGAAGAAAAGTTTGTATATGTTCCTTTGTAAGTCACCAGGGCTGTTGTAAAAGTGTCACACACCGAGAGGCTAAAAACAATAGAAACGTCTTGTGTCACAGTTTTTCATGGGAGAAGTCAACAGTCTGTGGCTTCCTCTGAACCTTTAGAAAAATTTCTTATTGCTTTTCCCATGCTCCTGGCAGTTTGCTGGAAATCGTTGGCTTGTAGCTGCATCACTCCAATTTCTCCATCATCACACGGCCTTGTGCCTATGCGTCTTTTCTTCACATAGCCACCTTCTCTCAAGGAGATCAGGTCATATGAGATCTGGACCCCATCCTATTTTAGCGTGTTCTCATCTCAGCTTACTAATTGCATCAGCAATGACCCTATTTCCAAATAAAATCATAGTCTGTGATACTGAGAATTAAGATTTCAACATTTTTTTTTAGAAGAGAAAAGGGCAGGAAAAGGGGCATAATTCAATCCTCAAAAGCCCACCTATTATTGTTTTCTATGCTTGTTTTTTCCAAGTCCAAGTTCTTTTAAGAGACAGGAGATTTTAGTCAGTGAAAGATAAAAAGGAAAAAAAAAAAAGGAAGACTGGAATCCAAAGGCCAGAGGGACTCTAAAGGCATAGTAGGGAGTACAGGACAACCTCATCAGTTGGGGAAGTGCGTTGGGCTGTATTATAAAAGAATCTAAATTATGTAAGAACCAAGCTGAGTGACTTAGGTTCAGGAACTGACTCAAAGAGGTAAGGTAAGATTGTAGAAATTAAGGGTTGTTAGCTATCAAAGAATGATTTATAAATTATTCTACAACTACCAGTTCACAGGGACATGAAAGTTTGAGCCTGTCCTGTCATGCATGTCAATATCAACCCTTAACCAATACCTGAGAAAGCTTGAAGTGAGGTTGTATCTTTCCTACCCTCAAGTATTGCCCTCATTTACAACTTACACAATATGCCTGGCATAGGATTTATGGAATCTGGGTTGATAACTTGGACTCAGATCTTGTTGACTTGCTCTGTTTTGGAGTATCCTCATTTCCCCAACTGCCAAATGAGGTATTTCTTATACCCAGGAGGTATGTGAAAGTCCTTGGTAAATCTAAAGCAATGCATGCATATTAAACTGTTCAGAGGTAAAATCAGCAAGCATGGGTGTTCTGGTTGGACAGTCTGTTATATCCAACTGAAATTCCCTTGTTCAAGTGACTGCTTTGGCTCTCTAAAACAACTCTGGTTTATGATTGGGTAATTTCCCTCCAATAAATTTTACTTTATGTGATAATCACACACACACATACACAAAGCCTTGTGAGCTATCTTCAAAGTCTTCCAGGCAAACTATCCTGTGATATTTTCTCTACAATATCCCCAACAGGTAACCATTTGGCCACATCTGGACCACTTCTGATGGCAAATCAAATACAGAACCAGGAGGTGCCACAGTTCATGTTTGCTGATCAAGAAAGACCCTTCTTTGATATTATTTTTTTTATCAAAAGGAAGACTCTAAGGAAAAGTTTCTGACTAAGTGGAAAATTATGCAGTAACTGACTCCAGGGGAGCTATTTTACAAATCTGAGTTTGTTTGTTCTTTGAATTTGTTTTTGAACCGCTTGTAATACCTCACCAGTTTTCTCATTAATGAGTTAGTAAAATTTTTAACACATGTTTGCTTTTATTCTATGAGAGTCATGAATTCTCCTTTTATGAGAAATAATCTTTTAGCATTCCAGAGGCATAATACACTTAATATAAACTAAATGCAGCTTTCTGTAGCTCTTCTGTAAGCAGTCCTAACTAAGCCAGGCAGAATAATCCTAACCTCTCTATCTGCTGACCTAATAAATATTTGAAAACAGCTCTCCTAACTCATCTTATATCTACCAGGTCTTTTCTTTTTTTTTAATTTATATTTAATGAATATAAATTTCCAATGTACAGCTTATGGATTACAATGGCTTCCCCCTCCCATAACTTCCCTCCCACCCGCAACCCTCCCCTCTCCCGCTCCCTCTCTTCTTCCATTCACAACAAGATTCATTTTCAATTCTCTTTATATACAGAAGATCCATTTAGTATATAGTAAAGAAAGATTTCAACAGTTTGCACCCACATGGAAACACAAAGTGAAACATACTGTTTGAGTTCTAGTTATAGCATTAAATCAAAATGTACAGCACATTAAGGACAGAGATCCCACATGAGGAGCAAGTGCACAGTGACTCCTGTTGTTGACCCAACAAATTGATACTCTAGTTTATGGTGCCAGTAATCACCCTAGGCTCTCGTCATGAGTTGCCAAGGCTATGGAAGCCTTCCAAGTTTGCCGACTCTGATCATATTTAGACAAGGTCATAAAAGACAGGGTGAGGATAGTAACCAATGATCCTAAGAGTGGCGTTAACCAGGTCTGAACAATTATACAGCATTAAGTGGGGAAGAGGACCATCAGTACACACAGGTTGGGAGTAGAGCCATTGGTGGTAGAGTGGAGGTTACGATTACAAAGGAATGAGGCCCAAGTACGCTAGGCAGGGTCTAGAACAAAGGACAGAGTCATTATTAGAGGAGCTAAGAAAGGTGCTAAGCTACAATTAAGTTTTCTGATTGAGAGGCAAATAGAACCTGATAGAAGGGGCCTGGTAATAATCTGGTGGGCTTGCCGGCGCCGTGGCTCAACAGGCTAATCCTCCGCCTTGCGGCGCCGGCACACCGGGTTCTAGTCCCGGTCAGGGCACCGATCCTGTCCCGGTTGCCCCTCTTCCAGGCCAGCTCTCTGCTGTGGCCAGGGAGTGCAGTGGAGGATGGCTCAAGTGTTTGGGCTCTGCACCCCAGGGGAGACCAGGAGAAGCACCTGGCTCCTGCCATCGGAACAGCGCGGTGCGCCGGCCGCAGCGCGCTACCGCGGCGGCCATTGGAGGGTGAACCAACGGCAAAAGGAAGACCTTTCTCTCTGTCTCTCTCTCTCACTGTCCACTCTGCCTGTCAAAAATAAAAAAAAATAAAATAAAAAAAATAAAAAAAATAATAATAATCTGGTGGGCTTTATTTAGGCCTTGTAAGTTAAGAGGCCCAGACCTATCTATCTCTTCACATGGGGTACATCCTAAGGAAGGTGTGAACCTCCTAGGGGAAGGCACCCTGTTGACTTTCATTACTTGGCTGGCCTGGGAGGAGAGCTGGCCAGGTAAAGGCAGGTGGCATCTCTAACAAGAAATTTACAGTTCTGCTTGCAATGTTGCTGACCCTGTTTGGCCATCCCCTCAGCTGCAGTGGTCACTTTGGAAGTTGGGCTGAGTGAAGGGCTTTTCAGCTTAGAGCCAATAAGATCTGTGGCTCTGACCTGGGCATCCTTCGACTCCAGGGCAGGTCCATTTCCAGTGATCCAACTCTTGGCAGAGCTGCCAGGGCTCTTCACAAGCTGACTTCTGCTGAAGCCCAGGCTTACCACATTGAAAGCCACTGCAGTGGACTGGCCTGTTGGGTCTCCTTGAGGGCAGATGACTGTACAGAACAGCCATTAATAGGCCTACCACCCATTGCTTCTGATGCCTAGCTTTCTTTTTTCTCTTACCAGGTCTTTTCTATACAAGAATCTCTGTTTTGTTCTTAATTAATAACAACAAAAACAACAACAACAATCTATAGATAATTTCCGTTTCCATGTATCTAATACTAGTTCTTTATCAAATACTTGTTTTTAAAATATTATCCACCATCAGGGACAGGCACTGTTCATCTTTTGGTGAACAGCTTCAGATTCCGTTTTCTATTGAAATTTTTTTTCTGGTTCAGAGCCATCACAACTCTTGTGGTGTGGAATATGTCCTCCTGCCCCAGTGACTTTTCCTTTTATTTTCAGTTAATGTTACTGTTAACACTTTAAGTTGAATTCTCTGTAGAAATGAGTTTTAATTGCTGCTCTGGCTTCCTAAACTGTACTCCTTATGTTTTCTGAGACAATCTCCCAGTCATTTTACTCTAACCAACTTCCCATATTCCAATATCCATCTTATGGGAAAGCATAATGAATTCATTTCAGCTGTTCTGTTCTGGTCCTACCAATGTAGAACAGAAAAAAAGCAAAAACCTCCTTCTGTGTAGAAGCTCTGTTTCTTTGAGTTCTGTCTCAGGTAATACAGCTGTTTTAATGAACATACTATACATTGACTTGATTTGGTATTTTCAACATACCAAAACCATCTAAGTGTTCACATATTCACTGGCCTACTTATTCATCAACTGCCCTGTGATTACAGTGTGCTAGCTCTTGTGTTAGAAGCCAAGAACTCAAATGTGTACAAAATTATTCATCTAGTGGAGGATACATATATGCAAACACACAGTAAATTAGATGTTCTTATGTCAACACTGTGTTGGAGCAGACTTTCTTGACCCAGTTGATTCCCATAACAGAAGTGATTGCCCAGAACCCAGTAGACCCTCTATACACTTAAAAAATTCTCTTTAAAATTTTACTAATTACCATTCAGCTCCCTAGCCCCTGAAGTGGAAGTTGCTTTCTTTCTTTCTTTTTTTTTTTTTTTTTTTTTTGTTTATTTGTGGTTGATATAGACTAAAAGATACAGTTGCAGTTAAGATTTTCTTTTTTTATAATTTTCTACTTTATACAAGGTGAACAAATTTTATGTATTTCATATATAAAGATTTAGGAGCATAGTGATAATTCCCACTCTACCCTCCCTCCTCCTTCCTTTCTTATTCTCTCTCTTCATTTTTACAATGATGTGCTTTCAGTTTATTTTATAATCATAAGCTTAACCCTACACCAAGTAAAGAATTCAACAAATAGTAAGAAGAGAAAAAACACCTTCCTCAACAGTAAGGACAGGGCTGTAAACAATAATCAAATCTCAAATGTCAGTCTTCTAAAATTATTCCATGATCACCAACTTCTACTCTGCAAGTTCTGTAGCTACCCTGCATACTCATCTGAACTGAGAGAGTTTCTAGAGAACCTGGAGGTAGTTTCCACTGTTGCAACATATGAACTCAGAAAATAAGAAATGTTCCTTGGTGACCACAAGGTACAGCGAATCCTTCTTCCTTTTTGCCATCCTGTAATGTGCCCTGTTGCTGACACACAAAGAGTCACAGCGATTTGGCCTCATATAAAATTAGAATGCCTTCTCCATAGTTCTCTGTATTTCATGAAATCTCTCATCTTCACTGTCTGCATATTGATGTTTCTGCTCCCAGAAATAACACCCTTTTTCTTGCAGACGACTTATCTGCTCATCCAACTTTCTTTCAGCTGCCACAAATCATCCACTCTTTGCTGAGGAGAAACTTAGAGCCTCTGTCTCCAAGAAGGCAGAAATCCAGTGTCCTAAGCTTTAGGGCTGAAGCAAACCTGGGGCATCTTAGAAGCAGAGTGAAGGGATAATGGTCTAGAAGAGAAAGAAGGGCTAGTTCAAGAAAGGGAGCCAACTTCTGCTATGACTTCAAAAGGAAAAATCAACACAATATGGGCAGAGCAAAGCATACTGGGCAGAAGGAACAGCAGGTACCCAATTGCTGAAAGGTAACAGTATAGCACAAGAGGTACTGCCTGATAGCAGGGGGAATCTCTAGGATAAGTAGCCTTTGAGAGAAAAGATAAAAATGGGAGCTAGACCATTAAGGAATATGTATGGCCAGCTAGGAAATTGTATTTTTCCTCTAAGTAAATGTAGACTCAGTAAAAATTTTAGAGATAATCATTTTTCACAACACCATCTCTAGTGAGAGCCAGAGCTCTGACTGGAGGTTAATTCTAAAGAATGAGAGACTAGTAGTGTTAAGGAGTATCAGGGACAGGGAAAATTTCAAAATATAATGGGACTCTCCAGTTGAATCCTCCTCCCAGACAAGCAAGAGCTTGTGCCCTGAGGCCCGGTGTTACGACTGGGTAGTTTGCTCACTTCTCATTCTCACTCTCAGTAGACAGTTGAAACCTGACCTGATGAGGTGGCTCTGGAATAATCTAGACTTAACACTTGCAGTACATGGCTCAGCCTTGGACACAGGGAACAAAACTAGATTCTGAAACATTTGGAAGGGAGAGCAAGACCGATTGGCAGTCAGAAATAATGTTACATGTCTGAATCCTTTAGGGTGACAATGTAATTTATCATGAAAATAGATCCACTATTGAGGGTGAAAGGACAGTCCAGTATAATTATGCCAGTACGACAGGTGCTTTCCCAGGCAAACAGAGATTGCTGGCCTCTTAATCACAATATCTCACTACTGCTTAAAAATGCCCTAGAAAACCGATAGCCTACTATTTCTTTGCTTTCTCTTTCTTCACCCAGGTATTTTAACTTTTCACGTGTTTCTGTATGCCTTCCAGCTGCTTTTTGACATTTCCCTTTTGGATTATATTTGCCAGAGTCCACCTTATAACTAAAGAGCCATAAGGGAGCCGCCCAAATTTTTCAGCAAAGAAAGCTTAATTACTGATAGAACTCTACATGGAACAATAAAAATCCAAACGTATGTCTACTTGTCTTCAAAGATGATGTTCGTGCCATCCACCCACCTTTAGCTGCAACTGGCTCTGCAGGCAGAAGCTAGGGATTGAGGGGATGTGGGCAATTATGGTCCCTAGAAAGGACAACTAGGATGTTCCTATGTACTTTCTCCTTCATCATTCACAGCGTGTCCTTAAACTCTCATCTTCAGAATGACGTAAAACCAGTTTGCCTCAAAGTTGCGTTTCTTAAGCTGATGTGTGCCTAGCTCTCTGAGGTATGCTAAAGACAGAGTAAGCCACAGGGCACTACATAAGGACTCAAACATTATAGACAGAGGGGGGAAATAAATTGCTCAGTAATTTAAAGCAATTTGTACACATTTGAAAATGAGCATAGATATTTGGTGAAGCACCATGCAGATTTAACATAATATTTCAAGATAGATTTCAGAAACAATGTATGAAGTTGGCAATTTGAAGCTAAGCATTCTTTCTACCTTTCATGTAAAGTTCATTATAAAAGATGGCATTTGCATTTAGCATAAAACCATGTAAATATAGTTCTAGTTTTTGCATTTTGAAAGAGTATATAGCAGAAAGAAGTAGCACTTATTCCCTGATAAATCAGTTGAATATAAGAAAAAAAAATTTTTCAGTGGCAATTACTTTGGAGAAGATAACATGCTGTTCTTTAAAAAGAAAAATTACACACTTTTTTCTTA
Organism: Lepus europaeus; assembly: GCF_033115175.1. Lineage (NCBI taxonomy): Eukaryota > Metazoa > Chordata > Mammalia > Lagomorpha > Leporidae > Lepus > Lepus europaeus. The sequence continues at coordinate 76,020,730 of NC_084839.1, read as the reverse complement.
GACGTTATTTAAAAAAGGAACTACAGGTAAAGCTTGACACCAGTGTGGAAAACAGCTTGAATCACTGATTACTTTGAATTACCTAAAGCAGGGGTTGGAAACCATAACCTGTTGGTCAGATCTGGCCTACTGCCCATTTTTCTATGATCCCACAAGCTAAGAGTGGATCTACATTTTAAAAGTTTTTTTTAAAAAAAAATACTATTTTGTGACACAGAGCAATTACACAAAGTTCAAATTTCAATATTCTCAAATAAAACATAATTGGCACACAGCCACATTAATCAGTATACATATTATCTGTGGCTGCTTTTGCACTAAAATGACAGAGTTGGATACAAGAAGCAGAAAGCAACAACAGTATGACCCATAAATCCTGAATATTTACTCCCTGGTGCTTAACAGGAAGAAAAAAAAAAAAAGGCTAACACTGAATTGGAAGCCTCAGCAATTTAATTAGTCTAAAATAATTTACACATTATTCCTCCACATCCCCATTTGATGAAAAGGTAACAGTGATGTGTAATTGACAGTCTAATCTACATCTCTAGAAGCGGCAATAGTGCAAGAGTCTGAGAGCAGTTGGTTTACTTAAGAGCTTTTTATCTACTATAGTCATTCACATAAACATATTGATTAGTAATTTTTTTTTTCTTAGCAACTTTAACTCAGGCCTCATGTACATTCCCCCTCCAGCCCCATGAACTTGTTAGCTGTCACTCTGAATGAGTTAGGAGTCACTTATAAGATTTCAGGACCTCAACGACCTCACATTGGGTCTCCTCTTATACCTATAAGTGATAAGTACTAATTTGTTTCCCAAAACAGATAACCTTTTAAATACAAAGAGACACAGAACACAGGATACATTCCTCACCTCCCAGACCAAGCCCTCATGTTGAATTCCCATACTGTCTTTCAACAGCATGTGAGAACATTAAAAATAAATTTATTTCAATGGATATACATTTTGAACTGATGCTACACAGATACTTCTATTTTCTCCCATATATAAAACCCAATTCTTCAAAAATATTTCAAACACATTCAGAACCAACCTAGCAACATTCACTTTTCAGAAACAAGGAGTGAAGTATTCATTTAAATATCAGAACATCCTTATATAATATGGTCCCTTAACAATCATCATGCCATTATTTTGATTTATGGCAACCTCAGGCTAATATGTTCAGGATGATCAACTGAAAAAGACAGAGCCTAGAATACATTATCAGCTGTGCATCTCTAAGCCAGTTGATGTGTTTCTTTTTTCAGACAATATACCAGGTTGTCTTAGAATTTAATGATGGTTTATCTTTTATGATTACCAATCATTAAAATGAACTGATTTTTTACTTTCTCTCCCAAGATTTCCATCAAATGTAGCTTATAAACCCCCTAGATTATATCTCCTTTCCTTGAGAAAGCAATAATTCTGAGCCTTTCTGTGAACATGATTTAAAAGATTTCTAGAGAAAATGATTAGAATAGAACTATAGAAGTGTCCGTCTCAGAGACTTAGAACTTGCTAGATGTCACCACGTCCTTCAAATAGGACATCTGACCTACACAGAAATACCAGAAACATGTCACAAAGCACATGAAAAGACAGAAATAAATGCAATTCATTGGTAGCAGAGACTCAAAATCCTATTGGGGACAGCATCAATATTCTCCAAAGAAAAACAAAACAAAACATGCACCCTGGAAAGAAAATGAATAGTGCACCATGCTGCGTGTGTGTGTGTGTGTGTGTGTTAGTGACGGTGAGCTGGAGCTTTTTGTTTCTACTTTTATTCCACTAAGATATGTGGATTTAATGGTTGATTTATTTTGAATTCCTTGAATCCATCTTTGGCAGGCATTTGTACAGATGACTACAAACTGGGATTTATTTAGTTATCTGGGGTCAGTGGACATGCAACATGCTTTCATAAACTGATATTGAACAGGGAAGAAACTGCATTAGAATGGAAACTGAATAACAAGAAGCTGAACTCAGAGGTGTCTCTTTCAGACTCCTGCTCATTTCAATTGTCCAACAGGGAAAGAGCGCCAATTTTAACTCTTTGTCTAGCTACAACATCACAGTGGGTATGAGAACATAGCCACAGCTAACATGGGAATATTTTCCTTTCTCTTAGAGTTTTAATTTGTCTTCTCAAATTGAAACTACCTCTCCTAAAATGACTCCTAAAAGAGTGTAGCAAATTAAGAGACTCAGGGAGTCTTCCCTATCTAAATACAAGGGCCCGTCAACCAGACATGACCTCTACTACTAGGCCAGATGGAAAAACAAACAAAAACAAAGAAAATGGCTCATTTTGGTAAATGCACGGTTTTATAAAATAAAATAGGCCTTGAGGCACAGAACCCAGTTTATAATCAGATGCTATATTCCAAGGCGGAAGAGCCATCTTCCGAGGCTCATTTTTTGGCCACTGTCCAAGAACTAATTCACTCATCAGTAGAGGGTTGTTGCTATTTTTATTCAGCAACGAGAAAATTACACATAGACTCAGGATTCCAAATTCTTGTGTTAGTCATAGAAACCAGGTCCATCAAATAATTTCCTCAGCTTCAAACAAATGAAAGACAGCAGAGGGGCGGCAGTTTGGCCAAGCGGTTGAGACTCCACTTGGCACGTCCACATTCACTGCCAGACAGCCTAAGTTCGAATCTCAGCGCCGATTTCAGCTTGTGGCTAACTTATTCCCTGGGAGGCAACAGTAATGGCTCAAATGGCTGGGTCCCTGCAACCCATATCAGAGACCCAGACTGAGTTCCTGGCTCCCAATTCTGGTCTTGCCCAGCCCTGCTGTTGTGGGCATTTAGGGACTAAACAAGTAAACAGAAGATTGCAGAAGATTTTCTCTCTCTCTCTCTCCTTGCTATTCCTCTCCTCTGTGAGCCGATCTGCCTTTCAAACAAAAATAAATAAATTTTTTTAAAAGGTATGTAAGTTTATGCCTAAAAGAATTTTCTGGAAATACACTTATACGCCAAACTCTTTACAGTGGTTACTTCCGGATTAGAGACAAGATACCAGTAAGCCTTCTCTCATTTTATTTTTCTTCCATAGTTTTTTTTTTTTTAATTTATTCATTTCAGAGTGAGAGTGAGAGTGAGAGTGAGAGTGAGAGAGTGAGAGTGAGAGTGAGAGAGTGAGAAAGAGAATTTGCTGCTTTCCTCCCCAAATTCCCCTAACAGCTGGGGCTGGGCTGGGGCCAAAGCCAGGAGCCAGAATCTCAATCTAAATCTCCTATATGTGTGGCAGGAATTCCACTACTTGAGCCATCACTCTCACATCCTAGTATCTGCACAGCAGGAATCTGGAGTCCACAGCCAGAACAGTTCAAACACAGGCACTCTGATATGGCACACAGGCACCTTAATGGCTAGGGCTAAATACTGCTCCCTATAACTGAATTTTTAATAATGAAAATGAATCACTTATATAATCAGAAATATATAAGAAGTAATTTTTCATGGCTTTTCTTGTCCCCATTTGGCAGAGAACACTGTATTCCAGAAATCACAGGGTTTGTGAGTATTGAAACAAAAAAAGAGTTGAACATAAGACCTAATTGCAGAGTCTCAACTGTTAGTCATTACCTGATACTAAATGTCTGGACTCTGAGCTCTCTGGAGCATGGATGTTGTTTTATGCATGGCTGCACTCCCCACAATGTCTGGGGCAGCACTTAGCATGTCCTAAACAATCGATACATGTCTATCAACTGCAATTGAATTCCAGTATGAACATTCTTCTTCTAAAACAAATGTAATAGACTTTCCATTTATATGAGCTTAACTATGTACAGCTGATTTCTAATATGTTTCTTGATTGCACTTAGGAACAAATGCATCTTTACAGAGTCTGAGAGTGTAATTAGGAGCTGGAAAAAGAATGGGATTGGATTCAACATAATAATGCCACACAAATACAAAAAAAAAAAAAAATAGCAAGCTCAAAAGCCAAACTCCTAAAACTTAACTTGCTTTGCAAAATAACCATCATGAAACTCAAAACAAAATAGGATTAAAACAAAACCCAGAACCACAGCTCTAAATAATGGTAGTGATTGAGTGGACATTGATTGTTGTATGCTGAAATCACTTTTATTCAAGTCTGTGAAACTAACATATACCCTGGCTGTGTTGCATTGTGTTTTGCTTTGCTTTGCTTTGCTCTCGGTTGCTGTTTTCAGTTTATTGGTTAAAGCACCAAAATGTTTCAACTTTGTTCATAGAAAGATATTTATTAAAACCAAAGGTTAAAACCTTACTTTCATTCTGGCTCTCCTGAAACACACACAGGTTATGTCACAATACTATGGCATCTCGAAATCTGAAAAGTGCTCTTACTTAACTGGACTGTCTGACCTTTTCATTCATTATTCCCATTCACAAGATGCTGAATGGACTGACATGCTGGAGGTCCTGGCTCCAGGCTCCAGGATGAATAAAACTTGACCACTAAATAGAATTTCAAATCATTGGAGATGCAAATGAAAACAGAAGATCAGAGAAACCCTGCAGGAAATATGAGAAGGGTAATTCCTGGAAGGATCAATGCAACAGTAAAGGTATTATTTTTTTTTTCCTTCCTGGCAAGGGGGTGCTGACTGTAGTTGAGTCTGAGGGATAAATGATGTCACTCACTTTCCCAAACAAATATTCTCATAAAAGAGTCCTAGGGGGATTTCACAGAAGCTGATGTGACAGTGGATGAAAACAGGAATAGAATGCATATATACATTCCATGTGTGTTTAAGAGGTTGGTAAAATATGCATAAGCACATACATACACAACTATAAAATCTTTCAGAAGAAATTGATTAAGAATTTTCCATGGGGGCCCAGCATTGTGGCACAGCAGGAACCCCAGCATCTCTATTTCCAATCCAGCTCCCTGCTTATGGAGCTGAGTAAGCAGCAGTAGATGGCCAAGTATTTGGGCCCCTGCACCCACGTGGGAGGCCTGGATGGGTTTCTGGCTTCTGGTTCAGCCTGGCCCATCCCCTACCGTTGGGGCCATTTTGGGAATTAACCAGTGGATGCAAGATCTCTCTCTCTCTCTCTCTCTCTCTCTCTCTCTCTCCCTTTCTCTGTCTGTAACTCTGCCTTTCAGGTAAGTAAAACAAAATTTTAAAAGAAAAAAAAAAGGAGCTGATCGTTTATCTGTTGTTTTGGTATTGAAAACGTTTCTCTTTTTATAAATATGGACATTACCACAGAATAAGGAGGTTCATGTTTGTTCTCTCTTCTCAAATTAGTATTTCTGGATAACTGTCCTGAAGCTGTTTCTCACATTCCCATGCCTTCCCTACTTCCATTCCTATGTGATGGACTAGAACAAAGGCTATCTACTATTCTATATGCATTAGTGGTCTACATATTTCAATCATATTCTGTTTTGCCTAACTACCTCAAAAGCCATTCATTATTATCTAATAATAGTAATTTTACAGAACTGGCAATGCTTGTCTAACCTTGCTCTTACCTTTCCCTGACTATTTTCAGTTCCATCCAGCCCACATTCAATATTCAACAGCCCTCCAATGTACACCTGCTGTGTATCACATTTTTCCCACATATACTTATTCAACTGCTCTCTATGTAACATCTGCTACATGTCTGGACTATTCTAGGTACTAGTTATAAGCCAGTATCACAAATACATCTTGTGGTATATTGATCACAAACACATTCATGAGACCAGACTTCAGTGAACATGCTTTAAAATGTATTTTTATGTATATATGTGAGACACAGAGAAAGAGAGAGCTCCCATCTGCTGGCTCATTCCCAAGATGTTGCACCAGCTCTGCTTGGGTTGGGCCAAAACTGGAAGTCAGAAACTCAATCTAGGTCTCCCACATGGATAGCAGGGACCCAATTACTTAAGCCATCACCACTGCCTTTGCAGGAAGCTGGAGTCAGAAACTAGAGCCAGTATTCCAACCTAGACACTCCTATATTGAAGACAGGAGTCTTAATCACTCCTAAGTGAGTGTGCTTTTAAAAGTATTTAAAGCAGATGTTTGGTTTTCTATATATTTCCTGATGGCTCTCAAAACTTTGGTGACACTTTATTTGCAACGACATAATGCCCTAATATTATTAATGAGCATTCTTCAATGACCCTTTTTACACTGCATTCATGACAGTGTAAAGAGTGTCATTTCACAATGGTTAGTATAATTTTTCCTTCAAACAGTTACTTTTCATTTACCCATAGTGAAGTTCGTTTCTTCATTCTTGTAAGTTATTCTTTTTTATCAGCCTTCATCTGCTTAGCACCCAAGCTACCCTGTATAACCCTGCATAGTCTTTAAAAGACAAAGTGGGAAGAATGTCTATCTTCTTAAATTTGTATATATGAAATGCATGAAGTTGCTAAACCTTAAAAAAAAAAAAGGTTTCTAGGTTAAAAAAAAAAAAAGACAATGTCTCACTATGCACTCTTGAGTAGATTACTTTTGCCAATGTTAAATAATTACTGTTTATAGTTGTTGTGCATATTCCCATTAAGCTAGGGTCTTTTTGCTTTTACTTGTTAAACTTTTTATTTGGTGAAGTATTAAACCCTTTACTGCAGTGTAAATTTTAAATGTTATCACAACAATTTTAAAAAAAAAAGTAGAAGGAAAGAAGGTGTGAGGGTGGGAGGAAGGGAATATTATCTATGTTCTTAGACTTGAATATCCAAATCATATTCAATCTGTTAAAATTATTAACATTGAAATTACATAAAAGGAGAAAAACTTTACAAGCCTTAAATAAGTTCAAGGTTAATTTCATCATGAGCAACCCTATATGATTTGCAACTTGGTATGTGCTATCTTTTCTCTTTCCTGTTCATTTTTTTTTTTTTAATGTTTTAGACCAGTTTTAGAGTCACAGCAAAATATACTCAAGGAGGCAAAGACTTCGCTTGTACCTTTTTCTGCCTCCACACCTGCATAGCTTGCCTCTTCCTTTATCAACCCTCCCCATCAGACTGATACATGTTCACTATTGATGAAGCGACAGCGACACATCATGCCCACTCAGTGTCCATGGCTTAATATGACACATTCATTCTTGCATATTCTCAGCTGGCATTTCTACTTCTTAGAACCTAAAGAAATTATAAAAACAATTGTGTTCCTGGTGTTTAATTAAATAGAAATATTGCCACTGATGTGTGCTTGGTTAAATGATAAATACTTGGTCTTATCTATGTTTCCTTTAAGAAAATTTTCTGATGTCAGGGAATTGTATTATACAAAATGTGCCCTGTAATTCTTATTTTATACTGATTTTTCTTCTTTGTTGTGATGTCTGTGGGTCACAAATATAGATTAAAAAATTCTTCAAATGGAAAAAATAAAACTCATGACTCCATTTATTAAACTGCAGAATTACATATTTATCCCAATGCTTTGCTTTCTGAACTAAAATGAATTCACCATTCTTTTAAAAGAAGTTTTATATATAATATATGTATATATATTACATATAAAATCTCACTGTTTCCCTTAGTTTATGTATGTACTGAATTATAAATTTAAAGACCTGTATCCCTAAGAATCTCCATTTAGAAGTCTCATGCTTACTTGTTCTCCTCTACAACGTCGACTCTGACCTCACACTGCAGTGCCCAACTCTGTGCCTTGTACATGAATAGAATTAAATAAACTGAATCATGCAATTAACAATCTCTCCTCCAGTGCGGACCTGAATACTGTGCATAGTAAATAAGATACTTTCATTAAAAGTAAGAGAGAAAAAAAAATAGTAAATTGAACATGACTCCTTAGGCAAAAAGACAGCTAAAAATCATGATAAAAATAAGTAAAACACTGAAGGATACGAACTGAAAGTCATACCATATTTCTAATCCATTGCGTGGAGAAAGAGGAGGAGAGACTCAATGCCTGAGATACTGATTGAGGATGCAGGAAATAAACAGAAAGGTCATGGTTTCCAGAACGCGGCTCTATTCCCCTCTCACAGACACTGACAATACTGTACAGCCATACATCAGATTGCAAAAGCAATCCTGGCACTCAGTCTCAGTGAACCAAAAAGAGGCAGCTTTCAGGAACAGAGAATAAAGAAAGAAGGGAGGTAGGATCTACTACAAAGTGTTCACAAAATCTAGGTCTTTCAGGAGCAGAGCAATGGCAGGACAGGTAACTTACATGAGGCAAGAAGGCCTGACGTCTGGGCAGGCACCAGAAAATGGTGTGTGCTCTGGTGATCGGGCAAGTGCCTGTTCAGAATTGGGAGCCAGTACTTTTACCATGAAGGAAGACAGATGCTTGTTAGCAGATCTTTGTGTTTTTCAGATGTCAGTTTCCATACATGTGTGTAAAAATTGTCTGCTTTTCATCTTGGCAACTAATAGGAAATAGGAGTATTGTACGATGGGAGGGAAGGGGAGGGGAAGGGAGGGCAAGAGAAGGGTGAGGAGAGAAGGGAAGGGAAGGGAGGGAAGGAGGGAGGGAAGGAGGGAGGGAGGAAGGAAGCTAGCTAGCTAGCTTAACACATCCAGTGGCTTCAGCAACCATTCCTTAAAGGAAGGGCCAGTCAACTACATCCAGTGGATTAAATCCAGTCCACAGCTTCCTTTTTTTATAAATAGGATTTTCTTGGACTACAGCCATTCTCATTCATTTAAGTATTGCCTATAGATGCTTTTGCATCACAATGGGCAAAGTTAAGTCGTTGTGACAGAGATTGTCTGGACCACAAAGCCTCAAATATTTGCAAAAGGCCCTTTACAGAAAGTTAGCTGACCCCTGCTCTAAATATTTCTTTTCCAGCCACCACCTGCCAGTGCCAGGAACTGCACTCTTGTAATTGTCATTTACAGCCAAAGAGCCTCTTCCAGAGTTGGTTCTCTCACACTGGAGAGACGATCCGATCTGAAGCCCACACCTACCCACTCGGGTTTTAAGGCATTTCCAGTTGAAAATTCTGGCCCAGACCAATAACAGACAGATTCACGTGAGAAAAAGTAGTGAACTATCTGAATGATAGAAGCCTACTGCTTTCATTTCTAAAGACTATTATTTGACTGAGTTAAACTAAGAAAAGATCTTGGGAAATAGAATTCTCAGCTTTACCATTTTGTATGTAGTGTTAGTAAATATCTGTACTTCATAGTGTATGAGATCTATCTACTGGGACTGATCTTCCCAAAACAGCTATCCCAACTTGCTTCTCCATCAGTCAAATACTTAAGAAATGGCAGTTGTTACTGTCCAATGAGAAGACACTTGTTTATGGCTTAGTCTGTGGAAGCAGAACTTCCTTGAGTAGTACCATTTCTTTTTCTTACTTACATGTTATCATGCCATACAACCTGAGGCTTAACAGGCCTTTTAAACTGAGACCTGTAATGACTTCCTTGACCCAAGGAAGCTGGGAAGCAAGTGCTCAAGAAGCACGTGGTCATTCAAAAAATGCTACCGCTTGGTGTTCACCTGAAAACAGACGTTCTGTCTACCAGGAGCTGGAACAAGAGGACACTCTGCAGACCTTTGCTTGGTGGGGGCCAACAAGAATGTCAAGCTTAATGTCCTCCTAGTTCTACTCCTGGCTATCTTTTTACCAAGCAAGTGTGCCACTTAGTAGGAAGTGCTATAATTCCTGAATGATTAGGCACTTCTGTCAAAATGAACAAAAGTCATTAATAGTACCACTGACCTGACAGTCACTGAAACTATCAGTACAAAGCACTTTTAAGTTCCTAACTGAATTATTTAATTTATTCCTTAACAACAACCCTGTGAAGCAGGTACTGTTACTCTCCCCACTTTACAAATGAGGGACTTGGGGACAGCATGTTAAGTAAAAGCACATAAATGAGAAGAGACATATCTGTCCTGTGGCTTCTCTTCCATGATTTGACTATAAGGTAGTATAAAGGAATAGAAATTCTGCCTACATCTTAATTTCTTTCTTGGACTAATTTAGCCATGAGAGTTACTTTCATTCTCTCAGGCTGCTGGAATATAATTTGCCATTTTACCCAGATCAAAGCTGATTAGTAAGGGAAGTGAATATCCACGCACCCAATGGAGCTCAGTTTTTAACTAATTAGTGGCTTGAATACACAGTGCATTTTTGTTTGAAAAACTTAGAAATAGCACAAAATCCATTGTATTCATCTGCTTGAATACAAGTGAAGTCCTGAGTGTGGAATCCATAGGACTCATTTATTTAGCATAAATAGCTAATATTTAGCATAAATAGCTATCTTCTGAAAGTGCTTTCCTACAAGATGATTTCTCTAGGTATAGCATCTTATGAGGGAAGGAAGATCAGACTGAAAATAAAATTATTTATTATTTGACAGAGAGCGCAGAGAGATCTCCTATATCTCTTATAACCCTGAGTAGGTATACACATAAACTGTAAGTATTAATTTGAGAAAGTAATTTTATGGCCATGTAATTTAATATTTTTAAATGGGGCTTATATTTCGTAGGTCGTGTTAAAAGTTTATAAAATTGACTTTCATTTGGATTTTTATTTCATTTTAAAAACAGAACATTGGTTCTTCACCTCTGGTAGGTGAGAAACACTGATACAGAGCTATTTAGTTAACTCCAAGTGGGAAAATGTACATAAAAGATTTCCTTCCCTCATCTTTCAAAATTTTTATTTTTCAGAAAATAAATTATAAATTTATCAAATAAAAGTTAAAATAAAATAAAATAGATATCTTTTCTAAATACCCCTTCATATATTTTACAATTGTATAGGGAGCCAAGCTTTCACCAAAGTCAGGAAAGAGGATACTCAGAATTATTTAAATTTGCACCTGCAAGTGGTGACTTAGATTGTTTTAGTTAAACAGCCTCTATCACCTGGACTCTGACTCCCTGTCACAATATCAGAGATAACTGTTGTCAATAAACAAATTTTGTATAACAGATAACTGACATCCTTTTCTAGTGACAACCCAAGGTATATTTTAGCTGTCTATGGAGAAGATACTCAGCACTTCTTAGGGGGGTGCATTCCACATCTATAGATATCTGCTAGAAAGCTTTCCTCTACATCTACCTCTTTAGTTTCTGGCCCACGGGCCCTGCAAGGAATAAGCAGGGCAAGTCTAACACATAAAATGTCTCCAGAAATGGGAAGCAGCCATCAGGTCTTTCCCTTGTCGTGTCTTCATCAAGCCAAACATCCCCATTCCCATAACTATTCCCTCCAAGGTTTGTCATCTGGGATTAGTGACATTTTAGACCAAATAACGTGTTGTTGCAGGGGCTGTCTTGTGCATACTAGGATGCTTAGCAGCATCCTTGGTCTCCATCCAGTCAATACCAGCAGCATCCTTTCCTTTCCACTGCCAGTCACAACAGCTTCAAATGTCTTGGAACCTTGCCAAACACCCACTGGGGAGTTCAAAGCTCTGACTGAGGGCCACTATTCTAAAGTAGGTAAGGAGTAGGTATAATAAAATGGATCCTAACCATGGTCACAAGAAGAAAATATGTTAATCAATAAGAAAATATTTCCCAACTTAAAACTATATTTACTAGGGACAGACCAGATTTAAAAAAAATCAATCTTGAACTTATTACTACTAAAATCACTTAATCAGAATAAAAAAACAAGTATTGATTTTTCAAGGTCTATTTTTCTCTGACACACACACACACACACACACACACGTACATGTGTTTCAGCTACATAGATACAAACAAATTCTGTTCCTTGTCAGTACCATGACATCCACACATCACTGGTTTGACTTTTCTAGACTCAGACTTACATCTGTAAACTCTACACCAGTCATTTTACAATCCAACCTGGTGTTCTCTAAATAGTAATTATTCTATCAAAAAAAGAACTCTGTGTGCATGAGAACAGCATAGTTTTTGCGGCTTTTTTGCCAGGTAGTCAAAGGCCTCTTTGCTCCAAAATTAACAGATAATCACCTTCCTCTTATGAATCCTGATAGCATGGCCACTGCTATCAAGCAATTTTCTTCTTGAACAAGCACAAATCACAAGTCCACCCTGTGAAGCAAAGCAGGTGAATAACATATAATTAGCTGAACTTCATTTTCCGAGGGCATATATTTTTTTCATTCCATGGTGCCCACCTTCACTTCCAAAGAGGCTCCATATCTTATTTCTGAGGCTGGAAAATAAAGAGGGCAGGTTCCTTGCAGTGCTGTCAATAATCCTGCGTTGTGGGTCTGCTGCCTGTGAGACATCTAACTGGGTTTCACTGCTTGTGAATGGAAAAATGCAAAGAACTGAGCCAAGGGAGGAAATACACTTTATAATTCTTAAACCCCTCAATACACATAAATAATCTAGTTGGAAAATAATCATAATAGCAGTCTTTTTACTTCTTGATGCCAAATAATTCCTCGCTTGCTTGGAACTGACTGATTTCAAATGCTACTGAGTTAAAGCACAGCTTCTTATAACTAGTGCATCATTATTCCACCTTTTTACCCAGAAAAGTAAGTAACTTGAGAAAAAGAAGAAATTGGTAATTATGTAACACTCACCCAGTATCTGGGACTTAAGGGGTGTGTGAAATGTATTTTTATATGACCTATTCCAACTGACAAGAATATGAAAGTGAGTTCCAAGTGCCACAAAGCTTCAGCCTGACTTCCCAGCTATCTCAACACATTTATTTCTGCCTCTGAGAGGTGAATCCACCATTGCTACAGGTCACGGGTTCAGCTAATTAAAGGACACAGGTGCTATTCTCACCAACCGCACTTAACTCACAAGGCAGGAAATGTGAATGAATGAAGACATAAGTGACAAACGACACAGCCTCCATTTCAGGAGGGCGGCTGGGGGACCCTGAAGAAGGGCACACGTTTCAGTAGCCCTTGGGGTGTGGCTCTGTCTCTGCCCTAACATTATTGGCTTAGTCTAGAGAAACATTACTCCAGTTTGCGATTGGATTTCTTTTTCAAAACAAGCACAAGAACTGACTTTTTTTTTTTCTTTATAGAATCCCCTAAGTGTGTAATTATTTGCAACAAATTTCATTTCTTTCCCCTTAGAGCATACAGGACAATATTGTGTGGACTGTGCACATTTTCTCAACTGACCTTATGGAAGCCATAGGTTGTTGTCTTGAGAGCTCTCTAGGAGGCTTTAATTATTAGGGAATGATTGTTATGGTTTAGATATTGGTTGAGTGCGTCCCCAAGGCTTCATGCATTGAGAAGCATTCTTCATTTTGAGGCATTCACAGGAAGGGAACTTAATCCAACCACGGTGTTTAGAAGTGGGGCCTTTGGGCATTGATTAGGATTAGAGAAAGTCACTGGGGAGAGCCCCCATAACTCAATCCTCGTGGTTCTATGTGCAGAGTGGGAGCTCAGAAGAGACACAGATATACACACACTCCCTGTCTCCTGCCAGGTGATGCCTTGAACCTCCTCGGGATCCGGCCAGCACCAGGTGTGATCCCTTGACCTTGGACCTTGGACCCAGAGCCAAAAGCAATCTTATTTCTTTCTAATCCACTCACTCTGTGATATCAGGCTATTGGCAACAGAAAAACCATGTGACATAAGTATTATTCTCTTTTGCCTGAGGCAGCTTAGCAAATGCAATGGGAACAAAGTCCTCACCTTGGAGGACAGGAGAGCCTGAAGTGAGGTCTAATCTCCATGCTTTACAAGGTTTCATAGGTGTTTGGTAGCAGAACAGCACATTCCCTGGCTCCCATACAAGTGATGTTTACATCTCTTTGCCTGGAATTTATAGTTAAGAACTCTACTTTTCTTATGAAAAATAAGTAAATAAAAAATTTGTGACTGCTATTTTTTCTTAACAAACTAAAAATCTTTCTGAACTCTCTCCTCTTTCTGAACTACCTTTCTACTTCTTTGTTAAATCTGCAGCTGCCAGCACACATGTATAACTTGGGTCAACATATACTATCCTCAGACAAGGGAAAAAAATGAAAAAAAAAATCTACTGTGCTTCAATTCTTGTTAATTCACAATGCAATGATACAACTTAGACTCTCCAGTGAAGAGATACCATTGGCCATTCCATTCGTTGGTGTATGCATTTTTTATCAATACCAAAGAACTCAAAAATAAAATCCTTATTTTATTTAGGAAGCATTTATCTTATTTGTTTCAAAGGGTGACAATATGCCATACTAACTTCACACTATAAAGTATAGCTCATCATAATCTCTAAAAATGGCAAACAAACAAACAAAACCAGCATGTTGAGTGAAAAAGATCTAACCCAGAGATTGCTCACTTGCTCAGGCTTCTGTCCCTGAGACCTCGGCCTTTGAGATAATTCTTTGGTCTTACGAACGAATGTCTTGCTCAGTCATCTCAGGTTGACCTTCCAATAAATGGCCAACTGCGTGCTCTTCAATTCTCCACCTCTAGGGAAGAATTCTGCAACAATCTCAATATTCAATTTCCTTTCTTTTGTCCCTTTACACAAAAATTTTACCAGTTATATTCCTGTTTGCAAATTTAATTTCCTGTCAACACTTCCAAGTAGCTATCTAACCAGTCTGCCTCCACTGGTATTTACCCTAATAACAGGGGATTCATGGCTTCTTGGGAAATTCCAGTAAAGAGCTCTGGGGAAGGCCCTTCGGCTTGTTTTTCAGTCACTGGCTATATAATATAAGGACTTATCTTTTTACTCATTTTATAATGCATACTAGAGGGAAATAGTGAAATCTGTGGTGGGAAAATGTAGGCCCTGTGTAAGCTAGAATTAGTAGGCAATCCAAAACTTTGCCTCTTGCATTCCAATACCAACTCTAGTGTTGTCATTTCTGTTACGCTTGGATACGGGATGGGCAATGGTAAGGTTCAATGTAAAATTATGGAAGGATGGTTTGAATGTGGAATACTCACCCTCATTCTTTTCTTAAGTTTTCCTTTACCAGTACTGCAGCCCCATGATGAAGATCTTAAGGGTTAGAGCAACAGTCAAGCACTCAAATGCCAGAGTGGGTGCTGTGGTGCAATGGGTTAAAACAACTACCACTCGGGACAGTGGCATCCTATATGTAGTATTGATTCCAATCAGTTTCCTCCTAATGTGCCTATGAAGGCAATAAATGATCCCTGCTACCCATGTGAGAGACCCAGATGGAATTACTAGCTCCTGACTTGGGCCTGGCCCAGCCCTCAATGTTGCAGGCATTTGAAAGTAGAACAGAGGATAAATGATCTCTCATTCTCTGTCTCCCCCTATGTCACTCTGCCTTTCAAATAAATAAATATTCAAAATAAACTCAAATGCCAATTCAGCAGGTGTTTACACGCAGTCTGAATAGGAGAGTACTTCAACACGTTGCATAAAATATGGAATTAAAAGGTAAGTTTGTTTTTACGTAAAATTTTTGAAATCCATGAATATAAGAGGTCTTTAAAAAGTTCATAGGAAATGCATGTTTTGGAAAACCTATGTGTGGATTTCATTTTATTTTTGTACCCCCAAACTTTACCTTTTAATTTTCCATTAACTTTTAAAAATACCCTGTATTTTTCATTTCCATAAATATACACTAGTATATTCTAATCCATTTTCTTTTGAAATGTGTAGGCCTTCAGATATATTCATTAAGTTCCTGCATTTTGTAAAACATACCCTACAAGTCATGTATCTTCATTTTAGGAAAATTAAAATATACAGGTAAAGATAAAGAAGAAATCAGAAAGCATCCCTAACTAACCACCCAAAGATAATCAACACTTTATAGAAAGCCTGTACATATATTTGTTTTCTTAAACATACCAGATTGTCCTGTTTATTCTGTTTTGTAACTTGCCCAACCAGGAGCACCACAACCTGACCTCTTGTCTTTTGCTCCTGTGTTCCTGTAACTTGGAATGATCTGGTTCCCAGTTCAGCTGAGAAGTCCACCTGATGCCAGAGGTGTCTCGGTCACTATCACTGATCCACAATGAATGTCCCCACTCCTGGCAGCATGAGTCTTCTCTAGCATTCAGATAAGGATTCTGACACGTCCTATCTTTAGTCGTTCTAAAATCGTACTGAGTTCTTAAATTTCATCTACTTGAACAGTAAGAAGCTATATGTAGTCACTTAGTGGTGACTGTGGGATGCCTTTAAGGGGTCCAGCAGAGGAATGTGCACCCAGCATGGGCTTAATATGTTTTATTGACATAGTAAAAAGAAGACAAGATAGAATGAGTCAGACTTTGTCCAATTTGAGGCCAACAATAGGAGTAATATTAGCAATATGCTGAAATCTTTACTTAGTATATACTAAATTGATCTTCTGTATGTAAAGTTAATTGAAAATGAATTTTGATGTGAATGGGATGGGATGGGAGGGAGAGTGGGAGATGGGATGGTCGCGGGTGGGAGGGAGGTTATGCAGGGAAAAAGCTGCTATAATCCAAAAGTTGTACTTTGGAAATTTATATTTATTAAATAAAAGCTAAAAAAAAAAGAATAAACCAATGATACCTCACCTATTCCATCAAGAGGACATCTTTCTATTTAGCTCACAACCTCAATTTTTTCTGGCTCATGATTGACCAACCATGCCTAAGCTCTACCCTTTCCCATTTTATATCAAGCCTCCTTTAGGTCATTTTACTTTGTAACACAGGTTATTTCTCCTCCAACAGTGTGTAAATCCATCCTCATGGCTGTATGTGAAAATCTGGTACCTAATGGATCCAAATTTTATTTTATTGAATCAAAACCTACAGAGAAATTACAGAAAGCCATGCTTTCTAGTAGGGATTTAAGTACTGAGTGTTCAGATAATGGGTTTGGAGGCTGCTCCTATAGCTGTAATCTGTGGGTGCAGAGTTCCACTCCCCCCTGGAATTGCTTCAGGTACGACCTGCAGGATTCAGGAGGAGTCTTGTGGTATCCTTTTTCCAGGAACCCTCTAAGTTAGACTCTACTTCAGCACAGCTTCACTGAGATCCCCATGTGCCTTTCAGCCATAGGGAGATACAGGCTGCTATGGTCTGCCATCTCTGTAGCTTAAGCTGGAGTCTCATTTCCCTTGTGAACTTAGAGAGTAGAAAGAGTTCAATTCTGAGTTTTAGGGGTAGGGTGTTTGGGATAAGATTAGGACTAGAAAAGGCCATTGGAATGGAGCCCCCGTATTTAAACCCTGGTGACTTTATAAGAAGGAGAAAGACCAAAAGACACAGACATGTGGTCCCTGTCTCCCTACATGGAATGCCCTGTACTGTTCCAAGACTCTGCCAACAAGAAGGTCACCAGATATGGCTCCTTGACCTTGGACCTCCGGAACAATGAACCTCCATAAACTATTTTCTTAATGATTTGTTCAATCTATGGTTTTGTGATATTGGCAACAGAAAATGGACCAGGACATATGCAGTTCATGCCATGAGATCATACTTACACTGAAGCAGCTTCTGGAACTTTCACAAAAATCCCATCCTTAGCTCTGCTGGTGGCTCTATATTTCTTTTCATTCTCCCAACCTCCCTCTACTCCCAATTCTACCCTTAACTGCAGATCCTCTAGATTTCTAGTTTTGGATATTTTTCTAACTAGATTTATGCATTTCTAAATAAACCTCGGGAAGAGGAACATCCTCTGGCCAAATAACCTACTCCTACCCACTTTCCCTTTTTTATTTATGCATTACAAAAGATCAAAGTAAAGGGAAGTATTTAACCAATATTTTAAAGCCTCTCACAGTCCAGCAATAGACACTGGCTACCCTGAAGCCACACCACATGGCCGTATCCATGAACTAAACCAGAATGTAGTCAAACCTTTGCTTTGGTACCCCTGTCCTCAGTGATAACTACCTCTTCTTGGTTCCTCTCCCAACTTTACCCTGACTCCTGCTTCTTAGCAGTATGGATGTCTCCAGTTCTTAGAGCAGTGACTTTGCCCTCCTCACCTCTGGACTCACAGCTCCTAAAGCAGGTCTTGGAATATGCACTGCACCTAATATGCATATGATAGATGAATGAATGAAGGGAGAAATGGATGAATAGTATTCTTCTTTGCAAATAGGGGTAAGGGCTCCAGTAGCTGAGCTCCAGGGAGCTTTGTTTCATGGAAGTAAGGTATCTTGGTGTGGGGCACTCTGGTTTCTCATAGACAGGCATAATCATCAGCACCTCTTTCCTGAATTTTTATAAAGCTCCCCATTTGTTCTTCCTGCTTCCAGTTTTCCAGACATTTTTCACCTTGGAATCAGAATAATCTTTAAAAAATTAACTCATATACTTAAACCTTTAACGGCTTTCCACGGCAATTAGGATACAAACAAACCCCTTATGGGTGGCTTGCAAGCTCTTTTAGCCATCATTCCCAGTCCTTTCCTGCCTCACAGTCTCTCCATGTGCTATCTTCTGGCCTGGAACCTTCCTCTCCACTCCAATCTGGCATGGCTGGCTCCTTTTCTCCCTTCAGGGCTCTGCTTAAATATCACTTAAATATCATTCAGAGAGACCCAACTTGAATAGCTCATCTAAAATTAATTTCCCTCCCTTCTTTCCTCTGTCTCGGCTCCCAGTCTGTTTCGTGATTTCATCACAAATGGAAAGTCATGACTACTTTTTCCACTTACTTGTATACCTTCTATACTTTCTCTATTCCTCAAGTTTTATGAGATAGGAAGTACATCTTTCTTGAATATTGTCTGTCCAGGGTCCAACACAGAACCTGGCATAGAGCAAGAAGTCAATCAATGTTTGGTAAATGAGTACACCAACAAAGACAAATGCCTTTCTACTGACAAGCACAACCTGTCTAGCTGTGACAGGGAGTGAGACCTTGGGCAGGAGGGGAGCTGCGAGCGAGGGGACTCTTATGTTCCCCTACTCAAAACATTTTTGGGACCCAGAGCAAGACTCCAAACTTAAAATTTAAATTTAGTCTTCTCCAACTCCTTGTTGTTCTGGGACACCTGGCCCAAACCCTGGTCTGGCCCTTTCCTCTCCTCCCAATCCCAGCCCTATCTTGTCCTCTAAGGCAGAACCCCAAATCTCTCAACAACAGATGCTCAAGGACCACTCCTTTGTACGCACATTAGCAACTCAATTTGACCTCGAGATGACAGACTAGGGAAGAAGTCCATACAGGTATAAGAACTGTGCTATCTGGCAGGGCTCTCTTGGTGATCCAGATGGCAAAGGTGTGGGCTTTGAATGGGAATGATGCCTGCATCCCGATTATTTCTTTTTCTGGCTAGGGGAGTGGAGTGCTGGAGGAAGGCAGAGCTCAGAAAAGAGTCTCTCTTGCCCAAGTCTAAGAGTTGAACTTTTATTACTTCTTCCCGAAAAATTCTTTTTAAGTGATGTTGAGATGTCCACTGTCAAGAATATGATGAGAAGTTTTTTGAAGCCTACAATAAGACAATGAGATATTTAGAGGCGTTTATGAAAGGATGATTTCTGTTTTCCTGAAAGCCTCCCACCACGCAGTATCACAGGCCCCTCACATATCTCCTACTTCCTTACTACCCACCCCCTACACACCCTTGTCTAGACCTTACCCTCTGTGATGTAGCAGCACGTCTCTGCCCGTGTCTCAAGTCCAACAAGCAGACATACTGAACCCTGCAAGTTAATTTAGGTCCTGCCTCTGTAAGCCAATACTGGAGGAAGCTAGAAGCCAAGTTCATATTTGTTTGGGGCTCATCATCTTTCAATGATCACCAAGAACGCTACTAGTGTTGACTCACCAGAAGTTGCTCTTTACAGATGATATTTTTTCAACTGGTGGATTAGTGTTGGATATTACCAACCAAATGCAGTGAGCTCTCACATGTCTGAGCTGACTTTTTTTCCAGCTAGAAAAGTCTATCTTTCGAGCAACTCATATTCAGCAGCCCCCTGACCTGCCAGAAACATGACTTCCCACCAGTGACACTGGGAAATACCAGCCTGTGCATCGAACAATTATCAATTACTTGGTGGTTCTGGCTGTTCAGGCACACAATGAGCTCCTTTGATTTTTTTTTTCTATGCTGTTTCTAAGACAGAATACAAACCAGTGTAGTCTCAAGATGTAGTAAAATGACCAAAACCCCAGAGCCTAAAGAAAAGAAAGGGTAAAGAACTTTCTATGAGATAAATTGAGGGAAAGAAAGAAGCCCTTAAGCCACTACAGAATTCCTTTCAGACATCGTGCCACCATGCAAATGGAAAATCTGCCTGATCCCACCTGTACCCTCAACACCTTCATCTTGCCTCCTGACACCTGCTTGAGAATGCAAGTCGCTAAGTCACTGAATGGCAGACCTAGAACATTTAGCTGTAATTCTGTTCAATCCTGTGTTTTGTGGGTAACAAAAAAAGGCTCAAACAAAGGGGGAGACACTTGTCTAAGGGCATTCATCATCATAAACATCATCATTCCCCATTATGACTAAAGTTGCTAATTTTTAACTGATCACTTATCACCAATCTGGCACAAGGCTGTGTATTTGACACAGATCATCTCAACATGATGTTGAACTCTGAGTCTACCAATATGGATTTTAGTCATAAAAAATAGCACATGAAGGAGGAAACTCCATCTCTACAGCCTGTGTCCAAAACTTTCAGTTATATAAGCTATCTCCAAGTTTACAAGTATGAATAACACTGCATTTATCATGGTGGTTGCTGCTGTCGGTTTGTTTTCAAACAGGGTCCAAATTTTAGCCTGGGTGGAAATTAAATTCCATTTATTTTATTTTATTCACAAGACTTTACCCCAGATGACTCTTGACTTTTCCAAAGGCCAAACCTGTCTCCAAAAGGCATATATATGTATCTACAGACAATATTCAAAAGAAGAGGCCACAGTCTTCCAATTCCTCACAAGAATTTCTATGTACATTGGTAGAAATAGAATAATGATTAGGAAATGTGTAAATTCTTCCATCAGGAATTCAACACATACTATATATGTATATGTATATGTATGTGTATATTATATATATATATATTAGTATGTTTGTGTCTTTTAAAAATACTTACTTATTTGAAAGGCAGAGTGACAGAGACAGAAAGAGAAATCTTCGCTCTGCTGCTTTACTTCCCAAATGGCTACAACAGCAAGGACGGGACCAGGCTGAAGCTGGAAGCCAGTAACTCTATCCAGGGCTTCCATGTGGGTAGTACTGAGGACCTAAGTACTTGGGCCATCATCTGCTCCTTCCCAGACATATTAGCAGGAAGCTGAATAGGAGAAGAGCAGCCAGGACTTGAACTGGCACTCGGATACTGGAAGCAGGTGTCTCAAGTTGCTGTGCCACAACACCCAGTGTTTGTGTCTTAATTCCCTGGTGCTGCTATAACAAAATATCACAGATTGAGTAGTTTGTACACAACAGAAACTTACTGTTCACAATTCTGGAGGCTGGGAAGTCCAAGACAAAAACGCCTGCAGATCTGGGGGCTGGTGAGAGCTGCTTTCTGCTTCAAAGACGCCACCTTCCCACGTCATCTTCACAGGGCAAGAGAGTCAAATAAGCTCCCTCAAGCCTCTAATTCTATTCATGAGAGCTTTATCCTTGAAATGTAATCACATCCTAAATAGGCCCTGTTTCATTAATACTACTGGGGATTAGATTCCAATACAGGAACTTGGGGTGCTAGGGGGATACAAAATTTAGAATACAGCAGTTTTAAAAAGACAGATCAGCACTGCACTGTAATTGTAACTTATACTTGTCAAGGCTGGTGTTGCAGCATAGCAGGTTATGCCACCACTTTCAAAGCTGGCATCCCATACTGGAGCACCAGCTTGAGTCCTAGCTGCTCCACCTGATTCAATCCAGCTCGCTGCTAATGCACCTGGGAAAAGCAGCAGAAGATGGTTCCCATACTTAGGCCCCTGCCACCCTTGAAGGAGAACTGGAGATCCAGATGCCTTGCTTTGACCTGGTCTAGCCTGGTCCATTTTAGCCATTTGTGGAGTGAATCAGAAGGCAAAAATTACCCTACTCCAACACACACACACACACGCAGAGCCACTCTGCCTTTCAAACAGATAAATAAATCTTATTTTTACAGAAAGCCTATTTCTTAGAAACAATGCATCTTAGGGGTACCCTGGATTATGAATTGGAAGTTTTTTTGTTTGTTTGTTTGTTTGTTTTTACTTTTATTTTGAACTAATCATAGACTCACAGAATTGCAAAGACAGCACAGAGAAATCTCAAGTATTCAGGTATTATGGAAGCATTAGTAAGGTAATGAGTAAGCATGGCATTCCTGATAACAGTGAAGCTCTTTGGCTAAACTGATGTTCTATGATAGCCAGTTGGCTTGGAGATCTACCAGCATGGAGATGGTACAGCTTGTAAATATCACCCCCTTAAAAAATCTTTGCTGTTGATTTATCTGAGGAGAATAATGCAATATATCGCCTATTCCAATGCAGCCCTCTCCTTGTTATCTAAAATATGCCTTTCCTGGGGGACCCCCAAATTTATAATCTTATATTCATTGAGCTCTTTGATGAAAATCCTGTTGAGACTTAAGCAAGATAGCATCAAATAGAAATAACATCCTGGCTGATCTCACAGACAAATGCTGTGGGAACCATGAGCACTTTTCATGTATCAATCAAACATACTTTCTCCAACTGCATCTGAACATTATAAGTCAAAGTCAGAGTTTTTGAAAAACTACACAGACAAAACAAATTTAAAAAGGAATGCTTACTTTGAAAATGCCTCCTTCCTTTTGGAAAAATATTGTCCACTCCATATTTTTCATATTAAGATACTCCCCTAGTATATTTTAAAATATTGGGTATGTTCGAGCAACAGACTTCACTAGATTATACAAGAAATCTCATCTTTAACTTTGCAGAAATGCATATATAGCACATATTTTCTAATTTGATTTATATCACTCATTCAAAACATGAAGGAAGGAAGACATGAAATACTGGAATGACAGAATCTATGTATTCTTGCTGCTATATGAGAGATAGGCAAAATTTCATTTCAAGACCTCTTCCTTTTTCTCTGAGCATTTTATTTGGGTAGAAAACTCATTGTAAATCACCTCAATAAAGACTAAATAACTCCCTCCAGCAGGATTCAGATTTCCATTACTTTATACATTGTAACGTCAATGAGTTTTCCAAATCAATATTACAACAGAAATGTGACAATTACAATATAAGGCATGGGGAAAGAACACATAAGAAGTCACTTGCTTATTCTGTTTTTGGAGGAAAAAGGCAAGCAGGAGCAACAAAGAAAAAGAATCTCACACAAATGGAAAAGAAGAGCTATAGATAACTTGGAGACAAGCATGCTAACAAGTAAAACACAGCACTAAATAGTTAACCATGTGAGACACATTATTATTTCATATTAGAAGGATGCTGTCTTTCATTTTGGGTTTAAAATAGAACATGAAAACCATCACACCATACTGAAAATTCAGGAAAACATTAGCAAAGGCCTGGGCTTATTAAATTAATAAATGAAGAACTCATTCTAAGTATATCATAAAATAAAAATTAAATTATTAAAATGAAATCTTTAGTTTAACATATTTTCTAATCCTCTATTTAAAAGAAACAAAGAAGTCAGGAAAGAAGGAAAGGAGGGCCCCAGAGAGGGAAAAATGACTTCTTCTTTTTTTCCTAGAATTGGCTTCCTTGGTTGACTGATTTGACTTTCAAATGCATGAACTAATCCAAAAGTTTTGGGACAACATCTGAAAGGAATAGAAGGTCTTCTCTGTCAGCCTTCTTCAAGCCTTTCAAGGTATCCAAAGGCATACCTGTTCCTGGAGACATGTGCCAAATTCCTTCCATCTGCAGTAATCTACCTCTTTGCCATCTAGTACTCTAAGTGTAGTGGTTTTATATTTGCTAAAACAGCAGGAAGGAATCACACCTATACTGACTATATAGTTACTTAAACTGAACAATGCACTAAATACTACTACAATTCCTAATTTTAGGAATTATTTGAGAGGACATATTCATATGACTTAAAATCGTACCCCTCTACCAGAAAATGCACATTATTTATTTAACATCCATAAAGAGTATTTTGTGTATGATCTATGATTGCTGCTTGAGACTGAAAAGATTAAATTACCTAATACTTGCTGAGAGTCCATTTGATTGCAAGCATCTGGCATCAGCAGTGGACACATCACTGCAAGGTTCCCCAACAGAGAATATGAATAACTCAAAACATTCTCTCATCCCAGTGGAGCAGGGTAGATGCACATGCAGATTTTTAAACAAATAATAAAACAGTACAATGAGTATTTATGAAAGTTTTTATCATCGATCAAGGGGAAAATAACTATTAGAATAGTTAAGAGCAAAGACTCTGACATCACTGCGGCCGAGTGCCAGCACCAGTTTTGTCAATTGAACAAGGGGTAAACTAATTTCTCTGTGCCTCAGTTTCTTCATCTGTGAGATGAGATTTGTACTGCTACCTTCCTCATGGAATTCAATGAGTTCCTTCTTGTAGAGAGCTTAAAACAGTGTCTGGAGCATACTGAAGATCATGTGTTGCAAAAGGAAGGTCTCATACCAAAGTGATCTAGGAGTATTTTCCATGACAGAACGGACATGTAGGAGGAGAGGGGGGATTAGAGGAAGAAGGAATAACCAAGCATGCATTTCTAGCTAATACAGATTTCAGCCACCATTACAGATATTGTTAGGGCACAGCTTCCAAGCACCACTTATTATACCTATTTGCAAATTCAGAGTGGCTTGTTTCCTTTTACTGAGAGAATACCGAAGCACAGAAAATTCCGTACAAGAGATTCAATCACTAGGGCAAGAAATACTCCTTTACAAAGTGAATTAAGTTGAAACACCAGATCACAAGTTAAAATTTTCCATTCTGTTCCTTGAATCAAGTTCTATCTAACACCTAATATTCCACAGAAGAAAACTTGTTGCTGCAATGAAATGTTTAAGAGCCTGTGGATTTTTTCGAAATAGCATCATTGTCAAAACATAGTCTTGGAGCACCAATATGTTGAAGAGGGTTCTTATGGTTCATTCAAGATGAATAGAACCTTCTTTTTCCAAGGTAGAACTGATGGAGTAAAATCAATGAGCATTCAGAGAGGGCTACAATGACACTTAAAGGCTGGCCAATGACCAACCAACAAAAGAAAGGCTTTTGGCCACGGAAGACATAAAACCAAGCAACCAACCAACCATGAGGGAGTCTCACAGAGTCAAGAAGAGAAAAGGCAGACGGAAGAAACAGGAATGGGGAGGTAGGAGAGAAAATGAGAGGGGTGGGCATTTGGCCTAGCAATCAAGCACACTTAGGTTCAAGTCCCAGGTCCCCTCGATTCCAACTTCTTGTTAATGTGTATCCTCAGAAGCAGCAGCAGGGGATGGCTCAAATAGTTACATTTCTGCCACCCATCTGGAAGACCTGGACTGGGTTCCTGGCTCCAAGCTGCGGTCTGGCCTAGCCCCGGCCAGTGCAGGTATTTCAGGAGTGATTCAGCAGATGGAAGTTTACCCTCTGCTTCTCTCAATATCTCTCAGCTTCTCAAACAAATATATAATTTTTTAAATCAGAGGAAACAGGAGAATAGGGATCTATCCTCATCTACTGCCTGAGTCTCTGAGGTACAAATCCCGGGAAGTATGGCTCAAGACCACTGGCACTTTGAGACAGGGGAAAACACAGTGAACTCTGGGTCCTCCACTTACAGCAATTTGTCTTGGGGCAAATCACGTATCCTTCAGGGAAGATGCCTAGCAAATACATGCTGGACAAATGTGTACTTTCTTTCTTCTGAGTTTGGTTCATCAGCTGTAAAATAGCAATATGAAGGTAGACTCCACAGGGCTATTACTGTAATCAGACTTAATAACATACTGGAGTAGCTTCATCATCCAGCGGGGTCAGCTCTCATTCCTCTTGTTATCCCAAATCCTGATTATCCACCACTGGGGACTATGGATTGTGAAACCAGTCTGAACATGAATGACCCCTGTAAGCTTTAAGGGAACTAGGCATAAGAACTCCACAGAGAAGAAAAAGAGAAATTAAATTTAAGCAGACCCTAATGGCTCTTTCTCAGAGCTCTGTGAGCTATCAAGATATTCAACCATCACAGGAATAACCTAAGCCTTTAAGTTATTTGAAAAATTACCAAAATGTCAGAATGCACCAAGCACTATAATAATAAACAAAAGAAGTTATACCTGGAGCCGGAGACAATGATGTGATCTATTTTATTTTTATTTTCCCCTGCTCACAAGTCCATGTTACTGAATAAAGAAGGGAAGAAAACACGAATGTAAAAGGAACATTAAGATAAAGCAACAATTGAGGGGACCATTAGAGAGATGATAGATTGAGTGGGAGATTTATTGGAGGGTGATCAGCAAGCAGCCAGATGAAAGGTATTGGGAGAGAGGTCTGGGTTGGAAGCATAAGCAGTCAAGTAAGCATGATTTCTCAGCACCAACTTACAGAGTACCAGAGAAAAAGATGAGAAAACCTGAGAGAGTCTGAAACAGG
The DNA here is from genome assembly GCF_033115175.1 of Lepus europaeus. Lineage (NCBI taxonomy): Eukaryota > Metazoa > Chordata > Mammalia > Lagomorpha > Leporidae > Lepus > Lepus europaeus. Next base: position 75,994,240 of record NC_084839.1, on the reverse strand, counting down.
AGCCAAAGAATTTGGAATAATTAGTGTGCCAGTAAGTGGCAAGGAAAAAAAGAATGACAGTTTCAGAGCACAGGTCAAACACTTGACCAGAGCATAAGCTATACAAGATCAAAGGGAAGCTAGAGTCGAGACGTAGGGTGGGGAGTTCACAGGCAGGTGGAATTGTGACTGCATGACAAGAATGGAGACTGAACATAGCAGAGATAGGATTGAGATGAAATCCAGAGTGTGTATACTTCAACTCCTGGATGCTTGCCACATGTGTCTAGGTATCTTTTCAACCAGGCAAACCACTCTAAAGATTAATAGTGACTTTTTAGGAAGACAACTGATGACTCAGCAGTTTTATCCACAGGAAAAAGGGAAAAGGAGAAAAGCGTGGAGAAGGAAAATTGTATGTGGATGAAATTTGTATCAATGATGACAATTTCTAATTCATTCATGATTATTCACAAAAATTGAATAAGTAAATGATACATCCTGTAACAGAAGTAATAGAGGCTTTAAGAAAAGGAATTACAAATTATATCCATACCTATTCAACCTCAAATTCAATCATTAAAAGTGACAGAGATTCCATTTGCAACTTCAAAATCATCCAACAAGAAGCAGTGTAATGTTTCAAGAAAAATATGGCCGGCGCCGTGGCTCAACAGGCTAATCCTCTGCCTAGCGGTGCCGGCACATCGGGTTCTAGTCTGGGTCGGGGCGCCGGATTCTGTCCCGGTTGCCCCTCTTCCAGGCTAGCTCTCTGCTATGGCCTGGGAGTGCAGTGGAGGATGGCCCAAGTGCTTGGGCCCTACACCCTATGGGAGACCAGGAGAAGCACCTGGCTCCTGCCTTCGGATCAGCGCGTTGGAGGGTGAACCAATGGCAAAGGAAGACCTTTCTCTCTGTCTGTCTCTCTCTCTCTCTCTCACTGTCCACTCTGCCTGTCAAAAAAAAAAAAAAAGAAAAAGAAAAAGAAAAATATGCAGATTTGAAGAAAATTCCAAATTGACATCCTAGCTTGGCCACATGTTAGCCTTAGAAAAATAACTCTGCCAGCTTCAATAATACCACATTCCTCAATAAGAAGACAAAATGAATCTGTGCAGAATCCAACTACTCAGTCTTGTTTTCAGAATGCAAAGAGATACTGTTTTTAAAAATGTCTAGTACGTGGTAGGTGCTGGGATGATAGCATTGTTTCCGTTATTCCACCACCCAAGGAATGCGTGCAAGTTGCAAATCATAATAAGTTAATTGACTTCTGAACAACATAACCAAGCATTTTATTGCACAGTACATGGGATCCTTTCAAAGTGGACCCCCAGGGAGGATAGGCACAAACCCCATTTGACTTGGCCTTGGTGAGAACTCTCACAGCTGGAGTTCCTCTTCTAGAAATGCCACAGAAACTTGGGCACATTCTTTTGATTATCCACAAATGTAGAAAAGATCATTCTTCTGAGGGGGGACTGACTTCTGGAGAAAGTCAGCATTATTTGGTTCCAAGACGGGCAATAAGATCTAGCTGAAATGTGACCACAAAACAGTGAGACTGATTTTCTCCTGTGACTCATCATGAGCTCAAAAGACTTTAAAAAAAAAAAAAAAAAAAAAAAAAAAAAAAAAAAAAAACTTCTGTACACTATCAAAATGAAAGTACAAGATGAAACCATAAGCACATTTAAAGTGCCACTAAAAGTAGAGGCAAAAATAATTGCATGTATGCTGTTAAAAAAAAAAAAACAAGGATACTTCTTAAAGCACAGTTGTATTATGAAACTTAATAGTAAAACTTGTTCTCAAAAAATTACTTCATTCTAGTGTATTAAGTGGAGGATATTCTTATGTCTCATAAATTACAGTTATGTCTAAGTGCTTGCAAAAGATGTATTATTCCTGGGTTCTTCTTTAAAGATAATTACGTTTCTTAAAAAACAAAAAGCAAAAAACAAAAAGCAAAATTACCTTCGAGATGCAATGACTTTGAACAGCCCTTGTCTGCACTGTTGAGGAGCAGTTTTTGTTCTCTCTCTCTCTCTCTCTCTCTCTATATATATATATATATATATATATGTTTTTTAGTTTTTTGGTTTGCTTTTCTTTCTTTCTTTTTCTTTTTCTTCCTCATACAAAGTATTGAACTCTTTTCCCAGAATAGAGCTAATCTTCTGTGTATAAAGTTAAATGAAAAAAGATCTTAATAAAAAACAAGACTGGGAACAGGAAAGGAAAGAAGAGGGGTGGGAGTGTGGGTGGGAGGGTGGGTATGGTGGGAAGAATTACTATGTCCCTAAAGTTGTATTTATGAAATGTATGAAAATAAAAAAAAAGCACAGTGAAAGATTTCATTCAGGACCATCGCAGTGAGTATAGGGGCCGAGGTAATGGGATTTTGCAATAGTAGAGAGAAGGTTGGGCTCAATTCCAAACACAACATGGAAATGGGAATTTATGGCCAAGTAACAGATTTGGAGGATGGTTATTCAGTGTATTAAAAAATCAATAAGAGGTAACATCAGGGGTAAGGGGGATTCCAACCTAACAGGATTCTTCTGAGTACCAGTCAGAGTGATCAGTCACCACTGGCAATGGTAGAGGATAAAGAATTCCATCAGATGTTGAGGATGATCAATGTGTCCAGTTGTGTTTGTGTGTGTGTGTGGGGGGGGCTATTTCCTGTTAAAGTAACTTAGCAGGATTTTTTGCTAAAACTGGATTTTATAAAGAAATGCACAGATGGACCAAGGAAAATGTTCAACAGTCTGACTAATTTTTGATCAAGTGAACAATCCCTGTCAATATTAATAGGGAAATGACTGAGCAATTCATCTTATAACTCTACCACTAAACATTGTGTAGCTATCAAACAGAGTGAGCTAGAAAATTCTCTCCCAAATTGTGTCCCCAGAATAGTAGTAACAGCATTGCCTAGAAATGTCTTAAAAGTGTACATTCCTTGTTCCCTCCCCAAGTCTACTCAATCAGAAACTTTAGGGGATGAGATCCATAAACCTCTAGTTTAACAAGTCTGGCAGGTGATTCTGAAAATGCCTGAGGAAAATGGATGTCTTCTACTTACCTAGAATAGGAATGTTCAAGATATAAATAAGAAAAATACAGCATAAATCAATAAGAAATACAATAAGCATTTATACAGTGTGTGTGCATGCATGTATGTATATATAATAAAAGACTGCTAGAGTGTCGATCAGGTCTTAAAAACAACTGATGACAGGTGGGTTGAGTTTAGATGGAGAAGTAAAGCAAAGAGAAGGGGAGAGGGAGCAGTAAGGGGAAGAGGGAAAGAGTGGGACTTGTATATAGTATATAAAGGGATGTTTACTAACCACTTCTTTTATACTCTGGCTTTTATTGAAGCCAATGTCACATTATGTTTTAATCTCCGACTCTTACGTGACAGTTAAAGTTCCTTTTTATTCAGGTTACCTTGTGTTAAGATCTAAAAAACACAGCCAGTGTGTGCATAAGAAATGAAGAGGATATAGGCATACTTAATATGTGTTATAATTCTCCAAAGACCATGCAAGTGTCTGCTGGCTAAATAGCTGTCACTCAAGATTAGGGACAACATATGTCGCTTTCTACATCTCCAACCAAAGAAAGGATGCAGATTGACAGCTGTTAGCCAGGAGGACCTGTGCACAAAGGTAATTTTTTTCTTCAGTAGACAAAATATAAAGAAATAAACTATCCTCTTTAATGGGCTCTGATTTACATACAGATTTTTTTAAAGAATGCACATCTTGTAAAAGTATTTATTTATTTGTGAGGCAGATAGAGAGCGCGTGCTTATCAGCTGGCTCACTGCAGTTGCTACTGGACAATGCTGAAGATGGAAACTCAACACAAGTCTCCCACCTGGGGTTGCAGGGACCCAATTGCTTGAGCCATCAAGCCTACTGCCTACCAGGGGCTGCATTAATAGGAATGCAGAATCAGGAGTCAGAGCCAGGAATCCAACTAAGCACTCCAGTATGGGATATATAACAAATGTGGCCAAATACCCTCTGCACTGCAGAGTCCTACACACTTTAAGTTGGGGGTGGATAACATTTTTAGAACACTGATATTTTCATAAATAACTGGGAAGTTTGGAGATTTCCTGAATAAACTCTAGGTGAAGGATTCAGACTGCCCACAAGATAGTATACATGTTTTACCCAGCCTACAAAGATTTGAGTGCCCTTATGTGGGAACTGAGTGGGCTCCTAAGTGAGAATCAAAATAAGGTTGAGAAGAAAAGTCAGTGTGTCTTCCCCAAGACTGATTCTACTAGAAGTAAAAGGAAATGGTTGTCAAAGAAAAGCAGGAGAAAAAATAAGCAAAACAAAGTGGATGTCAGCGTAGGCTGGCCTGGAAAAGACTGGATGTGTTCCAGGTTAGGAACTGTAGCACTAAGCAAGGCAATGAGAGAAGGCTGTCTCTTCCAACTAACTTCCCGAACTCCACAATTCTTGGTAGGATATTCCTTGCCTGGCCCATGGTCACTGTGAGAGCTCTTTGCAACAAGTAGGATAAGAAAACTCCCCCTTTCTCACCTAAATGAAAACTGCATGGTTCCTTTAACCTCAGAATCAAACACCCTAAGCATGCCTCTTAATTTAATCAAGTGTCAGCGTGCTCTGTGGTCCTTCTCACCCTCTCACCCTCTCATATCAATACCTAGTAATACTCAATTTAATGAGTAGTTCTCAGCCTGGAGGTGTGGTAGAAGGACCTAGGGAGATTTCGTCCTGCCAGTGCAAAATTCTCCTGAGACCAATTAAATCCAAGGTGTTGGAGGTTGGAAGGAAGAATGGGTATGTGTAATTTTTTTAAGTTTCTAGAAAATCTTAACATAAACAAAAGATAGGCAACTACTGAGCTAGCTGTTACCTACATTGATAGAGGGAAGATTAGAGTTTCCAGTGTGCAGGTGAATGTGGTGAACTTCAGGGTCCTTTGCAAAGGAAAGAACAGTCAATGATTTTCATAAAACAGTCTGTTACAGAAAAGATTTTTCCAAATAACAGGGGCAGGGATATTTCAAGGTTAAAGAGAAAGACTGCAAAATGAGTCAGAAAATTGAGCTCACTAGCAATTCCATCCAACTAAGCACAAAGGTAAATGTGTATCATACAGACTTGTCAATAATCTAGACATTTTAGGGAATCTAATTTGTTGGAGTGTTTTTATGTAACTTTTATTTTTTACTGGTTTTAGAGATTCAGAAAATCCAGTCTATTATTTAACACATGGAAACACAGTGTAAACTTTATCTAACTTGTTTAACTATGAATAAATTAGTATTTAGCTGCCCAAATCTGATTCATAGATTAAGTGTCATATTAACTATATAAATATGTATGTATTTCTCATCGTCTTTCAGATAGTCCCTCCGTTCTGGCAGAGGCAACACATCAACTGCTGTAAACAGAATAAATATTTCTAAGAAAAATTGAAGGCTTATTTATTTCCTGAAAGACTTAGAAGAAAGTAAGGCAAAATGTACAGCTTATTTCTGCAGACACTGTTAGTAAGTCCCTTGGCTCGAATACAAGGATGGAAAGACAGATACATGTTCCTTCTTATTCCCCTCATCTGCAGCCTAACTTCAACGTTAGAAGGAAGTGGAAAATGCGAGTGAAGGTGCTAGAGGATAGTATCTTCACTGCACTAAAATTTTAAGGAAGTTATCCCTAACATTTTCAAAAGTGGATCACTTCTTCAGACTTCCTCAGCAGGAGACAAGGGAGTTCGCATAGTGTCTGACTTTCAAGCTAAAGAAACAAAGCAAAATCTTAGAGAGCGGAAAGATCAACTGAGGTAGACAAGGAAGAGCAGTAAGTGTTAAACTTTCTGAGTATCATCCTATGACGGTCTATTCTCAAGAGAAAAGAAAATGAAGGGAACTGTGAATCCATCCGTCAACCCAGTGTCTACTCTAAATCTACCTGTGTGTTGGGACTTGGAAGAGATGCAAAGATAAGTTTGGGAAAGAAACTCTAGGGGAAAGATGATGGATCTCATAAAGCCAACTAAGGAGCGTGCATTCCCACTCCATGTCAATCATTCTAATACCAATGATAAATATAACGCTGTGCACTTATTAGGTACCAGCAAAAAGCTCTGCACGTTATATTTTCTCATCAAATTTCCCTAGCTGGTCAATATTATTGTAACATAGCTGTTATTTTTCCCATTTTATATTGAAGGAACCAAGACTCAGAGTGTTCAAGTACCTGTCCAAGGTCATTCAACTGGAATTCATTGGTGGAGTTTACAAAAATGGACCTTAACGAGACTAAACTCTTAGCTAGTAAAGCAGTGACTGTACTTAATTGCTTATAAACACTGAGAAACAAAAAGACAATTTTATGGCAGTGGCAGTTTTGATAAACCACACACCATCCACACTGTAACTGAGCATCATGCGAAGTGGCCTTGCTGTAGGGCCCAACTGTCCAGATTGCTCCATTTATGCACCCATAGCGCCCCCAACCCACTCCACATGTACAGAGCACATAGAATCCACAGAAATACCTAAGCATCCACAGAACAGGGGATAAGAAAGAGGTCACAGCCGGCGCCGCGGCTCACTAGGCTAATCCTCCGCCTTGTGGCGCCGGCACACCAGGTTCTAGTCCCAGTCAGGGCACCGATCCTGTCCCGGTTGCCCCTCTTCCAGGCCAGCTCTCTGCTGTGGCCAGGGAGTGCAGTGGAGGATGGCCCAAGTGCTTGGGCCCTGCACCCCATGGGAGACCAGGATAAGCACCTGGCTCCTGCCATCGGATCAGCGTGGTGCGCCGGCCGCAGCACGCCTACCGCGGCGGCCACTGGAGGGTGAACCAACGGCAAAAGGAAAACCTTTCTCTCTGTCTCTCTCTCACTGTCCACTCTGCCTGTAAAAAAAAAAAAAAAAAAAAAAAGAATGAGGCCACATTGAAAGGAGAGTCTTACAAGAAAAACAAGTAACTTATTGGTATACGTAGGAGCAGAGGTTTACACTCAGGAGCCTCCTGTCTCCATTGGCTGAGATGTACAGGGTCTGGTCCAGTGGCAGAGATTAGAAACTGTAGTGGATACAGTCACTGCCACATCTGACTCCAGGCAATCAGAACCAGGGAAAATCCTCAGGACCCTAAGGAAAACAGTTACAAATAAGGAAGGAAAATAACAGCTTGCATAGCAAGTCTAACACGGTGAAAGGAACAGTAAGGAGTTCTGCAGTTGGAATGATGGAGCTCAGTTCTAAACTCTCAGTCCTCAGCAACTTTTCCGTCACCTAACCACTCTTCACCTCGACGGACCTCAGGTTTGCTTTGATTAAAGCGTCCAACAGTGGACTTGGAGCAAACCTCGGCACACAGTGTGCACCTCCCCACGAGCGGCTCCTTCTCTCCTCTGACAGTCTGCTACGGGAGTTTACCTGCTCCACTTCAAGCACTGGCTTTCTCCTTCAACCTCCATGCAGAGCTCAGAGGTCATGCGGCCAGCACACGTAGTCACCGTAGTGTCTTTGTCTATCACAGAGTGTTCTTCACGTTAATGAAGAGAGAAGCTGTGACAGTACACCTCCTCTCGGGAGGACGGGGAAGAGGAGCTAAGAGGTAAGAAAGCTCAGATGGTGAGTAGACATGAAACGCAAATTTCCACGAACTTGCCATTTCACTGACACCTAAAGCCTGGGAGACCTTGAAACTGCCGTCACGTCCTTTCCCCCTACATTCCTCTGCCCTCACACACAAGTTCGTGCTAAATACACATCCCTTTCCTCCCACATTTGTTCCACAAAGTCCTTCCCAAACATCCTGATCGAGAGATGGCCCGTATACAAAGCAACTCAATCCTGTTATTATTATTTTGGAACTGATTTCTCTTTATATCCTTCTTCCTGCCTCTCCCGGGAGTCCTGCTGCACCCTTATAAGACATCCTCTCTTTTTTGACATAGGCTTATTGTCTACGTCATCGCGCTTCTCTGATTTCATTTATAGTCCCCCAAAAGGCTGCTTATGCTCCCCGGCCGCTTCTCTACCCCACCTAGTCATTCTGCCATTTGTCTGCAAGGTCTGACAGCCAGTGAACTGAAGCACAGTGATCACTCATCTGGAAGAAGGGGCATTTGTCTTGCGGTCCAAGTTCTGTTCGCAAGGGATGCAGCCTCTGCCCATCATCCTCTTTTTCGAAGCCTAAGGGGCTGAGCTCTGACCTTCTGATTTGATTTCACAGTTTCCTTGTTTTCCTTCTGACCTCTGGCTCCAGGCCTTCCCAGGGCAAGCCCGTCATCAGAGAGAGAGGCACTGTCTGCCTGCCTGCCCACCAATCCGTACTTAGGGCAAAAACTCTGCTGGGAGGCTGACAATGATCAAATGCCCAGGGCTGGCCCAGTGCCATATGTCAGCTCAATGCACTGTCTGAGAGGCTGCAGATGGAGACCTGGGAGACTAAGTTTGCCGCACGCCGCTCTGCAGAACTAATAAGCAGGACCCAGTGCTCAGGGTGCTTGCCCTCAGTCAGATCAGTAAGTTCTGCTCATCTGTCTCCTCGCCTCCCTGGCAGAACCTAAGAATCCAAATTCTCTATTGAATAACACTTAAAAAAAATCTGACATTCAAACATGCCCAGAGACAAAGGACTCAGAAATAATAATATCATACAGCTGCTTATTACCACATGACATATACATGTGATCTCTTTTCATCTGCACAATGTCACCTTTATATTGGGCTTAGATTTCCCCCATTCTAGACACGAGGAAGTGGGGAGAAGCTTGGGACATGCCAAATGCCACCCCGACAGTCTAACCCCAGAGCTCCCCTAGCTGAGCTCTGCCCTGCACTGCTTCCCAGAACCTTTCAGCACGGCTCCCTCTCTCTTGAAAGGAATCCTCCTCTTCATACCAGCAGAAACTCTACCTTCCCTCAACAGTTCCTCTTATTGGATCCTCTCCAGGCAAGCACAGACAGTTGATCCAATCACACTTAATGTTTGAAGGTAAAACACAATTAGGCCACCTAACAGTAAACTGTGGCTTTGCCTTCATGCTCAAACAGCCTCCTTGCTAAGCAGAATGGGGCTCGATGTGTTTCTCTCTCCCCTCTCTGCCCTTTCATTTTTCTCTAGCAGCATGTTAATATAAGCCAGAGCTTTCACAATTGTGCAGCTAATTTCTAATTGATTTATATACTGTATTATTCTTCCAGTCAAGAAGAGTTCCTAGGACAGCTGGTTATGGTATCCATAGAATGGCTATTCATTCATCACACAAAAAAGCTTCCCATACAGTGGAAATTACCATCAAGGGAAACATGGGAGTACAGAATAGAAACATCCTGTGATTTACACTCAGGCCAAAGGATCATTCATTGCGATTTAAATTGATTATGTTACGTGACCCTGTCTGTCCTCACATTCTCCTACACGAGCTTTGTTTTGGGAGACCTTGTCATCCCCACCAACAGAGATATGTTCTGTAGTGTTTCCTGTCTAAGCAAGCTGCTAACTCGTGATCATCTCTCTTTTCTGTCTTGTTTTTCTGTTTTATTTTGGGTTTTTCTAAAACTGCCTCTGTGGACCTAAACAGAATTAATTGAGCACAGCACACATATGGGAAGCTCACTAAGCATGAAGCCATTGTTAAAGGCTGCAGAGAATGTTTTGAATGTATCACATTCAAGTCCATCACTGATCACTTCCTTCAAGAAAGACCTGTACCACCACCACCGACAGACTACTCTCAGACTGACATTTCTTGACACACCATACCCCCTATGTCCCTCCAGGGTTTGCGATAGGAGTGGCTAGTTAATGGCAGTCCTTACCAGCCCTAACCATACCTAGCCATGGCCAGTAATAAACTGTCCTCAACCTACTCAACTTTTCAGAGACCCTGAACCAGGAGGTCTGGTAGGAAGTTCAACTTCTCCAGCATTGGAGACAGAAATCCATCTGACACTCCCAAACTTGTTAACTACTACAAATTTAACTCCCAAAGTGCCCATAGGAACTTGGGGCGGCAGCCTCTTCACAAGTCCTTGTTGACTGTGGCTACTCTGCCTCATTACCTTCCAAAAAGATTCCAGCCCCCACTTTTAATTTCAGCTCTTTCTGTCCTAGAACCTACACCATGTTTTCACCCTACTCCCCCTCCCACTATGACCTGATAGCTTACTACTGAAATTGCATGGGTTTGCTACATTCCTAGAATAAATCTCTCTGATCCAAAAGACAGATTCTTATAACACAAGGATGCCAGGTAACCGAGGATCATTAACCCCAGCATCCACAAATAAATTCAGATCTCTCCAATGCCAACTGAAATATGTTCTCATAAAACTTGATGATGTGAATGCTTGACCCTTTCTCAGAACTTACGTAAAATTATTCTCTCCAACCCATCTTCAAGGAGCATCCAGCACCACAAGCCCCATATCTTCTCTCCTGGACACTCAATGCATTCATGAAGATGGTGGCATATGACTCACCCATTGGACCAGATCTATCTGAGATGTTACAATGGTGAGAGCTGCCCAGAGCACCTCACCCATTTTAGCAGTCAGCCCCAGGAGACCTGACTGATCTGGGAAACATATGGCTTTTTTATGGACCATTGAGTTTAAATCCACTGGGAATATGACCAACTGGAATACAGCTGTGTGTCTATAAACTATTAAAAGCAGAGTTCATGTCTGTTTTACTCATTAGTGTTTACAATACCTAGCACAATGTCTATCAAACAGGAGGTACCATGAATATTTGTTGGTTGATTAAATGGGTGGATGAACTGAGATCCACAGTATGTCATAGGGGGTATAAGTAGACTCTGGAGTTAAATACACCTAGTTATGGTATCTTGTTGTATTATATAGTAACTGCATGACCATGACTATAAGCAAGGAATAGGACTAATGTTGTCTCATCTGTAAACTTAAAACTAGAGAATTTGTGATATCTGATGGTATAGTGGCTATCTTCTTAGTATAGTGCAGGGCCATAAGTACCACATATAGTTTAAATATTGTTAAAATTAGTCATGTATTGAATTTGCTTTGATAAAGAATTCTCTCATCTTCTGGATCTTGGTATTGTTCCTCTGTCCAAATTCCATTTTTTGCCATCCTTTTTATGCTTATCTTAAATATAATCTGGTGTGTGTTGATTTGAATATACATGAATATCTTTTTTTTTCCATTTAAGAATATATTTTGGCCTGAGAAACTGATCCTACTGATTCTATTGATTTTATTTCTTTAGGGAGGAGAAAGATCCTAAATTTCAACATGAAGGAATATGTAACTCTTAAATTTGGATTATACATTTTTCTGTTATAGGCTGGATACACAAATCAGATACAAACATCTTTCCATCCCTGTAACATTTTTCTGAACATTTTATTCAAACCATAGCTGAGTTACTGACTATTCCAAATTATTTAATCAAACTACATCTCAGTTATTGGCTATTAGTAGGAGTTTGAATTTCAAGGGGTGCACCATACATTAATTATATAAGCCTGGTACACTAATTCTCAAAACTCTGTCTCTTGAGTTGGAACTAAGTCTGGTTAAATTAGATCATGGATACAACTGCTATGGATTATGGGTTTAAGATTAGGGTCAGCACCATGAGTCAGGCCTCTCATGCATCTAAACCAATGGACAGAACACAGTATGAGAATGTGAAGGCCACACAAAGAACAATGCCCCAAATGTTTTTAGAGAAAGCTAAGCGGACTTTTTTTTTTTTTTTTTTTTTTACTGAGAAGTGGAAATATACTTTTTTTTTTTTTTTAACATTTACACCCTAATGGTCAGGGAGCTATTGATGAAGACCTGGGAAAGACAAATAGACAAAAAGACTATAAAGCAGCAATAGAAATGCTCTTCTCAAGTTCCATTGCTGCAAATTGCTATCCAACCCTGTAATTCTATTGATTTGCCTGTACTATATCAAATTTTAATCACCATAAACCACAGGCTAATACAGATCTGCCACCACAAGTGCTCCTAGAAGAAGACTTTGATTACTTTGGACATCTCTGAAAATCCTTTAAGATTGTCTAGCCCAGACACCTGCAGATATAAGGAAGCATCTGAAAAATGTTCCTTCTGTTGGTTTTGAAAAACACAGGTCTGACATTCTGCTTTTATAAAGGTAGGATTTTGAGAAAAGACACTAATGAAAGAGAAAAAATACCTTGGAGGTTTAAGGGGAATAGCTTACAGCAAAGATAATTATACAAAAAAAAATCCCTTGACAAGCAATGACAAATCCACTTTATTCCCTGGGCAAAATTGTAACAGGTTAACACTCTGATCTCCGCACATATTAATCTTTTAGAAGACATCCTCATGATGGTCCCAACATACAAAGCCTAACTGGATTAAACCAATGTGCTTTAAATTGTAGACCACTACATTAATTTTTTAAGATGCTGAATAGTTCCTTAAAAAGAAAAAAAAAAAACTTTCCCTGATACAACCAAGAAACTTACATACTCTGTCTTCTACAGAAATCTGCAGTGCCCATAACATTATCAAAAACCCAGAAAACTCCTAATTATGAAACCTGTTTGTTTAAATTGACATGATTCAGAGTTTTATATGATGTATCTATTAGCATTGTAAGAAACAGTACTCTGCAAACCAAGGTATGTGACAAGTCCAGTTAGATACTATTGCTTCTGTGACTAATGTCTTTTACAGTCCCAACAACACAGCTTTGCATTCAGATGAAACACATAACCTAGTGCACATCCCAAGTTACTGTTCCTCCTCCAACATATCCAAACATTCAACCACAAGCCCTTTATTTCTCATGTCATGCCAAGAATATTGTCAACTCTCACCTCTCTTAAGATGCGTAGACACAGCTGTAAACACATTTAGAAGCACTGTTTACCATTTGTAGACCTAGGTGAAATGCACACCTTGTACTTGGTTGCACATCAAGGACATAGCATGGGATATAAAAAGGACACATATCCCAAGGGATACTGGGTTTTATATTTAGGTTTGTCACTGACCAGTTCTGTGTTAAACTCCTTAAGCTCTATGAAATTCAGTATTGTTATTGATCACTAGATAAATTCCACAATCATCTTGTGCCTGAAGTTCTAAGACACCATAAGTTTTTAATTCAAAGGCACAAAGTGGACTAAAACTCTAACATGCTCCTGCCTCACAGAGCATGTAGTTGGAAGCTCCATTTTAAAGAGTCCTAAAAGGAGGATCTATTTGAAAAGCATTTTTAAGTACAGAAAGCTACTTGGAAACAACAAACAGAGGCAGAAAGGAAGCCAGAGACAACACAAATTGAATAGCCTCGTGAAAAGATTACGGGTGATTTCTGGTTTGTTCTTTCTTGCTTATCTGCATTTCTAATGTTTTGGCAGTACTGTTGCAATAGCAAAATAGACAAACAATAACTTTCATTTTGGTCTTAAGTATTTTGACTCCTTAAGCAGACTTTTACTTGTTTGAAAGCCCTCATTGTGTGTAACTAATCAAATATTCCAGATGAAATGTGCAAATCAAAATCATCAATGTTGGGGTACACAGTGCTATGGCTTACAAAGACACGGTGCCGAGCATCACCTCTGCAGGTAGATAATCAAATACATGGCAAGGATTTGCTTATGAATGCCCTAAGAATTGTCTTTTGAAAGTTAGTAAAAGGAGAGAGAGAAAAGAGGGAAGAAAGGAGGATGAGGAAATGAAATGAACATTGCTGCCTGTTTAATCTACCATTTTAGCATTATTGGGGATCCAAATGTTTCTGGAAGCCCTGCTAAATACAAAAGGACCTGGAATACATTATATCAAGTTATTGATTACTAAAAGAATAACCTTCTAAAACTCAATCTTGGACATGCAGAATTTTTTTTTTTTTTTTAAATATGGTAACAAGAAAGGAAGAAGCTTGTGCAAATGATTCAGGTGGAAATCTTAGCTCCGGCTGCACATCAGCATCACTTGGAGAATTTCAAGCTCCTGCCACTCAGGTCCCAGCTGAAACCAATTGAATTTGAATCTCTACGGGTGGCACCCAGCTCGAAGTTTGTAGAAATACCCAGGTGATGCTAATGTGTAGTCAGGATTCAGGAGAAGACAAACCAGGAGAAACAAAGAAATTAAAAGCAAATTCTAGTGATTTCAAATGTGTGAAATGCTCCTCAAAAACAAGCTCAGTTTAATTTCCTGGAGTATTTGAAGATTTCAAAATTATAGCTGACTGAAGATGAAACCAACAATGAGATGCATTTTTCCTTACTGCTTAACAAATGCACACTAGGGAATGAAAGGGCATCTTTCTTTATAAGTGAAGCTCAGTTGTATAACCTGGAATATTCACCTGGTATCTGAGGACAAATACAGAGAAAGTATCAGATTGGGATGCAACAGCGAATAGCCCAGAGCCTTCCTGAAAACTGTTATTAACTCAGGATCTAATACTTGTTTGTTTAGATTTGATTTGACTTTCTCCAACTAATCGCAGTTGTTAAGGTTCTGGTTTGTTGGACTTATTTATCTGACACCTTACCATAAATAAACAGCAGAGCAATCCACTGACATGCTCAAACCTGTCTTGATTCTTTCAAAAGGTAAGCATGAAAGGTAATTTTTTCCCACCTTCTTTCCTTGGAAGGATCGGCAAACTTCTGTGCTCCTGCTCAGTCATACCTCATCTCTGCTCCATCTAACCACGCTCTTCTTCTTACACAGATTAATAGCATCTGATACTGAGCTAAAGGAAATTCTCACCTGTGGATTTGTTTGGAGGATCAGGTGGATCAAGTGATCATTATGCTGATATTACCCTAGAGTGGGCAGAGGAAGAAGGGAAGACCTGGCTGGAGACAATTGGATTTCCTGAGTTTGGAGGGAGGAAGGAAAGGAAAAATGATCCCACTAGTGGCTTTCTGCCCTACATCACTGATAAACACCCTCTCATGTGCTAAGAGTCATCAGAGCATCTATACATGCATGAAATTCTACAATAACGGCATAATCTGGTATCAATGGAGTGTACGCTCCCACCCAGGACCAGAGTAACAGAAACAGCACAGCAGCAATTCCAGACTGAAAAACTTGCCTCCAGACTTCCATAAGATCCTAGAACTCTTGGGAAGGCAGTCAGATTGATTTGTCTTAGGAAAATCAAAAGAACTGATGTTCTTATTCATGAATCTGATGGACCGAATGGATAGCAATTGCACAAATTAGGAGTAACAGAGTGAACGAATTTGATTCATTTTTAAAAATGTACTACAGGAGAATACCTACAGCAGAGGGTCTCTTAAACTACCATCAACCCTTCTATATTATTCTACTATGTTAACAACAAAAATGACACCCACAGGGAGGGCTACCATTTAACTGAAAGAATATTTTTAGCAATGTCTTTGATTTTGGAAGTGAACATATTCATGGCAGTTCTAATTCTCATCTCAATTGTGGTGGGTAAGGGGAAGATGGAGAGCTTTGAGTGCATGTTAAAGGAAGTTGGTGCAATCAGAATACATTTGCTTTTTTTTTTTAAACAATCAAAATCCTTATTTCTCCTCAAACAACCCGAAAGGAGGAAATTCTTTTATATTCAAAGATTTTATTTCCATCAAAAGATAAGGAATAAAGACAAATGCTAAAGTATGCTGGCAGCTTTCTTAATTCCATATTACTGAATTCTTGCTTGTTAGGAATCTGCAGCGTTCAGAATTTCTAAAAAGTAATTCTCTCAAGTTCACAACACAATTCTTTGAAATGTCTTGTTGAAGGGGATTTTAAGTATAGGTGACATACTTCTCAATGTGTCTCATTCCTCCCTTTTTTTAAAAAAAAAAACTTACATAATTTTTCTCAGACTACAATTTGGAAAACTTCTTTTTTTTTTGACAGGCAGAGTGGACAGTGAGAAAGAGAGAGAGAGAGACAGAGAGAAAGGTCCTCCTTTGCTGTTGGTTCACCCTCCAATGGCCGCCGCAGCCTGCGCGCTGCGGCCTGTGCACCACGCTGATCCGAAGGCAGGAGCCAGGTGCTTCTCCTGGTCTCTCATAGGGTGCAGGGCCCAAGCACTTGGGCCATCCTCCACTGCACTCCCTGGCCACAGCAGAGAGCTGGCCTGGAAGAGGGGCAACCGGGACAGGATCAGTGCCCCGACCGGGACTAGAACCCGGTGTGCCGGCGCCGCTAGGCGGAGCATTAGCCTATTGAGCCACGGCGCTGGCCTGGAAAACTTCTAATAAAAAGAACTAGAAGCTAAATAGATGATGACTATCAAACATCAAACAAAAAATTTACACTATAGTAATCATGGACATTGGAGAATATGATCTCTCATTCTGAGTAGATCAATGTAAAAAGTAGATCAATTTGTACATAGTAAAAAATGTTTTTCCCCAAAACAATGTGTTTCTATGTGTGATCTTTGAGTTGGTTGCATCATACTCACTTGGTTAGCCTAATAAAAATTCAGATGCTGTACCTCACATGAGATAATGAATTAGATTGTCTTTGGGGACCTGGGAAGATGCACATTATAAACCTCCCAAGTGACTCTCTGGAACTATAAAGTCAGGAAAACATGTTCTAAGCACACTAAGAATCCTTTCAAAAGGCCAGGAATACCCTTACAAGGCTGCTATGGCGAGAATTTGTACTTTTAAGTTTTAGTTAACCTTTGCTGCCACCTCTAAACATTCACTAAACACTTTTTGTGGGAATGATTACAGGAGTCTTGTCATGTTTCCAGTCATACATAATGTCAGCTTACAAAATGGTGCTGAGAATTCCACATCCTACTGGTAAAGAGCCCAAGCACAGGAGCACTGAGGATTTCACCCAGTGCTATACTTCCTATAAACTAAGAAGCCAGGCCTGTGGCATCTGACTACAGAGGCTGCATGCCTAACCACTTCATCACATAAGCCCAAGAGAATAAAGAAATAGACATCTGAACCCGCAATGACTGGTTCAGAAGGCTGTCATCTTTCCACTACACAAATAAGGTCAAGTTGACCTCAAACGTAGCCACAGTACCAGTGTTTCTCAAAGTGGACTCTGGACTGGGTCAGATTCACTGAGGCAGGAGCTTGTTAAAAATTGGATACTTGGGACTCATGTGCCAAATACAGTTCATGGAAAACCAAAGATCCATATTTTCCAGGTTCTCCTGGGTGACTCTCACACATAGCAAAGTTTGAGAACCATGGAATTAAGTAAATGTAAGGCCAAAGCAGCAAGACTAAATTTGCAGATGATGAAATTAATTATGCCTTCCCAAAGATTAGGACCTAAACTAAGACTGGGTTGATAAGGATAAGACATTGCTTCTCAACCAGAGGTGATTTTACTTGCAAGGGGCATTGGGCAACATCTGCATATATTTTTGGCTGTCTTAGGTGCTGGGACATTATTGGAGTCTAGTGATTAGAGGTCAGAGATGCTACTAAAGACCTGCTTTGTTTTGCTCAGGCTACCATAACAAAGTACTATAGTCTGGGTGGCCTACACAACAGACTTATGTTCTAACAACTCTGGAAGATGAAAGTCTAAAAACAGGGTGCTAGTATATTTGGGCTCTGGGGAAGGCCCTCCACCTGGCTTCCACGGCTCCGTTCACAGTGTGTTGTCACAGGTCAGAGAGAGAATAAGCTCTTTGTTTTCTCTTCTTATAAGGACACTAATTCCATCAAGAGAGCCCCACCCTCATAAATTCATAGAAAGTTCATTATTCTCTAAAATCTGCATCTCCTAAAACTATGACATTAGAGGCTAAGCCCTCAACATACAATTTGTGTGTGTGCGTGTGTGTGTGTGTGTAGGGGAGATACAATTCAATCTATAGCAGCCATCTTAGGACTCATAGGAAAACATTTATAACAAAGAATTATCTGGCCTAACGTGCTGATGTTCAGAATTTCTGGTTAAAGAATTAGGAAAGAAAACAACCATCTTGCCTACATTTCCAACTTTTTC
The DNA here is from genome assembly GCF_033115175.1 of Lepus europaeus. Lineage (NCBI taxonomy): Eukaryota > Metazoa > Chordata > Mammalia > Lagomorpha > Leporidae > Lepus > Lepus europaeus. Next base: position 75,976,272 of record NC_084839.1, on the reverse strand, counting down.
TCTGTAGTGCCTCATTTTGATAGGGGAAAAGTCTTTTTTAAAAAAAAGATTAATTAATTATTTATTTTCACAGTCAGAGTATCAGACAGAGAGGGAGAGCCAGAAAGAGAGTGATCTTCCTTCTGCTGGCTCATTCTCCAGATGGCTGCTACGGCTACGACCGGGCCAGGCCAAAGCCAGGGGCCAGGAGCTTCATCTGGGTCTCCTGCTTTGGTGGCAGGTACCCAAACACTTGGTCCATCTTCTATTGCTTTTTCCAGGCCATTATCAGGGAGCTAGAACAGAACTAGAGCAAGTGGGACACGAACCAGTACCCATAAAGATACCAGTGTTGTTGGCCACGCAAGAGCTTTGCCCACCAAGCCGCAATACACAATACCACAGCCCCAGGAGCAAACTCTTTACTTGTCTTTCCCAGCTATCACCCCACTATTGTCCCAGCATGTATGCCTCACTGAAAAAAGTTCTTTTCTCCTATTCCCACTATCAAAATCTGATTCCTCATGGGCTGCTCAATATTTTGTAAAATTCCCAAATGTGCCCCACTCATATCTCCCTTAACCTATACCCAGATTTATCAGGCTGGACGACTGCTAACCACAAAATCGAGGGCCGAACTCAGGGCCCAACTCGTCCATCTGCAGAGTTGCTAACAAGGGAAACTGAGCCTCAGGGGGCTGTGGGTAACAGGAAGTTACTGGATTTGGATTTAGACTGATCAGAATTTGAGCCCCAGCTTGTCCCTCACCAGATATATCTTACAGGGTTCTTTTGACCTTTTCTGTCTCCCTAGCCCACTTCCCGAGGCATCTGTGAAGACACCTGAGTGACCTGTCCCATTGGATGTCTGGGGCACAGCATGAGTGTGCACGTATACACACACATCAGATCTCTTTTTTTTTTCCACACAGACTTTCAAAGGCTTGTCTGAAATGTCAAACTAATGACATGTCATACTTCCAATGTTCAAAATATAATGCAAGCCACGTTTTAACTTGAAGCTCTCAACAACCCTTGGAGCTAGGCACTATTATTAACTTTCTTTTTACAGATGAGAAAATTGATGTGAGATATGGGATTTTCCCAAAGATCTACAACTAATTAATGACAGTGCCTGATTTTACTGCTCTGGGAGCCCAATTCCAGGGCAGTCTCATTTAACCACACACTGTACTACTCAACCAACTGACAGGACCACAAGTCTCCTGACTCCAAGTGTCCTATTAGACTGTGGATGTCAGCTCAGTCTTTGTAAGCAAATGGTACATGGTTAAAGCACAGGTCATGTCTTACGCTTATTCTGTTTCCCCTTCAAAATGCTGAGCTCATAGATGGTCCTCAGTAAATATTTGTTGATTGACTGATAGAGAAAAGAAATGAATGCTAACCTGAAAAATTAATTTCCTCACTTTGTCAGTTTGAATTAATCCTATTATGTGTTGAAAATTGTACCTTGTTTTCCATTCTAAAGCAAGCCTACACAACTTGGGGGAAGATTTGTTCAGCCTCTATCTCTGTCTTGAGGATGATGGTCTCTGAGTCAACAGTAAAGAATACTGGTTGTGTTCACACAGGCCCAATGTGAGGTTAGCTGAACTTTGGTCCCATAGGAAGGCCATCTTTTATCAATGTGATTGTTAATAGTTCAGATCTACGAATGAATCCTTCCACCAATTATAGACCCAAAAGGAAGATTTAAAAAGGTTGAGTACGAAGTCTGAATCTCAGTTCCTTACTGCGTGCTCCCCTCACTGCCAGCCTCAGGTGGGTTATTAGGAGGTGCTTGGGAAGGAACACATGAAAATTCTTGATTCTCATATAGCAAAGGTCATCCTATTTTCTGTCTGAGCTAGCTGGGGATTAATCAGTTGAAGCAGAGAGTATGGGGAGACAACAAACTTGATGAGAACCTTTGTTCAGGCCTGCCTCTGATGTCACTCACAACTCTTTTCTTCAGCAAGGGAAGAGGTTAAAATTTAAACTCAGTTATGTCTTCTCTTGTCTTCCAGAAGACAGGAGGGTGTTAGGAGTTCCATGTCACCATCTGGAAATACGGAGAAGATACAGGAAAGGGATAGAGGAACAGAGCTATGGCCTGGATTCTGTCACCTAGTTGTTCACCCTCATGCCCAAAACATGATGGGATTGTGTAAAGCATGGAGCTTTTCAGAAAATGAAGTAGTGCAGATATTAAAAAGTAAATGCAAGGTGGACTCATACGTTCATGAGGGTGAACGTAATGTATTGAGAGGGTGGGAGATAAGAGAACTTGCTAAGCGGATCTCAGCAGGCTTGAAGTATTTGCATTTCTAATATGTGAGAGCTCTATATTCCTTGCAGAGGTCCTCTGGGTGGCTCAGGTGGCTGGGCAATAATACAAACAGGACACTAAAGTCTATTGCCCCTGCACTCTCTGACTTCCCATGGAGAAATGCCCATCAATTAATGGAAACTGGGAGAGATGGATTCTTAGTATACACTGACCATACCACCACAATGTCCTAAAGGGAAGCCTAAAGAGGAATCACTAGCAAAGCTGAAGCATAAAATTATGGGCTGAAGAGTGGAGGGGAAGTGTAAGGATGCCCCACACGAAGGCACACTTTTTCATCTGCTTTATAGAGAAATAAACAAGTAAGTGTTCTGTACGTGGACCTACAACAAGGACATACAAAATTCTGCAGGGGACTTCTCTTCTCCAGTCATTCCTCTGGGTTCCTCAGGCAGAAAGATGTAGGAGAGGAAACATGTCATCTTCCTCCCCGAAGACTGCTTCCAAGACTTCTGTCTCCCTTTTGTCCTTAATCAGCAACAGTGTTTATTCTTGCTAGCCCTGGCTCATTCTCTGGCTGGTGATATAATTAGGAAAAAATGTGACCTTGAGCTATAGATCCTAGAAAATAACAATAATGACAAGAATATTAGAAACTGTAGTAAGAGTGATAATGATGAAGATGAAGATTATAGGGAAACTAATATATGTAACAATTATTCTAAGGGTTGACATGGTTATCTCCATTTATTTTTTCATGAAATCATGACTATTATTTTCTCCACAATGATGGTAAGGAATCTAAAGTACAAAGAGGTCAAGTAGCTTGCCCCAGGTCATACAACCACCAAGAGACAGCTTTGATTTTTGAACTACGGAAGTTCAATGGTGTTTCACAGGGTCTACACGACTCCTTTCTAGAGAAATGTGTTTTCAGTTCTAATTTTGCCTAAGAACAGACTTTTAATATCAAGTAATAATGAAGTCCACCACCTGCCGAACGTGGCCTAATCACATCGAGCTGTCAGGGATAATGGGTTAGAGAATAAAGATGCTAGAGCAACATGTAATCTTGCCCTTACCATGTAAAGAAACAAAGAGACTTGATGAATGAAGCTGCTGACTCAAGCCAAGCAGGATTCAAAGTCTGACCCCACCACTTACTGAATGTATGAATTTGCAAAAGTAATTGACCTATCTGGATTTCAGTTTTCCTTTTCCTGAGAAACCACTACCTATATTGTAGGGTTCCTCACAAAGATTAAATGCAATGTCAGTATTATGTTAAAGGTACTATCAAAGAAGGATGTACCTTTCTCTGAAGGGAGGAGAGAACTTTCACTTTGCTTATGGCCTTGTCTAAATTCTGATGGAGTTTGTGGATTCAAAAGGCTTCCATAGCTTTGGCAGCTCATGTCAAGGGCCTCAGGTGGTCACTGACATCATACATAAGAGTGTTAATTGTTAAATTAACAACAGGAGTCACTGTGCCCTTACTTCCCATGCAGGACCTCTGTCCTAAAAGAATTGTTTTGTGAGAATTAATAAAACTTGTTCTCAAACAGTTTTGTTTGTGTGTGTGAAAATTGCTGAAATATTTACTTAGGATAGAGTTGGTCTTCTGTGTATAAAGTTAATTGAAAATGAATCTTAATGGAGAATGGCACTGGGAATGGAAGGGGGAAGATGTGGTGGGGGGGAGTGGCGGTAAGAGGGCAGGTATGGTGGGAAGAATCACTATATCCCTGAAGTTGTATTTATGAAATTTGTACTCATTAAATAAAAGGTTTCTTCGGGGGAAAATGATTATGATATGCTAAAATTAAATAAAAAATGTACTAAGCATTAGATCCATCATGTAGTCAACATTTAATAATTGAGTTCAATTTTTGTCATTAGCCTCATGTTGGAAAGCAGCCAATATTACAAGGTGTGAAGCCTGTGACCAAACACAAAAGTGTCTACTACAATATCTTAGAAATTAATAATTAGAACCCTGAGTAAAGAATTGAGAATTTTAGGACTGGTGCAGTAGTCAGCAGGAGATTTCATGGGCTTGTCAAAATTGCAGATAAGTCCTATAACTTCTGGCCTACTGGATGAAGTTAATGGTACTTTCTACTACAAAAAGAAAAGCATGGACCAGTGTTGTAGTGTAGTGGATAAAGCTGTTACCTTCAATGCCAACATCCCACATGGGCGCAGGTTCATGTCCTGGCTCCTCCACTTCCCATCAAGCTCCTTGCTAATGCACCTGGAAAAGCAGTGAATGATGGCACAAGTGCTTGTCCTCTGCACCTACATGGGAGACTAGTAAGAAGCTCCTGGTTCCTAGCTTTGACCTGGCCTGGACCCAATTGCTGTGACCATTTCGGGAGTAAACCAGCAGATGGAAGATTCTCTCTCTCTCTCTCTCTCTCTCTCTCTCTCTCTGTAACTTTGCCTTTCCCTAATAAACCTTGCTATTTTACCTCCCCCCAAAAATAATAACAATAATAATTAAATTTAAAAGAAAAGAAACAAAGAAATGCAAACTGGTAAAAAATAATACCACACAGCATTTGTTCAATGTGTGACTGAGATAAAGCAACACATTAAGCATGAATATTTAGTACTATTCCTTATCTCATATCCTCTGAACAGGTAAGTTCCACTGATGTTGAACTGGAGTAATAAGAAGAGATGGAGAAAGGAGGATGTTGTATACAAAGAGAAGGTAAAGATACAGAGGATCAGAAGAGAGCAGGAGGGGAAAATGGTGAAGAAAAGTGTACGGGTTAGGATTCTAAATTAACAATAACAACTGAAAGCTGTTATTGCTTTAACTGCAATGTGCAACATGCTGTGACCTACTCTAGGTTTTGTTGCATTAAGTTATCTCATCGTTAGAAGCATCTTATCATTATTCCTCTTTTACACATGATCAAACTGATGTACAGAGTGTCTAAATAACTTAAAGACAGCTCAGGGAGCATGTGTTAGAATGAAGATTCAGGCCGGCGCACGGCTCACTAGGCTAATCCTCTGCCTGCGGCGCTGGCATCCCGGGTTCTGGTCCCAGTCGGGGTGCCAGATTCTGTCCCGGTTGCTCCTCTTCCAGTCCAGCTCTCTGCTGTGGCCCGGGAGTGCAGTGGAGGATGGCCCAGGTCCTTGGGCCCTGCACCTGCATGGGAGACCAGGATAAACACCTGGCTCCTGGCTTCTGATCGGCGCAGCGTGTCAGCCACAACATTCCGGCCGTGGTGGCCACTTGCGGGGTGAACCAACGGAAAAAGGAAGACCTCTCTGTCTCTAACTCTGCCTGTCAAAAAAAAAAAAATGAAGATTCAAAGCAGGCAATTGTAATCCAATTCTCATATTAGCCACTCTGCTGTATCAGAGAAGAGAGAGAAGTTGTTGACGAGAACTTGTTCTGAGCAATTTTTTTTTTCTGTCTGACACCCCCTTCCTGTTTATGCAGCCCCTGTCAAAACTTTACTGGAGACCCATTTTATTCTTCAGTGTTTTCTGGGTTAGACCAATGCCTCTTTTTGGACATGTCTCCGTGCAGACTGATCTTACATAAGCTAAGAACACCTACTTGTACTTGGGTTACAAATACGAATATGGACCATCTGTCATTGTGTTTGCAGGTTGAAGATTCAATTATTCAAAAATATATACACTTTTGTACTTTCCTGAAATCTTGAACCTACAGACAGATATTTTATTTCTAACCCCACCTCCACCACCAATGTAGCTAAAACCAGGAAAGCAGCTTCACTTAAACTATACCTTAGCTAGGCTCACTTTGGCCTGATAGCCCACTAAAGCCTGCAAATTGTCTTCTCCTGTTTCTGCCAGAAGAAAATAACTCACATGAGCACCCTTTGCCTCTCAGTGCTGCTGACTGAGTTCCCTGTCTTTTGTTTCATTTGAACCAAATCTTTTAACCTGTTTGACCTCTCCCTTCTTACATGATCTTTGGGCTCACCTTATGTTTTCATGAATTTTGATATCCATTTGGCCTCCCCAGTGTTCTTTGCATTTTTTTTACTAAACCCATTGCTTGTATAACACATAATATTTCTCAGATCTTTCTATCTACCCCCATAAGCCCTTGTTAGGAGCCATGGGTCCCAATATTTTTAAGCTGTATAGCTGAAGTTATGGAGATCAAAGAGCAACATGTTGCTTATTGCATAAGAATTGTATGATTTTTTAAAAGTTTTATCCTTGAAAGATTATTTCTTTTTTCCTTTTTTTAAATTTTGTAATACAACATGAGCCTTTGAGAAAAACCACATCATTAATGCATACTGAGTGCACTGTCAACAAAAATCCTTTTCATCTGTGTTGACCTTAAACTTCATCTCTTCAACTTCAATTCTTAGCACAAATTGGTCCTGCCCTTCTCCTTCTGAAAAATGAGGAACTCTGCAAGAGATCATGTATCCACTCAGATCAGCAAAAAGGACACCTTGTCCACTAGCAAAAGCAGCTTCTTCATAGGTTTAACAGTCTCAGAATAGACAAAAACGTCAACATTTTATCCATTCTGACAATTTTGACATGGTTCACAAATATTCTGGCTCTTCCTCCTTCCAACTACCTGGTAGAAGCTACTCCCACAACAGCCTGAACGTTGCTCTGTTCACATAAGCTTTTTAGCCATTGGAATGTTAAGGGAAGCATGTGCCATTTCCTAGCAAAAGCTTTAGAAACTAACGCATGCTTGGCCACACTTTCCTCTCAGCCGTAAATATGGGTGGTTCCATGTGTTGCCCACTCCATCAGCCCAAATCCTGAAGTGAGAAAGATGAGGAGGAACAGGAGTCCCTAAATAATCCAAGAACCTTCAATGAAAAGTTATGAAAGAAAATTAGATTTATGCTATTTTGAGCCACTGGGACCAAAAGTTCTTTGTGACTACAGGGTGACCTGGCCTGTTCCAACCCACTTACTTGTAGTAATTTGAGATCACATATCAGAATTCGATGTCACAGAATAAACAGTCTCACTAAGGAAGGTCAGATACGCTTGTACAGCAGTCAGATCATAGAACCTCTAATGCCATTTTTTTAAATGCTCTACAGGACATCTGCTTCCCTTGTGAAATTCTGATCCTTTCCCATACTTCATCAACAGTAAGTAGCTGGATCTTAAATGGTCTGTAACAAAGTTTCTAAGAAACATTCTTAGAGACAAACAGAAGTGCTAACCTAGAATCAACCTGTAACCAAACACGTGTGTGAGCATCTTTGAAGGAATGCCCATCGGCCCCTGGTGGCCATGAGCTCACAACTGACAGAAACGTCTTTCTGGTTTAATTCCAAGACTTTCTGAAAAAGTTGCAAATTTCTTGCCCTAAAAAGGCATTGCAATTGCTGCTCCCAGGGCTCAGTGGCAGAAGAAGGCTGACTTTCTTCTGGATCACACTGGCACGTTTAACAAAGCCAGGCCAATGTCCTCATTCTTTCTAACCACCTTATGCTGACTGATAAAGTTTCTAAGAAAATATTGGCAGGCTATTCGGGTAATTATTGTATAACAATGAAGGGAAATGTAGTGGGTAAATTACTAAACACCAAAATCACTTCCTTTCAGACTTTGCTCAAATGCTGTTTTCTCAATATAGCCTCTACTGATGACCCTAATTAAATTTTCAACCCCATACCCTCAATCTCCTTTCTTGCTTTTTCTTTTACCATAGCACTTTTTATCTTCTAACTATTAAATAATTTACATGTTTCTTTTTGTGTTGTTTAGTTCTGCCTTCTATTGTTAGACTCCCATTCCCAAGGGTGGAGATTTCTGTTTTGTTCTGACATATCTCACATGTTTTAAACAGTACCTGGCACATAGCAGATGTCCAATTAATATTGGTTGAAAGGAATTGAAATTAGAAGCATGGAAATCTGGACTCTAGAATAGTGTCTGTTCCCAACTGGCCATGTGGCATGTCTTAGGGAAGCAATGTGCTTTCTCTTCTTCACTGATCTGTTCCAGACCAAGTGGATACTGATGAAAGTGTTTCTGAATAATATAAAATGTATAATAGAAAATGAAAACACGCCATACAGATATTATTGTCAAGAATATAGAGCTGCATACAATGCTCCATTGATTCACACAACTTCCAACCTTTTTTGCAAATATCTGAACATTAAATGCAGTAGTGAAAGCAAAAAATAAATTAGTGATGGATTTTTCCTGACTGTCGTTTTCCCAGGGTAAATCATGCACATAATAGGATACCACGGCTGGAGGTGACGAAGCCGGAAAATGGGAAGATCCAGTTCATGATGACATGACATATTCAATATCACGCCCTCACTTGCACCCTACTTTATTTACTCATATAACTTTCATGACTGTTTTATTATTAAAAAATGGATTTTTAAAAAATATATATTCCCTCAGCAGCAGTAGCAACAAGCTGAGTCAGAAAATGGCAGTTGTCAGGCTCGGGATGGTAACTCCCTACTGGAGGGCAGGAAGAAGCAAACATGCAATACTCATCCTCCCTCCTTCTGCATGCCCTGTTGGCCAGTGGGGTCTTTCTGTGGCTTTTCCAGCTGTTCAGACATGCCTTCAAAATGGGTCTTTTTGGTTCCAAGTAGAAGACTTTGGCATGGATAAGAAATGTGTGATAGAAACACACACACACACACACACACGGGCTTCTTGAGCCAGAGTTAGTGATGAAACCTAGAGGGGAAATATATAGACTTTAGTGAATAAATTATAGCAGCCTCTGGGGTACAAGAAAATGGATAGAATGAAGAATATCACCACCTAAAACATGAGCAGTTACGCCAGGTTGAATCAGAAGAACACCTTGAAAGAATTCAATTCAGCCTATGTAACACAGTTGGGAAAGCTGAAGATTGTTTTTTTAGGTAGCAGAATTTGTATGAGTTGGGGCCAGCATTGTGGTGTAGCAGGTTAAGCTGCCATCTGTGATACCAGCATCTCACATGAGCAGTGATTCAAGTTCTGGCTGTTTCACATCAGCTCCCTGCTAATGTGCCTGGGAAAATAGCATAAGATGGCCCTAGTGCTTGGATCTCTGCTACCCATGTGTGAGATCCAAATGGAATTCCAGACTCGTGGCTTCAGCGGCCCCAGCCACTATGGGCATTTGGAGAGTGAACCAGTGAATGGAAGATATTCTCATTCTCATTCTCTCTCTCTCTCTGTAACTCTGCCTTTAAAATAAATCAATGAATGTTCTCTCTCTCTGTAACTCTGCCTTTAAAATAAATCAATGAATGTTTTAAAAAAGAAGTAAATATATAAATCATCTCTACGAGAAAAGGAATTAGTGATAACATAGGCTGCCTTTTAAATTGTTGTATTCAATCACTGGCATAAATAACAGGTGAAAAGAAAAATATAAACCCTTCAAATGAACATTTTTGTCTTGTTTTACAAACAGTGAAAGCCAGTTGTCATGGGCTGCACTGTATCTTCTTCAGGCCCATAAGCTGAAGGCCTGAGACCCAGGACTTCAGAATATGACTGTACTTGGAGACAGGGTCCTTAAAGAGGCGATCAAATTAAAATGAGGCCACCAGGGTGGGCTCTAACTCAATCTGACTGGCGCCCTGGAAGAGGAAATTTGGACACACAAGGCGACTCCGGGGATGTGCAACAATGTGAGTGCTCAGTGGGAAGGTGGTCACTGCACCCAAGAGGGGCCATACCTCAACAGAACTGGGATCTGCTGACACTGAATCTTGGATTTCTTAGCTTCCAGAACTCTAAAATACAATCTATTGTTTACATTACCCAATATGAATATAGTACCCATTCTTTAGAATTCTCTATATTTTATCAAATAGATTTATAACAAATGCTGGGAAAAAAATCTGATAGTAACTGCCAATTGAATAAATAGACTTGGTAAATAAGCATTGACTTAACAGTAATTATGCATTTCCAGGCCGCTTTTGACAGGATGATTTGACGTCTAATGGTATTTAGCAGGCTGACTGCCATGACATTTGAAAATGTATCTGTGTGTCGGCATTAAAAAAATAATAAAGCTGATCCGAAGCAATCACCCAAAACAGTCTTTCTTTCCTGTCAGTCCTCATTTTTGACAATCAGATCTCAATTACAACATGTCTACAGTTCAGCATCCCCCGTACCTCCAAGGCTTAAGGATGCATTTTGTGATTTCTCCCAGTGTGTTTTTCGGTGTCCATGTGTATTGTGGATCTTCAAACATGAATATAGTATGAAGAGATCTCTAAAATATGTAACTGGTCCATTAATTTTTTTTTTCACTTTTCCTCCAGAGCATCTCATGTGCATACACTCAAAAGTGTCTCTTACACACATGCTTCACAATCTTGAATGTCATAGGACTAACATGAAAATAGGGTGACAATGCAGACTGAGGTCAGGAGGAAGGTTCAAGCTTCTGTGTTTCTAACAAGCTCCTCGGTAAAGCTGACGCTGCCAGTCCAGGGGCCACACATCAGGCAGCAGGCCCTTGTGCCCACTGTAATCAGTATCCTCCTGCCCTGGTGAGGAGCGGCAGGCCCTCAAGATACTAGAACACACGCATTTTCAAACACTTGCCTGCCTTTACAGGCAGGGAGCAAAAGAGCCTGAGTCCTTGAAAGCGGTCGTCCTGGCCTTTGTGTAGCGCCCTCAAATCAGATGTGGCTTATTTACTAGCCCCACAGCACGCCTTTCCCTTTCATTGCTTAGACATAGCCCATATTCTCAGTGTGTCTTCAAGACAAATTAAAGCAGGATATCACTAGGCAGAGAAACTCCTGGCTCAGTGAATGCCAAGATGCAAGGCTCAGAGGGAAGCGCTAACTGCAAGAAAGTTTTTCTTCCTTTTTCCTTTAAAAAAAAAAAATACAAAGTAAGACTACAATAGTATACGGAGCCTAGGTCAATTCAGAGAATTCCAACCTGAATTTAACTTCCAAATAATAGGCACTTTTTTTGAGCACATGCTATATTTGCCTTGTAGTTTCACTTAATAACTGTTCCTGAATGTTATGGCTGATCTGAATGGGATGAACTTGATCATTTTCCAGGCTCTTGTTTGTGCGCACATTGTGTGGCGTATTGCTATCTACCTAGCTGCTTCTGCACTCTTATCAGATCCTTATTTTGAGCCTGTCACCTAATTCAAACAATATCAATGAGAGAATCCTCATTAGCTATTACTATCTGAACAACAGATAAGTGTCCCTTGTGGAAGTGGCCTCAGAATACTAAGATGCTCCTTAAATAGTTGCATTATGGGCAGCACTAAAGACCACAGAGAAATATGTGATCAGGGTTTTCACCAAATGACTATGGGGAGAGGAAATGATAGGAAAATTTGAGTACAAGTAACTTCTGAGATAATTTCAGTTGAGAATAGAATTTCACCTACTTCTTGTATTATCTGGTCACTTTATTCAGTCAAATAATATGAGTGTTGCAAATTACCTATTGTAGATGTGGGGTACTAAGTAGGCAACATTTAAATCTTCTGGCATACACATCTATTTGATTTAAATATTGTAGAGAAGCGGTTCTCAGCCAGGGCCAGATTTGTCACCCAAGAAATCTCTGGCAATGTGTAAACTATTTTTGGTTGTCATACCTGGGGAGGGAAGGTGCTATTGGCCTCTAGTGGGTAGAGTCCAAGGATGCTACCAAACAGTAACCACACACAGGACACCCCCCCATCACACAGCCTAAAATGTTAATAGTGAGGAGGTTGAAAATCCATGTCGTAGATTAGTCATATTTCCCACATTAAGTACTCTGATCTTCGTAACCTTTATTCAGATAAAAAATTTCTTTCAAATAGACAAGGTCAACTTCTTTGAAGTCATGATCGTCAATCATGTTGTTCCAGAATGATAAACAATCTTGTGTGCAACTGAAAGTATATCCACAGAACAGCTACTAGTACATTTTAAGTTCCTGCAAAATTGTAAATTTCTGTTATTAAGGCAAAGTACTCACTCCTCTGAAAGTTACTGTGAGAAAGATGGGTAGGAAATGACAAGCAAATATGTGAAAATGAAAACCTCACTTAACTTCCATCCTCCTCTAGAGAAACTCGTAATGGAAATTGTCATTTCACACTGATGTTCTCCAAGACAGGCTGACGAAATATTCACTTTGATGCTTTCCTTGTGGATTTATACTTGGATCCTTCTGCACAAGAAATTCACTTGTACAAATGTCCTTAGTACTTTTTGACTGTGAGAAACTTCAAAATTCTGAGGCACCCATTTATTCATGGTATTTGAGCAAAAACCCTTCCTCCAAAACTCCAGTTAAGCACTTGGGACAAAGATTGCATTGTTTTCTTTTTGAGAAAAGGAACTGTTACCCTCAAAACTACAAGCAAAAAAGTAAACAGAAAGAATTCATTGGATATTAGATTTTTCCCCCTTTTTAGGAGAAGTATTTGGCAATAACATAATCAACATTTGTATAAATACAAGGCACTGAAATCTACAAGCGAATTAAATGCCCAGTGGAAAATTTTCAGGTGACAAGAGGACCACAGAGAGAAATAACTGAGGTCAGATAGAGTCTGTGAAGTCAGTGCAATAGGAAAATGGTCCTCAACTATAAACTCAAGGGCAGAGAAACAGTGGAGTTTGTCTTCTGAGTTGGAGTCATGTCAGGTAGAGCTAGAAGCAGAGTCGAACACATCCCCTGCTTTTCCTGACTACATCAGACCTTCCTCTCCCACTTTTCTCCAAGTTGTGAACTCTCTAGTCTTCCCCTTTCTGCTTCCCTAAGCTTCTGACCTTGCAAGTCTGCCTGAACCTCACCTCCTGCATCATCCGTGGGTGTATTTCCAGTGTCCACTGCGGCAATTCAGCCTGTCTTTAATACCCAACTCTCCCATCACTTGAGCAACTGGTTTTTGTTTTCACAAATTCTACCCAACTTTACCTGGGAGGGGATGATCCACCCCCACAGAGGGCACTGGATGTAGAGCTCAGATGCTAGCTGTCCTCTGATGGGAACAAACACCTGCCTGCATCATGTTTACATAACAGGCACAAGAAAAGTATATCAATTTGGATGTAAATTACAAATGTGAGGTCTTTTAAAAAGCTCTGTGTAACAGAGATACTTGAAGTCACCTACTTGAAAGGACTTGACTTTTTGAAATACTTGATTGTGGGGATCAAAACAGCCTCTTTAGCTGAGTGTTATGTTAGGATAGGTCAAATTACTGCCTATTTTTAGTTCGCAGAACTACCAATTCACCTTAGCCGCTATTGCCACTCCATCATCAACATTCCCCATGTGGAAACTGCCATGCCATTTCCCAGGAAATCTGCAACACCTACTCTGGCACCACCAGCCTGGAATGCATTTTTGCACATACATCAATTACACTTTACCATCAGAGCATCGCCTACCAGAAGTTTAAGTTGTAAACCAACCTATGCAAAAATTTTAAATAAAAAAATAATAAAACATTTATGGTGGAAGAATATAGTTAATTTAACATGTCTTGGGTCCCCTGTCCCATGTAAGGAAATCATGCTTTTGGGATAATATAGATGTTTGAAAGGTATAGTTTTTATTCAGTCTTCAATAACCCATTTAGAAAAGATACATCACAAGACTTCTGTTGTCTTAGAATGAAAATAACTACTTGTCAGTTGAATTAAGTATCTGTATTTCGGTGGTAACTTGGTATTATGTGAAAATATTGACTCAATTCCCAAGCACCTTGGATGTGTGAAATTCACACTCTGAGGCAGCTCCAGGATGTCTAAATAGGAGCAGCCGAGGGCGGCAATCTGGTTGATAGTGGTAGTGGGGGAATTTAAAACAATTTTTACTTAGACTTTATATTAAAAGTCAGTTAAAGCATCCATTTTTTTTTCCTAAAGATACTCATATTGAATTTTTACACATGATTGAGAAAACACCTGTTAGATAAAAGAAGTATGTATGTGTCTGATATGTCTACATACATACTGGAGTGACTTGAGGAACAAAGAATGGTTTTGGAGACTGGAGTAGGATATGGCCAAGAATGCCACAACACACCCTGAAACAATCACATTCCATAGCAGAGTACCAGGGTTTGAGTGCTCTGCTCCCAATTTCAGCTTCCTACTAAGGCACACCCTGGGAGACAACAGGCAATGGCTCAAGGAGTTGGATTCATACCATCCACATGGGAGACTTGCATTGAATTCCTAGCTCCTGGCTCTGGCAGGGTTAGCCCCTGCCATTTTGGTTATCTGGGGAAGTGAACCATCATATGGGAGATCCTTCTTGCCTTCTGTCCTTGTTTTCTGTCCCCCTACCTTTCAAAGAAATGAAATAAATTTTTGCATTGTGCATTCACAACTATTGGCTCCCTGTGAGAGGCACTAATGAGCTTTCAAGGAAAAGAAAAAAAGGAAGAGAAAGAAAATTCTGGAAGCTCTCAATTCATATAAACAAAGGATCTCAGTTGATAACAGAACATTGTCTTTCTAATGTGCAGATTTTTCTCTGCGTATTCTTTATTTTATTTTTGGTCTTTATTCTTGGTCTCCCATATCCGTAATGGCCAAATTGATTAAGAGCTATTCAAACCTGTCTTTCAGACATTGGGCCAGTCACAAGCCAAAGTCATGATAGGAAGTGATGGGTCCATATTTTTGATCGCTTTATGATCTGGAACAGTTCAGCTACTTTAGTTCTGCATTCACTTGAGGATTGAGGGCACTGGGAAACCATTGTAGTATCATATTATCCATCCAATCCCAGATCCACCCACAAATGTGTCTGAGAATGAGAAAATTATTGGGATATTCACTTTTCCTAGAGTCTAAAATTGAACAAGATCTTTAAAATTATAGCAGACAAATGGTTGGGTCCTAAATGGCGATATGCCTCATGCAAAATCCGAAGGTCGGGATTACAGAGATCGGTTCATTCAGACAGCTGTAGGGGCATATCATCACTCTGTCAAAGAAATTCCAGTCATCAGGTCCAAAGGACCCAAGGTTGTGCTTTAAGGTAAAGGTTGAAAGCACAGATCCACTAAGCCTCAGGTTGGCCAAAGGGCTTTAGAAAGTTGAACTCTACCTCTCTCTAGAGCTAACGTAGCCTATGTAATCTGAAAATTCATTTTTAGTTCAAAAAAGCAACGTCCCAACATACCATCCCTCTCAAACGATGGCTTCAGGCTGGCTAGAGGCTTAGTGATACAGAAGCCTTTACAGCAAAAATTGAACACAGAGGCATTTCAGAGTGTTTTCACTGGGTAACTGGAAAAAAAAAAAAAAACCAACAAGTCTTGCACTTAAATAAACCACATTGCTTTAAAAGGGGGATGATTTTCACTTTTGAATTGAAAAGATTTAAACTTAACAACATAAGCTTATATTCCAAAGCAGTTTTCTGAGTTAGCTGGGTAATATATACAAACTTTTATACAGTTGCACTAAAACAAAATACAAAAGAAAATATGTATTTATATATGGAGCATAGTCATTCCCTAAAATAGATGTGAAACCAATTAGTACAATGAAAGGCCTGTCTGCAACAGCAACACTCCATGTAACCTTCTTTTTTTTAAGATTTATTTATTTATTTGAAAGGCGGAGTTACAGAGAAGCAGAGTGAGGGAGAGAGGCCGGGGGAGGGAGAGAGGGAGAGAGAGAGAGAGGAAAGGTCTTCCATCCACTGGTTCACTCCCCAAATGGCCCCAACAGCCAGAACTAAGTTTAATCTGAAGCCAGGAGCCAGGAGCTTCTTCCAGGTCTCCCACAAGGGTTCAGGGGCACAAGGACTTGGTCCATCTCCTACTGCTTTCCCAGGCTATATCAGAGAGCTGAATTCGAAGTGTTGCAGCCAGGGCTCAAATTGGCACCCATACGGGATGCCGACACTGAGAGCAGAGGCTTTTACTCCTTCAAGTAACCTTCTAATGTCTGGTGGCAATACCACTATGAAAGCCCAAATCTTAGTTTCTTTGCAATTTTTCTAATGCATCACACTACTTTACCTCAGCTTGGAGAGGATGCTAAAACAATACTGGCATGGCAGTGACTTATGATTTCATTGCAATGAGGATAAACTAATAACGAATGTATAACATAGTCAAATCAAGAGACAAAGAGAAAAGAAAAGGAAGAGAGAGAAAGGAAGGAAAGAGGGAGACAGGAAGGAAGGGAGGGAGAGGGGAAGGGATGGAAGGGGAGGGGAGGAAGGGAAGGAGGAAGGGAGGCAGGAAGGAAGACGGATCCCAAACTTTTTTTTTCTTTTCTTTTCTTTAAAGGATGTGCCATGACCAATTTTATTGCAAAAGAACATGCCTGGAACTCCCAAGAAAAGTCCAAAAGGAAAATACCTTTTGAAAGTTTGGAACAAGACTGGCATCCTCAGAACATAGCTCAGTGACTGCTCTGCAACACTCTTCAAAGAATGATGTTTTCTTCTGGGAGCTACCTAGAAACTCTTCAGGAGATATTGTTGAAATCCAAAAATCACTGGGATCTTAAGGGAATACCTGTGTCTTCAAAGATAACTATTTTGAAGAAATTAAAAATGATTTTACTTTGTGAATATAGAGTGTTGTTGAACTATTGCATCATTTTCACATTTGGGAAGGTACAGCCATAACCCTCCAGTTTGGAAGAACCACATTTATGCCTCACTGGTGTAGGTATGCGCTGGAAAGAGCTTGCACCTAGCTCACATCATGAGCCAAAGAATGAAGGTGAGATTATGTGTGTGGCTCCAACAATATCAGTCTTTTCCCCACCTTCACTCTCATCCACACTCTGCTGAAGCCGCCAAACCTTCTTAACACTTTGTCTGTAACTTACTTATCAACTGATGACTTTGGTGAGGTGACTTTTAGTTTTCCTTGGCCTCTGGTTTTTCATCTGCAAATCTATGATATTGATGATTACAGCATTTAGGAAGATTAAAAGATATAACGTGAGGAATATTTCTATAATATCCAATGTGGAGAAGGAACTAAGTGTTGATTCTCTTTCCCCTTCTCCTTAGGTGTGGGCAACATATTTAACTGTCTTTTTTTTTTATATAGGGTACATAATTCACCTAGTAGAATATAATTTGGTGGGTGAAGGTTGTGGCAGGGTCAGTTTTTATGTAAATGCCAACAAATCAAATTTCCATGGAAACTGTTAATTGCTTCTTCTTATATCTAAATATATATATATATATATATATATATATATATATATACTCAAAGCCCTATAGTTTGTATTTTGACTATATTGTAAAGATGGAAATGTAACCTAAAAGTATGATGTGCATAGTTAATTCAAGCACTGCGATCGACCTCTGACATGAGAATATTTAATATCCTTGGCTTTTACCATTTGCAAGCAAACTTAAAGTTCCACAGCATTTAGCTATTTGGACAGATATGAACTATCCATGTTGCATAGGAGAATCTAGTGCATAGGTTTAACTTACTACCCAATACAATTACCAAAAAACAGTTTGGATGATCTGTTCTCCTAGGGTGTTCAAGAATTCTTTTGTAGAAATGTGCATTAAATCCAGGGAGGTATGCACTAAAGTACAGCTCTTCTCTGAAAAACAATTTGAGAGATATGAAAGTTCATGTATGTGCTATTGAAGCTATGGTGGTAGCTAATATTTTTAAGCAATAGCTTGGTGATCCAAAAATGCACTAACTACTTAAATGAAGGACCAAGACTATACAGGATCCTTGAATAAAATCTGAGAACAGTGTGACCTCTAGGGCACGGGGTGTTCAGACATGTGGGAATTCTTCCTTTTTTCAAGTTGTATGACATTGGCCCAGTTAGTTAACTCCTTAAAACCTCAGTTTTTTTTTTCATCTTTAAAACAGAGTAAAAAGTGTCTGATATGATCTGTGACCCCAGTACTAGGTATATATCCAAAAGACATGAGCATAATGTATCAAAGAGATACCTGTACCAGCTTGTTTATAGCACTGCTGCTCATAATAACCAAAATATGGAATCAACCACAGTGTCCATCATCATCATATGAATGGATAAAAAATGTGGTGTATATGTACAAAGAAGAGTAGTTATACAAAAGATAATGAAATCCTATCATTTGCATCGAAATGGTTGGAACTGAATGACATCATGTTGAATGAAATAAGCCAGACACAGAAAGGCAAATAATGCATGATCTTCCTTTTACATGGGAGCTAAAATTTTAAAAATAATAAAAAAGCAAAAAGAAAAATTGCCTGTGTGTCAGTTTTGCTGCAAACACTGTGGCTTGTTAAACTTTGTTTTAAATCTTTGCCAAATTGTTAAGAATTATGTACTTGTATCTCACTCACAGAGAGATCCCAGTGGAAAGAACGGGGCCATCAAAGAAGGAGATACCTTTCTCTGAAGGGAGGAGAGAACTTCCACTTTGACTATGACCCTATCGGAATAAGATCAAAGTCAGCGAACTCTAAAGGCTTCCATAGCCCTGGCAACTCATGACTAGAGCCTAGGGAGATTACTGACTCCATGAACAGAAGTCACTGTGTACTTACATCCCATGTGGGATCTGTCCTTAATGTGTTGTCTAATGTGCAGTGATGCTATAACTAGTACTGAAACAGTATTTTTACACTTTGTGTCTCTGTGTGGGTACAAACTGATGAGATCTTTACTAATTATATACCGAATCAATCTTCTGTATACAAAGAGAATTGAAATGGAAAAAAAAAAAAAAAAACCCTGGTGTTAAATTGGAAATGTCATAGAAAATTAATTAATTTTTTAAAAAAAATATTATGTAGGATCTCTGTCTTTAATGTGCTGTACAGTGTTATTTAATGCTATAACTAGTACTCCAACAGTATTTTTTTCACTTTGTGTTGCTATATGGGGGCAAACTGATGAAATCTTTACCTAATATATACTAAACTGATCTTCTGTATATAAAGAGAATTGAAAATGAAAAAAAAAAAGAATTATGTACTTGTACAATTTTCAATGATTTTGTGACATTTTAATTTATATGAATGAAGTTGAGTATCTTTTCATTTGATTATTGTTTATAGCCTATGCCTGTTTTCCTGATCAACTATGGTCTTTTTACATCATTTTATTTGTTAAACTCTTTATTTAGTAGAGCATTAAGCCTTTGACTGTAATGCAAATTTTAAAAAGTCATCTAAAAATTAAATGAAATATTAAGTTGAAAAAAAGAGTGTCTATTTTATATGGCCTTAAAAACATTAAATAAATGAAAAAGGAGTTTATGAAAAGCCTTAATCATATATTTAAATAATTATTAAGACCTTAAGGTCAATTCTTGAACCTATATCTGGTTCTTTATTGCATGTCATAGGAACATAAAATATGGTAGGGGTTGGGAATTGGGGAATTTTGGGGAAAATGTGATATTACAATACACCTGTGTGTGTGTGTGTATACACACTTCTTAAATGATAAAATAAAATATACTGTACATTTAATATGGTTGACCTGAACAAAATAGTTCTTCATAGAATGGGTTTGTCTGACTCAATTATTTGAGAAACTCCAGTAACTTGGTTCTGGCTCAAACATATTAAGTGTACTGGGGAGGGTGGTACTGAGAATAAGGGAGATGAGAATCTTGCATTTTTTACAATGCACGAAGAGCCAGTTCCAATAATGTAGTCTTTGCTGCAGCTTTTCTTGATTTTTCTTTTTGGCTCACAGTTTGAATCAAGACCCTGAAATTTACAAAGCTCTGTTACATTTATTTAAACCCAAGACATTTGTATAGGGTTTTCCAGATCACACCTATCAAACAGCTGCAGCCAGAGCCAATCGAGAAACAGTCTGAGCGTAGAGGCTATGCTTTTTTCTTTTTAGTTCCAACTGATTTCATTACTTCAGCGTGTGAAAACTTGGAATCATCCCAGATGCTTATGTGTCTCACATCCTATTTCCATTTCATAGGCTCAACCTTGGAAACATAACCAAAATCTAGATACTTCTGCCCATCTCCTTAGCTCTATATTAGCCCTAGTATTAATTCCTTCTTCAACTATGATAATATCATTGTTATATATTCTTCCTGCCTCACTTTTATTACTCTACAATGTATTTTCCACATGGTAACAGAGTGATTCTTTAAAAATGAAAGTCAGATCATGACATGCCTTTTTTTTTTTTTTTATTTGATGAACACTAGATGGTCACTCTGCTGGGTTTTTTATTTTTTTAGAAAACTTTTATTTAATAAATATAAATTTCGAAAGTACAACTTTTGGACCTGCTATAAGCCATGCTTTTTTTAAAACCCTGCCAAAGTGCCAGCACTGTGGTGTAGCCGGTAAAAGCTGCCGCCTGCAGTGCCAGCATCCCATATGGGCACCAGTTCGAGACCTGGCTGCTCCACTTCTGATCCAGCTCTCTGCTATGACCTGTGAAAGCAATGGAGGATGGCCCAAGTCCTTGGGCCCCTGTACCCATGTGGGAGACCTGGAAGAAACTCCTGGCTCCTGGTTTCAGATTGGCACAGCTGCGGCCATTGTGTCCAACTGGGGAGTGAACCAGCAGATGAAAGACCTCTCTCTCTCTCTCTCTCCCTCTTTCTCTCTCTCTCTCTGCCTCTCCTTCTCTCTCTGTGTAACTTTGACTTTTAAATAAATAAATAAATCTTTTAAAAAACAAACCAACCCTGCCATGGGTAGAAATGTCAGTATCTGATTGAAATAGAGAATCTGTACTGCTGGCTGCAAGTTTCATCTCTGTAATTTTTCATCTCACTCTCAGCCCTTGTCACACTGGCTTTCTCCACAATCTGGAATAATCTCCCATACTCAATGGTCATCAGCAAGAGAGAAGCTGTTTCTGACCCCACATGTCCATTCCCATCATTTTTTGCCTCTTATTCTGTTTGATTTTCTTCTACAGCACACAGTTAACCTTTCCATGTTAACAACAGAATGGAATTCCTTAGCAATGGGATGTATGCTCATGAGAGCTGGTAATTTCTCTGTTTTGTTCATGATTCTTGATAGCAATCGGAATCATGTCAGCACATGGGAACCTCTAAGTTAATGTGGCAGAATGCAACATTTGGCACATAGAAGGATTACAAGAGAAGAGTGATTTATCCAATTATCAAAGGTACCTGTTTTTTTGTTTTGTTTTGTTTTTTGACAGGCAGAGTGGACAGTGAGAGAAAGACAGAGAGAAAGGTCTTCCTTTTTGCCGTTGGTTCATCCTCCAATGGCCACCACGGTAGGCGCGCTGCGGCCAGCGCACCGCGCTGATCTGATGGCAGGAGCCAGGTGCCTATCCTGGTCTCCCATGGGGTGCAGGGCCCAAGCACTTGGGCCATCCTCCACTGCACTCCCGGGCCACAGCAGAGAGCTGGCCTGGAAGAGGGGCAACCAGGACAGAATCCGGTGCCCCGACCGGGACTAGAACCCGGTGTGCCGGCGCCGCAAGACGGAGGATTAGCCTAGTGAGCCGCGGCGCCAGCCAAAGGTACCTGGTTTTTAACTGATGTTCCTGTTAGCAATTATGACTATTAGGGGTCACCCTTTTCTTTCAGCCTGTGTATTTCTTTTTTTTTATTATTTTTTTTATTTTTATTTTTAACAGGCAGAGTGGACGGTGAGAGAGAGAGAGAGAGAAAGGTCCTCCTTTTGCATTGGTTCACCCTCCAATGGCCGCTGCAGCTGGTGCATCGCACTGATCCAAAGCCAGGAGCCAGGCGCTTCTCCTGGTCTCCCATGTGGGTGCAGGGCCCAAGGACTTGGGCCATCCTCCACTGCCTTCCCAGGCCATAGCAGAGAGCTGGCCTGGAAGAGGGGCAACCAGGACAGAATCCAGCGCCCCGACCAGGACTAGAACCCAGTGTGCCGGCGCTGCAGGTGGAGGATTAGCCAATGAGCTGCGGCATCGGCCCAGCCTGTGCGTTTTAAGCTGATCAAACTTCTCGTCTTTCATGCAGCACTGCTATCAGGAGCAACTAAGTCAAGAGGGTGGAGCAGAGAACTGAGAACCCTGTGCCCAACTCAACATTTCTGGAGCCCCAAATCTATCCTTTCAAAGAAAACCAACTCACTCACATCCACTGTAACAGGGGATAAGTACAGGAGCATACTTGTGAGCCTCAAGTTGAAGAAGAAATGATGATGGACAGAGTTAGGGGTGTTACTTAAGAAACACCCTGGGAGAGTTTGGCAAGCTGCAATTCCTTTTCGCCCAGTTAGAGTTGGGTGTTCTCCACATGAGTTTATCCAGATTTGCAATTCCTACAGAGTAGTACATTAGAGAATTAAATAGGTACAATGCCTCTTTACTGTAGATCCCTAAGGTGCCTCTTAGGGTCCCACCTGCATGCTATTAAAATATAGTACTGTAAGTGCCAATAAGTTGGCAATATAGCCGGCTGCATTATTTTATTAATTCTCTAGGCATCACTGGCTTATTAACTATTGTATGGAAGGTACTCAGTCAAATGCTGCTGAATAGTTGGGATCAATTAGCCAAGGTCCCTTCCCTAAAGGAATTAGTGAAGCAGTAGGAAACCTAACAAGTGGTTTCAGAGTTCTGTGAGTGCAACTTTCAGCAAACAGAATGTCGTAAAGGTGAAAAACATGGGGAATTGGTCCCATTTGGGGACATGCTGTTCAGGCTGCAAGCTGAACAATTATTATAAATGAGAGCACAGGACAGAGTGAGGGGTGCATCTGAAAATCAACAACACAAACAGAGGCCTCGAAGGATAGGCAGCCTGGCATATTTAAAGTCAAAAGATGGGGTGTGTGGTTGATGCTTTACAAAAAAAGAGGCCGATTCAGGGCCAAAACACGCAAGCCACAGGGCCTTCTTTAAAATGCTGGGCTTTAACCTGGCAAAAATAGGAACACTCTACATAGTCTAAAGCAGGGAAATTGTAGTATTTTATTATCAGGGTTTTTTTAATTATTATTTGTTTATTTATTTATTTGACAGAGTTACAGAGAGAATATTCTATACACTGGCTCACTCCCTGTATGTCTACAATGACCACACAGTGCCACGCTAAAGCCAGAAGATTTAAACTCCATCCTATTCTCCCAGCTTGGTGGCAGGGGCTCAAACACTTAGACTGTTTGCTGCTACTTTCCCAGCCTATTAGCAGGGAACTGGATCAAAAGTGGAGTACCCAGGACATGAACCAGTGCCCATATGGGCTGCCACAACACCTGCCCCTGATTTAGTTTTAAAGTTTACTTTTTTTTTTAGGATTGATTTTTTTAAAAAACTTTTATTTAATGAATATAAATTTCCAAAGTACTGCTTATGGATTACAATGCCCCCCCCCCATAATTTCCCTCCCTCCAGCAACCCTCCCCTTTCCCGCTCCCTCCCCATTCCATTCACATCAAGATTCATTTTCAATTCTCTTTATATACAGAAGATCAGTTTAGTATATATTAAGTAAAGATTTCAACAGTTTGCCCCCACATAGCAACACCAAGTGAAAAATACTGTTGGAGTACTAGTTATAGCATTAAATCACAATGTACAGCACATTAAGAACAGATATCCTACATGATATTTTTTAAAAATTGATTAATTTTCTATGCAATGTCCAATTTAAAACCAAGTTTTTTTTTTCACTTTCAATTATCTTTATATACCGAAGATCGATTCAGTATATACTAAGTAAGGATTTCATCAGTTTGCACCCACACAGAAACACAAAGTGTAAAAATACAGTTTCAGAGCCTGCGCCATGGCTCACTAGGCTAATCCTCCGCCTTGCGGCGCCGGCACACCGGGTTCTAGTCCCGGTCGGGGCACCGATCCTGTCCCGGTTGACCCTCTTCCAGGCCAGCTCTCTGCTGTGGCCAGGGAGTGCAGTGGAGGATGGCCCAAGTCCTTGGGCCCTGTATCCGCATGGGAGACCAGGATAGGCACCTGGCTCTTGCCATCGGATCAGCGCGGTGGGCTGGCCGCAGCGCGCCTACCGCGGCGGCCATTGGAGGGTGAACCAACGGCAAAAGGAAGACCTTTCTCTCTGTCTTTCTCTCACTGTCCACTCTGCCTGTCAAAAATAAAAAAATAAAAAAAAAATAATAACACTTACCTTACAAAAAAAAAATACTGTTTCAGTACTAGTTATAGCATTACTTCACATTAGACAACACATTAAGGACAGATCCCACATGAGACAAAAGTACACAGTGACTCCTGTTGTTGATTTAACAATTTGACACTCTTGTTTATGGCGTCAGTAATCTCCGTAGGCTCTAGTCATGAATTGCCAAGAATATGGAAGCCTTTAGGGTTCACCGACTTCCATCTTATTCTGACAGGGTCATAGTCAAAGTGGAAGTTCTTTCCTCCCTTCAGAGAAAGGTATCTCCTTCTTTGATGGCCCCGTTCTTTCCACTGGGATCTCACTCGCAGAGATCTTTCAGTTAGGTCTTCTTTTTTTTTTTTTCCAGAGTTTCTTGGCTTTCCATGCCTAAAAATACTCTCATGGGCTCTTGAGCCAGATCCAAATGCCTCAAGGGCTGATTCCGAGGCCAGAGTGCTGTTTAGGACATCTGCCATTCTATGAGTCTGCTGTGTATCCCACTTCCCATGTTGGATCTTTCTCTCCCTTTTTGATTCTATCAGTTAGTATTAGCAGACACTTGTCTTGTTTGTGTGATCCCTTTGACTCTTAGACCTATCAGTGTGATCAATTGTGAACTGAAGTTATCAATTGGACTAGTGAGATGGCACTGGTACGTGCCACCTTGATGGGATTCTATTGGAATCCCCTGGTACGTTTCCAGCTTAAGATTGATTTTATATATTTGAAAGACAGAGTTTCAGAGAGAGACACAGCCAGACAGAGAGAGGGGAAAGCTCTTCCATTCACTGTTTCACTCCTCAAATGACCACAACAGCCAGAGCTGTGCTGATCCAAAGTCAGGAGCTAGGAGCTTCTTCAGGGTCTCCTGCATGGGTGCAGAGGCCCAAGGACTTGGACCATCTTCCACTGCTTTCCCAGGCCACAGCAAAGAGCTGGGTCAGAAGTGGAACAACCAGGTCTCAAACCCACACCCATATGGGATGCCAGCACTGCAGGCAGGGCTTTAACCCACTGTGCCACAGCTCCAGCCCTACTCTGATTCTTGCACGCAAGGGAGAGACTGAAGAAAGGTGAGGCAGATGAGTGAGGCCTTTCTGGAGGCCACTGCATTGCCCAGTACTGTGGAACAGGTAGTTGCACTTTGGCGCATCTGGGAAGAACGGGGGAGAAGGAGGAGCAGAACGCTGTCTGAGCAGCCAAGCTATGGAAGAGATAAGATGAGTCAGGAGGATCAAAACACTGTATTGATTTCTGCATCTTATTTTCAGGATTAGCTTCTATTTTTATTGCTGCAATGCACAGTTGGTCCTCAGTTTACACCTTGTCCATGTCTACCCCTACCACATGACTTTGGTACTGAGTTGCCACAATTTGCATGTCATTTCTCCAAAAGGATTGGAAATAAGGTACAACAAATGATCTCTGGCCAGCTCAGCACTTCAGAGACAGCCCTGCCCTGAAGTCTTCAGCTAACATTCCAAAGGGCTCAGTGAGCTGAACTATAGGAATTAAGAATAATTATTAATATTTATTTTATTTTACTCTATGGACAATACTCTATCATGGCTGATATTATGGATCACAAAGCACTGTAGCTGTCCTATTGAATTCTCCTAGTCAACAGACCCTGGTACAAATTCACCTAATCATCATTAAATGTTACAAATATTGTGAACAAACTCTCAAAATATTACTTATTATGGAAATCATAGAAAGCCACATTACTTTTTCCTATTCACATGCCCCCAACATTTTATTTATACTAAAGCTATCCTTGTTGAAGCTTTTTTAAAGACTACAACATTTTTGGAATAGGTTGTGATGGGCCCCGTTCACAATATCAATTTCTGTGAACATCAAATACCAACGCTGGGGATAATGGCACATAAATTTAACCAAAAACTTCAAGAGTAGATGAAAAGTTGGATAAACTCTCATGAAATGTTGCAAGACTAAAACTCACATCACCAGTTCATAGATCATTTCGTGAATGCATGTACTCTTCATTCAAAATTTTCTACATGATTTTCCTATGGTATACAATAATGATAATTTAGGCATTCAGCAGGGGTTCTCAAACAAGGAACAAATTTGCCCTGGAAGGACCGTGAGACTGCTTGATGAAAAGAGGAAACACTAAGTTAGGAAATTTTAGGAAGCAGAAAAGACTCTAATCTCATTATTTAAGTTTAGTCATAACTATTCTATTGATTTATATATTTATTTTAAGTGTAGAAGCCCCAAATCTCCATGGAATAATGAGATCTCATACTAAAAATATTATCAATAATTTTTAAAAATTCCACAAATTTACCTAAATCAGCTTTCTCAGGAATTTTTACTTCTACACATGATGGAGAAGCCTACAAGAGACCCATCTCTGGCTAAAAACATCTACAAAAGCACAATAAAAATAATTTTCTTGAAAGCATCGAAGAGGTGCCAAAAATATCAAAACTTAAACGAGTTCAAAAATAGAAGCTCACTGAGGGAAGATTAACTTTCCGCATGTCATTCCACCCACTGTCCCTAAGATCTGCTAATTTTTAGAGCCTAAAGAAAAACCAAGAAGTCAGAGAGAAGGTAGCTGCTGAGAGAAACTTCAGAGTTGCTACAAGCTCATATCTCTAGTCAGACAAAAAAAATGCAGTGTAGGACCACTAAGGCAACAAAGACTTGGAGTTAAGATCACACAGAGAAGGGAGGCTCAAAGAAGTGAGCCTGGCACTATATCACAACCCCAAGACAGTTGACCAAGTAAGTTACAAGGGGACTTCAAAAGATTTGTGGAAAAATGGAACTAAAAGATGGGTTTGTTTTGATGTAAATAAAATTGATAATCCATGCATATTTTGAAGACCCCTTATACATACAGCAATTCTCAAGTAGCAAGCTGAAACCACCCAAAAAGCAAAGTTTTAGGCAGTCTTATACAATGTATTGTTCACAAACATGGTAGAATTCTAAGTGACACATGTGATCGTTTGGCACCTCTGGAAGAATATTATCATTGACATTTATAAAAGAAAGGTAGACTAGACTTTAGAAACACTACAAACTAGCCTCAAGTTATTCGAGTAATTCATTTGTTCTCTTTCTCTCTCTCTCTCTATTTGAAAGGCACACACATACACAAACACACACACAGAGTGAGAGAGAGAGAGAGAGAGAGGTTTCACCTGCTGATTAATTCCCCAAATGCCCAGGCTAAAGCTTGAAGCCAGAAAATCAATCCAGGTCTCTGATGTGGGTAGTAGGGACTCAAGTACTACAGCCATCATCAGCTGTCTCCCAAGATACACATTAGCAAGAAACTAAAATCAAAAGTGGATCTGGAACTTGAACCCAGGCACTCAGATATGGGATGCAAGTGTCCAAAGCTCAAATTTAACTGTCCAATCAGTAATTTTTGAAACAAAATAGAACTAAATGGAAGGGTTTCAAGTATGGTGAACACAGATGGATGACTAAGCTAAAAATGGGGTCAGCAGAAAATAACCAGATTTAAGTATACTTTACCCAGGAATTTATAGTCTTAAATGCACATATCCCTAAAATAAGAAAGACTATATATCAATGATTTGATTATTCATTTTAATAAGTTAGAACAAAAGCAGCAGGTTCTACTAGAAGAAAAGAGAAATATAGAGAAGATAGATAGCATAAATAAATAAAATGGATTATAAACAAAATCTACAAAGTTGAAAGCTGTTTTTTTAAAGAAAATATTAGACAAACTACTTGGAAAACCAGGTAAAGGAAAAGGAGAAGATGTCAATTAGCATAAGAAGTAGAACAAAGAAAAGAAGCAGCAATGTAGAATCAAACACATTAAACAAAAATTATAAGGGAATTATGGGCAATTTTATGCTGATAAATTAGAACATTAAGCACAATTGGCAAACTTTTAGAAGATAAAAAGGACCCCCCCAAAAAACAGAAAATGTAAACAACCTTATGTTTTTAAACGTTTCCTCAAATAAATGCCGAGGCTCACGTTACTATGAGAGTGAATTCCTTCACATATTTAAAAATATATACAAAGCCAGTCTTAGCACATTCACTTCAAAAAATAGAAAGAACAGATAAGAATTTCCAGCCCCCCCCCTTTTTTTTTTGAGAGAAAGCATAACGTTGATGTTAAAACCCTGAAACAGAATACAGGAATACAGGAGTCATAAAACTGTTTCCAAATGTACAGGTAAAGCATTTAACAAGTCTTTATACTTTAAAAAGCCTCTTTTAGCAAAAGAGTAATAGAACTAACTTGATCTAACAAAAGTCTCTGTAAGAAATATAGAGCAAACAATGCAATCATTAAAATACTGAAATTTCTGTCATTTTTCAAGAGAGGAAATCCAAATGGACAACAGACACTAAAAAAAAAAAAAAAAAAATGCTTGGGGGGTTGGCGCTGTGGCTCACTTGCTTAATCCTTCGCCTGCGGCGCCAGCATCCATATGGGTGCCGGGTTCTAGTCCCGGTTGCTCCTCTTCCAGTGCAGCTCTCTGCTGTGGCCCGGGAAGGCAGTGGAGGATGGCCCAAGTGATTGGGCCCTGCACCTGCGTGGGAGACCAGGAGGAAGCACATGGCTCCTGGCTTCAGATCGGCTCAACGCCAGCACCAGCCATAGTGGCCATTTGGGGAGTGAACCAACAGAAGGAAGACCTCTCTCTCTCTCTCTCACTGTCTAACTCTGCCTGTCAAATAAAAAAAAAAAAATTCTCAGGATCACTAGCCATCAGGGAAATGCAAATCAAAACCACAGTAAGGTTTCATCTCAGTCCAGTTAGAATGGAGAGATCAACAAACAACAAATGCTGGCAAGGATGTGGGAGAAAAGGTACCCTAATCCACTGTGAATGGGTATGTAAACTGGTGCAGCCACTGTGGAAAGAAACAGTATGGAGATACTTCAGAAATCTGAATACAGACCTACCATATGACCCAGCCATCCCACTCCTGGGAGTTTACTCAAACCAAAAGAAGTCAGCATCTGAAAGAGTGATCTGTGCCCCTATGTTCAAGGCAGCACAATTCACAATAGCTAAAATATGGAATCAACCCATATGTGCATCAGCTGTTGACTGGATAAAGAAACTAAGATATATACAGCATGGAAAACTACTCAGCTGTAAAAATAAAAAAAAAAAAAAAAAAAGAAATCCTGCCTTTTGCAGCAAGATGGACACAACTGGTAACCATTATACTTAGGTAATCCAGACACAAAAAGGACAAATACCATAGGTTGTCCCTGATCTGAAATAACTAATAGAGTACCTAAAGTGTAATGTATTGGAGTGAAAAGCACATTTTGAGAATCAATGATTTTTGTCATCCTGTCTCTTCCATTGAACAACAGTGTTTTCTTCTTCACCCTATGTGTCGAACTCTTTTACTTAGTGTAGGGTAAATTTCACTATCATTAAGTAAACTGAAAATAGAGCTTTGTAAAACTTTAAGAGTGGGAATAGGAGAGGTAGGAGGAAAAAGGGTTGGAGTGTGGGCAGGAGGGAGGGTAGGGTAGGAAGTATCACTATGTGCCTAAATCTATATATATATGAAATACTTGAAACTTGTTTAAGTTAAATAAGATTTAAAAAAAGAAAAAAACATTGAAATTTCCCCTACTGAGATCTGGAAATAAAAATACCTACTGCCACCATATTATACTGGATGGACTAACCAGCAATATAATGCAAGGAGAGAATATAGGATAAGGATTGGAAAAAAAGAAACCTAACTGTGACAAGTATAGAAAACAACCAAACATACAAACAGATACATAGAAAATCCAAAAGAACATACTTGCAGAAATAGTAAATGACTGTATCAAAATCAATAGACATAAAATCAATGTATCAAAAAACTGTATATTACAAACACAAAGACTGGGGCTGGTAATGTGGCCTAGAAGGTTAAGCCTCTGCTTGCATAGACAACATCCCATATGGGAGCCAGTTTGAGTCCCAGTTGCTCCACTTCTGATCCAGCTCCCTGAAAATGCACCTGGGAACATAGCAGAAGATGGCCCAAGTACTTGGGTGCCTGCACCCATGTGGGAGACCTAGTAGAAACTCCTGGCTCCTGGCTTTGGCCTGGCCCAGCCCCATCCATTGTGGCCATTTGGGGAGTAAACCCCAGCATATGAAAGATTCTCTTTCTTGCTCTCTGTCTCTCTCTTCCCTCTACCCCCCACCCCGCCCCATCTCTGCATTTCAATAAATAAATAATCTTTAAACACACACACAGAAACTACAGGTTTGGAAAGACTACTGAGACACCTTAAATGTAGAAAAAGAGTAATGCTTATCCCGAGCTTCAAGTTTTTGCCTAGATGCATCAGTGATACAGAACTTGTTTGAAGGATGCAAGCCACAGAAATCATTCAGATTCCTGTTCCTCTCCGTTCCAACACAGGCCAATCCAAACATTAGTACCAGCACCTCTTAAAAACAAGACTTCCTACACTACTGCTGTCTGCAGGGGCAACCCATGGGTAATGAAGGGAAGAACTGAGGGAGGCAAAGCAGCAACTTTGTGAAATGCAGGGCTCTGATGGACCTGGGCTTTCTGCTTCTCCTTTTGCCTTGATGAGCAAGCACACATAGAGGGGACAGGTTTCCCTGTAGAGGGGAAATAGCACGTGTGTCCAAGGCCTATGACTGCAGAAGGGACAATGAATAGAAAAGCTGGCTCTCTGACCCACATTTAAACAGGATACCAAGTTTGAACTTCAAATAAGGCTAAATACAGAATACATACAGTCTCTCACAGTGTCACAGAAATATAAAAACTCATGTTGGCTTTGGCATTTTACTTAATAGTTAATGCTTCACATGGGGCAGCCACATTCCACGTTGGAGTGCCTAGGTTTGAGCCTTGACTGTGGCCCAATTCCAGCTTCCTGTTACTGTGTACACTGTGCAGTTGGGTCCCTGCCTCCCATGTGAGAGAACCAAATTGAGTTCCTGGCTCCTGGCTTCAGCCTGCCCCAGTCCTGACTGTTACAGATACTGGGGAGTGATCCAGAGGACAAGAGCGCTCTAAATTAATTAATTAATTTTAAAAATTAATCTACAGTGCCCAAAACACACCACTAATAATTTATATGATCTCTGAAGCTAACTTCTAAATGTTGTAATTCCATAGACAAGATGACATATATCTTATTACATGTGACTATTGAAATCATTCTAGAACTTTCTCAGCAATATTTCTTTTCCTCTTCCTCTTTGCTTTCCTCCTGTCTCCATCTCCACTCTCACTCTCACCCCTTCACCTTCTCCTTCTCAAAGCATGGAAGTGGTCAGGGTTTCTGAGGTCTATCTTGAAAAGACTGGGTATTCTTCTAAAGCCAAGTGAACTTTCAAAGCATGCAGGTAGAATCTAAGGGGTCACAGGTACTTGTCTTTGTAGATGGGGACAGAGCCAGAGAGACTGTGTTGACATTATACATATAACCCTACTTTTACCTCTAGCTTGGTGTTGTCTCAAGATAGTAGGGTTATGATGGGAAGTCCAGAGGTTCCATTTTGGTAGTCTAGGCTTTTGCAAGCATGAACCTGATGATGGTGTTTATACATAAAGCTCAGACTTTGTTCTAGAAAAACAAGGGTTTGATGTAAGCCTTCTTACTGACTGGTTATCTCCAAGCCCTGAGGCACCAGCAGTGCTGCATTAACCAAAGAGCAAAGGAAGCAGGTGCACAGGGAACAACTATATTGAGTACCACCCCCATTACCCACTCCAAGAAGAACAGAGAGGATTTTACATTTAATGAACTTATTAAGAATTTAACTTTGCCATCCAAAGAAAACAAAAAAGAACTTATTTTTATTTCAGCTTGCATTTAAATTGTCTGTCATTTTGAGTGATTTTTATTTTCTTATGAATCAAAGTGGAAATGCACCATAGTGGTGGTGGTGGTGTTAAGGGCTCAGAGCTTGCAGAAGTTTAAACTGGTCTTTACCATTCCCTAAATTTTGCAAAATCCTAACCCCACCCCCCAACCTGGGCTCTTTCTTTGCAGGCACATTTCCTGCTTAACATCTCCATTTTCTATTTAGTACCACGTCACTATTCCCACCTTTGCCAAGCTGTTGGGTTTTAGTTCCTAAATTTAGGCAGCCTAGTTATCATTTCCTTGTGCATTTTTTTCAGTAGCACACAGTACAGTTTTGCATTCGTAAAGCAACACCCACAGATTTCTCCAACACATAAAATGTACTTATGACCCCAAACTTAACACTCGTACTACCCCACGATCTTTCACACAGAGTCTAAACCTCTGTTAACAGAAGTGGTTTTCTTTTCTTTTTTTCTTATCTTTTAAATTCATAGAGTGGCCCGCTAATCTCGGCTTTGGTGGGTGGAGTGGAGAGGGATGTGAGGCGGAAGGAAAGGGAACAGTGTTCTAGGCTTCCATTTGGCAGTGTTAACCCTACTCCCTTGAATCGAGGCTGGTATTCAACACTTAGCAGTGTACCTTCTGTTTCTCCTGTCTCAGCCTCTGCCTATTGTTCAGGAAAATCGCAAGACACATTTCACAGCCTGCTTCGAGTTGTGGGATGGAGAGAAGAGAGATTACTGATGACTTATTTCCTTTGAAAGGAGTAGAGAACACTATTGACGAGTTCTCCACAGAAATTCCAGGAGTCACATGGAGGATCAAACCTGCTGATGAACTGTAGTCTCAGGCCTTTCCTGACTTACCTCCACCAGTTTATTGGCATGTTCACGGAAAACCTGGGCGTATTCTTTCACTTCCTTTTCATTCCCACTCTTTGCAGCCTCAATGAGAACGAGCAAAGGGACGTTGGTTTCCAAGAAGGAATCAGATATGTGATCCATCACTGCTTTTCGAAGCTACAGTTAAAATAAACAAAAAAGACACATAATTAAGGAATAAAAGAAGTGCCGATTTTTTTCTAAACTGTTAAGTAGCTTTCATTACCTATGCAGAAAATGTTCCACCTCTCTGTTTAATTTTCACAGTATTTATCACATCAAAGGAAAACAAAGACCTATGGCTGATGCACGCCTGTGAATTAAATGTATTATGTCAGCCTGAAAGTGACATATATGGCCTCTAGCTCAATACACTACAGATCACTCCTACCTAAGATCTACTCTCATCTTTCACTGACCCAAATGTCCCCCTTGAGGAGGTTTTGAATCGTAAAACAGCTCAAGAACTCAGATCCTTTAGAGAAGGAGAGACGATGAGGGCATCAATCAGCCAGGGGAGAGGACTTTGGTGGAAGAGCTAAGAAGCCACTGCTAACATTTTACCTTTCTAGATGCACTGCTTATATTTCATAGAGGTAAAAACATGAAGCATCTAACAATATCAAAAACGTTTCAGTCCAGGTGCTATGGCGATTGAGTGGCTGAGCTCCACAAAGAAATACTTACAATTATTCTTTTAGGTAAGTAAGAATAAACAAACTCAAATCTCCTAACAATGCATAATTACACATCATCCCCACATTGTTAAAATAAGCAGAAGTGCAGGTGCATGAAAATAAAATGAAACTCTCTCTGAACAATCACCTCAGTGCTACTTTGTTCTTAATTATCTGAATGTATGCAGGATACAAATAAAAATAAACACAAGAGAAGATGTTAAACAATATGTATGGTTTCCAAACAAATACATCTATCCATGAGTGTTCAAATGCATCTTTTGATAGGGATGATATGTACATGTTTGTTACTGATCAGAAAAAGACCTACGAATAAATCTCAGTTTCTTTTTGCACTAAATTCCCATAAGGCACACAACTGGGTGGGTATAACTTATTTTGGGTTTGACATTTACCATATTTTCTAAAGCCCATGTAAGTTAATATCACTTAGCTATTTATTTGGCAAAATGTACAGAATTACTGCCTGGGGATAATGTTGGTAATTACTAAGCTCAAATTTTCAAGGTCTACAGAACGTGCAAGATACTCAGCAAAGCTCTTCACACAACATTTTGCAGTAGAGACTATTCTTAAACCAATTCTGTAAATGAAGAATCCAGGACTTTCAAAAGTTCAACAACTTGCCTGCGATTATGTTAACAAGTGTTACAGCCCACGATAAGAAGGCCTGAAGAGGCAGTGCAGTGAACTCTTGAAACTCAACTATGTGGTTGTATTTCAGGAAAGGGGTCCAAGTGCAGGAGAAACTACTGAGAGCACAATCAGAATTAAACTTGGCAGGACAACAGAGACAACGAAAAGAGAAGGCCCAGATACACTGGGCAATGTGAGCAAAGTCAGGCTACCTCTTCATTCAAGCCACTATATTTTTTAATTCCACACGTGCCTGGGCACACATACACATACACACCAATAACAGGTGTATGAATTCTGTGAAGCTACATGCATGAACTCTTTTTCTACACCTTTAGTATGTTATGTTCATAAAAATGAACAACTTAAAATTATTGAGGTCAAATATTATAAATTTATAAAAAGAAAAATGAGAACAAAAAAGATAATATCAGCCCCATACACACTGAAAACATACTAAAAAGATATGCTTATAAAACATATTAAAAGCAATGTACTGCTTCAATATAATGGAAATAAATTAAGAAAATGATATGATATGAAAATAACAATTCAGAAAAGAGACTGAAGAATTATAAAAGTCAAGAAAGAATTATAAATAAAATAAAATGAGAATCAACACTATACAAACTGAAGACAGAATAGCGAATTACTTAAGAGAAATAAAAAGAAAAAAAGAAAAAATTTTAAATGCAAAAACAGAATAAAGAGCTAAAACTGAATTTCAGAAAAGATGGGAAATATTGAGGACAGGCAAAGAAATTTAAGTATATAGCTCCCAGTGTTCCCTAAGGAAGAAAATAACAATGAGAAAACAGAATGAATACTAAACTTTGCCATTAATTAAGACTTTCCTGAGTACATATGCATATTAAAAACTGTACTCTAAAAATGTATGTGTATATATATATATATATCAATTGATCTGATTTTAGTTTGTTTTGAATTTTTATTTATTTGAATGGCAGGGAGAAAGACAGAGAGACAGAGAACGAGTGTGCTTGCATCCACTGATTCACTCTCCAAATACCTGCAAAGCCCATATCTCCCCCACCTGCTGTATTCCCCACCCCCATAATCCCCAGGACTGAAACCAGAAAGGTCCCTACATGGATGGCAGAAACTCAGTAACTTCAGCCATCACTGTTGCCTTCCATGATCCGTATTAGCAGGAAGTGGGCTTCAGGTGCCAGAGCCAAGAATTTACCCCAGGCATTTTGATGTGTAATGCAGGCATCTTAACAGACTTATTAACTGCTAGATCCCTAGACAGTACATATTAAAAGTTTTCATCCAAAAAAGTTAGTATGTAAGTTAGTGGCAACCCAAAAAGTCTTCTCTAGGGTATATTGTCATCAGATTGTCAAAAGTTAAAGACAAGAAGAGAATCCTAAAGACAGTAAAATAAAAGCATCAAGTTACATACAAAGGAAAACCAATTAGGTTAACATCAGACTTCTCAGCAGAAAGCATACAGGCCAGAAAAGAGTGTGATGATATATTCAAGGTCTAAAAAAAATTTTAAAAAAGCAAACAAAACAAAACAAAACAAAACAAAACAAAACAAAAAGTTCCAAGCAAGAATATTATATTCAGCCAAGCTATCCCTTAAAAGTGAAAGAGGAATAAAGTATCTTCCAGATAAGCAAAAACAAAGAATTTACCACCCCTAGACCAGCCTTACGAGAAATCCTAAAGGATGTTCTGCATTAGAAATCAGCATGAAACACATGTCGCCACCAAATTCAATAAGAGAGCAGGCAGAATCACTATCCAATCAACACAATGACAGGTCTTAGTTCTTATCTATCGGTACTAGCTTTGAATGTGAATGTATTAAATTCACCAACCAAAAGACTTAGTTTGGCTAAAAAAAAAAAAACCAAGACCCAACTATATGCTGCCTAAGAAACTCACTTCATAAACAGATACATGCAGAGTGAAAGTGAAGGGTTGGAAAAAGATATACCAGGCCAATGGAAACAAAAAGCAAGCTATCCTGTTATCAGATTAAAAATACTTTAAACAAAAACTGTAAAAAAGAGATAAAAAAAGAAATTCTATTTTGATAAAGTTTCAATTCTGCAAGAAGATATAACAATCATAAATATATATGCACCCAACACAAGACCACCCAAATACATACAGCAAATACTATTAGACCTAACGGGAGAGATAGACTCCAAAATATTAATAGTGGTTGACTTCAACACCCTACTCTCATCAATGGACAGATCATCCAGACAGAAAATCAATAAAGATACATCAGAGTTGACACATACTATCATGCAAATAGGCCTAACAGATATTTACAGGACTTTTTACCCAGCAGCTACAGAATACACATTGTTCTGATCACCACATGGAACATTTTCTGGGATAGAACACATATTAGGGCACAAATCAAGTATCAAAAAACGTAAAAAGACTGACATCTTCCAAGTATCTTTTCAGATCATAAAGGAATAATACTAGAAATCAACAGCAAGAAGAACAATAGAACATTCAAAAATACTTAGAAATTGAACAACCCATGATTCATGGGTCACTGAAGAAATTAAAAAGGAAATGCAAACTTTCTTGAGATAAGTGAAAAAAAAAAAAACGCAACATATCAAAACGTGTAGGATACAAAAAAATCAGTATTAAGAAGAAGGTTTATACCATTAAATGCCTACCTTAAAGAAGGAGAAATTAAAGATCTAATGATACATCTTGAACACTCAAGAAAATAAGAACAAGCTGGCGCCATGGCTTAACAGGCTAATCCTCCACCTTGCGGCGCCGGCACACCGGGTTCTGTCCTGGTTGCCCCTCTTCCAGGCCGGCTCTCTGCTGTGGCCAGGGAGTGCAGTGGAGGATGGCCCAAGTCCTTGGGCCCTGCACCCCATGGGAGACCAGGATAAGCACCTGGCTCCTGCCATCGGAACAGCGCAGCGCGGTGCGGTGGCCACAGCACGCGTACCGCGGCGGCCATTGGAGGGTGAACCAATGGCAAAAAGGAAGACCTTTCTCTCTGTCTCCCTCTACTGTCCACTCTGCCTGTCAAAAAAATAAATA
Organism: Lepus europaeus; assembly: GCF_033115175.1. Classification (NCBI taxonomy): domain Eukaryota; kingdom Metazoa; phylum Chordata; class Mammalia; order Lagomorpha; family Leporidae; genus Lepus; species Lepus europaeus. Next base: position 75,938,835 of record NC_084839.1, on the reverse strand, counting down.
AATAAAAAGAAAATTAAAACAAACCAAACCCCAAATCAGCATGAGGCAAGAAATAATAAGGATCAGGGCAGAAATAAATGAAATTGAAACTAAAAAAATACAAGAGATCAACAAAACAAAAAGTTGTGGTTTTTTGAGAAGATAAACAAAATAGGTAAACATCCAACCAGACTAACAAAGGAGAAAAAAGCTCAAATAAATAAAATTAGAGATGAAAAAGGAGACATTACAACTGACACTGAAATACAAAAGATCATAAGAAACTATTATGAAGAACTATATTCTAATAAACTGTAAAACCTCAAAGAAATAGACAAATTCCTGGATTCATATAACCTACTAATATTTCATCAAGAAGATGTAGACAACCTAAACAGACCCACAACCAGTAATGAGATTAAAGCAAAGCCGTAATCCAAAATATTCCATCAAGGAAAAGTTGGGGACCTAATGGCTTTACTACTGAATTCTACAAAACATTCAAAGAGGAAGGGACCTCAATACTCTTCAATCTGTTCCAAAATATTGAACAGGGTAGAAATCTGTAAAACTTTTTTATGAGGCCAGCATTACTTTGATATGGAAATCAAACAAAGACAGGATACAAAAAGAAAACAACAGACCTATATCCTTAATGAATATTGATGGAAAGATTCTCGATAAAATACTAGCAAATTAACTACAAAACTACATCATAAAGATCATACATAATGATCAAGTGGGATTTATCCCAGAAATGTAAATATGGTTCAACATTCACAAATCAATAAACATCATAAGTCAGATGAATAGACTGAAGAATTGAAACCATGTGGTCATCTCAAGAGATGCAGAGAAAGCATTTTATAATATTCAACACCCCTTCATGAGAAAATCCCTCCACAAATTAGGTATGGAAGAAACATTCCTCAAAATTAGAAAGCAAGGCTATATATGATAAACCAACAGCCTATATAATACTAGATGTGGAAAGGCTGAAAGCATTGCCTCTCAGGTCTGGAACAAGACAAGGATGTCCACCTTCACCGCTCATCAATATAATACTCGAAGTTTTATCAAGAGCAGTTATGGAGGAGAAAGAAATAAATGGCATTAAAATTAGAAAAGAAGTCAAACTATCCATGTCTGCAGATGACATGATGTTAAACATGGAAAAACCTGCACACTCCATCAAAAAGCTGTTAGAATTGATAAACCAAGCCAGTACAGTTAGAGGCTACAAAATAAACATACAGGAGCTGGAGTTGTGTTGTAGTAGGTTGTCTCTGGCTGCAGTACTGGCATCCCAGATGGGCACCAGCTCATGTTCTGGCTGCTGCACTTCCAAGCCAGCTCCCTGCTGATGGCCTGGGAAAGCAGTGGAAGATGCCCCACGTGTTTGGGCCCCTCACCATTGTGGGAAACCAGGAAGAAGCTCCTGTCTCCTGGCTTCAGATTGGCCATCTGGGGAGTGAACCAGAGGATGGAAGACCTCTCTCTCTGTCTCTCCCTCTCTGTCTGTAACTCTGACTCTAAAATAAATAAGTAAATATTAAAAAAATAATAAACATACCAAAAACAGTAGCTTTCCTATATGCCAATGATGAACATAGAAAGAAAAATCAAGAAATCCCACTCACAATAGCCACAAAAAATTCAAGTATTTAGGAATAAATTTAACAAAAGAAGTAAAAGATCTTTGCAATGAAAATTATCAAATGTTGATGAAAGAAATCAAGGACACAAAAAAATGGAAGGATATTCCTTGCTGAAGGATCAGAATTATCAATATCATTAAAATGTCTATACTACCTAAAGCAATCTACAAATTCAATGCAATTCCTATCAAAATACTGTAACATTCTTTACATAATTAGAAAAAGCAATTGTAAAATTCATATGAAATCACAAAAGACCCAGAATAGCCAAAGTGATCCTGAACAAGAAAAATCAAGCTGAAGGCATCCCAATACCTGACCTCAAAGCATATTACAAGGCTATGATAATCAAAACAGCATGGCTCTTGCAAAAAAAATACATAAATCAATGAAAAAGAATTAGAGAGCCCAGAAATTAATCCACATACCTAGAGCCAACTGATTTTTGACAAAAGTGTCTCAGACCATACAGCAGAGTAAGGATAATCTGTTCAACAAATGGTGCTGACAAAACTGGATGCAAATATGTAGAAGAATGAAATTAGATTTTATCTCTCACCATATACAAAAATAAACTCAAAATGGATAAAAGATTTAAATTTAACATCTGAGACTAAAAACTTGATAGAAGAAAACATAGGGGAAACACTCCAAGACAATGGTGTAGGGGATGGCTTCTTGGATAGGACCCCTCACAGCACAGGCTACAAAAGTGAAACCAAAAAATGGGACCATATCAAACTCAGAAGCTTTTGCACAGCAAAGGAAACAATCAACAGAGTGAGTAGACATCTGACAGAACAGGAAAAAGTATTTGCAAAGCACCTATCCAACAAAGGAGTAATATTCCAAATATATCAGCAACTTAAAAAACTCAACAACAAAACAAATCCAGTTCAGAAATAGGCAAAGGCCTTCAATAGACAATTCTCAAAAGAAGAACTACAAACGGCCAACAAATATATGAAAAGTGCTCAACATCACTAGCCATCAGGGAAATGCAAATCAAAACTACAGTGAGTTATGACTTCAATGTTGTCACAATGGCTAAAATTCAAAACACAGAGAGTGACAAATGCTGATGAGGATGTGGGCAAAGGAAAACAACACACTGTTGGTGGGAATGAAAATTAGTGATACCACTGTGGAAAACTGTGTGTAGATTTCTTAAAAAACTAGAAACCAAATTGCCATATAATCCAGCAATCCAACGACTGGATACATATATCCCAAAGACTTGGACACAATGTATCTAACTGATGACTGCACCACCACGTTTATAACAGCACTGTTCACAATAGCCAAAATTTGGAACCAACCATCATCAGATGAATGGATAAAGAAAATATGGTATATATGCATAATGTAAAATTATTCAGCTATAAAAAGAATGAAACTCCATCATTTGCAGCAAAATGGACATAACTGGAAGTGGAGGATGGCCTAAGTACTTGGGCCCTGCACCCGCATGGGAGACCAGGAGAAGCACCTGGCTCCTGGCTTCGGATTGGTGCAACGTGCCAGCCGTGGTGGCCATTTTGGGGGTGAACCAACAGAAGGAAGACCTTTCCTGTCTCTCTCTCTCACTAACTCTGCCTGTCCAAAAAAAAAAAAAAAAAAGTGAGAGCTAAAATTGAAAAACAGAAACAAACCAAAAAGAAAAAAAGCAATGTCTGTGTTTACCAGTATTGCTGCGAGCATAATTTGTAAAACTTCGTTTTATATGTCTGTCAAAACAATTGTTCAGAATGCTATACTACTATAGTTTTAATAATCTGTGATTACTTTACTGTATATTGGTGAAATTGTCATTTTTCCATTCAATTATGATTTACAGCCACTGTCTGTATCCCACTAAACTACCTTTTTATTTGTTAAACTTCTTATTCGGTGAAGTATTAAGCCTTTTTACTGTAACATAAAATTAAAACATGTTATCTCAAAAACTAAACAGAAAAAGAAATGGAGAAGGAGGAAGAGGGCACAAAGGAAGAGCGGATATCATTATGCTCTTAGAATTGTATCTACAAGTCACACTGAATCTGTTAAAATTAAACTTTTTAAAAATTAAAATTAAAAAATATTTAAAAGGTGGCTTGTACGGAATGGATATGCTATTTAGCTTATTTTTCATTCACAAACATCACACTGTACTCCAAAAATATATATACTTGCTTGTCAATTTAAAATAAAAAATGTTAATCAAAAAAGAAATAAAATTCTGAAAGAACATATTTGTGAAGATACATATATTTTCCATAACTGTCAACCAAGATATATTCCAGTCAAACTACTGAATTTCTTTTTTTTTTTTTTTTTTTTTTTTTTGACAGGCAGAGTGGACAGTGAGAGAGAGAGACAGAGAGAAAGGTCTTCCTTTTCCTTTGATTCACCCTCCAATGGCTGCTGAGGCCGGTGCACCGCGCTGATCCAAAGCCAGGAGCCAGGCGCTTCTCCTGGTCTCCCATGCAGGTGCAGGGCCCAAGCACTTGGGCCATCCTCCACTGCCTTTCCGGGCCACAGCAGAGAGCTGGCCTTCAAGAGGGGCAACTGGGACAGAATCCGGTGCCCTGACTGGGACTAGAACTCAGTGTGCCAGCACCGCAGGAGGAGGATTAGCCTATTGAGCCACGGCACCGGCCAAACTACTGAATTTCGAAACATGAGGAGGGGCTTGCATTGTGGTGGAATAGGCTAAGCTTCCGCCTGCAGCATTGGCATTCCATTAGGGCACCAGCTTGTGTCCTGGCTGCTCCTCCTTCCAATCCAGATCCCTGCTATGGCCTGAAAAAGCAGGGGAGAATGGCCCAAGTGCCCTGCACTGGGATGAGAGACCAGGTAGAAGCTCCTGGCTTCTGGCTTTGAATTGGCTCAGCTCTGGCCATTGCAGCCATTTGGGGAGTGAGTCAGTGAACAGAACACCTTTCTCTGTCTCTCCCTCTCCCTGTCTGTACTCTAACTCTCAAATAAATAAATAAATCTTTTTTTTAAAAATTAGGAAAAATAATCCTTGTACATTTAGGCAAATAGAGCTTATTATTTATGAAGGGAAAAAATTAGATGATAGCCTGGCTATTCAATAGCAAAGCTTTATGCAAAAATAAAACAAAGTACTAAATTTAAGATACTTAAGGGAAGAGAATATAAACTAAGTGTTTTATAATCAGCAAAATGGACTTTGAAGGATGTAAGTCCCACAAATAATTTGATCAACATCTGATTATGAAATGTATTCAACTGAGTTTTTCCCATGAAATTTTCTTAGGGAATGTGTTAGAAAATGAGCTTTTTTTAAAAAAAAAACTATTTATTTGAAAGGCAGAGTTACAGTGAGGCAAGGGCAGAGAGTGAGGTCTTTGATCCACTGGTTCACTCCCCAAGTGGCTGCAATGGATGGAGCTGTGCTGATCCAAAGCCAAGAGCCAGGAGCTTCTTCAAGGTCTCCCATGATGGTGCAGGGGCCCAAGGAGTTAGGCCATCTTCTACTGCTTTCCCAGACCATAGCAGAAAGCTGGATTGGAAGTTGAGCAGCTGGGACTTGAGCCGGCACCCATATAGGATGCTGGCTCTGCAGGTGGCAGTTTTACCCACTATGCCACAGAGCTGGCCTCCAGAAAATGAGCTCTAAGAACCACAATGGCTGGCGCCGCCATGGCTCACTTGGCTAATCCTCTGCCTGCGGTGCTGGCACCTGGGGTTCTAGTCCCGGTTGTTCCTCTTCCAGTCCAGCTCTCTGCTGTGGCCCCGGAGGGCAGCGGAGGATGGCCCAAGTGCTAGTTCTTGGGTCCCTGCACCCACATGGGAGACCAGGAGGAAGTACCCGGCTCTTGGCTTTGGATCGGCGCAGCACCGGCTGTGGCGGCCATCTGGGGAATGAACCAACAGAAGGAAGACCTTTCTCTATGTCTCTCTCTCTCACTGTCTATAACTCTCTCTCTCTCTCTCACTGTCTAACTCTGCCTGGCAAAAACAAAAAACAGAAAAAAAAAGAACCATAATAATTAGAAATACATCAACATAAGTACAGACTGTAAAAATTAACTATACATGTTTGAAGAACTAAGGATAAATGATGATTAAATGCAAACAGTGCAATATGAAATGTATGTATGCTCTGACAATGAAGACATATAACAATGTAAAACGAGAGGAGGACAGGAACAAAGTATACAAAAATATTTAACTTTTTGATGTAATTTTATGTATTGTGGTAATATATTTTTCACACAGCACTGTGTTTAAAGGTAGAATAAAGTAATTGTAAAATAATGAGATTTTAATGCATCATATTCTTGCTGGCCAGGAATATTAGTGGGAAAGAAAGGATATGTCATGTAGAATAGATAGGCAAAAAAAAAAAAAAAAGCAAAAGATGAACAAACAAAAAAATCCTGTCCCTATATCTGAATTAGAAATATCAATAGGTATATTGTGGGTTTTTTCAGTTTTATTAAGATATTATTGACAAACTGTATGTATTTAAATATACATATTTAAATATACATATTTAAATATACATATTTAAATACATACAGTTTATTTATGTATTTAAATATACATATACAATATGATGATTTGATAAATATAGATACTGTGAAACAATTACCAGGATTGAGTTAATTAATATATCCATTACCTCATAGAGTATTTATCTTTCTTTTTTATTTTTGAGTGAGAAAGCGCAAGATCTAGTCTCTTAGCAAAGCTCATGGACACAGTAAGGTCATGATAGTGGTCGTCACCACGCTGTTAGTTCTTCGTAACTCATTCTTCTGGAACTGGAGCTTTGTCCCTCTGACCGACAGCTTCCCGTTGTACCACCTCCACCTCCAGTTCCTGACAACCAGTGCTCTACTCTGCTTCTGAGTCCAACTTCCTGACTGTGTTTAGATTCCACTTAAAAGTGATACTTAAAAGTGATACTACTTTATAGTATTTGTTTTTCTCTGATTAGCTTATTATCTTTAATATAATGCCATGCATGCTTATCCACGTTCTCAGAAATTCAAGAATTTGCTTCTTTTATATGGCAAATAATATGCTACCATATATTTTATGTATATACTTTTTTTTACTTTATCTAGTCATCTCTCAGTGGACATACAGTTTATCTTGGCTAATGCTGCAATGAACATATATACCCAGAAAGGACATTACTGGAAAATAATAGTATTACTTTTTTCAATTTTTAAAGGATATCCATATTGTTTTCCATAATGGCTATCAGTTTACACTCCCATAAACAGTATTCAAAACTTCCATTTTTACCACATTCTTGCTAACATTTGAACACATGGGATTTTAAATTGAAAGCACAGGTGCACACACATTCACATTCTCTGTTCTATCTAAAGAAGAAGCCTGAAAACAATGGGTAGCCTGGTAACAAAGACCATGCTGAAATTTTACACTAAATGTTGAGGTCAGAACTGTTTAGAGAAATTGCAGATTCCAGGTCTTTGAGGCTGGGAATGTACAAATATCTCAGAGCCATCGTGTCCTACCAGAAATCTTCAGAGAGCTATCAAAGACTTCTAGGCTCCTACTGGCCAGATGAGGCATGTTGAACTTCATGCATGATAACAGTTTCAATGGATTGAAACTCACCAAATAAGTCTAAATTCATGAACTTTTAATGATTAAAAAAGAAACAGAGAAAAATTAATTGGTCACTTTCAGAGGATGACATCAGTTTATGTATCTTGAAGAATTAAGAATATGGCTTGCCATATTCCTTCTAAACTAGCATTCTATATAATTAGAAAACATATGTTTATAAATTTATTCTACCTAATTAATGGACACCAAATAATAGAATAAGAATACAACCATTTTAAAATCCCTAATGAAACGATAAATTTCAGCAATCAGTGGTTGAAAACACCACAAAAAATGAGATAACCAGATATACAAAGGTTCTCCAAAAGCTCATGGTAACTGTGTATTTTGAAAAAAGTTATGTGCAGATTTCAATCCAAATAAAGTTACATTTTATTTCCATTTGTTATGAACCTTTTGAAGTACTTTCATTTGTGCAGACATAATACCACAATCTCAACAACAGTCTTGTCAAAAAGGGTCAAACCTACAACTGTGTAGACTCTGGATGTTCTCTGTGATTTTGCAGAGGACAGAATAACATAAGCAACTGCATCATGTACATCCAATCAAAAAATTCAAACTACAAGAAACTTCCAAATTGCTCAGATTCTGCAACATACAGATTTTTAGCTGAACAAAAGGATGGAAGGGGATGCAGGAACTTAAGAGAGACTAAAAGACATATCCTACAATACGAGTAAAATTGAAGATATACATTTTTGTGATAAAACCACAAAAAAAAAAAAACACAAGGAAGCAAGGACTCTAAAAGTCAGGATAATTGTCACTTTAGGAAGGAAGAGGGAGGGCATATGGAAATACTTCTTGGGAGGCTGACAGATTTCTATCTCTTGACCTGGGTCATAGTTACAGAAGTGTCTATATACATAATTCAGTAGGGCCAATATTGCAGTGTAGTAAATTAAGCCACAGCCTGCAATGCCAGCATCCCATATGGGCGCCAGTCCTGGTTGCTACACTTCTGATACAACTCCCTGATAATGTGCCTGGGAAAGCAGCAGAGGATGGCTCAAGTGCTTGGGCCTCTGCACCCATGTGGGAGACATGGAAAAAGCTCCTGGCTCCTGGCTTTGGATTGACTCAACTCCAGCCATTGTGGCCATTTGGGGAGTGAACCAGTGGATGGAAGATTGCTCTCTCTCTCTCTCTCTCTCTCTTGCTAGAACTCTGCTTTCAAAGAAATAAATCTCAGGACGGCACTGTGGCTCAATTGGTTCATCCTCCACCTTATGGTGCCATCATCCCATATGGGCACCAGGTTCTAGTCCCGCTTGTTCCTCTTTCAACCCAGTTCTCTATGTGGCCCAGGAGGGCAGTGGAGGATGGCCCAAGTGCTTGGGTTCTGCACCCACATGGGAGACCAGGAGGAAGCAACTGGCTCCTGGCTTCAGATCAGCGCAGTTCCAGCCATAGCGGCCATTTGGGGGGTGAACCAATGGAAGAAAGACCTTTCTCTCTGTCTCTCTCTCTCACTGTCTAACTCTGCCTGTCAAATTAAAAAAAAAGAAAGAAAGAAAGAAATCTTTAAAAATAATCATTCAATAAGTTAAATACTTAGTGTTCTTAAATGTCTATATCTGTGCTTTATTTTATTGCAGAATGTTTTAAAAAACATATGTTTTACGTATACTCCTTCATGTTCCTTTCCATTTCTGGGTGGAATACAGATGACCTCAGGCTGGCCTGGGAAGCCATGAGTAGAAGATGGTAGATATCTCTGTCCATCATTCAACTGAGGCCCTTAAATACATACAGAAGAGAGTTGCCGACTGTCCTGTTTCTGGCCAAGCATTGCTACATGATTAAGAAATGCAGATCTATTATGTTGGAACCTTTGCACTTCACACATGTATATTAAAGATTAGTAGTTATAGAAGTTGTCTTGTCCTAATTTAACTAAAACATTCTGAAACAGACTTGTTTCCTCCCACTGATGCTTCCTTCTTTCAGCCTGCCTACCCTTCCCTAGATCCTTTTCACTTAAAGTATGGGCCATAAGTCAGCATGCTGTCATTTCCTGGGAACTTATTAGAAACGCAAATCCAAGGGCCCACCCTAACTTGCATTTTAATAAGAATATATATTTTAAAAAGATGCCTATATGATTCCTCTGCACAGTAGAATTGTAGAAACACTTCCCTGGGAGACTCATTGTATCAGTCAAGCTCTTTGTCTCAAGCATTACAAAATAATTCTGGCTGATTTAAGCAGGAAAACATTCCTGCTAGTTCACAGAGCAGAAAGAATTCATACCCGTCAGGACACCTTGTGTCTTTTGACTTTTAGTTTTGATGCACAGTCTTGGGATGATATATCGTATTTTTGTCTGGATGGAATATAGACCCAAGTTCTAGGTCATGGGTCCACACAGAGGGTCTGGCAATTTTAGAGTCTCATACCAAGATTCATAAGATGTTGAAATCTCCAAAAACAGAAAATGAATTTGGATGCTTACCCAAAAACAAAAAGATGACCCATAAAGTGTAAACCTATCAGAACACTAATTCAGGATCCCAAGCATGGATGAAAGTGGAAAAAACAGAGATGTATTTATAAGAAATAACTAAAAGGTGAAGGTTGTTTATAAGGAACAAAATCAGAAACTATGAACCTAGAGAGGAATAGCAAGCATTCTACAACTCTTCTCTTCTGTGCCCACAGTAGACATGATTAATCAATCACAGCATTCTTTTATGCTGAGCTCAACTACTACTTCATACTCCTTCTCCGTGTTGTGCTCCAGGTAGCCACTACCAATCAATCCTATTTATTTTGCAGGATGAAAGCTTTCTTTCTTTGCTGAATTACCCCAGAAATGGAAATTGTTTGCATGTCAATCTTGAGGCAGAATTGGCTATGTGACTGAGCAAACCAGAGCCATATTGACTTTCAGAAGTAAAAGTTAATAACCAAGTCTAGACTAGGCTGATGATACTCAATGAATGTCTAACATCTAACAAATGTCTAACATCTATCCTGTCAATTAGATATTTACATAAATCCTGTTAAGAATAGCAGCATTAACTTCTTCACTACTATGATGTAAGACATACCAACCAAGGTCAAACTCGGAGGTAGAGTGTGATTTGAAATGGGCTTAAAATTCTGAAGCCTTACATCTTTCCTTAAATTTGGCTTCTCCATTTGCTTCATGATTTCTGACATATTTTACCATATTTCCTTAAGCTTTGTGCTATGCTTATTATTAAAAATGAAAAATCAAAGCAGAAAAGTGACTGGACCATGAGCCATCTAGCCTGGGGGCTTGACAAGAATTGAGTTTCATTAAGTGAGACAAATTTTAGCCAGTCTGAAGGTCAATTAAGGTAATCAGTCAGTGTAGTAATACACCCAAAGCCATTTTAATGAGGAAAGGAGCCATCAATATACACATTCTTCTAGTATGAAGGCATTGTCCAAACTTGGTGTGGGAATGAGGGTTGGGGAAGCAGAGGTACATCAATGAAGCCTACACAAGAGCATCTACAAAACAATCACGATTTTAAATTAATTTTGCTTTCTTTTTTAAGAGAAACCTAAAATTCTTTGGTTATTCTCTTGATGACATCAACTATGTCCTATGAAATAAAATCACTTTAATTGGGATTCTTTCTGTAATGAAACCAATTACTGCTAAAGGAAAAGAATAGTTCAGCAGCCTAATGTTTTTCTCCATACAACCCATTTATCCACTACCACACTCAGTCTCTGCTGGATCAATTAAAAGTACAACTGTCACCATTTACAATATCTATGTGCAAACATATGATGGTTTAGTTTAACCAGATCAAAAGTTCTTGTCTCTAGATTTTTTTCTCTAGGAGTGCTGATACAGTAGGAATGTAAATGAGGAACATGTCTCACTGAGAGAATAAAAAGCACTGAGAGAAACTTAAATAATTATAGTAGATTTGTTGCATTAACACCTTTCTTCATCTCTGTATCTGAGCATAATGTTGTATATCTCTGTAGTGATTGCCTTCTGTGACTCTAGACTTTACCATGTGTGATGCCTTGGCATGATTGTTTGCCACCATGATTCAAGGGGATTGAAAATACTCAATTAATCATTTCTTTTGTTTGCTCCTGTTCTATGCTATTCCTATGAGGACATGTCTAGGCAAGATTTCTGTTATAGGAGAAGGTTTAGAAAGACAATGGACAGAACTAAAGTACCTCACTCAACCCTGCCAACATTATCCTTGATCAGTGAAGAGCAACCGAGCCCAGGTGCATGACAGGTTTGGGTGGACAGGATGACTATCCTAGATTAGTGATTGACAAATGTTGTTGCATGCTGCTGAGGTGCTTTTATACTACATTATTGTGAAAATGGATGACCGATAAGATGATAATACTACATCCATTTCATTACAGTAAGTTTTTGTGGTTATTGAACCAATTTTGGGGGGAAATGGAAAAGATATCTTGAAAATGAATTTTGAACAAAACCAGAAGAATCACAATACCAGGTTTCAAGACATATTACAGGACAGTTATAATCAAAACAGCCTGGCACTAGCACAAAAATAGACTTGTGGACCAATGGAACAGATTAGAAACTCCAGAAATGAATCCACTTATCCATAACCAACTAATCTTTGACAAATGAGCTGAAATCACTCCCTGGATAAAGGACAGCGTCTTCAACAAATACTGTTGGGAAAATTGGGTCTCCACATGCAGAAGTATGAAACAGGATGCTTTCATCCCATACTATACAAAAATCAACTGACAATAGGTCCAGGATCTAAACCTAAAACCTGAAACCATCAAAGTACTAGAAGAAAACATAGGACAAACATTGCAAGACATTGGCATAGGCAAAGACCTCTTGGATAAGACCTCAGAAGCACAGGCAATAAAAACAAAAATAGAGAAATGGGATTACATTAAGCTAAGAAGCTTCAGCATGACAAAGGAAACACTCAACAAAGTTAAGAGGCAACCAACAGAATGGGACAAATTATTTGCAAACTATTCATCTGATAGAGTACTAATACACAGAATAGTTAAGAAACTTAAGAAATACAACACAATCCAGTTAAGAAATGGGCTAATGGGGCTAGAATTGTGGTGTTAATGGGTTAAGCTGTGTCATGCAATGCCAGCATCACATATAGGCACTAGTTTGAGTCCTCTGCTCCATTTTCTGACCCAGCTCACTGCTAATGTGCTTGGGAAAGCAGCAGAAAATGGTCCGAGTCCTTGGGCTCCTGCACCCACATGGGAGACATGGATGAAGCCCTTAGCTCCTGGCTTCAGCTTGCCTCAGTCCTAGTTGTTCTGGCCATCTGGGGTGTGAACCAGCAGATGAATTCTCTCTCTCTTTCTCTCTAACTCTTCCTTTCAAATTTTTTAAGAATATAAATTTTATAAGAAAAAAGAAATGGGCTAAGATATGTACCGTCATTTTTCAAAGGAAGAAATACAAATGGCTAACAGACACATGAAAAGATGCTCCCATCAGTCATCAGAAAAATACAAATAAAAAACACAATGTTTCATCTTATCCCAGTTAGAATGGCTATCATCAAAAACAAAATTATTAATAATAACAAATGCTGGAGAAGTTATGGGAAAAAAGGACACTAATATACCACTTGTGGGACAACCATTATGGAAGACAAAATAGAGATTCTTCAAAAATCTGAAAATTGATCTGCCATATGACCCAATCATCCCACTCCTGGAAATTTACCCAAAGGAAAAGTATATGAAGGAGTTACCCGTACACCCCATGTTGACTGCAGCTCAATTCACAATAGCTAAGATATGAAGTCAACCCAGATGTCCATCAACTGATGAACAGATAAAGAAAATGTGGTATATGTACACTATGGAATATTCCTCAACTGTAAAATGAATGAAATCCTGTCTTTCACAACAAAATTTATGCAACTGAAGATCATTATGCTTGGTGAAATAAACCAGTCTCCAAAAGACAAATACATATTTTCTTTGATTTCTGGTAATAGAATAAAAAAAATGAAATGTATATGAGTGAAATTGACATCTTGAGATTTAATTATTGTTTATACCCCTTCTTACTCCTGAGTTTAGAGTTAGTCTTTCTACTTATTCTTTGTTGAGTTCTTTATTTAATGGAGGATTAAGCTTGTGATTATAAAGTAAATTGAAAGTATGTCACAGCAATACTTAAAAGAAACATAAGAAAGGAAAGAGGATGGGAACAAGGGAGGTAGGGTGGGAAGTATTATTGTGTTCATAAAACTGTAGATATACATGAAATCAGTTCCCTTTATAAAAATAAAGAAGAAAATAAAGCACATTTCTGATCAATCAATTAGCTTGGTGTTATTCCAATTTAGTTATTTGTCCCAAAACATTAAAATTAATAGTGGTTTTTTCACAAAGTGAATTTTTACAGCCAAAGGTCCTGCTTAAAAATATGATAGTTACAATTTCCCATTTTTTATAGATTAAACAAATCCTTTAGGTTAGAAAGTACACCAAAGAGACACATTATGGGGATTAGCACAGGGAAGAGCCGACTGAGGCTCATCGTAAAGGACAGTAGCAGGTGCTTAGCTGCTTCTATTGATTTCACTTTCTGGCCCCGAAGACACAGGTCTGTGTCAAAGTTCTCTTTTCCCTCCATGATAGGCAAGGACAATTTCCTTCATAAGGAGAGACAGTGAAAGGCTGCCTTGGGATCAAGGAGTGCGGGAATCATTGTGGATATCCAGATGGCCTCAGTCCAGCAGGTACAAGAGCTTGTCTTGGTTCTAGTGAAAAATGTTAGAAGAAAGCAGAGCTGACAGCTGCTGAATGCAGTGTAAGAAAACAAAGGAAGTGTTGGTGGAAGGGAAGGTGTATAAAAAAGGCAGAAATGGACTGTAGCAGTGGGCCATGGAGGAGAGGTGGTAAGAGGAGGGCAAGAAAGGAGAAGGGAAAAATATTTTATATTAACATCTGTCATTTAGTGTTTATTTTGTGACACTGTTATCAACACTTAGAATAACTCATTTGTTTCTCTCAAAAGAGCTTGTAATCATTTCCTTTATTTTATTTATTTATTTGAAAGAGTTTCAGAGGAGAGACAGAAAGATCTTCCATCCACTGGTTCACTCTAGATGGCTGTAACAGCCAATGCTACATCAGGCTGAAGCCAGGAACCAGGAGCTTTATCTGGGTTTTCCATGTGGGTGTCAGGGATCCAAACACCTGGGACATCCTCTCTCTGCTGATTTCCCAGGCTTTTAGCAAGGAGATGGACTGAAAGTGGGAACAGATGGGATATGCACAAGTGCCTATATGGGATGCCAGCATTGCAAGTGGCAGCTTTACCTGCTACACCACAATGTCAGCCCCCTCCTTTATTGTATTGATGAGGAGATTGAGGCAATAGAATCAAGTAACTTGCCCACACTCACATAACTGATAAATAGCAGTGGCAAGATCTGGACTAAGATCATCTGGTCCCAGAGATCATACGCTAAACTACTAACATATACAACCTCTCAGATGGCTACCTTGTACCAGCTCTGCATGCATTATTGACCAAAAACAATGGTGTATAGTTATATACACCATTGTATATAATGGTAATGGAGAAAGTTTCAGGAACAAATGTGATTCCTGGCTGAAGAGTGAGGTGCCTAGAGGATTCTAGATGCTTCTTTCCACTCACCGCACCCCCATCTCTCAAGATAGTAAGTCCAAAAAGAAAAAAAAAACAAAAACCTCCAATTAAAAGGATGAAAGAACAGACCTTGTGGCAGATGGATACCACAAGAGGAATCAGTGATCCCACTAGAGCAGATGTGATACTTAATGAATTCCATGCCAAGAGTATAAAGTGACCTGTTAGATATTCATTATAAGACTGACTTCCTGGGGGCAGCGCTGTGGCTCACAGGGTACAGCTGCCACCTTCAGTGCCGGCATCCCATTTGGGCACCCATTCAAGCCCCAGATGCCCCACTTCTGATCCAGCTCTCTGCTATGGCCTAGGAAAGCAGTAAAAGATGGTCCAAATCCTTGGGCTCCTATACCTGCGTGGGAGACCTGGAACAAGCTCCTGGTTCCTGGCTTTAGATCAGTGCAACTCTGGCTGTTGGGGTCATCTGGGGAATGAACAAACGGATGAAGGACTCTCTCTCTCTCTCTCTCTCTCTCTGCCTCTGCTTATCTGTAACTCTTTATTTATTTATTTATAAATAAACTTTCACATAAATAAATACATATTAAAAAAAAGACTGACTTCCTGAGACTTGGGAGCCTGTAAAAAAAAAAAAAAAGAGTAGGACTCATGATTTAAGATATGCCTCCTGTGAAAGTGGTTAAACGTGCTGTTATATTCCTATAAGTTATTAGTGAAAGTTTTTAAAATAGTAAATTATGAAGTCCTTAATAAAATGTTTCTCAGGATTCTGAGTTCAAATCAAAGGCTATGAGACTCTTCCCCAAAAAGACAGAAATTTACCCTCCATGCTTTGAAATAGAGATTATTATAGGGACGGAAATTCATAAGCCAGGTAGTGACAGAGGTGATCAAGGATCTTCCTTTCTTTAAAGAGATATTTGAAAGCTGCATAGGCAGTTGACATATCTAGCATTCTATAGAATACTTTATACTTTATTCTCCTTCAGACTACTAATATGAAGACACATCCATCCTATAATCCATAAGAATAAGTACATCCAAAGTGGGAGTCAGAGTCCTCAACAGCCAGAGTAGGGACAACTTGAACTTGGTATCATACAGCAAGTGCAAGAACCCAAAAATATTGCCTTCATTAGCTCATGGGCCCTGTGATTTGTGTCCCTGATGAACAGGGGCACATTTTTTGACCCCTCCAGTAAACAGGCAATGTAATTCCTCTGTAAATTGACTATTAGAATGGTTTAAATGCCCTTGCTTACAAGATGAAAGGCATAGTTAACACTTTTTATGTAAGCTAGAAGACCAAAATTTAGCTATCAATCAACCAGGGCAGAAAGGAATGACTTGACAAAATCATTCATTAAGTCTGACAGGAGTCAAGAACACAAGGCTTTCTTCCAACTGTTTAAATGTATGTGTGACAAGGGAATATTAATTGCATAAGACAAGACATTTAAAGGTATTAGCTCAGCACTACCAGTCTATTTTACCCAATTAAGGTTATTCATCAATGTAAATAACTGCATTTTCTTCAGCAAACCCAAAGAAATGTAGTCAATGGATCACACCTATTTTAACAATCCACTTCTATAATTCATGAGAGGGGGAGTGATGAAAGGATAGACACAATTTAACTCACAAGAAAAGAAACTCCCCAAAATGACCAAAAGTTGTCTGCCTATGGGGTGAGACATGAGCAGTGTATCATGATGTATACCGAGCTACATTCAAATAGAAATTGCAAAACTGTCTTGCACAAAGTCTAAAAACCTGCAACCATTTCATGAATATGAAACAGTTCCCTATAAAAGACAAGCAAAAATGGTTCTCTTACAGTAATAGCAAAAGCTTAAACCTGCGGGAGACTATGAAGTTTGTAGGTGTCATTTTAATTTTCCTAAGTGCAGGTGTTTTAAACACCTGCAAATCTTGTGGGTTAAGCTGCCTGCTGCAGTGCTAGCATTTCATATGAGCACCAGTGAGTCCCGGCTGCTCAGCTTCCTATTCAGCCCCCTGCTAATGTGCAAGGGAAATGCTTGGGTCCCTGCCACCCACGTGAAAGACCTAGATGGAGTTCTAAGCTCCTGACTTCTGCCTGGATGAGCCCCAGCTGTTGTGGCCAATTGGGGAGTGAATGAGCAGATGAAAGACGATTCTCTCCCACTCCCATACTCCCACACTCCCACATTCTCACACTCTCTCCCTCTTTCTCTGCAATTCTGCCTTTCATACATCTAAGTAAATCTTTAAATACCTGCAAATCTTTTTAATGGACATTCATTCTTAAAAAACTAAAGGAAGGTCTCTTAGTTATATCTTCAGCTGTGGATTACAAGATCTCTTTCTGGCCGGCGCCGCGGCTCACTAGGCTAATCCTCCGCCTTGCGGCGCCAGCACACCGGGTTCTAGTCCCGGTCGGGGCACCGATCCTGTCCCGGTTGCCCCTCTTCCAGTCCAGCTCTCTTCTGTGGCCAGGGAGTGCAGTGGAGGATGGCCCAAGTGCTTGGGCCCTGCACCCCATGGAGACCAGGATAAGCACCTGGCTCCTGCCATCGGATCAGTGCGGTGCGCCGTTAGAGGGTGAACCAACAGCAAAGGAAGACCTTTCTCTCTGTCTCTCTCTCACTGTCCACTCTGCCTGTCAAAAATAAAAAATAAATAAATAAATAAAAATTTTAAAAAAAAAAGATCTCTTTCTGACCTTAAGGAATCACATGGATCCATAAAGAAATATCTACTCAAATACCTCATTTGTATGAAGGATATTTAAGTATTTTGCCAAAGAAGAGAAATGACAGAATGTAAATGCACAAAAATATAATAGTGTAGATACTAACACAATTATCTCCAAAGAAGCAGACACATGAGTGTAAGAGAAATGAGAAGTCCTCAGAGAAGAAATATGCTTTCTCTCTGACTCCTCTCTACTGTGTGATTAGTGTTCATTTGTTTATTTATTTTACTGCCATATAAGGAACTCTTGGTGTACCAAATCCTGTGTATGTCCAAGTATACAAAGGGCTTAAAGAATTTCACTAAAATGCACATACTCATTTAAGTTTTTCCCATGAATTTTTTGAAGTCCACTGTGCAGAGAAAAGCAAAGCAAGCCATCTAATTTCACCTACCGCCAAAAACTCCTCTACCGTCTCAATTCTCAATTCATAACAAAGTTGTCACAATTAGCTTGTCCTCACACATAAATGACTGGCCTGTTTAGTAAGCATGAGTTCCTTCTGTTAAATGCATTGGATGTTGGTCTAAGGAACAGTATATATATTTATAGTCTTTTTTTTTAACATTTCCTTCAGATCACATTATGTGAAGTTTATCTCTCACTTAAATCTCATTATTTCTTCACACACCAGAACAAACATTCTTTCAAATACCTAGTTTTTAAATTATCCTGGAAGAATCTGACATTTCAAAAGGATTGAATTTTAGGTGACGTGGGTGAAGGTAGAAAATATAATACTAGGGGCCAGCAGTGGGTACAGCAGGTAAAGCTAGTGCCTGTGATGTCAGCAACCCATACAGATGCCAATTTGTGTACCGGCTGCTCTACTTCCAATCTCCTTCCCTGGTAACAGCCTGGGAAAAACAGAAGATGGTCCAAGTGCTTGGGCCCCTGCCACCCACATGGAAGATCTGGATGAAGCTTCTGGCTTCTGGCTTCAGCGCTGGGGAGCGAACCAGTGGATAGAAGATCTCTCTTTCTGTATCTCCCTTTCTCTATATAATTCTGACTTTCAATAAATAAATAAATCTTAGGGAAAAAAAGATATGGGTAGCCTAACTACTTTGCTCAGACATCTTAACTCAGACCAAAACATGTATTTAAGATTTTGAGTATTTGGAAGGTCTACTTACTCTCTGGCTACTTATTTCCTTTAATAATGTCCTGTGCATGTCTTGCTTTTATAGGTCGCAGGGAACTTTCCTAGACATTATTTCATTTGACCTTCCTTACAACGTCATGGTGGGGGTGAGCAGCTCAGACTTCAGGGCAAGCATCATTATCTGTGTTGTTCAGATGAGGAAAGGGAGGATTCATTTACTGCAGACAGCAAATGCCAGAGTCAGGTCTCCTCGTTTTAAGAATTGCACGATTTTACTTCAGGCTCACATGTTTGGAACTTTATTTTTGATGCATTCCAAATTGGACAAAGGTTACTCTTCTTCACATCCCTTACTCCCACTCCTTATGAACCACTCCTTCCCATCCCTATGGGCCCTCTGATATTACCCCTAAAGGGGATCTAAGATCAGATGACTAGATATATCACTCTCAGTATTGATTATCTATTGTGGCATCAAATAGGCACAAGACTCTTGAATCTAGTGTG
Source organism: Lepus europaeus (assembly GCF_033115175.1). Lineage (NCBI taxonomy): Eukaryota > Metazoa > Chordata > Mammalia > Lagomorpha > Leporidae > Lepus > Lepus europaeus. The sequence continues at coordinate 75,919,600 of NC_084839.1, read as the reverse complement.
AGTAACAAGACAAGCTCACTCCAGCAAGGGCCCTTAAGAAGCTTGTAACATGCTGTTGAAAAAGTGACTTAAACTCTCCACAATTGCTTGGTAACACTCATGAACATGAGTTCCTGGGAGCAATCTATCCAAAATTCACCAGTTACCACTCCAGGTATCAGGTGATTGACACTTCAGTTCACTTGAGCAGGATGGGTAACTTGGAATGAGATGCTGTAGGGTAAGGGAAGAAGAGTGGGCTCCCACGTCTTGGTACAGATGTCACTGATAAATACACCTCTGAAGCTTCTGGCCATCTGTACTAATTTAAGAGCCCATAACACTTACAAAACGGAACCAGTTGTGGATAACTGTGTGCCTTTGAGCTACCTTCTCTCCCTGGAGTTCTAAAGCTGTGTGCCACAGTTCACTTCATGTCTTTAACTATTGCACAGCATTCATTTCCAACAGCTGTTGAATGTTTCCCTAGAGAAACTTCATTTCAGATGGAAGCCCCATAATTACTTCACATTCTCCAGTTTATAGAAAGTCTGTAGAATGACTGGCGCCGTCACTAGATAAGCAAAAGGTCCTTTAGTTTTTGGTAGAATTTGAGTTCCAGCAATATATTCATTTTATCATATATGGGATTGACTTCTATAGTTTGGTAGACCTTCTTGTAAAGGGTCAGACAATATACATTTTGCCAAAATTTTGTAAGCCACTTAGTCTAAGCTGAAACTATTCAGCTTGGCAGTTGTAGAACAAACACAGTCAACACATATTTGATAAATAGGAAGAGGAGCGGATTGGAGGTACATGCAGTAGTTTATTAATTCTGGTTTTAGATAGCTTCATCAGTGGATTTTCTCTCCTCTCCTCTCCTCTCCTCTCCTCTCCTCTCCTCTCCTCTCCTCTTCTCTCTCTCTCTCTCTCTCTCTCTCTCACACACACACATTGCCACTGTGATTCCTTGGCTACTTCTGGCTCCACTCACCTGTTGTGTACTTATAAACAAGGATCTGCTATACCCAGCAGCTACCTGCTTAAGAAGATAAATGAAGAAGCTAGAGATGACATGCAGGAGCCTCCACATGGTCAATTTAACAAAATTGACTTGTACTGTTTCTTTGCCACTTTGCTAGAAAACATGTTATTCCAGTACTCCCAAAGTAATTCTTTTTCTAGCATAAGCTTTAAGACAAACAAAGAAGAGGAAAACCAAAGTAGACATTGTTGGCTATTACTAAATATTCTGTGAACTAGGAGAATATCTGGTTGGGTTGCTGGGCCTTCTTGATTTGGGCTGTGACCTAGAATGGAGCCCAAATCCTGATCCTTGCCCATAAGTGGGCAACAATGTCAAAGGCACTTCCTCAAGCTGCCCTAAGACACAGAGAAAACACACAAGGAGCAGCAGATAAGTTGGTTGCTATGGTAATCTTCAGACATAATGACTAGTTGATCAGTTACAACTTATCCCCCTCCAACTAGTTATTTTGACATCGATAGATACAGCCTCAGGGTCACATTGATCTAAGCCTATGGATTTCAAAGAGGCACTGAAGAAATTTGCTCAGAGTCAGGCATGGTTCATTAGTGCTGACTTCTTCCTGCCCTTAGAACTCAGAATCCTCTCTCCTGTTTTTCTGGTCTTACAGACCTCCCAGCTTGTCATATCCAAGGGTGCACTTTAGCTTTTTCAGCCATCCCCTTTACACAGTTGCAACTTAGATGGTAGGTATTTAAGGCAGGCTGATCCTCTTTGAAATTGAAGGAATCAAACGAAAATACAGAAGCCCTGCCTTAACGGTTAAAGAGAGTGATGCTCTCATGAAAGAATAAGGAAGTATGGGAGAAGAGAGGATGGGGCTGGGACTAGTTAATCAGAACCCAAAGTTCTGACAAACACTTATAGCTGGATCAGATGGAAAAATCTCCTCTTATCCCCAAATTCCTCATGACAAATGGTTCTCCTTTAATCCTGGAACACTTGGGTACAATCCGTTCAACGATTTCTCACTGCATCTACCAGGCAAATCTGCTAGTTTCCTGATGTGCATTTAATCAGATATCCTCCAGCTAAAATGATCATCCTTTCCTTTTATTCTATGTGATTAATTCAAAACATAATTGTCAAAATTGCACTCATGGCTCAGTTTCTTGCATGGGGATGGAAACAGGTATGGATGGCTTAAGGAAGAAAAATTACCAGTGATTATATTAAACATGATACTTATTATTACGATGAATATAGAGAAACTCTGGACTCATTAATAATTGATATTTACCTTACACAATTCTCATTAGGAGAATTTTAATAAAAGCTATAAACTAAGATTAAAGTCTGCCAACTTTAACCACAGTCATTAAAAGGCCAGACTTGCAAGTCAGCTCACAAGGGTTCACCACCTTCCAAGAAGTTTAATCTCCCTGTTGGCACCTCCACACTCTTAAAAAAACCTTTTTGATAGTAATAATTCTCTGAAGAACTGTAGGAATTATGGATATATGATCAAGGGAAGAACAGACACTAAACAAATACCAGTTTATAAAAAAAAAAAACATTTCAGTGAACAGCTTTGCTTCTCCACCTTCCTTCTGGAAGCAGGTATGAACTGTAGTAAGCGATCAGATCATCAAAAGAAGTGATTATTTTAGTTGTCTCAACAACAAGAGGACATTAGCTGCTTAGGCCCTAAGGTTAGTCATTCTTAGTACACAGGGCTATGAAAAGGCAATGCGATAAGACTTCATGTACAATAGTGATTACTACTTGTAGGTCTTTGGAAACTCTAAATAGAGTTCTCTACGGAAGCTTAAACTTAGAAAGCAGTTTTGCACACAAAACCAACATCCATGGTTGATAATTCCAAAGTGATTGATCTTAATTCTATTTTCTAATAACTAAAATTACCCAATAATGGTACCACCTGCCAGGGGAAGAGATCTGCTCCCATCTCTAAAGCAGAAGCTAACAGGCAGAATCTTAAGAAAGCTGGAGAAGAACCTCTTGCCCAAGGACGATCCTAGGAGTCTCATCCATCCCAAAGAGTCCAAGAACCATGATTCACTAGTCAGCATCTTCTTTTTCAAAGTTAGCTGAGAAGTAAGCCCAAAAGATATTACTGTTTTCCCTTTCTCTCCATCCTTTTATCCAGCTCCTATCAAAGGCCTGATTTTGGAGTAAATTGAAAATCTTTAAAGATATGTAATCATTGTTCAGCTTTTAAAACAGTGTTTATATAGGATTGTATCTTTTTTTCTCAAGTTAAGGATAGGTGTGACTTTTTCTCTCTCACTAGAGGACTTTGTGAAAATGATTGTATTTCTTAGCATTTTCATCTAGATATGAAGGAAATTTTCCATGCTCCAGTATGACAAAAATACCTGTTCTGGGTACAGTTCCCTGAAATGTGGCACCATATGTGCATCAGTAAACATTATGTGTAGAGTAAATTACACCGAGCCTTATAATTAGGCAGTAAGGAAATTACTGTAGACCTGAAAGAGTAAATCAGCAGTGTTAAAGCACTCTCCATTTTCTCTGAAGCACTTCAGAGGGTCGTAAAAAGCCTGTGTCACTGTGATAAACATCAAGAAGAAATGCATTTGGAGCAAGATAACCTAAAAGGCACCACCATTCAAATAAGTCTTGGAATCTGGAGTCCAAGGTGTCTTCTCATAAAATGTCAAAGTCAGCCCTTTTGCCACTAATGTGGGAGGGAAACGAAAAGCCCGTAATACAGAGGGTTTGGGGGGGAAGACATTCTCCCACAGCAGGTGTAGTAAAATCTTTAATAGAAGGAGATTCTGGAGGAGAGCCAGGACTAAGGAGAGGTTCATCCATGAGGAACAAAATAGCAACATTGTAAATAAACACAGTCAGTATTGCAGATTTTCCCTCTTGCTTCTGGCTTCAATATGCTCAGCGCTCCCCTGTCTTATTTACAGTGATCCTACCTTTATTTACATTGTTGAGATTTTGTTCATCATGAATTTTCTGCATCACTTTTGATTTTCTCAAATACTGCACACAATATTATCTGCCTTCATTACTGAGTGTCCCCTGAAATCTTGTGCTTTAGGCTAGTGACTCACTCGCTTTACCCTAGTCCAGGCGCTACTCTTACAACATTGGACAGTAAACAATCAGATCATTTGTTCCTAGTCTAGGCCCAGGGGAGAGGAGCCTTGTGAACTAATCAGAAATTTACGTATTTCTGCTCCTAGTTCCTGACACAGCACTCCTAAACTACTTGTAGATAGAGGCACTGATAGAATCTTTTGTTCTAATATCTGTATCTAGGATCTTTTGCATCCAGTATCTAGTATGCAGTAATCTTTGGTCCTAAATCTTGGCACAGAACCAAGGGCTAAGGCCTTTGCAATTTCCTGAGTGATAACATCTGCCAGAGAGTTGCTAACTCCCTTGAAAATTCCAAGATAATACAGGCACGTTTTATTGTAATGAGGCAGGGTTCCTGGGTAGTTTCTGGATAGAGGCTGAGTGCCAAGGGAACCAACCACACAATTACTGAGTTAAAATAGTAAGTCTTAGCCACATCCATCCCACAGGAAGAGGGGCTGAAGGTTGAGTTGATTACCAATGGCCAAATGACTTAATCAGTCAGCCCACATAATGAAATGTCCAGACAAACCCAGAAGTACAGGGTTCAGAGAGCTTCCAGGTCGTTGAACATGTGATTGTGCAAGGAGGATGGTATGCTAAACGGCATGGAAGCTCTGAGCCCCTTTACACACACTTTGCCCTATAAATCTCCTCCTTATAGCTATTCCTTTGTGTATTTATGATACACGGTGAACACACATAGAGTGTTTCTCTGAGATCTGTGAGGCACTCTAATATATGAATCACACCCAAGGAGAGGGCTGTGGGGACCCCAGTTTAGAGCCCATCACTCAGAAGTGCACATGACAACCTACGACTTGCAACTTGCACATGAAGTAGGGATAGTCCAAGTGGGAATGAACTCTTAATCTTTGAGACCAGACACTGTCTGCAGGTAGGCAGCATCAGAATTAAACTGAGTAACAGGGTACCCAGCTGGGGTCAGCCACTGGTCAGCGTGTGAGAAACCACACACATCACATAGTGAGCGAAGGTAAAGTAGCCTGGTGAAAACCCAAGAGTAGGAAAGACACTGTGGTTTTTTGTTTGTTTGTTTGTTTGGAGCCACAGCAGGACTTCCCTATCCCTCAAAATAGGCACTGTCTGTTAGGTGGAGAAGTGAGGACAAATGGATTGAAGCAGAGTTGAATGGACTCACAAATCTTCAAATACAACCCCTGTAAGACTGAGATGCGGTCTGTCAGAACTCAAATCTGTGAGAACACTGGAACTCATCTGGGAACCTTATCACAACAGAGATTTGAAGGAACCATGACAGGCATATGGAATCAGAATCTTTCAAGATAGACTGCAAGTAACCGCACTTGGGCAGTTCCTGAATTTGAGTCCTCTAAAGATAGTCATGCAAAAGAAACCTACTGAGTTAAGGCATCCTCTCTTTAAATGGAAATTGTTACCATCCTATTCAGCAAATCTAGCCTTTAAAACAATGGAACCAAGGACATATGAGTTTAGAATGGAGGCAAGTTGATGATTGGGGTATTTCCTGGGTGAGATAGCTGCATACAGTGGATTCTTCATCCCTTCAATACCTGTGTAGCCATTATTTATTTAAATCCCAGGATATACTCTGAGGAAATAAAGAATAACAGGACATGGTCACAGGTAGAAACAAATAAACAAATCTATTACAAAAATGTTACAATATAGATACTTTAAAATATTCTAGGAGTCTATTGGATAAAACTTGTTTATAGGAATTGGAAAAGCTGTAATGATAAGGTGACATTTAAGCTAAGCCATACAGAAGAAAATTGTAAATTCTACTGTAAGAAAAAATGTGAGGTGGGGGTATTGTAGGTAGAAGCAAGAGCAAGTAAACAGGCTTGCAGATCTGTAGACACTTGCTTATCAGACCACCAGGCTATCAGGAACTGAAGGCAGGGAAGCTGGTTCTGAGGCTGTGGCCATCGTTCTTATAAAAAGCAAGTAAGCAGGGCAAGTGAAGATAGGAAGGCAGGAATGGACTAAAAATGCATTTGGAAAATGGTATCAACTGGGCTGCCTGGCTGATGAGGTTTTTAAGGAATGATGAAGGGAGGAGTCGCAGGGCTGTAACTCTCCTGTGACAGTGAACACAGTGGGAAGGACACAACTGTGTAGGGCCAAGGAGGGGTGAGGCTTGTCTTTAAGAGTTCTGTCAGTTTCACTCAGCCCAAGAAGACAAAGAGGAGCCCTGAGCAGATCACCTTAAGTGGAGGAATGTTTTAACTCTGACTTCTTCACAATCATCTATCCGAGCAAACTACACTGCTTGGATAGATGACGTGCTCTCAGCGACAAGCAGTGATGTCTACAGCAGCCAAAAGGCACAGCGTGATGGAGCCTGGAACGTATGGGCTTCCACCTGTCCTGGGGACAATGGCAGGTGAGGCAGAGCCTAGAGAAAGATGACGCACTTTCTCAGTTTCCGATTCATCCAGGCTTCCCAGGGAATGCGGACATGAAGAATTATCAGCAATGCTGACAGAAATTTCCCCTGGGAAAACTTTCATCAGAAGTCACTTCTGGTAACAAGAAGTAACCTCAGCATGGAGCAGAATAGACGTGTTCATCTACGAGCTGATTGCACAATGACCCACTGGGTACATTCTGTCAGGATCAAGGTGATTAGCTGTTATCATCAGCTCTACATACAGCTGAACTGAAGCCATAGGAGTTGATGCACAACACACTTAGAAGTTATCTACTTTTCCTGAATATTCATTAGTTTATTACTGTACATCCATGTCAACAGACCTTAAGCAGGAAGAGGTTCCCAAAATGTATTAAGAGCTTTCAAACCATATCACAGAGCCTACTCATTTCATGGCAAAATGAAAGGGTAGTAGAAAAAGACTGGGAAAGGTTTCATGGGAATTGTAATGGTTTCTACTATCAAGTACCTCGCATATTTTTTTGGACAGGCAGAGTGGACAGTGAGAGAGAGAGAGACAGAGAGAAAGGTCTTCCTTTACTGTTGGTTCACCCCCCAATGGCTGCTGTGGCCGGAGTACCACGCTGATCCAAAGCCAGGAGCCAGGTGCTTCTCCTGGTCTCCCATGCAGGTGCAGGGCCCAAGGACTTGGGCCATCCTCCACTGCATTCCCGGGCCACAGCAGAGAGCTGGACTGGAAGAGGAGCAGAATCCGGCGCCCCGACCGGGACTAGAACCCGGTGTGCTGGCACCACACAATTTCCATCTACTTTTTAGTGATGGTTTTGGCTAGAAAAGCTTAGCCTAAACAAAGCCTACAACAATGAACATGGGCCAACCTCAGTGAATCAGGTTGTGTGTTCTGAAATGAATGCTCATATAAGCTTAGAAAAGCACTCCGCAAAAAAACAAAATTTCTGTCATTTAAATCATCACAAATCTTCCAAATTTTCCTACTTATGAATTTCATCCTGGAAAATCTCATAGAACTTTAAAAAAAAAAAGCTACACTTGCTCTTGCAGTCTCAAGATTCATTTTTTATATAACTCCTTTTCTTCTTGATGATATTTATTTATTTTTATATACTTGAAAGGTAGAATGACAGCAAGAGAGGAAAAGACAGCTATCTTCCATCTGTTTGTTCTCTCCTCAAATGCCCAAAACAACCCAAATGGGGCCAGGCTGAAACCAGGAGCCAAAAACTCCATCTGGATCCACCTCAAGGGTGGCAGAAGCCCAAGCACTTGAGCCATCAACCACTAGCTCCCAGGATGCATTTGCAGGAAGCTGGATCAGTAGCAGCATACTCAGGAACTGAACCAGCACTCTGATAGGGGGTGCAGATGTCCCAAGAGGTAGCTCAGACCACTGTGCCATAACACCAGCCCCAATACCTCTTTTTGATACCTAAAACTATTTCAGTATTTTTACTTTTTCCAGAACCAACCATTATGGTTACCAAGACTCACATAATTTCTAACTGCCTTTGGCAGCCTAATATTCCTTCTTATATGTATCAAAACTCATACTGAACAATGAGCTCTAGGTTGCAAACAGCATTTATTTTTTGTACCTATCTGTAAGTCTTTGCCCACAAGTTAAACAAAAACACACATATGTGCTAAGGATCGGGATTGTTAAAGCTTTCTCTGGGGCCAGCACTGTGACTCAGTAGGTTAAACATCTGCCTGTAGGGCTGGCATCCCATGTGGGTGCCAGTTTGAGTTCCAGCTGCTGCACTTCCAATTGGGCTGAGAAAGCAGTGGAAGATGGCCTGAGAAAGCAGTGGAAGATGGCTCAAAAGCTTGGGCCCCTGCACCTACATGGGGGACCCAGAAGCTCCTGGCTCCTAGCTTTGGAGTGGCCCAGCTTTGGCCGCTGTCGTCATCTGGGGAGTGAACCAGCAGATGGAAGTCCTCTCTCTGTCTCTCGCTCTCTCTGTAACTCTGCCTATCAAGTAAATAAAAATAAATCTTAAGAAAAAGAAAAAGACTTCCCATGGACTAGAATAAGAGAAGGTGTCTAAGATTGGATCAAATGCACTCATTCTCTGGTATGTGTTTTTGGACTCAGAGCTTTGCCTTCCCACTTTTCCTTTACTGCTAGGGCCTAGAGGAATAGCAGAAGAAAATAAATCAGTAGTTGAAGCCCATAGTTGACTTGGTTTCCCTATTCATATATGTGTTACAGTTCCCTCTGCTTAGTAAAGAGTAATGTGATTAATTACACTGATTAAGCTACTGAACTCCTTCTGGGATCTAGACCTGCAAGTGAGAAGCTGTCAAGCCTGCTACCTGCCCCCTCCAGACTTGAGTATACATGTGAGAAGCCAACCAACTCATATTGACTCACGTAAGGAAATTAAACCACTTCACGAACTGAGCAGTACCTTGACCAGGGAAGAGAGTGCCCGCAGTGATATTTCAAGAACTGTTTCGAATGGACAGAATTTTGTATGCTGGAGTTGATTTAATAAGTGTTTTCTAGGTGACAAATAACTGTATTACTGATTTGGCATTCAGGGCTGTTTTTCAGGTATTTTCTAAGGCAGAACCCTTAATCAAAAGCATGTCCAAAATGTGGCCTTTCCCAGTTTTCTTGAACTACCTCTTAACTACTCTGCCCTGTTCCTCTAGTCCTTTTGATTCTGAGTTTTGGTGTTCTGAATCCACTTCTGTTCAGCTGTCACTGAGCTGCTCATGTGCTGTATTTCAAATCCCATTTGCTGTATGATCATTTTGTGATCTCATGCTTCCACACTAGTGTGGCAAGCTGACCCAGAGACAAAACCCCAGCTTGGACATAAGGTTTCCATGTGAAGAACACAAACCTTAAGATCTGGGGGAAATTAACACTCATATTAATTTTTTTTGGTTGTTGTTGTTGTCATAGCCATTTGGATGGTCTCAAATCCTTATTAAGAAAAAATAGATTCAAATCCAGAAATGAGTGATTTTAAAATGTTTTCTTATAACGAATCTAAAAATAATTGGCCCCTTCATGGGCAGATGTGAGAAAAAGAACTGAATACTTTTACATCCCTTTTTTCTATAAATGTTTTTGCAAAGTCTATAATTCATGCATTGAGAAGCCAAATATCTAAACATAATAACACTTTTTCAAAAGAAGATCCAGTGATTCTTAACAGGGGCAGACCTGAAAGATGATATCATATCATAAACAAGCATCATGGTTTTGACATTTAACATAGATTTTTAATTTTTTTCTGTCTGCAGTGTATCATGCGACCCCTCCCAAATCCTGCAGAGATGGAGGTACTGTTAGAATCCACAAGGGACCTCTACATACTTCTGTGAATTTCCTCCTTTCTCTCATGCATCCCCCAGAGTAAACTGGTATATGGGTGACCCACTTGCAGATTCTGGGTCCATGGAAAGGCAGGATGGAGTAAAGCTTATAAGCAAAGAGCCTGCAGACTGGTTGGGCTGGAGCCTCCTATTAGCTATACTCTGTATGGCTGTGGGTGTTTTTCTTTACGTCGTGTCCTCATCTATATAATAGATATGGTGACAATATTTTTCATCTCACAAAGCTGATGAGACAGCTACACATGAACAATACATGCAAGAGAATGTAGAACACTTCTAGGCACATTTTAAGGATTCAGTGCACATCAGCTATAATTTGGATTTTGTGGACAATGATTTTATAAGTTTTTGCTAATGACTGTCCTTCAACCAGAGTTCTTACTTGAAAGATCTTCAAAAATGTTGTAGAAGTGAATATTACAAAGTTACAAATGGTTCTTAAAAAGTATTTTTTTTTTGTTTGTGTGATCCCTTTGATTCTTAGACCTATCAGAGCCATCAATTGTGAGCTGAAATTGATCACTTGGACTAGAGTGATGGCATTGGTACATGCCACCTTGATGGGATTGTGTTGGAATCCCCTGGCACATTTCTAACTCCACCATTTGCGGCAAGTCCGATTGAGCATGTCCCAAATTGTACATCCCCTCCCTCTCTTATTGCCACTCTTTTATTTAACAGGGATCACTGTTCAGTTAAAATTTAAACACCTAAGAATAATTGTGTGTTAATTACAGAGTTCAACCACTAGTACTAGAACAACAACAACAACAACAACAAATACTAAAAAGGATAAAGTATTACATTGTACATCTAAAGTCAGGACAAGAGCTGATCAGTTCATTGTTTCTTATGGTGTCCATTTCACTTCACAGGTTTCGCCTTTGGTGCTCAGTTGTCACCGATCAGGGAAAACAAATGATATTTTTCTCTTTTGGACTGGCTTAATTCACTCAGCATGATGTTTTCCAGATTGCTCCATCTTGTTGCGAATGACCGGGTTTCGTTGTTTCTTACTGCTGTATAGTATTCTATGGAGTACATGTCCCATAATTTCTTTATCCAGTCTACTGTTGATGGGCATTTGGGTTGGTTCCAGGTCTTAGCTAAAACAAGACAAGTGTCTGCTAATACTAACTGATAGAATCAAAAAGGGAGAGAAAGATCCAACATGGGAAGCGGGATACACAGCAGACTCATAGAATGGCAGATGTCCTTAACAACACTCTGGCCTCAGAATCAGCCCTCAAGGCATTCAGATCTGGCTGAAGAGCCCATGAGAGTATAGTAGGCATGGAAAGCCAAGATATCATGGAAAAAAAAAAAAGACCTAAATGAAAGATCTCAGCGAGTGAGATCCCAGTGGAAAGAACGGGGCCATCAAAGAAGGAGGTACCTTTCTCCGAAGGGAGGAGAGAACTTCCACTTTGACTATGACCCTATCGGAATAAGATCAAAGTCAGCGAACTCTAAAGGCTTCCATAGCCCTGGAAACTCATGACTAGAGCCTAGGGAGATTACTGACTCCATGAACAGGAGTGTCAAATTGTTAAGTCAGCAACAGGAGTCACTGTGTACTTACACTCCATGTGGGATCTGTTCTTAATGTGTTGTCTAATGTGAAGTGATGCTATAACTAGTACTGAAACAGTATTTTTACACTTTGTGTTTCTGTGTGGGTACAAACTGATGAGATCTTTACTAATTATATACTGAATTGATCTTCTGTATATAAAGAGAATTGGAAATGAAAAAAAAAAACAACCTGGTGTTAAATTGGAAATGGCATAGAAAATTAATTAATTTTAAAAAATATTATGTAGGATCTCTGTCTTTAATGTGCTGTACATTGTTATTTAATGCTATAATTAGTACTCCAATGGTAGTTTTTTCACTTTATGTTGCTAGATGGGCAAACTGTTGAAATCTTTACCTAATATATACTAAACTGATCTTCTGTATATAAAGAGAATAGAAAATGAATCTTTATGTGAATGGAAGGGGAAAGGGAGCGGGAAAGGGGAGGGTTGCGGGCGGGAGGGAAGTTACGGTAGGGGGGAAGCCATTGTAACCCATAAGCTGTACTTTGGAAATTTATATTCATTAAATAAAAGTTTAATTAAAAAAAAGTATTTTTTTTAATTCACAGGCTTTTATTGGGGTTCCACTCCCGGGCGAGGTTCACCAGTCCCAACAGAGCAACAGAGCAGGGGCCAGGGAAGTCGCCTGCCAGAGATTGGGAGAGCTCCTTTTATAGATTCAGGGCATGGGGGTTAAAGGTTGAGGCGGGTCTGATCCATCCCCATCTCCCATCATAAAAAGTATTTTAAAGGTTTATTTATTTTACTTGAAAGGCAGAGTTGCAGAGAGAGAATTTCTATTTGCTAGTTTACTCCCCAAATGGCTGCAATGGCTAGAGCTGGGCCAGGGTGAAGCCAGGAGCTAGGAACTCTCCCACATGTGTGGCAGAGTCCCAAGCATGTGGCAATCTTCCACAGCTTTCCAACATACATTTGCAGAGACCTGGATCAGAAGTGGAGCAGCCAGAACTAGAATCTGTGCTTATATATGATGCCTGCATCCCAGGCAGTGGCATACCCACTGAGCCACAAAGCCAGCACTTCAAAAAAGTTTTGCACCAAAATGAACTTTTCTTTTAATTCCATTTGTCTATGAACTTTCCAAAGTACTCTTGAATAAGAAATTGGGTAACATGAGGTAAATCTGAGGATTCTCTTTAGCTCTAGCTATTTCTTATTAACCTTGGAAATTTTTTCTGTTGTCTTCTTTGGTGGCAGGGTTTTAATAAGCTGATTTTTTTTTTACAAATTTATTTATTTATTTGGATGTCAGAGGTACAGAGAGAGACATAGAGATCTTCCCTCACTATCTACTCCACAGATGGCTACAACAGCCAGGACTGGGCCAGGATGAAGCCAAGAACCAGAGTTTCATCGTGGGCTCCCAGGTGGGTGTCAGGGTCCAAGTATTCAGACCATCTTCCACTGCTTTCCCAGGCATATTAGCAGGGACCTAGATCAGAAGTGGAGCATCCAGGACATGAATAGGCCCTCATATGGGATGTCAGTGCCATAGGCAGCAGTTTTATCTACTCCTCCACAATGTCAGCCAAAATTAACTTATTTTTAAACTTACCATCCAAGGATAGGCATTCAGCCTAGTGATTAAAACTCTCATGTTTCACATCAAAGAGCCAGAGTTCTATTCCCACTTCCAGCTCCTGACTCCAGCTTCCTGTTCATGAAGATCCAGGAAGGCAATGGTGATAGCCCAAATAACTGGTTCCCATCACCCACACGGAATACCTGGATTGAGTTCCTGGCTCCTGGCTTTAGCTTGGCCAGGTCAGGGGTTGTCATGGTTATTTGGAGAATAAACCAAAGGATGGCCATTCTCTCTCTCTCTCTCTCTCTCTCTCTCTCTCTTAGTCTTTTTCTTTCTGCCTCTCAAAAATTAAATTAAATTAAATTGAAAATACCGGAGGTCACCTTCTGTCTGCTGCTTTCCAATTTTTTGTTACACTATCATTCTACATGCACTCATCCTAGTGTAAAAGTGTTCTACTCATGTTTTTTGTTGTTGTTGAAAGTCTTCGGGGTGTAATAGCAAAATTGAGATTTTGCATATCACTGTGATGGCTGTTCGGGGTGAAGGGATAAGAATTGGGCCCTAGATTTGTTTAGGGAATGACAGTTGCAAAGTTTAGCAAGACTGTAGTATTATGATTACTATTTATTAGTTTCTTATATAGAAACGTTTATGTCCTAATTTGCTTATCAGCGTGGGGGAAAAAAAGTAATAAGTTAGCATCCCTGTAAGTATAGGAAAATTAAGAGGCCAGAGCTAAGTTGGTTAACAGGTGGTATGCAGCAGGAGGAAGAAGGCACAGCTGACAGACACTGACTGGGTCCCTGAGAGCTGGACGGACTCCGTGCGCTACAAGGCACCCACACGAGAAGTCAGCCAAAAGCTTCTGTCGCCACAGAAGTGGTCTGATTCCAGAACTATGGGAGTGACAATAGTTCAGATATGGGTCCTACTGTGCCCACAGCTCTAAAATTAGAACATGATGCTTAATGCTGGCAGTTATATTCCCCTAAATCCATTTTTAATTCCAAATAAAATACTCCAAGAGGACTATGCCCTACCACTGCCCACTGTCATGGTTTTAAATGGCAAGATGGCTCCATTCCCATAGTTTTAAATAATACTCATGGGTTCCTATGACCTTTTTCACAATTAATGACTCCTCAGTTCCTTGGGCATATTGCCTCAAGAGAGGTTCTACTAACTTGAAAATTTCACTTAAGCAGCAATCCTTTTTACTCAATTATTCTCAATTTTTTGAGCGTCTACAAGTTTAACTCCACTTTCTTTCATTAGGGAAGTCCAAGATAATGATCAATATTGATTTTATTCCTTTTAAATTTGGCAAGGTGAACTTCAGCAGGCTCCAGGGTCACAGCTCTGATAAGCACTACTGAACACTGGGAAAGATGAAGGAGACTGAGCAAGTGGCAAGCCAGGAAAGTCTCTAGAAATCCTAAAAAGTATTTCAGCGACAGACAGAAAGATATGTGAACAGAGAGAGTCCTCATGTGCTGTTTCATCCCCTAAATGCACACACTGGCCATGACTAGGCTGGGCTAAAAGCCAGGAGCTAGAAAATCTGTCCAGATCTTTCCTATGGGTGCTAGGGACCTAACCACTCAAGCCATTACCTGCTGCCTCCAAGGATATGGACTGGCAGGAAGCTGGAACTGGGCACTGGAGCTGGGAAGCAAACCCAGGCACCCCAGTGTGGGAAACGTGCCACACCTACCTATAATTTAAATCTTTAATTTCACCATTTTTCTCCTATGCAAGTTAATTTCTAAATAATATACAAAGGAACACATATGGGACTGGAGCTGTGACAGAGTAGGTTAAACCACACTTTGTCAGCATCTCATATGAGCTCCAGCTTGAGTCCTGGCTATTTAATTTCTGATTCAACTCCCTGCTAATGTGCCTGGGAAAGCAGCAGATGGCCCAAGTGCTTGGGTCTCTGTCATCCAGGTGGAAAATGCAGATGGAGTTCCAGGCTCCTGGCTATGGCCTGCCCCAGCCCCTGCTCTTGTGGCCATTTGTGGAGTGAATTTAGCAAATGGAGGACCTCTTCCCCTCTATCTCTGTAACTCTGCCTCTCCAATAAATAAATGTTTTCTTTTTAAAAAGAAAAAGGAACACAAGTGGACAGGGAAACAGTCATGACTAACAGTTCTCATTTAGGATCTGCTCTCACAAAGATTTCTATGTAATTGAAAGAACAGATATATCTCAGCAGTATGGAAGCATTCACTTGGACCAGTAGCATTCACTGGGCTGCATCTGCATAGAGACTATCAGAGACTGAAGTTAAACTTTGTGAATCCAATTAACCAGCTGCCCAAAGCAAAGCTGATGAACAACCCAAGTTACGCAAATCAGTCACTGTATGTTCCATCTCATAACTGATAGGTAGTCTCAATTTAGATCTTTTGTTCTACTACAAGTAAACATGGAGAGACAGAAGAGGAAGGACAAAGACAAATACTGACAGATGGGGACCATCTTAGTCGTGGAAAGGCAGACTGGGAAGGGAAAGATGCTTGAACCAAATCCACAGATGTGGCATACCATTATGCCACAATCATGAAACAATTCTCCTTTGATCCTTCCACCTCTGTATCTTCACAGAAGGTAAGCAAAAAATAAAATGCATGGAAGAATTTCAAGGAGAACATACTTCTTCCACCGTCTTCCCTAAGAAAGTGCTCCAAGGAGCTCCCCACTTAATTATCTAAAATGCCACCAGAGGTTCTACCTTCAAATTTACCACTGTGCTCTGCTAAAGTCAAACTTTTTTCTACAAATCGTCACACCAAACGTAACATTACTTTACCCATTCTTTCCTAAGAAGACAAAAAACTGCTATAATGGGTCCATGGTAGAAAGGGCTAAAGGTGCTGGCTCCTGGATAGAAAGGGGTAATTCCCACACACACACACACACACACACACATCTAGGAAAAGGGAGATTTCAGTTCATGAACTTTGCCCTGCTGACAGTCTAGTTAAGCCCTGGAGATATCTTCCTGCTGTTGTAAAAATCTGATAGTCAGGTCTTAGCATCTCTGGCACAATGAATGGGGATTTTCCTGGGCCTAATACCATTTAAATAGTCCAAAAAGACATTGAAGATCTACACTGAGGGGCTGGCACTGTGGCATAGCATGTAAAGCCACCACCTGAGATGTCAGCATCCCATATGGGATGTCCTGGCTGTTCCACTTCTGACCCAGCTCCCTGCTAATGTGCCTGGGAAAGCACAAAGTAGAAGATGACCCAAGTCCTTGGGCCCCTGCCACCCACATGGGAGAATGGAACAGGCTCCTGGTTCCTGGCTTTGGCCTGGTCCAGCCATTGCTTTGGTGACCATCTAAGGGAGTGAAGTAGTGGATGGAAGATTCTCTCTCCCTGTCTCTACCTCTGTCTCTGTGTAAACTCTGCTTTTCAAATAAATAAAACAAATCGTTAAAAAAAAAAAAAGATCTCTATTGGTTACATATAAGAAAAGGAGACCAAGAATTGAAAGCTCCACAGTCACACTGATAGTATAGCTCCCAGGGCTCCAGATCCTTGACCCAATGTTTTCCATAATCATGCATTCTAGCTAATTCTACCTATATCATTTCATATCAGCAAGGATTTGGCAAGGTGGTCTAAGAGGAAGAGAGGCAGATGTGACCCATTATCTTCCAGTGTGCTCAAAAATTTTGAAATCTGTTCATTTGTGAAGGTTTTCAAAAAGTTCATCAGAAATGTGTGTCATGAAAAAATTATGTCTGACTTTCAAATTTTTTGCACCAAAATAAACTTATGCTGGAATTCTATTTTGCCACAAACTTTCTGAAGTCCCCTCATATGTAGTATTATTTACTAATGCTTATGAGGACTGTGTTTTATTCTGCCTTTATTTAAGGTAAAATGAAAAAGGAAATTCTTTCCCCATTGGGGCTTGTTAGTTTGGCAGTCAAACTAGAATATTCGTATTGCAAAACTAATTATGGTACCTGTGCTATGGAGGACACTAGCTCAAGTATGTCTACACCTTCAGGCGATATCCTGAAGACAGCCTAGAGCTGCCCAGCAGGAATGACAAGTGGTGTGTTTCCCTCATTCAAATCATTTCTAAGATGTGCTTGCCCCTTCTTGCCCAGGTACCTTGCTCATCTCCTCTGAACCTGATGTGCTCAAGGACCAAATGCTTCAGTGCAATTGTATTAATTCAGCTTTTCCAGCTACAGAATGTATGGCAGGTGCTGCCACAGGCAGTGGTTGGTTCTAACTGACTAATGTAATCAACACTTAGTGAATGAGATGAACATATGTAAAAGCTACCAGTAGGAGACAAGATGCCTTCAGGTAGAAATCGATTATAACTTAATGAATGGTAGAATCTCGTCTAAAGAAAGCATACTACTCATAAAAGTGGAGCTCACCACAGAAAATAATGGTCCCAGTGGAATATTTACCACTGTTCATGCAACACTTTCAAAATTAAAAAGGGACTCTTAGCAGAAATATTTTTCCCAAGACAAAAATGGGCCCAGCAGACTAATCATGTCATCAGCCATTTATTTTTTAAATTATATATTTACTTACTTTGCTTTTAATTGGCACAAAATAAGTGTACATATTTACAATGTCATGTTTCAAAACACATATGAAGGTACTTAAAAAGTTCATGCAGAGAGGGAATAGCGGGACAGCAGGTTAAGTTGCTGTTTGAGTCCTGGCTGCTCTGCTTCCAATCCAGCTCCATGCTTACGTGCCTGGAAAGGCAGCGCATGATGGCACAAGTACTTGAGTCCCTGCTGCCAACATGGGAGACCAGGCTGCAGGTCCAGGCTCCTGACCTCAGCCTGGCTCAGCTCCAGCTGTTGTGGACTTTGAGGTGTGCACCAGCAGATAAAAGAGCCATCTCTATCTTTCTCTCTCTCACTCCCTCTCTCTCTTCCTCTGCATCTCTATCTTCGTCTCCCTGTCTCATTCTGCCTTTCAAATAAATAAATCTTTAAAAGGAAAATGGACTTAAAGGGTAAGCTTATTTTGGTGCTAAAGTATTTTTGAAATCCATTCATACCAGGGCTCTTCACAAAGATCTTGAAGGAGCTGGTGCTGTTGCATAATAGTTTAAGCTATTGCCTGTGGTGCTGGCATCCCATATGGGTATTGGTCAGTGTCCTGGCTTCTTCTTCCAATCCAGCTCTCTGCTAATGGACTGAGAAAGCAGTAGAAGATGCACCAAGTGCTTGGGACCCTGAACCCATGTGGGAGATCTGGAAGAAGCTCCTAGCTCCTGGCTTCAGAGCAGCCCACAATTTAGGGCGTGAACCAGTGGATGGAAGACCTTTCTCTGTCTCTCTCTCTCTCTCTCTGTAACTCTACCTCTCAAATAAATAAATAAAATCTTAGAAAACATTGTGAAGGATGCATACTATGAAAGAAACTATGCATAGATTTCAAAACTTTTTGCACCAAAATAAACTTATCTTTTAACTCCATTTCCTATAAACTTTTAAAATTTAATTTTACTTATTATATTTGAGATATTTTAAATTTATTTTATAGTCAAACCTTTTAAATATCCTCACATATACTATGTAATAATCCAATTAGGGTATTTAGTATAGCCTTTGATTCATACATTTATCTTTGTGGTGGTAACATTCAAAATCCTCTTCTCCAGGTATTTTGAACTATTTAGGTCATGAAACTAACTCACCTTGCTTTAGTTCCCCATGTCCTAAATGATAAACAAAATTTCTCCAAGATTTATATTTCCAAGGGAATATACTAGGCCAAAGATCCCTTTCTTTTTTTTTTAAAGATTTCTTTTCTTTATTTGAAATCAGAGTTATGGAGAAATGGAGACACACACACACACACAGAGACAAATTTCCATTCCCTGGTTCACTCCCCAAAAGGGCTGCAATATCTGCGGGGGGGTCCAGGCTGAAGCCAGGAGTGTGGAACTCCATCCAGGTCTCCCACAAGGCTGCGATGGCCCAAATACTTGACCAACTTTCTCCGCATTCCCAGGCACATGAGCAAGGAGCTGGATCAGAGTGGTGTAGATGGGACTTGAACCGGCACTCATATGGGACGCCTGTGCCGCAGGCTTAACCCATTGCAGCACAACACCATGGGCCAGAGATCTTGATTTCACCTATCAGATTGAGAGTTGCAACTCTCATTAACCATTAGTATTCTAGCTTACCATTTAATGTCTCAGGAACTTGATCAGTAACAAACCCACTGAAATCAGAGACTCTTGCCATCCCAGGACTTGGAAAACTGAAATCAGAGGTAGTAGGCAGTGAATTCAAGTCTCTGCCTGGGAAGATTCTGTCTGGTCAGCGACAGGACACCCCTCAGGGCTGGTCCCATCACCAGCCTTGCTGCTAGCACACCTCTCCACTCACCCATCTCCACTTTGCTGATGAAACGTTTCTGTGTCTCTGAGTGCATTAGAGCTGATGTTCAGGTCCCTGTTCACTCTAAGGTGGTTTTTGGAGATGGGTAGTAAGCACCATGCACTTAAAACAAAAACAAAAAACAGTACCTGTCTCCTGAGATCTCTTGTTTTCTTGGTCATCTTATCAATTGCAATGTTTAGAGGATCTCCTTTTTCTTTCCTTCCAGTCTATGAAAAAAAGAGAAATAATTTCTGTTTTAGAAAATTCAATGCTAAAGACATTAAAAGTTAAAACATAAGTTCAGGAAAACGCTTGAGTTTTAGAGCACAACCTCCCCCCACCCCCGCCTCTGCCGCCGTGTCCCCCATACTCCTGCAAATAGATTCTTTTTAATACACACTTAACACTATCTGGTCTGTAAATTTGCTTGTTTCCATCTGAAATAAAAATTAAAATTGACCCAAGGCCATCCAATCTCAGGATGGTTACATACATGTCGATATTCACCTCTATGTATAGCTATCTTTCCCTCCCCCTGACATTTAGCAATGACACAACAGTAAGCTTGCTTTGCTTTTGCCTTCAAGTACAAATATTTTGTACTTCTGTATTATGTACTTTTTGAGTAGAAGATAATCAAGATGATAAAAAGTAAATAGAAAGGGTTTTAAGTAAATATCAGAATTCAGAACTTTTTGCCCATATTGTGTAAGTCATATTACAAGTCCTGTACCAAAGTCAAGAGATGCTTCAATAGAAAATTCAGTGTTCCTAATTTCTATTCTGTCATGCAGAGAATGCTAGGTGAAATGTGAGAATAACAAGCAACCCACAGTGGGGGTCATCAGGAAAATTTCCCTTCTGACTATACCAGGCAGGGAGAGGGCAGAGACAGAGGCAAAGGCAGAGACAGAGACAGAGAGAGATGGAGATGGAGATGGAGATGGAGATGGAGATGATGGAGATGGAGATAGAGACAGAGAAGATAGAGACAGAGAAGATAGAGATACAAATAGAGATGGAGATAGAGATGATAGAGATAGAGAACATAGATATGATAGAGAACATAGATATGACAGAGATAGAGAACATAGATATGATAGAGATAGAGACGATAGAGATAGAGGAGAGGAGGAAGGGGAGAGAAAGTAAGTGAAGGGAAGGGAAGGCAAAAGGAGAGGGAAAGAAGGGGAAAGGAGGGGAAGGGAGGAGATGGGGGAATTTAATAAATTATTCTCTTAAAAGTTTCACTGATTTATTATTTTTTCCTATTTTTTGATGGCTATTAAAACTAGATAAAACAGAAACTTTTTTATCTTTTTAAAACAGCAACTTAGGGGCTGGTGTTGTAGTGGAGTAGAATAAAGCCACTGCCTGTGATGCCAGCATCCCGTATGTTCCTGTCCCAGCTTCTTCATTTCTGATCCACCTCCTTCTCATGTGTCTGGGAAAGCAGCAGAAGATGACCCAAGTGATTGGGCCCCTGCCACCAATGTAGGAAGCCTGGATGATGCTCCTGGCTCCTGCTTTCAGCCCGGTCCAGCACTGACCATTGGTGCCATCTGATGAGTGAACCAGCAGGTGGAAGGTCTCTGTGTTTCTGCCTCTCCCTCTCTCTGTAACTTTGACTTTCAAATCAAATAAAGTAAATCTTAAAAAAAATTTAAAAATACAGCAACTTAATCCCCACAGATGAAAAGTATACTAATTTAATGGCGAAAATTATCTTTCCTTTAAGAGAAAATTCCTTTCAAAGATTATCAAATTTATTAGATTATCTGAACTTCAGATTAAAAAAAAAACAAGCAAACAAAAATCTCTGCACATTTACTTACTTATGGTCCCTGTGACAAACGTTTTCTTGTTCCATACTCGGTACAGAACCATGTAGGTCTCTGTAGTAATTTAGCGTATGATGAAATGAGATGCCAGGCATGGTACTCTATAATGAACAGTATGTTTTTGGGACCCATAAAAGTTGCCATCCAGACATACTAATATTCTTCTTCAAAGACAAAATCTTGAACACAGAAGCTCGAGACATACATAGCAGATCTACACAGCTGGGTTTAAAGCACTCAGTCTTTTCTGCAACTTGCTTAGTTAACCACTTTTTCTGAACATCTGATATATACTCCTATAAAATTTTCTTTAAAAAGTCAAAACCCAGCACAGGCACTCAGCTTAATTAGTAGGATGCCAGCAATAACACCCATGGCCCTTAGCAGAGTGCCTGAGTTCAACACCCAGCTCCCACTCCTGACTCCAGCTTCCTGCTAACGCAGACACGCGGAGACTATTGTGATGGTGCACAACTGCGTCTCTATCACCCGGGTGGGAGACCTTGGTTTAGTTCCTGGTGCCTGGTCCCTGGTATCAGCCCTGTGAAGTACACTAGCAGATAGAATTGTTCTCTCTCTCCATTAATTAAAAAAAAAAATTAGTCAAAACCAAGACATATACCTCTGTATTTTAAGTCATCTAACAGCCTCTACATTACCACCATCCTTTCACATGTTCATATACTAACTCACATATATTCACTGAGGTTTGTAAATAGAGAAAACTTAAAAATAAAGTGCTTAACATTTTACAACTTAAAAAAAATTGCTTATTTATTTGAAAGAGTTACAGAGAGAAAAGGAGAAACTAACAAGAGATCTTCCATTTGCTGGTTCATTCCCCAGATGGCCCCAACAGGCCAAAGCCAGGGGCTTCATCTGGGTCTTCTCCTAAGGGGTGTAGGGATGCAAACTCTTGGGCCATCTCCCACTGCTTTTCCTGGGAAGCTAGGTTGGAAGTGGAGCAGCTGATACTGGGGCAGGGACCTGAAGCAACACCCATATAGGGTGACAGAATCACAGGCAGAGACATCACTCACTATGCTACAATGCCATCCTCAACACTTTACAGCATTTTAAAATATTCATTTATTTGAATGGCAGAGTGATAGGGAGAGACAGAGACAGACAGAGAGACAGACACACACACATACACACAGAGAAAGAGAGAATCTTTCATCAGCTGGCTCACTTCCCAAATGGCCCTTACAGGGCTGGGCCAGGCTGCAGCCAGAGCCTAGAACTCTCCTCTGGTCTCCTACATGAGCGGCAGGGGTCTGAGTGCTTGGGCCACCTTCTGCTGCTTTCCCAGTCGCATTTGCAGGAAGCTGAATCCGAAGGGGAGCAACCAGGACTCAAGCCAGCACTCTCAAATAGGGTGCTGCCACTGCAAGCATGGGGCTCCAGTGTCAGCACCAACATTGTTCAACTTTGAAACACCCTGCAAGTAGCTCTCAGAAAACAAAAGTCTCTGGAGAACAATGTTCCACTTTATCACTGCAGGGCAAGTGGTAGTGCAGCAAATGTGACTTCCGTGCCACGCCTCCCCTTACTCAGCAGCCGGGCTGTTCCTTTCAGATGGCTTTTTCCTTACCAAGATGGCTGCCATTAGACCATGGAACACTACTGAAGCCATCAGGACCGTGCTATTTCTGAGACCCGTGGATTCCCTGTGTCCTCTTCACTTACTACAGTGATGAAGACTTACTTTAAAAATGAAGAGTCAACAGTTTGGATCCACTGTGGCTATGACAGAGAAGAGTGGATCACTACTTGTTTCAACAGACAAAAGAAAAAAAAAAATCTAAGACGGTTGGGATACACAAACTAACTGCCGAGAGTAAGTGCAAGCCATGGAGCTCATTCCAGCCTGCACTGGTGTGTCTGTATCACCACTTTATAAATGGGAAAATGAGGATCAGAGCCAGCCAGGGGAGAATGAGGATGGGGATTTAAGGAGGCACAGAGGAACTCAGTATTCAAGATAAATAATATTTTGAAGCAGCACTTTAAGAAAACAAAATTCATGTCAAAATAAAAACAGGTTTACAAAATATCAAAATTTTAAATAAAGGTAGGATCTGACAGGACTGGGGTTAGGGTAGAGGTGAGTAGAGAGAAATCTGTAAGTGCAGCATCACATGACATTTTAAAATTTTAAAATTTTTAAAGATTTATTTATTTATTTGAAAGGGATGGTAGGAGGGAGAGACAGTGATAGAAAGAGAAAGAGAGAGAGAGAGAAAGAGAGATCTTCCAGCTACTGGTTCACTCTCTAAATGGTGACAACAACCAGGGCTGTTCCAGGCTGAAGCCAGGAACCTGGCACTCCGTCCGGGACTCCTACACAGGTGGCAGGGGCCCAACAACTTGTGCCATCCTTTGCTGACTTCCCAGAGATCAGCAGGTAGCTGGATTGGAAGTGGAGCAGCCAGGTTTCAAACTGGGCTCTAATATGGGATACCAGCACTGCAGGTGGCAGTTTAACTCACAGGGCCACATGCCAGCCCTCAAAATTTTCAACATTAAAAAATTGAGGAATGTATGTATGTATGTCAAAAAATATATAATTGTTTATCTGAAACTCACATTTAGCTGTGCATCCTGTATTGTTTATGGGTGAAACCCCACCCCCAGGTGTGACAGTCACAGTCAGGACTGTACCTGGGGCTGTCACAGACATATGAGAGAGTGACTGCCCCATTTTGTGGGCGGAGGTTCTATCAGTCATCCGGCATCAATAACCTGCATTTCTAAGGCACATGGCCCTTAGAAGGGAGGCATCACATTGATCACCACGAGGGACACAGAAAAAGTAAAAGCCTTCCCACCTTCAACGAGCTCCTAATACAGGTGAGGAGACCAGAACATGAGTCTATCAGGGCTAATGGCCAGGCAGAAACCATTGTCAAGGGCTTGTGGAGTTACTCAGAGCAGTTTGCACTTGGAAAGTCAGGCAGTCACAGAGGGCCACAGGAAAAGAGCTGGAACTTATAGCCTGGGTAAGATGAGAATAGAAAAGAGAGACACCTGGAGTGGCAAAGAGAAAGTCATTAAGGAAAGAATTGGCAAGATTTGCTCTGGGAAGACACTAAGCAAAACAGGCCAGCCTTTTCTCCATGATGGCAAGGGATCTGTTGAGATCAGCTGTAGAGCTTATTTTTAGAAGAACTTCTTTATGATGTGATTACTGCTGATGCTGTCTTGGTCTGCCAGCTCAGAGAATCTCTGAAGATGTTAGTATTCCACATCACTGTTGTTGGTATTCTATTTACGTGGTATTTGCAATGCCAATTTCCCCAGCCTCCCAGTCTTTGGCTGAAGGCAATCCAGCAATGCAGTGGACATGGCTGCTGTATTTCTTTCACTGTTTAGGAGGTTGCAGATTGTTAGAGAAAGGATTAGAGTTTAGGTAACTTTGGACATTGGCTGGTATAGTCAACTCATTGGCCCTTTGTTAGCTCCCATTTTATAAAAAATAAGGTATGCAGGCAGGGATAACAATAATATCCCAATCAATACTCGGATTTGCACAGAAAATGGGGACTTACAAGCCACCTGCCATCCATTCCCCTGCCCTTTTATGTCTGCATGTGGACATAAATTTAAATCATCAGCCTCAATTGGACAGGAAGCCAATCATCTAAAGAAAGAGAAGACAGACTGACTTGCATCCTAGTGTCAGCCCCATTTTATTAGGCTTTGATTTTAGAATAATGATTCACCCCACTTTTCTATGTCTGAGTTTTCTCATAGGCACAATGGGTAGCATAATAAATGCTCTGTCTTCTGCACAAGGTTAGCAGGCCAATCAATCATGATGTCAATGTGCTGGAAACAATAAAAGGCATTAACAGTACTCAGGGTAATTAGAAAAGTATTTTTGCCTTGGAAAAAATTAAAGAACTGATTTAGAAACTACCTAGAAACTATTTTTGGATCACCTGTACTTCTGCTTTCTCTATTCAGGCAGATAACATTTGAAATCCTTGCCAAAAACTAGAATCCCTGAAGGAGAAGTTATTTCTCTTTAAGGAAGGAATATTTTGGGCAGTTCCTTTTAAATAGACAACTAGTCTGGGATATTCTTAAGGAGTGGAAACTTCAGATCAGTCTTTTCCATAGTGGATTCTTATATATATTCGTTAAATAATCAGTGGTTTGCTCATTAAGAGCAAATTCTATTTCCTAGGGAATCAAACAGAAGTCTCATCCGTGTCTCCCCCACCTCAAACTTTCAAACTCTACACATTAAAAATAGTTTGAGAAGCGGGTATGAAGGGAGTCCTAAGTTTTCCTTCTGACATCATCACCTGATAATATCATGATGTGTGATATTGTGTCAGTCCTCCACTTACTTCATGCCTTGCCTGAAAAGAAGAAAACAAAAACTAGTTGTGACCCTTGCCTGCCAATATCTATCTGTGACTTGGCAACATCACTTGCCTCCAGGCTTAGCATCTGTAGAATCAAGGAGTCAGAGATAAGGTACAGAACTGTGGGCTGTCGAGCCAGGACAACCACTGAGAACACAGAATCACCCTTCCCAGTTCTAGGGGAAGCCATCCAGGCTCTGCAGAAAGGGCTGGGAATTCGCAGCCACTCCAGGTTTTCTCATCTCTAGAAAGTGGATAATGCTTTGTTTTATGGAACTACTGTGATCATTAAAAGGGATAGACCTGTAAGGTGTTTGGCACAGTAGCTGACCAGGGAGTTAATGCAGCCAATGTCAGCTGTCTCCCTTTCTCCAACCTTTCATATCCATGAAGAGGAGAACAGAGGTAGAGAGAGGCAGAGTGAGTCGGATCACTTTGCCAGTAGTATCTGACCAGGAGCTCAAGTCTTCCATTTCAGGGATTCTCCTATTCTGTATCTAAATTACTTCCAAATTGCTTGGATCCTATTGTTTTACAGAGTTTCATGTATTTTTCTTCAAAGGCTATCAACAAAATCTGTTTGAGGAATATTTCCTATGCTGCTTTCTGCCCACAGAAAGTAACCTCTCTTGGGTCTGCTCCTCACTTGTCTTCTTTATCTTTACCTACAGAGAATTGAGTCTACAACTGAGATAGCCAGTTAATAAATATCATTATTAAAAAAAGAAGAAGAAGGCAGGCGGGAGTGCTCCCACTACTGCAGGTGCCTTTTCTAGTCACCATCTGCTGTGCTAGGAAGGACCATGTTTATTAAACTTTGTTTTAGTCTTTGAGTGTTATTTTACAAAACACATTCAAGGTGGGTCCACGGCTTGATCTGATGAGAAGGGGGGGAACACATTTCCTGATTTTGATTTCTATAGGGGATGTATTATTCTCCCAGCCTCTGGCTCTCAATTCACATCCAGTGTGCCAAAGTATCAGATGGTACAGGAAAGACCTTCACATTTCCAGTTGAGCCCTAAACAGAAGGACTGGGCCATTCATGCCAGTTGTGATTTTTACAACTAGTCTTTAAGAAAAGCACAACATTTTATTTCAATTGTCATATTTATAATATTACCCTTGGCTCCTTTACAAAAGGCTTCGTACATGTTGGACAAGGCTCTGTGTTCTCTCTCTCTCTCTCTGTTTCTGTCTCTCTCTTTGTCTCCTCACTCCTTCCAAAATACTAAAGATGTGTATAATGTGGTTATATTAACATGCTGAGTAATACACAGCTGTAAATGATATTAATTTTTAGATCTCTGAAAATGAGTATTTCATTAAATGCTGTTCCATCCCAGTCTCTCATCCCACCTAACTCTATTGTTTAATACAAGCAGTCACTCATGGTGGCCTTGGGAACATCAATCGACATCCTGGTGCTTTCATCAGCTCCATGGTTGCATATCAACCAGGTTCCAGGGCACAACAGTAAATACATGGGGCATGGCTATAAAGGACAGACACCTATTGCTCTCTTCCTTTTCTCTGAAGTTATCTGTTTGACTATCTCCTTGACTGGATGTATGAAGAATTTTTAAAATGTGTATAGCTGTGACTCTAATATATTGGATGTATGAGGGGCTAATCAAATGCCAAGTCTTCAAATTGTTGTCATTTTAGAGAAGTGGAAGTCAAAATCGCCAGAATGGCAGAAAGCAATAATGTGCTGTGAACTCTATCTTCCACACACTGCACTGTCATTTAAACCTATGATTTAGATAACAGGAGGGAGGAGGAAAAATTATCTATTGATCCAGCAGTCACCCCATCATATTTGGAGGGGTGCCCACTTACCCTCAAACACTGCATAGAGAATTCATATCCTTACTACAAATAGCACCATTATTTATAGAACCTTGAACATTTCATGATACCTGTACATTATGTATAAATCATAGTCTGAGTGTCTAGAACTTTCTAAATATTTCCTTTTTTGCTCTCTAATGACATTTCTCTTGGAATAGAAATAGGTAATACCTCTTTACAGTGGAGGAAATTTGAGCAGTGGCCACAAAGTAAATATATTATCACGATACTGTGATCACATCAGAATCAAGATTTTTCTGGACTCCGTAGTGGTTGTGAGGATGGGGAGGAGGTAAAAGTGGAAAGGGAAAAGCTGATGCATCCGTGACCCTTATCTGCCAGACCTCATCAATGCTCAAAGGAAGGATAATCAACATATAATGTAGATAATGTAAGAATGACAGCATGGTGTTTTAGCAGGACTTCCAGGCCCTACCCATTAGTCTAACAGTATAAATATTCAATTGGACTATGCACAAAGAAGGACTGACTCGGGGAGAACAAAGCAGATTGCCATTGTTTTCACCCTTCCATCAACTTATCTGTGTCTTTTCAGCAGCATCCCGGCAATTTTTCTTCCTGATTCTCAGTCAAGGCTCTCTAGCCAACAGATAAACTTATAACATACAAATTAGTGAGAATCAGCTGTGGAAGTATTAGAGAGAAGGTATATTTTTCCCTACTGTAACTGATATTAGATACTGTAAACTGGTATTAGATAAACCTTGCACTATCAGGGAATCTCCAAAAATAGATCCTACAAGGAGACCCAGAGGAGAAGGGAGAGGGGAAATAAAAGGTTATGAGAAAAATTGTGGCAAGGAAGGAGTGAGAAGTGAGGGAAAGAGAATAGAGAGGAAGAGGAAGATAGGACTGGAAGAAGGAAGAGGAAGAAAGTGACTTTTGGGGTCAAATCGAATGGGTTCATCCTTTCCATTAGCCCATTTGGCTTATCCACAACAGAAATCTTTATCTCACAGTGCTGGAAGGTAGGAAATCCAAGATCAAAGCACCAGGGCCTGGGTACCTGGTGGAGGCTTATTTCCTGGTTCAGAGAGGACCATCTTCTTACTGTGTGTTCAGATGGCCAAGGGTGAGGCAGCCCTCTAGGGTCTCTTTCATATGGGTAATAATTCCATGTGCAAGGCTCCCATTCTCATGATCTCATCACTTCTCAACAGCCCCCAACTCCAAATATCATTTCACTGGGGGGTTACATTTTTGCATTCGAATTTTGGAGGGATACGTTTAGCATACAGTATACATTAACTTGTAAAACAATTGTTTTGCTTCTTATTATATCTTTAGAGTATGGGCTGATATCTGACACATAACAGAGATTTCATACATCTTATTAAATCAAGGAATGAAACATTTGGCCCCTTGAATCCAATTGCTCCTAAAGTCAGAAGTATCTTTCAGTGGATTGCCTGCTTAATAAATTGTTCCATGTCTGTTAGTGTTGGATTTCTAGAACCTGAAAGTCCTGGCTAAATCAGAAATCTTAAAGTAAAAAATCATTTGAAGGTCCAAGTAACCTGAAGGAGGGGCAGGGTGGACCTCCGGCAAGGTTCCAAATGGTCACAGCCTGGTGCATTACCTGAGAAAGTTAGTCTTCCCAGGGCACCCACAGTCACACACAGGGTTTTCCCCAGCAGCAATCACTGGCCAAGCTCTAAATCCCAGGATCACATTACCTTCTCTCTCCCATGAACTTGATTAGTCACTACCCCTGAGAGATTTCACATCACACATTTTCTAGGATTCATATTGTTTCTCAAAACCTTTGCCCGTGAAACCCATCCCCCGCCCCAACACTTTGGCATCCTTTGTGGGTTTTCTTCCTTCATCCTCCCTCGCTTCACCTACTAAGACTGAACTTTCATCTTCTCAGCTCAGCTGTCCTCAGTTCTTATTTACTTTTTACTGACTGTTTCCCATGAAATTCTTGAGCTGAGATTTTAAGACTTCAGAATCTACTTCTACCTCTCAGAATGGTCTACATCTCAAATCCCCAAATTTCACAATTCTGAGCCTCCGTTTTGATTTATGTTGGTGCCTGACTGCAAGGGTCTATTCCTTCTTGAACCAACCATTCACCTAACTAGGTTCTACCCATTTGTGAAGGGATAGTCAACACTTCTCTCTTCCAGGGAATGTTCCTGCACTCATCTAGTTCATACAGATCTTCTGCTTTGTCCACATCCTTCGACTAGGTACTGTGCCAAGTGATTCGAATGTGAGCAAGCTATCAGCCTGTTTTATTAATCAAGTTGTCATATGGCTGCAGAACAGAAGCCAAGTACTTCATGAGTGGAGAATGCCTGGTGTGACTCCCAGAGGACTCCGCATCAAACTCCTAAGAAGTGCTCTGGAAACACTTGTTTATAGATATAAAAATGGATGGTCCAAGTAGGCACCTGGGGATAAGAAGTAAGTATGAAAGAGACAGATAATTTGGAAAATGCAGAGCCCTAAAAATAAATTTCACCTACTTCACAATTTGCTTATCAAAGCCATAGGAAGTGGTTGGCACCTGTGTAATGTTACAATTCTTGCTCCTTGATTTAGTTTATCAACACAGGTGTAGTCCTCAGTGATTATCTGTCAGGCAACCCTGTATAGAAGATACTTTTCAAAACACCATCTACTCCCAACCTTGGGTAATTACTAAAAGCCAGGGTTAATTAACCACACATTCCTTATAAGCCTGTAAGAGACCATGAACTGAGTAAACTGATAAAAAATGCTATTTCATCTTTCAGTTGAGATGAAAGTAGTCAAGGCGAAGTGCAAATTCCCATTGATTCTATTCACACACGTGCACACACACACACACACACTGAATAAATGATTTAAGTTTCAATGAAATTTAAGGTTTTTACATGCATATTCCCCAACCTACTGTTACAGTTAAAGCTATCAACATCTAAAAGATCCCTAAAGTCTAGAATTTTCTACCACCTCAGAAAAGGATCAATAACTGAACTCACATTACCGAGAATCCACAGAAATCAGAAAAAATCCAGGTAGAAAATATCACAACATATGGAAAGTATATCTATGTGGAGACCCCAAGCCTTGTCCCACCCCCCACCTCATTTACCAATCTATCAAGAGCCTGTTTATATTGTAATTCCTTCATCACCCTTCCCTTTCCCTTTCAGTTCAAAGTAACCCTCCGAGCACCAATAGTTATTGCTACTACTAGACTGATTTTTTAGAAACAATTCCCACCTAGGCAATAATTATATATTGTGCTCAGCTTTTGCATTATTAATTGAATTTCAGATGTCACACTATATACATATTTCTAAGAAGCATCATTATGATCCTGTGTTGTTCAGTAGCTTGTCAAGAATATATGTTGTTTTTTTTTTTCCTAATTAAAGGCACACAAACTCAAGGACAAGAGAGTGTCAGCCAATTATATTTCCTTGAAATTCAGAAGTTTCTGGCAAAGAGTTTCTTACAAAGAGTAGGTGCTAAGCAAATTAGAATTACATATAGAAATGTACATATAAATATGTAAAGGATAAAAATGAAGAAGCAATTAGCATTCTAGCTGTTTGACATTACAGACATGGACAAGGCTGCTTTTTCGCAGAGGGGGGACTGAAGGCTAGCTGTGTGTTAACTAATGGTAGAGTAATATTATTGCCAGCACTCTCCCTTTTGACACTTTCTACCCTCATTCTTTCTTTCCCCATTCAAAACCTCCTCAGGCAGGAAGAAAAAGTCCTAGGAGACAAACCCTTTGATTGCATGCAAGGGATTAAGATGTGCACACCCTTGGAAGAAAAAACACAAAAGTAAATGATATTTGTCTAATAATAGATGTAGGAGTAGATAAATGTAGGATGCTAGGTAATAATTGGAAATGGATTTGATGAAATGGCGCTTCTAAGAGATTGGAAGAACCCTCAAGGGGACAAAGAAAACACCTGGGGTCTTTCTGTTTGCCCGTCCCATAGCAAAAGAAAATGAAGAAGGCTTGCGGGTGACAGGAGACAGAGGAAATACAAGGTTTGGGAGTATCAGGCACCTTCTGCCTGCCCAGGACATCCCCAGAGATACCTTTATATATGTGCCAAGGCCAGGTCTCTTGTCCTGCTCAAATCAATCCTGACTTCTCTTTGTCTTTGCCAAAGCCTAGAGTGAGGCCTGCCTCTTGGAGTTCTCTCTGGCACCACCACCACCCAGTCTATCTTGGAACCTTCTCCTTCCTTTCCTGTCCACCTCCAGATGGTCAGCACTATCTGGAAAGCAACTGCACAGGTTCTGATCACCTACCACATAGGCTGATCACGAAGAGCAAACTAACACGTTGTTTCTGTTTTAACTACATGGCCTGTTAAAACAATGAAAGAGGAGATTTAACTACTTGTACACCAACAAGCCCCATCTAGAGCCCCCAATCTCATTGATGATCCTTTTGTGGTGCCTTTTGTTTTCCTGGAGTGGAACTCACCACACCTGGGAGTCTCCCTCAACTTGCTGTACTCGTCCCCAAGGCAGAGGCCAAGCCCTGGCTGCTGCCTAAGTCCAGCACCAAAGCTCAGAAGCTACCACCACCTGACCAAGAGCAAGTATCTAGGTTAGGTGAGTCAGAGGCCTCACTGAGAATGCTGGGAATCTTCACCATTATAGAGCCATCCTGTGGGGCATTTCCTCACACCTACAACCAACAAAAACTTTAAGAAGCAAATACCATTTTTGCAGCTTGACAGTTAAAAACTAAACTAAGTGGAAAGCAGGCCGAAACCCTGGAACACATGTCTCACATCGTCCCAAATATTCCTCCCGATGTGGCTCCCATAAACACCATCTGCTGTGTTAATTTGTAAAGAATTACAAGGCTCTTAAAATTACACTTTGCACTCTGTAGTGTACACTGTGTCTATGAAGGGGGAGACTTGAGAATGCACATCACACCCAGTCGGAAGCAGATCTTTTCCTTTCCTATGCTGTAATTTTTCAGAAAGTTTGCATCGAATTCAACGAACAGCATTGTGTTCTCTCTAGACCAGCTATATGGAAAAAGAGCATCAAAACAAAATACAGACAATAAAACCTTTGTCTCAGTTATACTCCTGGCACCTCATACATTTTCAGATTCTGTGTATATATCTCACTTCACTGCTTTTTCACGTCACTACAAAGTCTTTGGTTAGAAATCAAGGACACTGACCTTCCAAAACTGGGAGAACGTCTTAGACTTACTTTTCCACTGCTGGCTCCTGACCTCAGGACCTCTGAGAGCCCTTGAGTTGTGACTCAGAATGTTTCTCAATTGTCTGTCCATGCCTACTTACAAAACCAGAAGAGGAGCATCTCATTCCCAAACACACAGAACTTTGGTGGCAGGCTGCATATGTAAAATTTAGTCAGTTAAGTTCACAGGGTATTGGTTAAAAGATGGTCAATGGTGGCTAAAAATCAGAAAGTAAGGAGGAGAGTCACAAGCTCAATAATACTTAGGCTAAAAATGGACCCATGACATATACTTGTCAGAGCAAATTCCTAGTCCATCTCCCAAGAGACTTTGTTTCAACAGCTCTGCAGTAGGGCCTGGAGATCGTATTATTAGTAAGCATTTTGAAAATTACAGGCAAATTCTGAAAACGGGGAAATAGTTCAGAGGGTTCCAACCTGACTACTCCTTTGATTAACTGAAATCTCTACAATTGTAGCCCAGGAATCTGTACTTTCAGATTTCCATAAAATTCTCTTGATCAACCTAATTCAGAAACTAGGAGTCTTGCAACAATTTACTGGTAGTACACCCAAAATAGAACCAACAACCCACAATTAGGGCAATCCTGTTTGGTTTCCAGTGAATTAGTCTCTTTCAAAAACATGAGATTCTAAATCAAACCACTTAATTAGAAGACAAAAGCCTTACAGCCCCAGAAACTAAAACAATACAGAGTAGACACACCCTGACACACTATTTCAAAAAAAAGACCCTGCACAAAGAAAAAGGGACATAAAACATCTTCACCAAATTCCTTGCTTGCCCTTGTCGTATCTGCATAGAAACATCAAATAGGGCTAGCTGAATGTAATGGACAAAGAGGAAGGGGTATGCTGTTGTTTCTCAAGCACAGAGAGCTCAAGAAAGATTTTTAAATCACAAAATCAAAACAAAACAAAACAAACCAACAGGATCCAGAACAGGCAGTTTTTCAGAGCTTCTGCTGATAAAAAGTCTGCCCTCCAATGATGTTCCATCCTTCTCTGAAAAGTTTCTCTTCCTGTGGTCCCAACCTTTCTGCTGTCAAGGAATTATGTTCTACTCTTAAAAAAGAAGAACTCTGAGCATCCTCCAATAATCTTCTAATCTCCAAACCAACTCTGCCTTCCTGCTCCATCCTGAAGCATCACCTGGAGTCCAAATCAAGCCCTAGCTCTTGCCGACCCTGCAGCCTACACAGGATGCTCCCTTCTCTCCACCACAATACAGCAGCCATTTTCTGACATCAGGCAGTAGCAACCCCTCAGACAAATCCCTGAACAGCCTTCTTTAAGCAGGCAGGCACAGAGTGGTCTCTAAGCCAGACATGAGACTGCGGCTGCTCTCTGTCCTGCAAGCTCTGATGAAAAAAGGCAGGCGTGGGGCTAAAGGTCATTGCTTGAAGTTTCTCTATTCACTCGGAATAAGCCAAGCTGAATGAACAACTGCTGCTTCCAAATTATGTCATCAGTCCTAGGGAAAAGAGGATATTTAACACTGACGGTAACAAAAACAAACAAAAAAACCACTGGAACAGGTTGGCAGTAATCTGAAAATTGTTTGATGATAAGTTTGTCAATTGCAAATATAGCAGAGTAAGATAAAAATGTTACAATTGTGTTTTGCACGTGAGGTATGTGCACGTGAGTGTACGTGTGTGTGTTAGAAGTTCATCCGCAATCATCCCTTAGCTGCTACTTACATGCAGGTGCTCTCTCCTCCAGTAGATTAACTGTAAGCTTCCCTGGTTGAATGGAGACCATAGACTACCAAGGAAGATGAATCCCCCAATCTTGTTCTTTCCCAAACCTAACATCAACCTGCCTATTGGCACCAGTTAGCCATCTATGTGGCCAGACAGAGCATGCAAAGCCTTCCTGCAATTCAAAAATTCATCTTAGTCTCCCAGACGGCTTAGGACACTAAAGTTAAGGGACATGGATGCTTTGAAATGGAAATCAAATGTTATCTCATTTTATATCTTTAAGTTAAATGGCAATGACTTCCAATAATACTTCCAGTCTATACTCTTGTTAGATCCCATTTCTACATGGCTTCCCCTGCTTCACTGAACCAAAGCATAAAATAGGCAGTTTCCCCTGTGTCTTTGGGTCTTCATTCTGAAGGCTTCCATGTCACAAGAAACTATAATTAAATTACTTTCTATGCTTTTCTTTTATTGACTTCACTTTCTTTTTAAAGATTTATTTATTTCACTTGAGAATCAGAGTTACACAGAAAGAGAAGGAGAGTCAGAGAGAGAGAGAGAGAGAGAGAGAGAGAGGTCTTCCATCTGCTGGTTCACTCTCCAGATGACTGCAACGGCCAAAGCTGTGCCAATCTGGAGCCAGGAGCCAGGAGCTTCCTCTGGGTCTCCTATGTGGGTGCAGGGGCCCACGAACTTGGATCATCTTCTACTGCTTTCCCAGGCCATAGCAGAGAGCTGGATTGGAAGTACAGCAGCCGGGATTCAAACTGATGCTCATATGGGATGCCGGCACTACAGGAGGTGGATTTACCCACTACACCACAGCACCGGCCCTGACTTTTTTTAAAAGAAGATTTATTATTTATTTGAAAAAGTTAGAGAGAGAGAGAGAGAGAGAGAGAGAGGTCTTTCATCTGCTGGTTTACTTCATAAATGGCTGCAATGGATGAGGCTGGGTCAGGCTGAAGCCAGGAGTCAGGAGTTTCATTCAGGTCTCCCATATTGGGTCCAGGGGACCAATCACTTGGGTCATCATCCACTGCTTTCCCAGGTGCATGAGCAAGGAGCTGGATCAGAAGTGGAGCAGCAGGGACTTGAACCTGTACCTATTGCGAGCAGTAGCTTTTTCCACTACACTACAATGCAATTCCCTTGACTTGTCTTTTGATCTAGAAGTTTCGGCTGGGATCTTTCATGATGGGGATACTCCTCTAGAGTATCCAATAAACAAATTCTTTACTTCGATTTTTCCGTCTCTTGAGAGTAACTTCTTAAGGAGGCTCAGTACCTAGCATCTCAACCATGGATATGGAAGACATGTGGATAAGATGTCTAGGGAGAATATATGGTTTCATAAGCTAAATCTGCATTGACTAAGAGCTGCTATTTGGAAACTTGAGCAACTGTGTGATATTTAATACTCATAAAATTTTCACCAAGTTCACCCATGACAAATGAAACAGGAGAAGCATGAACCCTGGTATTTCACTAATAAAGTGGTGAGGAATGCAAGCTTTGACAACTGCAGTTGCTTATACTAGGCAGCTCTGGTGAGTAAAGGCTGGGGACTGACTCCTCCTTTTCAGTCCTATGCATGGGTAATGAAATCAGTAGTGAGTATACCCCACTGATGATTTTAATCAACCTGAGCACCTGTGACTGCCAAGAAGGAAATCCCCCAAGCAGCATGTGTGGCTTCTATTTCAGTCACCCTCACTTGGCATGTTGAGGAAGGGATGGCTTTGCAAACCGAGGGGTTAGAAACGTCAGGTCTAGCATGGCTACCACTGACTAACAATCCTCTAGGGGAGATGCCAATCAGACACACCTCAGAAAGCAAGACCCTATACAGGTAGATCAGAGTAGAAAGGAAAAAAACTCCTTTCCAAAGGCCCCTTCCACTGTGATGCAATATCTAGAGATCTGGCATTAGAAGATTACTGGAATTTATTAGTAATTACTCTGGACTTCCCTGCTAAATACTAACACAACCGAGAAAGACCTTGAGTCAATCATTTACTCACTGGTTTTTAATCAGTTTCTCCCACTAGAATATCAACTTCATCACTTAGCCCATTTATTTATTTGTTCCAAGAAATCTAGTAGCTAGAAAATAGATTCTCAATGAAGGACTGACATACAATGATTGTCATTTTGCAAAAGAGAAAACAGTCCGTAGAGAAGTTAGGATTTAAGAAATCAGACATATCCAAAACACAAAACATAGAAATGAGAGGGAAAAATCAAATATAACAGAGAAATAAGAGAAAAGAAAAAACAAGACATTTTATGGAATTTAACATAAATATGGCTCTTTATACAACTTAAGGCAAAGGGTAACTGAGACTTTATTCTAGGGCCTGGGAAGGTTGACACTGTGATAGATCCAAAGCAGGAACTACGGAGGGAATAGAAACACAGGCCAGGTATTAACGTGCGGTCAAAAAAAAAAAAAAAGTCAGAAATTGGTAATGAGAAGAGAGGTCCAGGTGCTGAGTGAAATCAGCCATAAGCAGGATGTGAAAGTGGATTATCATGTTATGGGCTTAAGTCCTTTCGTGTCCTGTATAGAAGAGTGCCAAGGTCAAATTTCCATCCACTCCTTGATTCCCCACCTAGAAGCCAAGACTTGCGTCCTTCCTCCTGTCTCTTCCTGCTCCATCCATAGAGTACCACAGGCTTCCTCATCAACTTGCAAGGCCCTTCACCTCAGCCTCTTCTCTAGGCTAGCTCAACACTCTCATTGCCTTCTTTCTCTTGTGATTAATCAATGCCTGTTAAATTAAAAACAAAGACCTTCCAAATGAATGAACATTAAAAACAATCTGACTAGAACCATTTTCTCTTTTTCTTTTTTAACTGATTCACTCCCCAAATCCCCACAACAGCCAAGGCTAGACCAAGCAGAAGCCAAGAAATTAGAACTCCAAATGGGGGACAGGGACTCAGCACTTAAGGCATTATCTGTTGCTTTACCCTGAGGCACATTTGCAGGAAGTTGTCTTGGAAGCAGAGAAGCTCAAACACTGACCAGGCACTCCAAGATGGGATGCAGGTGTCCCAAAGCAACTTAACCCTTGAGCCAAATGCTCACAGCTAGAGTTTTGTGTTCTTTTTTATTATTATTTTATTTTTTATTTTTATTTTTTGACAGGCAGAGTGGACAATGAGAGAGAGACAGAGAGAAAGGTCTTCCTTTACCGTTGGTTCACCCTCCAATGGCCGCTGCGGTTAGTGCGCTGCGGCTGGCGCATGGCGCTGATCTGAAGGCAGGAGCCAGGTGCTTCTCCTGGTCTCCCATGTTGGTGCAGGGCCCAAGCACTTGGCCCATCCTCCACTGCACTCCCGGGCCACAGCAGAGAGCTGGACTGGAAGAGGAGCAACTGGGACAGAATCCGGTGCCCTGATCGGGACTAGAACCCAGTGTGCCGGTGCAGCAGGTGGAGGATTAGCCTATTGAGCCGCGGTGCAGGTGAGCTGTGTTGATAAAGTGACAACAGAGATATGTCCATCAAGCTTCCAATAGTGGTGACTAATGTGAAAGTATAATCTGCAAAGAGCACATCATATAAACTAGTCTGACCTTTGTCTCTGTGTCCTAGGGTCTGCCACCACATTCTATTTATGGAGCACCTACATGATGTTGAATACTGAAGAGGTATGAAATGCACTGCATTGTGTCTCTCACCTCCAAAGTCATTTATTTTGCAAATATTTATTTATTTGAAAGCTTGAGTTAGAGAGAGAGAGAGAGAGAGAGAGAGAGAGATTTCCCATCCATTGGTTTACTCCCACAAATCCCCAAATGACCATAATGGCTGGGGCTGGAGTCTGGAACTCCATCTGAGCCTTCCATGTGAGTGATAAGGTCTCAAGCACTTGGCCCATCCTCTATTGCCTTCCTAGGACCCTTAGTAGGGAGCTGGATTTGAAATGGAGCAGCCAGGACTTGAACCAGTGCTCATACGGGATGCCAGCATTGCAGGTGTGGTTTAACTGCTGCACCACAACGTTGGTCCCCAAATTCATATACTGAAGTCATTAACATCAAGTACCTTGGAATGTGACCACATTTAGACATAAGGTCTTTAAAGAAGGAAGGACATTAAAATGAAGTCATTAAAGTGAGATCTAATCCAAAATTACTGGTGTCCTTGAAAAAAAAAAAAAGGATAAGGACAAAGATACACAAGGAGGAGAGACACTGTAAGAACAGAGAAAGAAGACAGACATCTAAAAGTCAAAGAAAGGCCCCAGAAGAAAGCAACCCATTGATACCTTAATCTTGTACATCTATTTCCCAGAACAGTGAGAAAACTGATTTATGTTGTTCAAGCTCCCCATTCTGTAGAATTTTGTCATGGCAACCCAAGCAAACTAACACAAGGTGCAACAGAAAATCCCAGAGTAATGATTTGTCAAGGTTTGACTTCCAAATAAAAGACATTACTGATCCAGGATAACAAGAGTCCAGGACAGCTGCAGTGAGGACAGGCAGGGAGGTGTGACTGCTCCCAGAAACCCTGATTTCTCAGAATGCATTTCAGTATTTCACAGCACAAGGCCTTTATCAATCAGCGTCTTAATAAGGAAACAGTCACATCTTGTCCAACAATTGGAAAATAGATTTCCCATGTCTAGGAACACATTTTTTCTTTTTTTTTTTTCTTTTTCTACTTTTTAAATTTTTTTTTACAGAGACTGGTTTGAATAAAGGTAATAATGGGAAAAGGTTGATTAACAGGTACTAAGTTATAGTCAATGGTAAGATCTGGTGTTCTAGCGCACAGTAGGGTAAGTATAGATGATAAGTACCATATATATTGTATATTTCTCCAAAATCAAATGAGCAAACAGATTTCTTGCTTTGAATTCCAAGGTGGCTTTGCAGTCTATCTCAAGCTCCTCAAAGAGTCCTATATCTCTTATTAAAAACTGGCAGCAAAATAAATAAATAATGGATAAGCAAATAAAGCAAATTTAAAGTCATCTTCCTAATGTGCCCTCATACATTTCTCATTTCATTGAACAGCCAAAGACAAATTTAATCTCATATTCTCTCACAATTTAATTCAAGCAAAAAAAAATTGTGACTTCTGTACTCTATGTGAAAGTTCGCAAGTGCTTTGATTCAGAAATCTAAGTGAGGTATTTTATTTTTTTAACTTTTATTTAATAAATATAAATTTCCAAAGTACAGCTATGGATTACAATGGCTTTCCCCACCCCCATAACTTCCCTCCCACCCACAACCCTCCCATCTCCTGCTCCCTCTCCCATTCCATTCGCATTGAGATTCATTTTCACTTATCTTTATATACAGAAGATCAATTTAGTATATATTAAGATCAACAGTTTGCACCCGCACCGAAACACAAAGTGTAAAATACTGTTTGAGTACTAGTTATCGCGTTAATTCACATTGTACAACACATTAAGGACAGAGATCCTACATGAGGAGTAAGTGCACAGTGACTCCTGTTGTTGACTTAACAAACTGACACTCTTGTTTATGGCATCAGTGATCTCCCTAGGCTCTTGTCATGAGTTGCCAAGGCTATGGAAGCCTTTTGAGTTCGCCAACTCTGATCTTATTTAGACAAGGTCATAGTCAAAATGGAAGTTCTCTCCTCCCTTCAGAGAAAGGTACCTCCTTCTTTGATGGCCCGTTCTTTCCACTGGGATCTCACTTGCAGAGATCTTTCATTTAGGTCCTCTTTTTTTAAATACCTGTAAGATATCTATTGCCTTACTGATGCCTTTTTTTTAAGGATGTCCCTGTCAGAGTTCCATTTTAACAGAGTTGGTACTTCAAGCTGACACCTGGTTGCTGTGTCTTTGAGACACCATGACAACAATCAGCATTGGGAAACAGCTGGATCGTGGGTAAGCAGTTGGTTCTGATTTCTTTACCAGTTAACATGGAAGACTTACACGATGATCACAGGGTTAGGCATTATGGCCCCTGCAAGACAGTCATGGACACTGCCTGTATGGAGTTAAGCTCTAAAGCATGGTTTCCCAACCTCAGCTTGATGATGTTTTGGGTCAGATAGGTCTTTGCTGTGGGGAATTGCTCTACACCCTGTAGGAAGCTTGGCAGCATCCCTGCCCCAATTCCCAGTTAGGACAACTCAAAGAGCTCTGGACACAATAAATGTCCCAAAGGGTGGGAGGTCAAAATTACCCCTACTTGCGAATATTGAATTAAAGAGTGAGGCAGATCATTTAACAAGCAATTGTAAGGGGTCCATGTTGTGCACAGAGAGTTAGGACACTGCTTACAAGGCTAGCATTGCATATGAGCACCAGTTCAAGTTCCAGCTGCTCTGCTTCCAGTCCAGCTCCCTGCTGATGTGCCTGGGAGGCACAAGATCCGGGCTTCAGACTGGCCCAGCCCTGGCCGTTGCTGATATTTGGGGAGTGAATCAGCAGGTGGAAGATCTCTCTGTGTCTCTGTCTATCTCTCTTCCTCCTCTAATTTTGCTTTTAAAATAAAAAAAATAAATAAAATAAAAATCAATTGTAATATAGTAAGATAAGAACTCTGATAGTGAAATATTGTACATAGAGTAGTGGTGACACACAAAAACAACATCAAAACAGCTGTGAGATATAAAGACTAAGAACAACATTACGCTAGGTGTCTACTCTGGGAATCACTTGGTCTTGATTACTTACTTAATCATCACAAAATATCCACTTTACAAGTTTGCTGAAAGACACAAATAAAATTTGTTTAAGGTTCAAAGAGCGAGAGTGAATCCAGGATCTAATGCAGGTTCTAAACCCAGGTCTATTTTCCATTTTTTAGGAATGATGGAACAAAGCCTTTGCAAGACGATGGTCAAAGTAGCTTACAGTTTTAAGAAACATTTCTGAAACAGGGTCTAGCCTAGTGGATAAGACACTTGTGTCCTATATCAGAGTAACTGGGTTGGATTAGCAGCTCTCGCATCTGACTCTATCTTCTTCTTAAAGCAGACCCTGCAGTGGTGATGGCTCAAGTAACTGGCTCCCCGCTACCCATGGGGCAGACCTGGCTTGTGTGCCTGGCTCCTGGCTTCAGTCTCAGTCTAGCCCTGGCCACTGTGGTCATTTGAGAAAAGTACCAGCAAATGACTGTGCATCTTCCCTGTCCCCAGCCCATGCCTCTCAAAAAAACAAAAGTTTTTTTAAAATGAAAATAAAGGACTTCTCAAAATATGAGACTTATCGAAGAATTTGTGGCACTAAGTAAATGCATCACTGAAAGAATCTAAATTAGAAGACTGATTTAAAACAATGTTTAGAATTCTAAGGGAGAAGCTCTGGGGTTGTATTGCACATGTCCTGTAGTCAGAGTTAACTTGACTGGATTAAAAAAAAACCTGAAGAACTGGCAAAGCATTATTTCCATGTGTATCTGTGACAGTGTTTTCAGAGGACTTTGGCTGTGAGTCAGTGGGCTGAGTGAGGAAGATGCACCTTCAGTGTGAGGGGGCACCATCCAATCAGCCTGGGGATCTGGAGGAAACCCAAGTGATTCCTTATCTCTCGTGGCCCTCGGGTACATCTTCTTCTGCTATAAGACATCAGAACTCCAAGCTTTCCTCCTTTTGGACTGCAGCACTTACAACAGCTGCCCCTGGATTCTCATGCTTTCGACCTTGGGCCGAGAGTTACACCCTATATCTGAGGTCTTTAGATTTGGACTGTGCTGCTATCTGCACCCCATAGGCTCCAGCTTGCAGATGGCCTTTGATGGAAATCCTTAGCCTTCATAACTGTGTGAGCCAATACCCCTAATAAATCCCCTATCAATCTACTATCTGTCCTCCCATCCATCCACCCATCCACCCATCCATCCATCCTTCTCTCTTTCCATCTTACTGATTCTCTAGAAAACCCTAAATATATCAAGGAATGACCTGCTGTCCAGGTGATCTCAAATATTCACCTGCCAGCTATGGATCCAATCATCTCACATTTGCCAAGAGTTTATTTCATAGGTAAGGTGGTGATATCTTCCAGTTTTCTTCCACTGTGCCAGTATAAATAATAATGCCTATTTTCACTCTCAAAAATGCCCCAACTTGGATGGAAGATTTTATATCAATTTTATTAAATTATACCTTGAACTGAAAGGTTATTAGACCAACTATTTTTTTTTTAAGATTTATTTATCTATCTGAAAGGCGGAGTTACAAAAGCAGATAACTAGAGAGCTTCCATCCACTGGTTCACTCCCCAAATGGCTGCAATGGCTGGAGCTTCCCTGTTCTGAAGCCAAGAGCAAGGAGCTTCTTCCTGGTCTCCTATGTAGGTGCAGGGGCCCAAGGACTTGGGCCATCTTCTACTGTTCTCCCAGTCCATAGCAAAGAGCTGGATCAGAAGTGGAGCAGGTGGGACTCAAACTGGCACCCATATGGGATGCCGGTACTGCAGGCAGAAGCTTCACCCTCTACACCATAGCACTAATCACAGACCAGCTGTTTTTTTTTTTTTTAATCATTTTGTATAACCATACTCATCCTGTGAAAATCCAGTCCATATTTAATCACCCACTCTAATGTATACACAAATGTTATTTCACTTGCTTGCCTAAAATCCTCCAATGCCAAACCATCTTCCAGGATAATGTACAAGAGGATCCTACTCAATATGATTCACTTTGACTCTCTAACCTTATTTCCTCAGCAGACCTTGCTCTCAAGCACTTAGGCTCTTCCACATGGGTTTCTCACTGCTTGTATTTCCTCCAACATTTTGTTCAATAACATTCACCACTGTGTTAGAACTTACAATGTCCTCCAATCCACTTATACCTGCTTATTCAAGATCTCTTCAAATGTCATTCTCTGTAAAGCTTCCATGATTTTCCCAGACATTACCTGCTACTTTGTACGTGTGTGTGTTTGTGTGTGCACGCGTACAATTGCAAGCACATGTGCTCTTCACTTTATGTACCCTTCATTATGGTTCTCCTCACTGTATAATTACAAGTTAATTTATTTGTGCTGTCATATTACTATGGCATCATTATCTTTTTTTTTTTTTTTTTTTTTGACAGGCAGAGTGGATAGTGAGAGAGAGAGAGAGAGGTCTTCCTTTTTGCCGCTGGTTCACCCTCCAATGGCTGCTGCGGCCGGCGCATCTTGCTGATCCAAAGCCAGGAGCCAGGTGCTTCTCCTGGTCTCCCATGCAGGTGCAGGGCCCAAGGACTTGGGCCATCCTCCACTGCCTTCCCAGGCCATAGCAGAGAGCTGGCCTGGAAGAGGGGCAACCGGGATAGAGTCCGGCGCCCCAACTGGGACTAGAACCCAGTGTGCTGGTGCCACAAGGCGGAGGATTAGCCTGTTAAGCCACGGCGCTAACATGTTTTCCCATCATTATCTTTGTATCATTAATGCTTTCACCACCTGGTACTGCTAATGAATAACCACCATGGGTGACCATTAAAATAAGAATTGCTGGGGCCCCAAACTGTAGCTTAATGGGTTAAAGCCACACCCTGCAGAGCCAGCATCCTATATGGGCGCTGAGTTTGAGTCCCAGATGCTCTACTTCTGATCCAGCTCCCTGTTAATGCACCTGGGAAAGCAGTGGAAGATGGCCAAAATGCTTGGGCCCCCACACCCACATGGAAGAACCGGACTCCAGGCTTTGGATCAGCCCAGCTCTGGTTGTTGTGATCATTTTGGGGGGTGACCCAGAGGACAGAAGATCTGTTTCTTCTCTCTTTGTAACTCTGCCTTTCAAATAAATAAATAAATAAATAAAAAATAAAAGAAAATGAGAATTGCCCACATTTTGGATAATCAATAAAAATGGAACGAATGCCTACCAAGTGGTAGGCATGAGGCCTCTGCTCTGTAATGATGGACTCTGGATCATACTATTCCAAAATATGGCAACTTAACATTGGAGAAAACAGCACCAACAAGGTCACTTTCACCTTGCTCTTGTCTCTTGATATATGTTATAAAACTTTTGAGAAGTGCATCACTAACTCAGGGGGAAAAAACATCCTTATTCTGAAGACACAGGGACATGGAGAAGAATATGAATAAAGAAACTTGATAAGATCCCCCAAATTTATTACCAGTAGGGCACCCTCCCTTTGTTCAATCATACTTCTCCATACTGTCCACTTTTTCATCAAACCTAACACAAAACAATAAACAGGTTTGTTTGTTTCACTGGTTCTTCATTTCCTTATAAAAGCTGCTACGACATGTAACATAAATGAAATGTTTTTCTTTTGTTAATATTTTATTATGCGGCCTCAGTCATGAACCTAGAAATAGGTGAGAAAATCTTTTCCTCCATAATAACATATACAAGTAAGGG
Source organism: Lepus europaeus (assembly GCF_033115175.1). Classification (NCBI taxonomy): domain Eukaryota; kingdom Metazoa; phylum Chordata; class Mammalia; order Lagomorpha; family Leporidae; genus Lepus; species Lepus europaeus. The sequence goes on along the minus strand of NC_084839.1, from coordinate 75,874,852 downwards.
ACTATGTGGTACAGTGAAAAGTCAGTTTATTTGCATGCTATTGCCCATTTTGCTTCTTCATCTTCCTGTGAGGCTAGCCTAGAGCCCAACTTCCTTATATCTCAAGCACAGTGTTAGAACTAGAAAATTTCTCAGCTTTCTTTCCCAATTATAAGTCACTGGTTAAGGTGATATACCAAAACCTTCTGGGTAGTCAACAAATGAGCCATCATTGACTTGGCCTTGTATCACTACATTTTTTTCTCAGCATTTTATACAAAATGACATGTTAGTTAAACATTTTGGATAAGACTAATGTGAATAAATTCAAAAGTCAAAATGCAAACCCCCCTACCACACATACCTCCTACTGAAATTATTGGTAGTGATGTTTGGCCAAGCAAGTCAATGTTTTCCATATACACAGACACCCAGGGCACACATTCAAACACACTCATATACAATGTTTCCTGAAGTAGCATACAATTTCCACCTTGCTTTCTCATACTTTCCTTTTTGCACTCAGCAATAGGCTATGAATATTATTTTGTTTTTCAGGGTAGTACAATGTAAGTGACTCAACCTCTTCTATGACTTCATGATATTCTTCATTAGGGTAAACCCTCATTTATTTAAATGTTTTCCTATATTTTGGCATCTGTGTTGCCAAATCAGCTTTCTATTGCTATCATAACAAATTGCCTCAGACACAGCAGTTTAAGGCAGCACAAATTTATTATCTGAAAGTTCTATATTTTAGAAGACTAGTGTGGGTCTTCAAGGCATTGAGTGGGCTACAGACCTTTCTGGCACTTCTAGAGGAGACCGTTTCCTTGGATTTCCTGCTTCTAGAAATTTCCCCCCATTTGGTTCACATCCCTCTTTTATTCCACCTTCAAAGCCAGAAATTTCATTTCCCTGTGCCCCTGCTTCTGCAGTATATCACTCTCTAATTCCAGCCAGGAGATGTTTTCCAATTTTTGGAATCATGTGATTATACTGAATTCACCTGAATAATCAAAAATAGTCTCCCCCAACTCAAGGGTACTAACTTGATTCATATCTGTAAAGTTCCTTTTGTCATGTAAGGCAAAATATTCACAGTTTCAAATTTCACTTTTACAAATCATGTGGCATCAAGCATCCTGTGTATCTATTCTTGCACACCTAGGTGAGCATGTCTATAGCACATTCCTAGAAGCAGACTACCAGGTCAAAGAATATACACTTTCCCAACTTAGAAAACTGAAATATTGCTCTCTTAAAAAATCTCTGCCTTCCTTTCTCTCCCTCTCTCTCTCACTGTCTACCTCTGTCAAATAAATAAAAAAATAATACTAAAAAAAGAAGCCGACGCCATGGCTCACTTGGTTAATCCTCTGCCTGTGGCACCGGCATCCCATATGGGTGCCGGGTTCTAGTTCCAGTTGCTCCTCTTCCAGTCCAGCTCTCTGCTGTGGCCTGGGAGGGCAGTAGAGGATGGTCCAAGTACTTGGGCCCTGCACCCGCATGGGAGACCAGGAAGAAGCACCTGGCTCCTGGCTTCAGATCTGCGAAGCTCTGGCCGTAGCAGTTATTTGTGGGGGTGAACCAATGGAAAGGAGACCTTTCTGTCTGTCTCTCTCTCTCACTAACTCTATCTGTCAAATAAAAAAAAAAATCTCTGCTTTATTTTAAGTTTCTTTCCTCAATTCACAAATATTAGGAAATGCTGGGAGAGAAATATAGCCTTTGTGGTGAAACAATCAACAATGGCTTAAAATTCTAGTTCAACTATAGCTGGTATAGTTATGAAAGGATAAGAATAAGATGATGGGATTATCTATCAAGGTACTTCTTAACTCTCTTTAGAAGCTTGATGAAGGGAGTTGTAAGAAAAATAAAATACTTTATATAGGAGAAATAAACTTTATGAGCCTGTTCTTCAAAGTATTGCTCTGAGCTGAATAAACCTACAGCTACAGACAGAGGTTCAAGAAAAGTATACTACAGTTCCATAAAGCACAGTCATCCACCTGGCCTGGGAGCCTTAGAATTTACCAATTCTCCTACCAGCACTCCCTGTACCCACTAGGCTAAGACTCCCAGATAGAAACACATAAATATATTTGTTCAGACTTTTTTCTTAACCAGCCAAACCTATCAACTACTCACAAACTCAAAATACCCTGCTAAGAAAAGTTGGAGATATTTAGAATATGCTCCTAAATTTGGATGTTGCTATCACAAAACAAAAATCTAACATCTCCTAGATGTATGTGTATCATACAGGAACCTTTAGAACAAATCCATGCACGAAATAGATCAGACAAACAAATGCTTTTCAAAAGGCTTTCTGTTTTAGTTTACTTTTTATACTTACATTGGCCTGCTTTATAAATTGAAACCAAAAAAGTGGTTTTAAGGAATAATCTGTGTTGTAAATTCTCCTAATCTTCCCACGTTCATATGAAAATTTATAGAAAGAACATTATGTAATGGGAATTAGCTTTACAGTGTGAGACAATTCCTGTCTTCTCTGGGCACCCTATTAGTACCAATAATTTTAAAGCCAACTGAAATGCACACAGCACTTTAAATCTCTGAAGTACTTTTTAATGCTTTATTTAATTCTATTCTTCACAGCAACATGTAACTTGGGTAGTATTTTATGATTTCTCTTTGCACATGTTCAAAGTCCAAAAAGGACAAAGACTGCATAGATGGGATATGGGGGATTCAGACATTAAATGCAAATATATGCTAAAATGGCCTATGACATTGATAGAACCTCTAAGGTTCAATCACATTTGAACTTGATATTGTGATATCTGCCACCGGATATTTGACACACTTTCTATGAGTGTGTCAAGCTTCCAAAAGTCAATTTTGCATTCATTTATTTGGTAACACAGATTCCCAAGTTCTGATGGTGACTGAGCCAATTGATAAATACCTCGGAACTCAACTGCTAAAAGGTCACATCTAAACACAATCCCAGTTCAAATTAACGAGCTGTTATGAGTTCAGTGGAGCAGAAGCTACTATTTCTGATATCCTACTCAGTGAAATGATGAAAAAACTCATAGGAAAGAAGAGGATCTGATTCTCTCTAGTTGAAAAAGCTGACTGATATCGAATATATAGCCCATTTTTTAAAAAATGTATCACTGCTGTGTCCTAAATGCTTTTATGCATGATCCCAAGTAGAATATCAAAGTTAAAAAATCCAGTTAATCATAATGCTAGTTCTCACCAAGCATAAACCTATTTGTAAACAGCTGAATGCTCAACCACCTTTTCAATTTGCATCCAGATATTGGTCATAGTGTAGTTGCTGGCAAAGAAAATCCAATAAAGTTTTAAAAGTCTTATGATAATAACTGCTGCTATTAAACCAATGTCTGCTACGGTCCAGGCAACTTACATAGGCTATCTCCCACCTACACAATAACCATGAAACAAGATACTTATTGCTCCTTTTCATTGATGCAGAAATAGAGCTTCCAAAGTCTTCAGCGAAGTGTCCATAAGAACAGTCCATTGATAAAAACCCAGGTCAATCTGTACACTCTCCAATACGCTGCACCGGGACCCTACGTCTGTGATACACAGAATGGAAGGCAACCGCAATGGGACAATGAACTAATTCTCTATGTTTTTTGTTTTTCTGTGCAGCAATCTGAGGAATTTGACATCTACACCAGCAGCAATGGAAGAAGACAGAATGGCCAAGGAGGCAGATCTGATGAGGCATTTTAGGAAGGCTGATCCACCATCAGTTGTATCCTGCACCAAATAACCACATGGTAGTCTTTGTTGGCTGCATCTGCAAGTCTCAAAAGGTAAGCTGTAGGACATCAGGCTTTGATTTTTAAAAGTCCTCAAAAATATTCATGAAAAACTTCATGATACACACACAGACACACACACATCATCACCACAAATACCACACTACACTGAACTTTTTAGGGGCAAAGGCGGGAGATTTACAACACAAATATGAAGGCACTGACAGTTACAGATAAAAGAAGGCCATTTTGTTGGATCTAAACCTGTTTTTTCAGACTCTACTGGGCCACGAAAACATTTTTCCTTATAATATCCATTAAAATTCCCTGGAACTACTGTTCCAGGAGCCAACCATAAACAGGGTGTTGTTTTCTTTGACCTTTCTGATTCAAGCATGCCATTGCCTAAGAGAAGCAGCCAAAGCCACAAAGTCGATGGGTGGGCCTTCCCTGCAGCAATCCTGGCAGTTCTCCTGGTCATGGGGTGTTTGTGTGGGATGTTAAGTGCTCTGGGCAAGAAGTGCCACCATGGGGCTTGCACTATGGCTTATTAGGTAAAGTTGCCATCTGCAGGGCCAGCATCCCCATGAGCACTGGTTTGAGTCCCCCCTGCCCCACTTCTGATCCAGCTCTCTGCAATGGCCTGGGAAAACAGTAAAAGATGGCTCAAGTCCTTTGGGTCCCTGCACTGGCATGGGAGACCTGGAAGAAGCTCCTGGCTCCTGGCTTCAGATCAGTCCAGCTCTGGCTATTGCAGCCATTTGGGGAGTGAACCAATGGATAGAAGACCTTTCTCTCTGCCTCTGCCTTTCTGTAAGTGTGCCTTTCAAATAAACAAATAAATATTTAGAAAAAAGAGAAAGAAATGCCACCATCTAATCCTGTCACCTTTTGGACCAGGGAGGTAAGTGACAGCAATCCAAGTTCTCTCTGAGCAGAACTAGAGGAAGTGAAACACAATCACAGAGTATTGGCACAAGTCTGCTGCAGAACAGTAGGCCCTGGGGGCAGCCACACTGCAGACCCCATGGGGGAAAATGCACTTCTGTCCTCTGACAATTTCATGAAGTCTTAATTACAACGCTACTGTAGGGGGAAATTGTTTTATAAATGCCATTACAAACACAGCCTGATTGCAGAAATCTTTTCATCTAAAAACTAATTAAACCATTATTTCCTTTCTGATTACAATGGTAAGTGTAAGGTTTCCAGTTATAAAATCAGTTACACAATCTTTCCTTATGTTTAGAGAGCATCTTCTATTTTATTTTTAAGTATCTGCAGACCAAACTGGTTTTAGAAATTAGAAACACTATGAAGGTAATAGAGAATGTTTTTAAAAGCGTGTTATCTTGATGCAGATAAAGGAGACAATGAAATGTTTTCTGCTAAAATTAAAGCATAAGAAGCTTATGTATACCAGGTGAATCATTTTTGCTGAGGTAATTTTTTAAAATTGTGTAAAAACTGGTGCCAGCATTGTGATATAACTGGCATATAATGTGCTCCGGTTCGAGTCCCAGCTGCTCCACTTCCAATCCACTTCCCTGCTAATGCACCTGGGAAAGCGTCAGAAGATGGCCCAAGTGCTTGTGCCCCTACACTCCTGGCCCAGCCCAGCCACTGCAGCCATTTAGGGAGTGAACCGGCAGATGGAAGATATCTCTCTTTATCTATCTTTCCATCTCTCTCTCTCTGTAACTCTGCCTTTCAAATAAATAAAAAATAAATCATTTAAAAAAAAAACTACTGCAAAATTTGGCACTACCCCCAAATATATATATATATATATATATATGTATATATGTTCATATATACATATATCTATCTCCCATATCTGAATGTCTGCATCCATATCTGACAGCCTGGTTGACACGTGGCTATTTTGCTTCTGATCCAGCTTCCAGATAATACATCCTGGGAGTTAGCAGGTGATGGCTCAGTTTGCGGGATGGAGTTCCTGGTTCCTAGCTTCAGTGACTCAACCCTGGCTATTGTGGGCATTTGTGGCTACAGTGGTCAGCAGATAAAAGAACTTTCTCTCTGACTCTCTAGCTCTGTCACTCTGCCTTTTAAGTAAGCATAACCAAAATATATATATATATATATATATATATATATATATATATATATATGGGTGCTGGTTAGAGTCTAGACTGCTCCACTTCTGATACAGCTCCCTGCTAATGGCTGGGAAAAAAACAGTGTAAGATGGCCCAAGTGTCTGGGCTACTGCCACATAGGAGGCCCAGATAAAGCTCCTGGCTCCTGGCTTTGGCCTGGCCCAGCCCTGGCTGTTGCTGCCACCTGAGAAGTAAACCAGAGAATTGAAGATCTCTCTGTCTCTACCTCTCTGTAACTCTGACTTTCAAATAAGTACATAAATCTTTTTAAAGTAAAAATAAAATAGAAGCTCTAAGAGGGCAAAGGATTGTGCTTTATTGAGGGCTGGGTAGCAACCCTTGAACAGCAGGTCCTTGCTACCTACTGGGTTGATGGATGAAAAACCACTGCTCAAGTGGCTTCAATGTAGCTCCTTGAATTTTAGGTTTGAACAATTGGATCCTTTAGTAGGCTGAAACTATTTAAGTGTTCTTTGAACCATTTCATGTATGCAGATAATACAGAATATTGACTTTTGAATAGAAATGGTATACCTGGATATCATTTCCAATTACAGGTGAGTGGAAAGAGGCAAAGACATATGTGCAGACTGAAAAACAAGAAACAACGCTGCCGGGAGGCTAAACTCCCAAAGGCCTCTGCATCACAGTGTGCCGGAGCCTGTTCAAGCCAGGACGACTAAGTGAAGCTGTTACTAGGGCACTTAACCCCATCACTAACCACAACCCCGCCTGCCTTCCCCGCCTTTCCCTCCAGGAGCCCAGCTGCACTTCAGGGGATGCTCTGACTGGCTGTGAAGAGATAAAACACTTCTGCTTTAAGAAAAGGCTGACAGACTCAGATCTGCACTGATGAAGCAGAGGTGATTATAAAAAGCTTATTTGCTTAACAAAAGCATTCTCTGCAGGCTTATTTTAAACAGTGAGCTCCTCTAAGGACTTTCAGTGTTTATTTACAGAACATCGATTATGTGGGGTGGGGGAGGGAAGCCGGGGGGAATGTGGGAGGGGAGATACTTAAATTACCAAGTCCATTATTAAGAGCCTCTGACAAATCAGGATCAACCAGATAGCAAAATATTGGTTTCTTTTCTCTCGAATAATAAGTCCAAGAGTAAGTTCCTTTTAGAACACAAAGGCAGGATTTATTACCTATATTTTTAGGAAGAACTGAACAAGGCAAAGAGTTCATGTTTCATATTTCAAGGCTTCACCATTTTCTTTCTCATAGTCTGTTTCCAAAAGGAGAGACAGAGAGAAGAGAGACCATCGTGTCACTATAACTTGAATTAAAAAATTGACCCTTTCTATGATCAGCTAGGTACAAATTATAAAACATGCCATCGAAGGTGTATTTTCCAAAGGCTTTTTTCCCCCAGACAGTCACAGGTAGAACAGCAAGACAGGGGAACAGTTATTTTTGGCAATCTCAGTGGTACAGCTTTCTCCTGAGGCAAAATTTAATTCAGATAAGGGTCTCCAAGGACCTGAAAGGAAGGAAACCACCCACTTACTGTATGCAACTCAATCCTCCCCACACAAACTTGATTTTAGAAACAGGACTAGAAAACATGTTATGGAATATTTAAAGATGCCACACTGCAGTGAACACTAGGAACCACATTTCAACAACAGTTAGAAGCTATTATCACTCCCTTTCCACGCAAGAAAATTAGCTGTAATTGGGTAAGCGACACAAGTGTAGCACAGGAATGGGAATTGAGCAGACACTTAATTAATGGTGTTGGGAGAAGGGAAATGGGATTAATGAATGGTTGATATAAATTCCATTTTGCTATTGGGTTAATCACTGCTCTCATGAAAATTTATTTCCTGGCTAAGATTTATAACAGTGTTTTTAAATATTTTATTCCATTCTGAGTAATTGTGAACTTGCATTGTGATTTCCAGATTCCTATTAACCACATAATTTATTGGTGTGTATATGTACTCCCCATTTGCATGCACTGTCGTAAGAATGTGGCAGGCCTCTACACGAACAGATCCCCTCATACAAGGAGCAGAGGATAACTCTGATTTGCACATAATTTATATAATGTGGCTCTCACCAAAAGGATTCAGCATCAAAAGAACAAAGCCTATAGTTTACTAGGGCATTTGCTAAGCCTGGCTGGAGGGTGCTGGTCAAAGCATGGAACATGATTGCGATTCTTTGGAATCTTTGATGATTCAATTTAATTTCTATACTAAGCATTACATTAGAGCTATCCGCAGTTATTTTTGCTTTGCTTGTATTTTATTCCATGATATGTCAAATATGTCAAATCAAAGAACTCTGGATTCAAGCAATCACATCATTTTTTTTTAATGCTGCATTTACCAAGAAATACAAGAGTACTTCAAAGATTTCATGGAATGGGGAATAAAATAAGCTGATTTGGGTACAACGAATTTTGCAATCTGTAGATTTTTTTTCATAATATGCATTTTCATGAACTTTTTCTTAAAAAAAAACCATGCATTTATTTATCTGGAAGTCAGAGTCATAGAGAGAAGGAGAGACAGAGAGAGAGATCCTCCATCTGCTGGTTCACTCCCCAAATGGCTACAATGGCCAAGGCTGTGCCAGGTCAAAGCCAGGAGCCAGAAGCTTCTGGGTCTCCCATGTGAGTGCACGGGCCCAGGCACTTGAGCCAACCTCTGCTGCTCTCCCAGGCCCATCAGCAGGGAGCTGGATTTTACATGGAGCAGCGCGGCCTTGAACCAGTGGCCGTATAGGATGCCAGCACTGCAGTAGGAGGCTTAGCCTGATATGCCACACTGTCGGCCCCTATTTTGCAGTTCTTAATAGAAGAATAAAATAATGGTTTTTGATGCAAAGTCCAGCTGGGACACAGAAGGTGAAGGCCCTGATCATATGATATTCATGATTGATATTCATTGCCGGAGGAGAGTCAGGATTCAGCAAAGCAGATATTAAAAACCACTACAAGTTTAATACTGAATAGATCCTAGTAAGTGCTAACTAGTAATCAGTAACAAGTCCCAGTGGTCCACCACCAAGTACTAGCGCATATGCAAGTTTGTGACTCTGATTGACAGACTCAAGGTTGTGCATGGAGTCCCACAACATGAGAAATAACATCAGAAAGCAAATATGTGAGAATGCCATTAATATAAATGAATTCTTAATTTTTTAAAATTAAAGGACTTACAAACTCCCACCCTTTAATCTGCTTGACTTCTGCTCTAGAGGAGTAGTTTTCAAGCAGAGGTATGTACAAGCACCCCTTCACACAGGCAAAGATCTGATCCTGGCATTCACTGTCAAGATCATTCAAGGAAGACCCTGAAACTCCTTAAGTATTATTACCTAACATTAATCTGAAATGTTTCTGTAATAAAAGCTCTCTCTTTTCTCCCTCACTTTCACTATTACCAATCTCCTGCTTTACAAAATAAAAGCACAATATTATTCCATTATGCATTTCACTGAAGTAGATTCTTCATAGGCACAAGAAACTCTAGGGTGCTATGAAAAGAGACAATTATATAATTACTTTAATTAAAGTGTCATCATTACCATTTCCATCACTCTATAACATATTTTCAAAAAATATGTGTTGTTCTTAATTATTCATTAAAAATGTTACTTATTAAATTTGTTAAATTTGTATAAAAATAGCCCAGGACAGAATGAAATTTTTAGCATGGATGCTCATGTTTTAGAAAAATATATATATCACTGTAAACATTTCATTTCACTACCTTCTCTATTAGCCTCAAAAACATCAAATAATGAGAACCAAATTTAGTGTAACATGGTTAAGACTATTACATTAAAGTTCAAAACTTTGCTAGAGGAAGTAAATATGAAAATAAATCAAAGGATATACAATAGTCATACATAGCAAGAGTCAATCTCATTAAAATACCACTTCTTCCCAAACTGATCTACAGATTGAATGTAACCCCAATCAAAGTCACAGCAGTGTGGGGTTCTAAAAAACAGAAATTGACAGTATAATACTAAATCTACATGGAAATAAGAAAAAGAAAAGCCAAGATTATCTTGAATAATAAAATTTGAATTACCTACTCTAACAGGTTTCATAACTTACAATAAAGCTGTAGTAATTAGGAGAGTATATTAGTGGCATAAATATAAATACAAAAGGCCAGGGCCAGTGCTGTGTCACAGTGGGTTACAGTCCCAGCCCGCAGTACCAGCATCCCCCATGGGTGCCAGTTTGAGTCCCGGCTGCTCCACTTTCGATCCAGCTCTCTGCTATGGCCTGGGAAAGCAGTGGAAGATGGCCCAAGTCCTTGGGTCCTTGCACCCGTGTGAGAGACCCGGAAGAAGCTCCTGGCTCCTAGCTTTGGATCAGCTCAGCTCTGGCTGTTGCAGTCATTTGGAAGTGAACCAGTGGATGGAAGACCTCTTTCTCTCTCTTGCTCTATCTCTTTCTATAACTCTGCCTTTCAAATAAATTAAATAAGGCTTAAAAAAATTTTTTTAGAAAGTTAATGGCACCAAATCAAGTCCAGAAATCAATTTACATACATATAGTCATTTTATTTTTAATCATTACATCAATGCAATTCAACAAAGAAACAAAAGGTTTTCCAAAAACTGATTCTAGAACAACTGGTGTTTAAAAATAAACGAATCATTTTAAATTTGAAAATGCACTGGAGCCATCGCTTGTCACAGCAGTTAACTTCTGCTGGGAAAGCCCACGTTCTGTGCTGAAGTGCCTCTAACAGGAGTCATGGCTCCTCTTCACATCCAACTGTCTGGTAATGTACACCCAGGGATGTAGCAGGGGATGTCTCAAGTAAACAGATTCCTGCCACCCACATGGCAGACATTCACTGAGTTCTAGACTCCTGGTTTCAGCCTGATGCAGCCTGGGAAGCTGTAGGCATCTGGAGAGTCAACCAGTGAATGGAATCTCTTTCTACATTTCAAATAAATAAACATTAAAAATCTACTGCTTTATAAATTTTTCTGATAGGTTAGACTGGGAATCCCAATGTAAAGAGGACAGGGAATGAAACAACATTTGAAAATATTATAAAAGAACTTGCTTATATTTCTTAAACAAATGATGGTAATATTTCTTCTGTTCCATAATCTAGAAAGAGCTATGTAAGAGTTCTATTTTACAATGCCAACAAATACAATATACTAGTAATTGCATCCTTTGCAACTAATTACACTTATGATGGAGCATTTAAAGTACTTAAAGATGTACAGTGAAATACTTTTTTTCAAAAGTTCTGTGGATATACAAGGTAAACAAAAAAATCAGAGGATTAATGATATAGTTCTCATGCATATATTCAATAAAAATATTTTTAGTATCTACTGCACACCAGATACTGTGTAAACTAGTGAAAATAGATAATGATTATTTAGTGCACTGCCCTAGGCACTTTGAAAGCATTAAACAAACTAGTTCTCCATCACTCCTATAAAATAGGTACTCATAGTATTCCTACTTCATGGATGACAGAACTAAGACACGGTAAACTTAAGAATGTTGCTCCAGTTCGCAAAGCCAAGCAATGAACAAGGACTCAGATTCTGCACTCATGGAGCCATTTATTGTTATGGTCCATTTTTTGTTATCTTGGGGTGTCATATGCAAAGACAAGCTTTACTTGTGTTCTCTCAGTTCCTAAAAGAACACAGAGTTACCAAATGTTAATCAGAAAATCCACTTCAGAGATGATCTCTCTTAACAGAGCTCTGAGTTAGGCAGTAGTCGCTGATGATCCGTGAAGGTGGGAGTTTTATGGGCTTACCCTACATGAACTAAATCAGTTATGAAATTATCCAACGTTGGAAGCAAGGAACCCTACCTCTTATTCTTAGTGCTTGGGTATCATTTGGATGCACTTCACTAAAGAATCCATGCTAGCCTTTCTGTTTTGGTGTGTAGGCATCTTCATCAAGAAATGTGGAGACCCAGAGGTCCTCCTTGTTCATATATTCTGCTACTGCATCTTCTGGTGCCACTTGGACTCAGGGAGAATGAGGGAGAATTGGTTATACTCATCCATCAACTCGGTGCTGTCTATAGAGGGACTTGCTTTGTGCCAAACTCTATGATATACACTGTGAGTGATAAGAATTTAACGAGACTTCCTGCCCTCTGGGGATACACAATGAGGGGAGATGTGAGTACAAACCTTAAATATAGATAGATCGTGAGACTGTTAAACGTATCTACAGAACATCACCCTATCTTCTTCTGTACTCTTCATCACTCATGATTTTTCCTTCATTTTTTCTCCAAATGTTCCCTGGAAAAATGACTAAGATGAACCTTCAGTGATTTGCATAATGAATGGGTACTATAGATTAAGGATAGAAACTAGCAAGCTATAACATAGCTATGAACTGACCTTTTACTTATGTGTAATTTGAACACTAAGAGATGCACATGATTTCTGGTTTGTGCTAGGTTATAGGTAGTCAGCCATCCTGAAGTTTATACTCTTGGCCAACTTTCACTACTATCACTTTCTAATGATTTCAATTCCATAAATAAATATTTCATATTCATATATAATTTCATATGTAATTTCATTTATATATTCTATATAATATTCATATATAATTTCATTTCATATTCATATATAAATAATTTGAAGTCCATAATATTTGAATGGCTTTTGTACTTTCTTGATATGCCTTTATCCTTTTTTTTTTTAAAGATTTATTATTTATTTGAAAGGCAGAGTTATACAGAGGCAGAGGCTTAGAGAAACACATACACACGGAGGTCCTCCATCCACTGGTCCACTCCTCAGATGGCTGGAATGGCCAGAGCTATGCTGATCCAAAGCCAGGAGCTTCTTCTGGGTCTCCCGCAGACCATAGCAGAGAGCTGGATCAGAAGTGAAGTAGCTGGGTATCTAACCAGTGCCCACATGGGATGACAGCACCAAAGGCGGCAGCTTTACTGACTACGCCCCACCTTTAGCTTTTTGAGGAGATCTAAAGTACCTGCCTGGTTTATTTACTGCTTGATATCAAAGAAAGTAGTTTGATTTGGCCATACGAAGCACTTAGCATTTAAGTGTTCTCAGTCTAGCTGGGGAGACTAAAAAGTTCCCAGAAAGAGATCTCCTAATATAAACTGTTGATAAATGCTGAGTAATGCTGCCAAAAGCAATGCTTTGAAAATCCCTCTGTGGTGAGATGAATGACAGGTTGAGCAGTCTAAGAAGACTCCTCAGAAGAAGTAGGATCTAGCTAGCCATGTTGTAATAGACATTTCCATTTCTTCCCTCTGTTCTTATACCTTTCCCCCATGATAGTCTTCCTTCTGTTCGCTCCCATTCTCTGGAATTTCAAAGCTTGATATCTTCTCTCTGCCTGCTTCACTCCTGCATTTTGATCACCAGTATAGTGCCTGGCCCACCATGAGTGTACAATAATATCCATGGGATGTGACTGATCCATGATATATAAGCTAGAACACATTTTGCAGACTACTCACTTTATGACTGAGGTCTAGACGAGTGAAGAGAGTGACCTAGGGCACACTACGCAGGACTAGGAGTTGGAATCTCCAATGACCTGACTTTGGGTACAGTGATATCTTCTCTTGCTGTCCCAGATTTATGTTCCAACCAAATCAAGATTCCATTTTCTGTCTAGATGTCACCTTTGCATCAATGTGAGGACAAATCTACTTACCTGCCTTTTGGTTTCCACAGTGAGCCATCTCTTTATCAGTAACCAGTGGCCAAAGCTACTTTAGGAAAAAAAAAAAAAAAGAAAAACCAGGTCCAGCAGTCATGTTCCCTACCTTAATGCTCTGCAGGCTGCTTTGCAGAGAGAGAAAAGAAGTAAAATGAAACAAAAACCAAAAAGGGCCAAACAGTTATGTAATTGACATAACAGAGCTACTGAGGATAAAGGGGGCTCTAGTGGAGGACAGTGATTACTTTGAAGAGTGAAATGGGTGAACTAAGACACAGAATCTTTCTGAGAAAAGAGGAACAGTGTGACTGCACCACTTATCCAGTATTTTCACTTTTCTTGACTGTCATTTATTTTAACCTCTACACAGTAAAAATTGGTCTGCCTAATTAGAAATGCCAGTTTAATGTTCATTGAAAAACCCAATGTTAACCGTATGAGAGTTCAGAAAGGAAATTAAAAAATATGTCCAATGTAAAAAAATATAAGGAACAAAAAGAAGTTCATAATATGGAAACAGCCATCTTTGCTGATAATAAATTAGGATGACTGGTTGTAAAAATTCAAGGGACACTTTTTTTCCTTGCCTGTGGTGTGGCAATCACTAGAATATGAGTCAGGACTGTGTCCGGAAGATCCTTGCTGAAACTCAATGAAGAGCAGCTTTAAAGGTATAAGGATTATTTTTCTCACATAACAAAATCTGTTGAGAACATTGCTCTGCTCAAGGCTAGTCTATCTGCTCAAGGAAGTCAGCATCTCTACTGTCTTCAGAAAGCAACTCTTACTCTCTAGAAGAAGCACTGAACCCCCAGATATTATGCCCATATTCCAAGCACAATGAGGAAAAGACAAGAGCAAAAAGAACACAGTGACTTTTGATCAGAAAAAAACAATTTCTCCTAGAAGGCTTCTGCATGCACTGGGCTGTGGCTACTGAGCAATGAGGATGGATGGACAGTCAACTATTCCAACTTTTAGCTGAGCATACTGCTGATAGCATTATCAACAAGGACAAATGAAAGAAAAGATTTGTGGTAGGCATACACAAGCATCTGCTATAATTAAGAGTGAAGAAGACTCTTGAAATTAAGAAGACTCATGAAATGGCCTCTTACTGATACAGAACTTAAAGCTTCAAAGCACACGGCCTCTCTCACATGCTAAATGAGGTCCTACCTTGTCCCTATCAGGAAAATGGACTTTGGGGTACAGTAAAATAACCTCAACTCTACCACTCTGTGTTCTAAGGAAAGCATGAACAACAGATAAAACCTACTGAGGATTTAGACAGTACAGGGTAGCCAACTAAGCAGTAGCTATTGAGAAACAATGTAATAGAGTTAGAGAGGGTTAAATAAACACTTGAGGTATTGGCATTGTGCTGCAGTGGGTTAAGCAGCTGCCTGTGACACTGGCACCACACGTGGGTGCCAGTTCAAGGCTTGGCTGCTCTACTTCCAATCCAACTCCCTGCTCATGGTCCGGGAAAAGCAGAAGATGGTCTAAGTGTTTGCTACCTACATGGAAAATTTAGATGAAGTTCCCGGCTCCTGGCTTCTGTCTGGCCCAGCCCTGGCCATCTAAGGAATGAACCAGTGAGTGGAAGATCTCTCCCCCTCTCTGTAGTTCTGACATTCAAATAAATGAGAAGAAAAGAAAGAAAGGAAGGAAGGAAGGAAGGAAGGGGGGAGAGGGTGGGAGGGAGGGAGGGAGAGAGAGCAAGCCCCGACCCTCTGTCCACCTTCCCAGTAGTGTAGCAATTCCTGACTGGGCACCCTTGGCAGCTGATCCTTCTGTACATAACTGAAATCATCCAATGAGTACCAAGGGTCATCTAGACCCTAACTTCACAGAGTATGGTCCTGGTCCATCAGTGTCAACTCCTGAGTTTGAGAAACATTGACCTGGACTTTGTCGGACCCAGAAAACAGCTCTATTCATCATAAAAGGTCTATAAGCTGCCTTGGAAATATATTTTCCCTGTAATTCTACCCAAGCCCAAGATATGTGTTCAAATATTTGGACAACATAAGTGTTATCCTCCCTAAGATTTCTCTTCTGTATCTCCCCCAAATACTCCTTAACCCTTTTATTTATTTTCTCAGCCTGCACAACTCTGGTGATGACAGTTGTGTTTCACTGTACAATTGCCCCCTTACAAATATTCTGTCTCCAGAAATCTACACAACACTGCAGAAGTGCTCTACCTGTAAGAGAGAACAAAGTGCCATGTGATTCATGGGCTTTTCTGGTCATGCTCCCGATGATAGCACTGGATAAAAGGCTTTTCAAATCAGGCACCATAATTACATCCTCCTCCACCCCCTCCTCTGTAAAGTACTCCCACCTTCATCTATCATTGCCTCCTACACACACATGCCCTTCTAGAATTCCATCCCCTGGTATTCGCCAGGCATGGTATTTTTATTTCCGTCTGTTTCTTTCCATAAAGTGTTTGGAGAGAGAGACTCCTCAGCTAGCTTACCACAGCTGAAGAGGTATGAAGGATTCATTTGTTGAAGGGTAAGAAGAGGAAGTTCTGAAAGAGGTTCAAGTGTGAGTAGTTAACTGCTCACTCAGACTTTCAGGGGCTGCTTTTCACAGCCAAATTTCAAGTTATCTCATTTACCCCCATTGATCATGGCAACCACCTCCCTCTTTTCTTAGTATTAAGATAATCCTTGAGGGGCTGGCGCTGTGGCATAGTGGGTAAAGCCACCACCTGCAGTGCTGGCCTCCCATATGGGTGCCAGTTCACGTCCCGGCTGCTCCTCTTACCATCTAGCTCTCTGCTATAGCCTGGGAAAGCAGTGGAAGATGGCCCAAGTCTTTGGGCCCCTGCACCCACATGGGAGACCTGGAAGAAGCTCCAAAATCCTGGCTTCAAATTGGTGCAGCTCCAGTTATTGCAGCCAAGTGGGGAGTCAACCAGTGGATCGAAGATCTCTCTCTCTCTCTCTGCCTCTCCTTCTCTCTGTAAGTCAGACTTTCAAATAAATAAATAAATCTTAAAAAAAAGAGAGAGAGAGAAATAACTCCTGAAACCCAGAGCACAGGGAAACTACATATGAACCAAAATTCTTTCATCTTTAAGCAATTTCCTCAATTAGGGTTTTTGGCAATTGCATTAAATCAAGCCACTGAGATATTATTTACTTTCTTCCTGCTCCTGGGCACTAAATAATGTCAAATTTCAAAGCATAATTCCATTCAACTTTATAAACACACTTTCAGCTAGGTAATCTCATTCAATCTTGGCAATAGCCTGATGCACAAGGTAGAACTGTGGTATAATCATTATTTTGTGATGATATGGATGTGCCTGCTATAAGCTCCTGGGGTAAACATGGTAGAGACAGAGGCAAGTCTGTAAAATCTGTCTCCTGTTTATTCAGTTTTCCCCAATGTATCACAAAGGAATAAGGAATTTCAATTAAGGGATGTGTGATCTTTGATTGTGTTGTGGACCTTTTAAAATTGACATTTATTCAGTGCAAGCCAACATCTAGTTGCCCACCACATTATTAGCTATACTGGAAAGGAGTGCATAGTCATAAAGGTTCTACTCTGCATGCTGTATCCACTTTTTGACAAAGGAGGATATTTTTACTTTGATCACACCTACTATGACATAGTACCATTAGGACAGAAAACAGTAGTAGCTATTGGGTTGTCTCTATCCAGTTCTGTATCATCATGGATTGATTTTACCCCTTGTTTGAAAATCAGTCCTCCCCTCCCTCCTGTACTAATTTTACTACTTATCAGGGTCTTGAGATTCTACATTGAGAATGAGAGGAAAAGCTAATGATTGATGAGCAAAATAACTCTGGCTGTGATAAAGTTGCTCTAGGTCCAGAGCATTTGGTGGAACAAGATTAACTAGATTCCTTTGGGGAAGAAGTGCTCACATTTAAACCTCTTGAACATTCATTTAGTAGGTTTTATTTCTCAAGCACTGATACATGTACTACCCTAATAGAAGTAATGAACCTACTTTCCCAAAGGGAAAACATTTATTAGAACCATTAAAAAAAAAAGTCACTTCTAGATCTGGTATCATTTGTGGGAAACTTCAGTGAGAGAACCTGTGTAAGGGTGTTTCAAAGTGTTTGTGGAAAAATGGAAACTAAAATGGAATTAAAGAGGGGCCAGTGCTGTGGAGTAGTAGTAGGTTAAGCCTTCTGCCTGCAGTGTCAGAATCCCATATGGGCACCAGTTTGAGTCTCGGCTGCTCCACTTCTCATCCAGCTCCCTGCTAATGCGTCTAGGAAAGCATCAAATGACAGCCCAACTGCTTGGGCCACTGTGCCCACCCGAAAGATCTAGAAGAAGCTCCTGGCTCCTGGCTTGGGATTGGCCCAGCTCTGGCTGGTGCAGCCACTTAGGGAGTGAACCAATAGATGGGAGACTTCTCTCTCTGTCTCTCCATCTCCCTGTCTGTAACTCTGCCTCTCAAATAAAGATATTTAATTAAACACACACACACACACACACACAACATGAGGAGCAGGCCTGTGGCACAGCAGCTAAGATGCCTCTTGGGATACACTCGATTTCATACTGGAATACCTGGGTTTCAGTCCTGATGCGGCTCCCAATTCTAGCTTCCTGCTAGATACACTCTGGCAGGCAGCAGGTGATAGGCTGGTGGTTGGGTTACTGCCACCCACTTGGGAGACCTCAACTGAATTCCCAGCTCCTGGTTTCAGACTTTGAAGACATTTGGAAAATGAACCAGCAGCTGGGAGCTCTGTCTGTCACTCTCTCTTAAATTAAAAAAAAAAAAAAAGTCAATATTCCATGAACTTTTTGAAATGCTCATATGGTTGAGAAGAAATTAAAAAATATTCCCACTGCTTGGATGAAGTTAAATGGATTCCCATTGCCTGGTATTCCAGACCATAACATCAACTGAAGATATATTTATCTTAAAATAGACTCAAATAAAGAGCTTAATTAGATGAAGCACATTGTTCTCCAGAGATCTTTTACAGTTCTTATTGACTATCATTTCAAAAAATGGCATTTTTCCCTAACCTATTAAACAATAAATCATGCCAGCCTTCACTAAAAATGCAAAGTGATAAACTAAAAGAAGATCTTTTGGGAGCCAGGCAGCCATCTCTTTACAATTGTGAGAAGTACTCCCAAAGATCCCAGTGAAGGAAGGCTTCCAGCCTGTTCAATTTATCTGAAAGCACAATTAGGATTAAAAGCAACTCTACAGAGCATAGGAAATACCAAAAATGGGAGCCACAGCATGAATCAATGGCTGTGGCTAGTGAGCATTCCATTGACCAAGTAGAGTTGAGTTTATGTCTAGATATAATCCTGGTCTGTGGAAATGCAGGTGGGCACAGATGACACGTACAGCAAATATCTGACTAAGGCATTTTCAATATTCACCCCATTTCACTAGCCTAGGGCATACGATGTGGTAGATTCATAGATCTCAGCTCTATAGGTAAATTCAAGACATTGATTCATTGGCAACACTTTATTATTTTTTTAACTTTTAAAAAATTATTTATTTATTTGAAAGAACAACATAGAGAGAGAAGAACAGGTAAAGAGAGACAGAGAGAGATCTTCCATCTAATGGTTCACTTCTCAAATGGCTATAACAGCCTGGCCAAAGACAAGAACCTGGAACTCCATCCCGGTCTTCCACATGGGTGGCAGGGGCCCAAATACCTGGAACATCTTCTTCTGCTTTCATAAGTGTTTTAGTCAGGAGCTTGATGGGAAGCAGAATGGCCCAGACTCCAACTGGCACTCTGAAATGGGGTGCTGGGGTTGTCAGGGGCGGTGTCACTCACTGAGCTACAGTGCCAGCCCCATTATTTTTAGTGATTTTCATACTGTTATTTTTATCCTGCAAAGTTTTGGGTTAACTCAGCCTTCACTTATTCATATTAGAGAAATAAATGAAATAACATGGTTTTGAGAACTAACATTCTTTGAAATCTGGATCCCTACAGAAAAAAAGAAATTAAAGCAGAGCCCTTGATCCCAAACTATTCCTTTCAACTGGACATATTCGATGTGGACCAGGGTTCCCACCTTGGAAGGCAAACTTGAAAGAAGAAAATTGCAGAGCACTGAAAGAGGAGCTTCCCTCTGGGTGCCTGCAGGCACAGGGAACGGTAGGAGTTGTCAGCTTGTCTTAACTGTGAAACTGGGAGGCTAAAGACACTGAATTTTTATTAAATGATCAATTAAGTTAGTGCCTAATATATGGTACGTGCTCTTTTCATGTCAACATCAAAGTGAGAAAGAGTAAGAACCATGGAGGAGAGTTAAAATTAGCTCAGACTGGGTAGACTAGGGTACTGAGTTTGGCCTAGAGAGCCAACGCTTTTTTTGAAGAAGGAAAATGAAAGAAAGTCTTACACCAAGATTTTAGTTATTTTCAAAGTAATGCAGCAACTCTCAAATGTGACATTAACGCCCCCCTGCCTACCCCCCATGCATGTTAAAGCAAATTAAATTTCATGCCAAATCACCCAGGCAGTTAGCAAGCAGCACAGTTTCAATCTGTAGGATTTAAACTGATTGCTCTAAAAATATAATTCACCAACCGGGCAGCACTGAAGTCAAACATGGTCTTCTTTGATCATTTCTCCTGACAAGTTATTTTCCCAGGGATGTGGGCACTGTGGACTGTACGTTGACTCATCATGTAAAAGTGAGGGGATTGATTCCCTTCTGCAGTCCAGACACAGCAGGGAATAATATACTGATCTGGTGAAATCTGGCCTCCTTCCTCTGACAGTACGCAAATACCACATTTAGACTCCAGTGAGCTGGCCACGAAATGCAGTCCAGTTCAAAGCGCCACTCTCACCTATGTGGGGGAGTCCATAATCATCTGATTTGACCCCATCTGCAACTGGACTGTGCACACATGTATGTTTCTGTTTTAGCCCAAGTTCCGCTTTCTATAGTAGGAATCAATTTCCTTTTCTTCTTTAATCCTCTTCTCAATGGTTATATGCATGTTCTAAAAAATGTATATGAATAGCTGTTGGAGCTGGCCACAAGAAAGGATAATGATCAAACAGGTGTTTTCTTCAGTTTATGCCATCTGAAGTGTTCATTTAAACCCTGCATTATTCTTTATTTGTAGTTCTTCCCAGAAGTATTGCACAAGGAAATTTTGACTAAATTGCACTCAGCTATCCAGAAGAGCTTTGTCATGCTTGAGGCCAGGCCCATGCGAACATTAACAAAAGGTCTCAAATTCCTAGATTCATGAATACAGTTATTCAGCTGTGGTTGCTGGGACACTGGGGGTGGGGAGGGGATACCTTCCAGATATCAACAAGACAGTGTTAGTGTTCACATTGGCTTAAACACATACACTTATTTAATTTGCATTAGAATGCTATGGTGGAAAAACAGTCTTTGCATTATAAATTACTACAGGGTATAGATTTTCAACTTGCTTGAAGGGATCAATGAAAGAATGTGAGGAGAACATTCATGTGATGACAAATTCCTTAGCTTTTAAGCAGAGTGATGAATGTTCTATGTGTCAATTGCTTTTTAAATTTAAAAATTTATCCTTTATTTGAAAGGCAGAGAGACAGAGAAAGAGGAGAGAGAGAGAATTCTCTATCTGATGGTTCATTTCCCACATGCCTGCAACAGCCAGGAGGCAGAAAACCAATTCCTGTCTCCCAGATGGGTGGTGGGGACCTAATGACTTAAGGCATCACCTGCTGCCACCCAGGGTGTGCATTAGCAGGAAGCCTGAATGAGAAGTAGAGCCAGGACCTGAAATCAGTCACCAGGATACAGAATGCAGGCATTCCAAGTGGCAACTTAACCGCCTCGATTTGTTTTTTAATGTATTATTTCAGAAGGAGAGAGACAGAGAAAGACAGAGCACCTATCCATTCATCCACTCCCTAAATGCCCACGATGACCCAAGCAAAGAGCCAAAGCCAGGAGCCAGGAATTCAGTCCTGGTCTCTCACATGGGTGGCAGGAACCTACCTACTTCATCCAGCACTGCTGCCTCTCAAAGTCTGCATTAGTAAGAAACATGAGATAGGAAGAGATTTTGCCAAGGTATTTGAGTGTGGGACAGGAGCATCTTAATCTGTGTCTTGACCTCTTGACCAGTGTGTTATTGGCCTTTACATGTCATTTTTAGTAGCAACTGCCTGGCACTCAATCATCAACACTGACATATCTGTCTTCTTTATAATTTCACAGTAACTAAGAAATAAATAAAATCTAACAGGACATCTATCTAAATAAAGGTAGAATTTTAAACAATCTATTTTAGTTTTGATACAATGAATAAGGATGCTATAAGCATTACCATATCATCTGGAAATCTGTGTGAATATCCTTGGTTACCAAATGACTCAGTTGGCACCACTGGCATTCAGTAGGCAGGATCAAAGATTCCAAATTTTCTACAAAACCTCAATAATCTCTCATGCTGAACATTTACCCCCTCAGAATTACAAAAAACCGAACCAACAACAACAACAAAAAGCACATTCTTACTGCCAAAGCATCATTAACTTAAGGAGTACTATCTACCCTCTTACTCTGCAGTTATATTCAAATAGAGCTAAATCTCATAGAACTAAAGAGCCATTCATTCCCCCACAGTAGTTGAAATGCCTTCCTAGAATTTACTGCTGTCATTAATTATTTTAGAAAATCTTGCATAGAGTATATAAAAATAAAATTTAATTTAGATCCTGGACTAGTCATTGCAGTTTCAAATAAGTACAGTTGAAAAAGAACTTCTTAGTGAAGAAGACCACAGAGCAGAGAAATAATTCAAAGGAGGAAAATGGGAGAAGGAAACAGACAGGAAGAAGGTTGGAATGTCGGGCATTTGATCAAGATGAACTGTGAAGATAAAGTGGGAGGCAGAGGAGACCAAGGAACTACAGGACAATTGAAGGGGACATGGGAAGTAGGAGGAAGTAAGGAGGTGGGAAGATCTCTGTGGACACAGATTTTTGGTAACCATGGTGACTGTGAGAATAACCGGTGATCGGAACATGGGGCAAGAACTCACTTAGCAGGACCACCTTTTTTTAATTTTGTAGGCATTCAGTATAAAGTTTAGAATTGTATGTAATGCCAAAAGATAGCCACCCAAAAAAAGAAATGAATCAACAAACCAAACATGCAGTCCCTTTCCTAACAATCTCTCAGTGTGATGCTGAAGAGATATATACATCCATTGGGAGTAAACATGTATTCAAGCCAAGGCCCCTCTCAGATATACATGAATTCAATCACCAAAAAGAACTCAAAAGAACAAGAAAGACCACCAGAAGAAAGAATCTGCCTTTTCAGACAGAGCCATTAAGTGTTCATTGGGCACCAAGAACAGGCAGGGACCGCAGATGGCTAGTTCTGGAAGCCACCACTTAACAACATTGCTGCTTTCTCAGTTGATCCAAGTGCCTCTTACGGTTGGCTATGAAGTGGACACAAAAGTCCCAGTAAGTTAATCTGTGCATCCTTTGCATTGTGCCATCTGCTGCTATATTTAATTTGAAAGCTCCTTTTAGTACTTCAGCTAGCTGCCCTGTTCCCTTTCTTCTCTTAGAGCTTGTCTTTCTTCTGTCCCTTCCCTCCAACAGACTAGAGCAGCAGCTTTTGGTGAAGCATCTACCTCTTGCAAATTCATACCAGGCACTCTACCCAGGACTCCTCACAAATCTCTCAAAGCCCTTTCAGTTCCTCTAACTTCTTTGTTGTTTGTTACTATTTTAAATCAGACCCTCAGGGCATATACTCTCTTTACTTAGTGATGGTTGGAGGAATGGCTTACATAGAAATTCAAAAAGCTACACAGTTCTTCTATGTGCACAATGTACAAAACTATACAACAATAAAATAAATCACAATTGCTTTCTTTTTAAGTGCTATTAATCATACACAGCTAAGGTGTCTTTTTTTTTTTTTTAACTGCATGATGGGACAGAAAAATATGGGGCTTTAAGAATCAGAGAAAGCCTATTCAAATACCACATTCAAGCCTTGGCGTTTTCCACTGACCAGCTATACAATTTAGGCAATTATTTAACCTTTTAAAATCTCAGCTCCTGCTTCCTTAGGAGAGACAGGAAAACTAGTACATAGTGTTGATTGGAGCCTTAAATGACAATCTTTAGACCATATCCTTCCCTTTAAAAGTGAATTACACAATAGGATTCGATTAAGCAAATCTTTTGACTAATGTAGAAGAGCCACATAAGCCAAAGCTAATCTGTCAATTTTGAAATAAGCAGGTAAAATACAGAAGGTGGTAAACCAGATAGATTATAACTTACTCTTCGGTGATTCAGAAGACAGCTACTACATAAATACAAGAAAACACAAACGGAAGTTTGTGATTGGTAGACGGCCAGGCAACTAACGGAAAGAAAGCCTGCTTTAAGAATTATCAGCTCTTAATTACCCACATGTGCCCGAGATGCCTTCTGGTTCTTCTCTAAAACAGGGGCTCTCCATCCGCAACTGCATATTGCAGTCACTTGGGGAGCTTTGAAAACACAATGCAGCTGAAATGAACCCCACTGCAATAAAACCAGGCTTCCTGACCATAGGGCCTCTGGACCTATTAGCCAATCAGTCTTTTTAAAACTCCCCAAGTGGTTCCTGGCGCAGCCTTGTTTGGGAATCAGGACTTTAACCACCACACGTGGAAAAAATATTAATGTGCAAATGAGTCAGCTGGGGATCTCGTTAAAATGTAGCTGCTGATTCAACAGGTGTAGCCGGTTAGGACTCCAGGATCTAACTCCCATAAGCTCTTAAGGAATGCTGATGAGACTGCTGTAGGACTGTGAGTAGCAAGGCTCTACATCCACTGTTAGCAGCCTGGTGTCCACAGGGAATGTCAGACACAGTTTGTGGCTTACGTCTTACTCTTAGCTAGTCCCTCACCCCTCCCACCATGAGAAATTAAGAATCAGAGGCACACGGGGGTTTCAAAGCCAAACAGAAATGCTCTAGTTTGGGATGTTCATGTCAGGGCTGCTCTCCTTGGTGCTGACATCGGTGGGCCCACAAAGGGGACGGGAGAACTCTTCTCTGCCTACAGAAAGTGACTGGAAGTTACTTAGAAGTCTGCACACTTCTCGCAGGGCCTTAGCCGGATTTCCAGACACATGCTATCACTGAGGGCTCAGAAAGAAAAGGCCGGCGCCACGGCTCACTAGGCTAATTCTCCGCCTGCAGGTTCTAGTCCCTGTCGGGGCGCCGGATTCTGTCCCGGTTGCCCCTCTTCCAGGCCAGCTCTCTGCTGTGGCCCGGGAGTGCAGTGGAGGATGGCCCAAGTGCTTGGGCCCTGCACCCGCATGGGAGACCAGGAGAAGCACCTGGCTCCTGGCTTTGGATCAGCGTGATGTGCCGGCCGCGGCGGCCAGTGGAGGGTGAACCAACGGCAAAAAGAAGACCTTTCTCTCTGTCTCTCTGTCTCTCTCTCACTGTCCACTCTGCCTGTCAAAAAAAAAAAAAAAAAAGAAAAGAAAAGAAAAGAAAAAAAATAAAGAAAGAAAGAAAAGCATAGAGGTTCGTTTTATAGCACAATGTGGTGAAAGTAACCAAGCATTGACACAAGAAACTATTCCCACTTAGATTCAACTCATCCCCGTGTTCCGTACCTTCAAAGGGAACATTTACGGTTTTGAGGTCATTACCAATGGAAGGTGCCAACACAGTAGAGGACCGAGTGCTGAATCAGCCACTGCAGTGCTCACTGATTGCTTTATGGCAAAGACTTGGTTTATCTCTAGCAGGAAATATGAGTCCACCAACTGCAAACACTATTTACTGTATCAGCTTCTTTGCAGCCTTTAATCAAGCCAGGATCTGGCATGTAAGTCCAGATTTTCAAACTCTTTCAGTGGAAACATGGTCACCCATAAATCCTTAATCCTCAGGGGCTGTTATCCTCAGTAAGAGCTGAGGGAAAAATTCTTCTAGGTTAGAACTGCTCAGCAACAAATGTGCCATTTTGTTCAACTCATGATGGAACCTGCTCAGGGGATGAATACAGAACCTGACACAGAAAAGGCAGGAATGAGGAGGATTTCACTGCTGGCCCTTTGTACACACATCCTCCCAATCATGGCCTTACAATCTTTTCCTGTTTCAGGTTTGTGAAATTTAGAGAAGTGCTTTGGGAGAAGGAATGAGAGAATTTGGAGAGAACGAGAGGAAAGCCACAAGGGCTCTCAAAAAAAAAAAAAAAAAAAAGATCTCCACCTTTCTAAAGCTGTGTGGGAGAAATTAAGATCCTCAAAACTAAAATAAAAAAAAAAAACAGACCTTTTCTCCTGGAGCAGAAGTAGCAATCATCAAACAGATGATGGTAGAGTGTAGTTTTGCATTTTCTTTTTTTTTTTTCTCTAGGCCAGAGATAATTAACGAGAAGTTCTGGGGCTTGGAAAGCATCAATGTGTGAATTGACAGGTATATATAAGCCTTAGAACCTGGTTATACATTATGTGTGTATAGCATTTTTTTCCACTGGGAAATGTGTCTCCATGTTTCATTAAAAATTTCAATCTTTTATATAGATCTATAAGCTAAAAATGGTTAAGAACTATTCTGTCATTTGCTTATGATTTTTTTTTTTAGTGCTTACTATGTGTCAGGCACTATTCTTGGTTCTGAGGATACAGCAGGGAGGATAATATACACTTATCTCTACCTCAGAGAACCTGACATTCTTCTGGGAGGATCCCAGCAGTTCATAAAATAAGTGGGGCAGGCACTGGGTCCAGCAGTTGACTCCAGTGAAAATGCCTACATTCACACCAGAATGCCTGAGTTTGATTCTCAATTCTGGCTTGTGATTCAGATTCCAGCAAATGCACACCCTGGGAGGCAGTAATGGTAGCTCAAGTAATTGGGTTTCTGCCTTCTCTCCAGCTTTTGGGCTTGCCTAGCCCTGCTGCAGCTCTTGCAGGTACTGGGGTAGTGAACCAACAGATGGAATCTCTCTCTCCCTCTCTCACACTCCCTCTCTCTCTCTTCCTCTCCCTCCCTTCTCCCTTCCCTCCCTCTCCTCTCTATCTCTGAAGTAACCAAAGAACTAACTAAATAGATAAATAAAATAAGTCAGTGAAATGGATAGCATGCCAGATGGTGGTGATGAGTGATAGAGAGAAAATAAATCAGAAAAGAGGAACAGTAAAAACTGCAAATTGGAAGCTGTGATTTAAAATAACATAGGCAAGGAAGGTCTTACCAACTTGGCATCATCTGAGCAAAGACTAAGGGGTTAAGTAACAAGTCATGAAGGCAGGTGGGGCAAGAGCTTTCCTGACCAAGGGAATTGCAGATGCAAAACGTTCTGAAGCAGGAGTGTACCTGGCATGCTTGAAGCATACCAAGGAGGTCAGTGTGCCTGAGGCTGAATGAAAAGCAGTAGTAAGGAACAGAGAGAATGAGGGGGAGGGGGCCACATGTGGCAGATAGAGGCCTCTGTAAGAATTCTGGAAAACCACTGCTTGAGAAAAGAACTGATTCTTTCTGATATATTCTCTAAGGATCACTCTGGCTACTGGGCTGAAAACAGGCTTAAAGGAAAAGTGGCAAAGACAGAAGTAAGGACAGTCATCGGGCATTTTCTATAAAAATTCTAATGAGATATAAGGATTAAGTAGTGGGAGATGGTAAGAAGTCATTAGATGGGGCAAGCGTTGCGGCTTAATAGGTTAAGCCTCCTCCTGTGATGCCAGCATCCCATATGGGCACTGGTTCGTATCCCAGCTGCTCTTCTTCTGATCCCACTCTCTTCTGATGGCCTGGCAAAGCAGTGGAAGATGGTGCAAGTGCTTGGGTCCCAGCAACTATGAGGGAGACTGGAAAGAAGCGCTTGGCTCCTGGCTTTGGATTGGCTCAGCACTGGCCAGTACGGACATTTGGGGAGTGAACCAGCAGATGGAAGACCTCTTTCTCTGTCTCTCCCTCTCTCTGTATCTCTGCCTCTCAAATAAAATAAAACAATTTTTTTAAAAAAGTCATTAGTTCCTGGAGTACAGACACAGCATGATTTGTTACTATATTAGGTATAGGAGAGAGAGGACTCCAAAGTTTGGAAAAAAGCACAAGGATGTTGGAGTTGCTGGGAAAAGTGGATGGAGAGGACTGATCAAAATTTCAGCTTTGAGAAGGTTAACTTTGAGATGCCAGTCAAATATCCGTGCATTAACATATTCACTAGGTAATCAGATATAGGAATCTGGAATTCAATGGGGAGGTTTGAGCTGAATATACAAATTTGAGAACCCATAAGATGACTAAGAGAGTGGATGCAGTTTTAAGAAAAGGTCCAAGAACTGAGGCCTGAAGCACTCCAGAATTAAGAGACTAGGGAGATGATAGGGGCCAATAAAGACATAAAAGTAGCGAGAGGAGAAAATCAGGAGTTGGTGGGAGTCCTAAAGCCAAGTGAAGAAAATGCTCAAAGGAGAAGAAAGTGAGCAGGTGTGCCCAAACTGCTGCTAGTAAGAGATAGGCTGATAGGATTCAGCAATTTCATTCAGGAATGTGGCAGTGGTGACCTAGACAAAAGTGAGTTGGGGCAGGTGCCCACAGTCGAAGCCTGATTGGAGAAGTTTCAACAGAGAATGAGGAGGGAAACTGGAAAAAGTTTCTCCTTTAAGGAGTCACGGAGTTTTACCATCAAAGGGACAGAGAAATGGAACAGTGGCTGGAGAGAAATGGAAGTGAGGAACTGTGTGTGTGTGTTTGTGTGTGTATACACACACATATACATATACATGTGTCAGCTTTTAATCATATAACAAAATACCTGAGGCAGGCAACTTACGGAATAAAAAGGTTTATTAGCTCGCAGTTTTGGAGGTCCAAGGGCATGCTATTGGCATCAGGCATTGGCTCAGTTCTGTGGGGAGCCACTTAGCTATATCCCATCGTGGCAGATCGCAGTGGCGGGAGTACATGAGGGAATGAGTGATCAGATCTCAAAGAAGAAGCCAGAGATAGCTGAATAGGGGGCCATGCTCAGATATTTATAACAACCCTCTTATGAGAACTAAGAACATTGATTCTTGCCAAGAATAGGGTCCCCCATAACTTAAGGACCTATCACTGGGTCCAACCTCTTCAAAGTCCACACCATCTCCCCATACAACCTCTGTGGTAAGGTGTCTTCGAAAGGTCATGGACAAATGACTATCATGAAAAAACTATATGCATTTCAACACTTTTTGTACCAAAATCATCAACTTATATTTTAATTCCATTTCCAGACACTTTAAAATTTGTTTATTTATTTATATGAAACACAGAGTAACAGAGAGATATAGAGATATAGATAGATGAATAATTTCCATCCTTTGGTTCACTCCCCAAATGGCTGCAAAGGTTGGGGCTAGGCCAGACTGAAATAAGGAGCAGGAACTCAATGCTACTCTCCAACATGGGCTGCAGGGACCTAAACACTTGGATAATCTCGTGCTGGCTTCTCTGGGCATTTATAGGAAGCCTTATTTAAAGCAGAGTAGCTGACACTCAGATAAAGGAGATATGGGATGCCAGCACAGCAAGCAGCATCTTTTTTTAATTTTATTTATTTATTTATTTATTTATTTATTTATTTATTTATTTTGACAGGCAGAGTGGACAGTGAGAGAGAGACAGAGAGAAAGGTCTTCCTTTTGCCGTTGGTTCACCCTCCAATGGCCACCGCGGCCAGTGCGCTGCGGCCGGCGCACCGCGCTGATCCGAAGGCAGGAGCCAGGTGCTTCTCCTGGTCTCCCATGGGGTGCAGGGCCCAAGTACTTGGGCCATCCTCCACTGCACTCCCGGGCCACAGCAGAGAGCTGGCCTGGAAGAGGGGCAACCGGGACAGAATCCGGTGCCCCGACTGGGACTAGAATGCAGTGTGCCAGCGCCGCAAGGCGGAGGATTAGCCTGTTGAGCCACGGCGCCGGCAGCAAGCAGCTTCTTAACCTATTGCACCTGCTGTACTACAATGTTGGCCCCAAGAAATTTTTTTTGAAGTCTCCCTATATATACCTGTGTGTGTGCATGTGCATGTGTGTCTACATCTAGGGGAGAATTTACTATGTGTGCTGACAGGATGTTGTTTCAATTCCTTAACAGACCTTATATATACATCTTTTTTTTTTCTGTTTGATTTTTTGACTGATTTATTTTTAGTCAAAGTAGTAACTGCTAAAGAAAAATTCACTTCTTGTATTTTTAGTATAGTTGGCCTCCCTTATCTATGAGTTCTGTATCCATGGATTCAGCTAACCATGGATCAAAAATATTTGGAAAAAAAAACTATGTATCTGATGAAAACATACAATTTTTTTTTCCATATTGTGACTCCCTAGACAATGCAATAAACAACTATATACATAACATTTAAATTGTACTAGGTATAAGACATTTAAAGTATAAATATCATTTGAATATATAAAACATAAAGATCACTTAAAGCATACCACAGAATATGCATAGACTATATGCAAATACTGTGCCATTTTTTATAAGGTACATAAGCACCCAAAGATTTTAGTATTCCCCAGGGGTCCTGGAACCCACCCCATATAGATTCCGGAGGACAACTGTAATCAATTTTACTGGTTCAAAAGGGTTGTGACCAGAAGTGAGCTTGAGTTCCATTTTTTCTCATAAATGATTGTGTGAATACAGTAAATTTGTTTATCTTTGTGTCCTTTATCCTCAATCTGCAGGCCAAGATGATCTAAGTAATATTAATACACATACATTTATTGGAAATACATAAAAAGAACCTTCTGGAGGCAAGTGATACAAACTTCCTAATTTATATGGCCATTTCATTTTGTTCTCTGCAGACTTAGAACATGGGGAGTTTTTCATTTGATCCTTGACTAAAAGTCACTCAATGTAAAATGATAAAATCAATCAAAAGTCATTTGCAGATTTCAGTAATACTTGGATGATCTTAAGAAAGCATCTATTCTTATTCCATTCCAATGGACATCTCTAATGGAAAAAATAAAATTTAGCTAGGCCAATGGAATATTAAAAAATAATAAAACCCAGGATGAAATTTGGTATTGTGTGTTGAACTGTTAAAGATGCTGAAGTCTTAACCCCTGTACCTGTGAATGTGACATTATTTGAAAAGATGTTTACAGAGGATCAAAGTAAGATGACGCAATTTAGTGGACCCTTATCTAACATAACTGTGTCCTTACTGAAGGAGAAATCTGGAAAAGTGACAGACAAGGAAGAGGGAAGACTATGTGAAGACACCATTGACCAGCCAAGGAATGTTTGGCTACTGGTATCAATCTGGGACAGGCACTCCTCACAGCCTTCTGAAGGAACTAACCTGCTAACATCTTGACCTTGAATTCAGCCCCAGAACTATGATACAATGCACTCTGTTGTTGAAGCCATATGGCTCGTGGACATTTGTATCAGCAGCACTGGAAAACTAATATAATCAGTATTTTAGTAAACAGGATTTATACCATTTCTTAAGACTTTAATAAAGTAAACAAAACACACAAAGAAAGAAGATGGCATTCTGCATTTTTACTTTTTTTTTTTCTCCCTGCTTTCCTCAGCGAAAAACAATCACTAATCTACTTTATTTATTAGCTTGTGTCTTCTGGATATTGGTAAAAATGAAATCATACAACCATGTGGTATTTTTTGACTAGCTTCTTTTACTAAGCAAAATTTTATTTATTTATTTATTTATTTACTTATTTTTTAAATCTGAAAGGGACAGAGACAAACACACACATACCAAGAGACAGAAATCTAAAGAGAAATTCCATCAGCTGGTTCACTCTCCAGAAGCCCACAACAGCTTGGACTTGGCCAGGCAGAAACCAGGAACCTGAAACTTCATCAGGTACTCTGATCTGGGATGGTGTTGTCCCAAGTAGCAACTGAACAACTGCATCAAATACCCACCCTAAGCTAAATATTTTCAAGGTTCATCTATGCTTTAGCATCTATCAGTTCTTTGTTCTTTCATACTACTAAACAATATTCCACTGCATAGATACCTGATTTTAAAAATCTATCCATTAGTTGGTGGGCATCTGTATTCTTTAGAATTTTTGGCTATTGTGAATAATGCTGTTATGAACATCCACATACAAACTTTTTGTGTACACATACATTTTCATTTCTCTAAGAGTATACCTAGGAGTGGAATTGTTGGTTCATATAATTCTACATTTAACAATTTGAGAGACTATCAAACTATTTTACAAACTAGTTGCACCATTTTACATTCTCAATGATTTCTGCATAGTCTTTCCAACACTTGTTACTGTGTAATTAAAAAAATATTATAGCCATCCAAGTGGGTATGAAGTAGTATCTCTTTATGGTTTTGATTTGCATTTCCATAATGCCTAATGATGTTTGCATATTTTCATGTGCTTCTTGACCATTTGCAAGTCTTCTTGGACAAATGCTATTCAAATCTGTGGCATAATAAGAAAAAAACAAGTGTTTGGTCTTTGTCCTTGGTTCCTTTTTCTTTTTTCTTAAAATCCTTGGAAACTCTGCAGCAAAAAGAATGTGTTTTGTTTGCAAATGATATGACAGGTGACTGTAGAATCCTCAGAGATCTTTCAGACAGTGATTGGTCAGCAGAAAGACCAAGATATGACTAAAGGCTTGGAACTTCTGCTCTGTCACTGACCTTTGGGGCGGAGAAAGTAACTGGAACTTGATTTGCCAATGACTTAATCAATCATTCTCACTTAAAGAAATCCCCATAAAATTCCTAAAAAGGGAGTTAGCAGAGCTTCCATGTTGTGCTGAATGCATCCATATGGCAAGAAGGTTTTATACCCAGTCCCACAAGGACAGAAGCGCCTGCATTCAGGATCCTTCCAGACCTTGTTCTCTGTATCTCATCAGCTGGCAGCTCCTTTATGTCCTTTATAATACATTGATAAACATAAGTAAAGTGGAGTCTGTGATCCATTCTAGCAAATTACAGAATCCAAGGATTAGAGGGGGCCCATGACACAAGCCTGTTAACCTGTGGGACTGGACACTAACTCTGGGTACACAGTGTTAGAAGTGAATTAAATTACTGGACACTTAGCTGGTGTCAGAGAGTTGAGATTGGAGAATACTACACAAAATCTGCTCATATTTTGATTATGTTATCTGTTTTCTCATGATTAGGTTATAAAGGTTTTTTTTTTAATTTCCAGCAATTTTTTTATATACAGAAGATCAGTTTAGTATATATTAAGTAAAGATTTCAACAGTTTGCACCCACATGGAAACACAAAGTGAAAAATACTGTTTGAGTACTAGTGTCCCTTTTTCCCCACATCCTCACTAGCATCTGTTGTTGGTGGATTTCTGAATGTGAGCCATTCTAACCGGGGTGAGGTGAAACCTCATTGTAATTTCCAGCAATTTTAAAAAATATTTTGTTTATTAATTTTTAAAGGGGCAGATCTAGACAGAGAGGTCTTCTATTTGCTGGTTTACTCCCCAAATGGCTGCAATGGCCAGAGCCGAGCCAATCCAAAGCTAGGAGCCAGTAGCTTCCTCTAGGTCTCCCTCATGCATGCAGGAGCCCAGGCACTTGGGCCATCTTCCATTGCTTTCCCAGGTGCATTAGCAGGGAGCTGGATCAGAAGTGGAGCAGCAGGGACTTGAACTGGTGTCCATATGGGATGCTAGCACAATAGGAGGAGGCTTAACCTACTGCACCTCAGTACCAGCCTCTATAAAGTTCTTTAAATATTCTGAATGCAAGTGTTTTATCAAATATATGATGTGAGAATATTTTCTCTAGGTCTGTTTTTTCATTTTCTTGAAATTATTTTCAGCTTAAAAGCTTTAATATTGATGACATCCAATTTATCTCGCTTTCCTAATTTTCACATGTATTTTTGGCATCATATCTAAGAAAGCATTTCCTAACCCAAAGTTACAAAGTTATGCTTCTTGTAAGATTTTTGTAGTTTTAACCCTACATTTAAACCCATGATCCATTTTCAGTTAATTTTGTGTGTGAGGCAGTGATTCAATTGGTATTTTTTTCTTTTTTTTTTTTTTAATATATTTTTTTTTGACAGGCAGAGTGGATAGTGAGAGAGAGAGACAGAGAGAAAGGTCTTCCTTTTGCCGTTGGTTCACCCTCCAATGGCCGCTGCGGCCAGAGGGTCTTGCTGATCCGAAGCTAGGAGCCAGGTCCTTCTCCTGGTCTCCCTTGGGGTGCAGGGCCCAAGCACTTGGGCCATCCTCCACTGCCTTCCCGGGCCATAGCAGAGAGCTGACCTGGAAGAGGGGCAACCGGGATAGAATCCGGCGCCCCAACCGGGACTAGAACCTGGTGTGCCGGCGCCGCAAGGCAGAGGATTAGCCTGTTAAGGCACGGCGCCGGCCTCAATTGGTATTTTTAAAATATTCCATTTAGCTTCTAAATCACTGCTAATCAGGAAGTCAAATATTAATAACTCAGTTTCTAAATCCTATAGTCAGTTGTCAACAGAATCAGATAAGCCAGTTCTTTGTCTCACACAAAAGATAAACTGAAACAAACATCTGAGATCAGGAAACCACCATGTGACCATCACTGCATGGCTAATGGGCTCTACATCACCTTGGTATATATTCAACTATCCTTGTTGGCTCTCTTTTGTGAGAGCTAAAAATGGAAAGACATCAATTCTCCCCCTCCAAAGGGGAATTATGAAGATTGAGACTATAATGAATATGAAAAATCCTTCAAAATGAACTATTATCAGAGAGTATTTACAATTCTTAAACTTTTGCCAAAGTCCTCTCTTACGACCATAAAATTGCAGACAGAAAAAGACCAGTGGACACCTTAGTAAAAGTTACCACCTGGCTAATTCTACTCTATGTGTCCCAGAAAAATGAGTCAGTTCAAGGTATTATTTCCTTAGGAGATGTTGCTGCAGAACCAGGCTTGGTAATCACTGGCTGTACTGACCTAACTGCAGGACTCCTCCATGGATTACAGTTATTATTACCACCCATGAAGAATCCAGCAGGCAATGACAGGGAGAGTCTGACTCTGAGTGATAAAGATCTGTTGAAACAGATTAAGCCTTGTCTGTCAAAATGAGAAAAAAAAAATCCTGATTCATTTTCCCTTCAATTACTTGTATGCTTGATGAAAAAGCATCATCTTTTGTGAACACAACAGCCAATACTGTTAAGAAGCTACACAAATAACTTAGGGATGTCTTGATGAAAAGGTATCATTCTTAATTGATAGTATCTTAGAAAACAGCTCCGTAAGGACAAAAAGAAGTTAGTGAAGGTCTTGCTCATAAAAAACATCGAGATCAAATGTCTCCGAGTTGCTCCAACCCAAATAATCTCCCTTGGCTCAGTCATCCTTCATCTGATTTCCTTGGTCATTCATGGTCCTGATTGTGAATATCAAATACTTGATAAGATGGTAAGCTTCTTTAAGCTAAGATATTATTTTACTCTCCTTTTGTGTCTCCAGTAGTACCCGGTCCATTGGAGGTGTTTAACTGCTAGGAGATGGCTAGTTCAAGCAGCAGGTAAAGTTTTAACTTATTGAACACTGCATGAGATCATAAAGAGAAGCACTAGCTTACTTTCAGAGGCAACTATGACTTCTAAATCCATACTGGAAGAAGTATTTCTAGTATGTCTACAAAGTGGGGATGAGATTGCCAAGCCATTCCCATCACCTCATGTAAAACACATTTGCAGGAGCCGGCGCTGTGGTGTAGCAGGTAGAGCTATCACCTGCGGTGACCACATCCACTATGTGCATGGGTTTGAGTTCTGATGCTCCACTTCCAATCCAGCTCTCTGCTGCAGCTTGGAAAGCAGTAGAAGATGGCCCCAAGAACTTGGGCCCCTGCACCTGTGTGGAAGACCCAGAGGAAGCTCCAGGCTCCTGGCTTCAGATCAACTCAGCTCTGGCTGTTGTGGCCACATGGGGGGGGTGGTGAACCAGCAGATGGAATACCTCTCTTTCTCTATATCTCTCTCTCTCTGCCTCTCTGTAACTCTTTCAAATAAATAAATAAATAAATATTTTTAAAAACACATTTGCAGAATTAGATTATGATATTCTGCATTTCTACTGTTGTTAGTCTATAAAGATACTCCTCAATTTTGCCCAAACTCATTTCTAATAAAAATCAAGTATTCTATCTGATGAAAGCTGTATCACAGGTCTTATTACATTCATCACTGCTTGGTGCCATAACCCACCTGGTTGCAAGTTGGAGTTTCTAAATCATGGTTTGGAGATCACTATCTGACCACAAGGTCTTTTATTTCTCGGAAAACAGAGTTGATTGTTGAAACTTGGTTGACGCAAAACACACACACACACACACACATACACACATTATATTACTAGTAAAAATAAAAGTTTTTGTAGATGTGAAAAAAACCTGCACATGTCAGCCTCAGCACTCCCTTGTATGCACACTTCCATGGAGATTCATCTCTGCAGCTACTGGCCAATGGAGAGTAAATTTCCCTCATTGTGCTGGTATGAAGTACAATGAAGTAGACTCATCAGAAATATACTAAAAATAGCCTGCTCTGATTGTAATCAGGGATAGAGAATGTGCATTCCTGTTCATCTTAACATTCTGCTTCATTTTAAAATATTTTTCTTTTGTGGTTATTATGCCTTCTAAGCCTATCCAAAAGCTATAGAGTCCTCTTCTTGGTCTGGTGGTTGAAATTCTAAACGCAAGCTTAGCTCTCCCAAATCATTAGGCAAACGATCAGGACTGCAGTAAGTTGGCACCACTTACTTTCTTCTGTATGTTAATCACTCAAGAGGTTTTTATTAGGGCATTTGAACTGACTTTGGCAAAAATTTCTGCACCAGTCAGTGGTGGATGCAGCTCTCCAGAGCTTGCCAGGCTCAGATGCCAAGAGGAAGACTTGTATGTGTGCTTTTTCAATGCAGGGCTGGCATTGAAGGACTTTGACCTAACCCAACCACTAGCACATTCCTTTGGTACCTCCGGAGCCAGCAACTTGATTTTCTTTGCACTGGTCTCCCATTCCTTATTTTGGACCATCTGCTTTGGCTGAAGGCCCAGCTGTGTCTGAAATGTTCTGTTTTCTCTAAAATGGTATTCTGGAGCTTTCACAGAAAGAATTCCAGAAATTTCTTCCTTCATTCTTTTTCCCTTCCCCTTCTCTGCTTAAAAGTGTATTGTCTTTCCAATTTTACTACTGCCCATAAATTCTCCACAAAGCTAGCTAGTGAGCATGGCTGTCTTAGCTTGCTACTGTCGTCAGCTGTGACCAAAGTGTACTAGAACAAACTATAACAAGTCCTCCTATGGTTGATCTCTATGTTTTTGATGCAATGGAAGTTAAAATGCTTGAAGTTTCTCCCAGTATGGTCACAGATTTTCCCAGTGAGAGCTCATCATGCCTGCAGCCAGTATTGAACCATTAGCTACCTACAGTTTCATCCACCAAACATTATCCAGTCATTTGTTGTTACATACTTGGTACAGTAAGGACAGGAGAGAGAGAGAAAGAGAGAGAGAGAAAGAGGGAGAGAGAAAGAGAGATTACACACTCTGCAGGATGTATGGGAAAGGAGCCGAGGAAGGGAGTGTGGAGCAGAACGCTTCAGCATCTGTCTCTCAAAACTGCTCTATCTTTTCTGATTTGTTTTATTTTCATAGGAGCAAAGACAGAGAAATATGTGTGTGTGTGTGCGCACGCACGCACGTGCGCACGTGCATAGTCAAATAGAGCATTCCTACAGACAAGACAAAAACATTTATGACATATTTTAAGTCCTATTTTTATGCCCACACCCCACCCATTGGAAATTTCCAGGTAATTCGCCTTTTGTGATGCAGAATGGAGGAGAGTAGTACAAAGGCCCAAGTTTGTACTGAGCTGGAAACAATGCTAAATGCTCTCTAAGTTTCACTTATATGGCACTCATATATTCCTTTTGGGTGCCTTTACTCCCATCCCACATGAGCGCATTCCCCTGACTTTGAGACTTCATCTCTTATGAATTAAAACGTGCATAGAGTGACTTTTTGTTAAGACTCCAGCTCAGCACCTTATAAAACCTGCTCTTAAAACCATGGCTTAATGTCAAACAAATCTGTCTCCTGCAATAATGTTCTCTAAGGGAGCAAGTACATCTTCTAGAGCAAACCATTTGAGATAATTGCTTAAGTAAAATGGAGCATGTTTTGAAATCTTCAGTGTGGAAAAAGCAAAACACTATAGGGGTTGAGATACATAGATGCATGCATTTGTCAAAACACATGTTCATTTCACTGTGCATCAATTTCACCTAAAAGAAAAAGTAAACAAATTTCAAACCATAGGTAATAATGTACATGCTAAAGTATGCAGGGGGAAGTGTACTGATGCCTGAAACTTCCTCGAAATGCTTCAAAAACACGATGGGCAGATATTTGATAAAGCAAATACAACAAAACAGTAACCAGCAAATTAAGGTGGTGGACTGTTATAGATTGAATATTTGTGGCCCCCTAAATTCTCATACTGATACTTAATTCCCCATGTGAGGGTATTTGGAGGAGGACTTTTGAAAGGTGGGTAGGTCTTGAGGGCAGATCCCTCATGAATAGGACTAATACTTTGATAAGTGGGGCCCCAAAGAGCTGCCTTGCAGCTTCCACTGTGTAAGTGTGTTGTAAGAAGGCGCATTATATGAGGAACAGGTTCCTATCAGACAGTGAGTCTGCTAGAATCTTGACCTTAAACATCCCAGGTAATGGAACCACAGACTGAAAGCTATGGTTATTATTTGTCTTATTTAAAAAATATCCATTCTAAGGTACAAGTATTTTGTTTTAACATCATAAATGAACTAAAACATGATTATACAGGATTTCACTTGTATTTCTTCCAATTTTCTGTATGTTAAAATATCTAGCCATGGGAGAGGAGGATTTGGAGATGTGAGTCCCGTTCCCAATGTAGCATAATCAAGCTACAAATTGTGATCAAGGCCTTAACTTCACAGGCTTTGTCCGTCGACAAAAAGGAATGAGTATCTCAAATGTGTTTTCTGTGTCTGACGAACAATTATTTTCTGAAGCATGAATAAAATGGCAGAAGTCTTCAATTCATAGGAATTTGGGGCTCTCATTTATTGAATTTATGTAGTCCAAAGGAAACATTGAAAATCCTGTTATCCAACATTTTACCAATTGGAAAGCTGTAATGTGCCTTTCTGATCGTCTCATTTCTCCCAGTGCAAACTTCTCATCTGGTGCCAAGTGTTGATGCCAGAAACACAGTGGGCAGGAGTAACCTCTCCCAAAGCAGAGCTGGTAAAGACTGGTCTGAATAATTTGAGAAAAAACAATTAGATTGCTGTCCCATGGTGCTATATTCAAACTATTTTGATGTGATTGCGTATCTTGCATCCCACAGTACTAAAGTCTGACACTCAGGTGGAGTAGGTAGCTGGGTCTTCTTCTTCCCTCTTCCCTCTCTCTGCTCACTCCCAAACGATACTCTCTCTTCCCAGGTCACAATACCTGCCATTAAGAGTTAATGTTTCTGTGATTGCTACTTTCCTAATATAAATGCAACTATTCCTGAAGTGCTACCATAGTCAACTACTGAAGCCATTTATGCCACATTGTTCATGATTTTCAAACCCTTTCCCAAGGCCACTAACTAATGAAAGGAGAAGAGCCATTATGAGTGTTTTCTCCCCATTTGCAATACTCAAACCACAGCTATGGCTCCCTTTAGGCTGAAATGGAGCTGCATATATGAAGCATCCTTGAAAACCCAACTGAAAGTCACTGCTTTCATTTTAGTTCCTTCTTTCTAAATTCATTCACCTTCCTGGAGTTTCTTTTGAGCATCTAACTTATTTTTAAAATTCTTATTTATTTTCACTTTCCTGGAGAGGGAGAAGGAGGAGGAGAGGCAGAGGGAGAGGAAGGAGAGAAGGGAGAGGAGGAGAGATGGGAGGAAAGGTAAGGGGAGAAGAGGGGAGGAGAGAAAAGGGGAGGAGAAGAAGAGAAGGGAAGGGGACGAAAAAGAGAAAACATATATTTCCTTCTAATGATTGACTCCCCAAGTGCTCACAACAGCCAGGAGCTCAGAACTCAATCAGTGTCTCCCACAGGGGTAGCAGGGATACAATTACTTGAGCCATCCATCTGCTGCCTTCTAAGATGCACATTAGGAGGAAGTTGGATTGGAATAGGAGCTGAAACTTGAACCAGGCACCAAGCAGCATCTTTTGAGACAGACATTCACCACAAACATCTACAACTTATTAAGAACTACCCTAGGTTCAGAAAATACGGCAGGGAACAAGATGAGTGTGATCATTCCTACTTGAGGGAATAACGCTCTCACATGGCAACAAGAGACTTTCCTCATTTTAGCGTCAAAAGTGTCATGTCCCAGGAACTTCCTCAGTCCTAGGTAGCCTGATAGGGTTGGTCACTCTAGTCTGATGTGTAAATAAAAATACAAATTGCAATGCAGTTTTCATCATTTGAGTGATTGCAAGGCTGCTCAGCTTGTGTATAATGAGAGTAGCTTACTAGTACCTGTGATGTCAAAGAAAGGCTGAGATTTAAGAGGAGAATGGCCAGGGAACACAGGTAAAGGAAATACTCACACTGAAAGACTCTGAGGTGAGAAAAAGCATGGTATATGTTAGAAAATTATGATGACCTCATGTCTTGGTTTGCCTGGAGCTGTCCTGGTGATAATCTTGGCATAATTACTTTCAGTGCCCCTTTCAATTCCACAAGTGTCATGGTTTTGACCAAAAAAAATGACACAATCTCCCAAGAGAAGCTAACATGGTACGTGTCTAGAGCAAAGGGACTGATGGATAGAGTTGTGCAAATGAGGTTAGCAGCATGTCAGGAAACTGCTTGCTCAGGATCTTGAGGTATAGACCAAAGATGTGAGCTAATTTCTTAAGAAATTCAGGAAAAGTGAGAAGACTCATGCACAGAGAGGCAGTGCTCATATGTGCATTTTAAACAGTTCAGATGCAAGAGCAGATGTGAGAGATTCATTTAGTGTAATGTTTGCCACGATGCTGGCCAGAGATGATAGCGGCTAGATTAGGGCAAAAGCAGCAGAAATGGAACTAAACTGACAACTCAGAAGATATTCACGAGAAAGAAATGACAGAATTCAGTAGGCTGGCCGAAGCCAAGGGAGTTCAAGAGCCAGGGGTGCCATGACTGGCCACATGGACTGACCACACCCAGGAAGGTACCATTCACAGCAACCACCTTACCAGCCCTACTACAATACAAACAGAGGCAGGAGAGGGGTCATGAAAGATGGCAGCCAGCTTTCCTACTATAAGCAACTGAGCAGACAATAATGTTATTTAGGGAAAGGGAAACTGAAGGAGATTCGGAATCTCTGGTTATCATTCCTGAAATCCTCTTGTAATATGTATCTCTGTACTGTTTTGCTCATGCAGATCTCTTATATATGGGCATATTTTATCTTACTGTTTCCCTGATGCTCTCTAACTAAACCCA
Source organism: Lepus europaeus (assembly GCF_033115175.1). Lineage (NCBI taxonomy): Eukaryota > Metazoa > Chordata > Mammalia > Lagomorpha > Leporidae > Lepus > Lepus europaeus. The sequence continues at coordinate 75,833,757 of NC_084839.1, read as the reverse complement.
AGAGCAGATACCAGGTCATAGTCAAGGCTCCTACCGCCCACAGAGCCTTGCAGAAAATCTATCATGAGGTAAGCCCTTGGAAACTCATGGAAGTAGACACAAAAGTGGGCAGATAGGGGAATAGCTTCTTCAAGGAGCAACAACCAGATGCAGAAGAGCTGGAGTGGTGAGAAGGCTGCAGTCTTTCTTTATTCATTATTTCTTGGTTTATCAGTTTCAATAGACCAGGGCAGAACTTGTGAACTTTTTTTGGAAAGCATCCGTAGTAAATATTTTAGACTCTGCAGGTCCTATGATGTCTTGTTGCAACTAATTTGCTCTGACTTTTCAATGAATAAGCAACCACAGACAACACACAAGTGAATGAGTGTAGGAGTGTCCCAGTGAAACTTTATTTAGGGATATGTTAATTTAAATTGTATATAATTTTCATGTGTCATAACAATCTTCTTTTGATTTTTTTCAACTATTTCAAAACATAAAATCACTTTTTAATTTGCAGGCCTTATTGAAACAGGCAGGGACTGGATTTGGCTTTAGGGTTGTAGTGTACTGAACCCTAGTCCAATTTATTTATTTCTAACATAGAGACTAGCAAAGCTCCTTATCATACATATTCACAAGTAGAATTATTAAAAAGATCACCCCAAAGGCCTTTCTACTTGTCCCATGGACAAGAAAGACATTTAAAATCCCACTGTGCCTGATCTCTAACTCATCTTTTTGAAATGGCTTTGATTTCCTAAATGTTTTCTCTCTCTTCAACCTCCGTTTTGGGCTTTCTTTCACTTTCTGCTTTCTCCACTTAGCTCACATTTTTTATTGTGCAAGTTTGTTCTCTCCCTAATAAATTTTGCTTTTCCTATCAGATGCATTACTGGGTTTGACATTTTTAGTGAGGATGCTGGGGTTTCTCCAGTTTTTGTTTATCTCTTGCCTTTCCAGTCATGGGCAGCCTCAGACCTTTGTAAATGAAGGATTGATGCTTGCACAGCATGACCCACACCTGGAAATCTATTAGCAATTAACAGCCAAGTAAAAACAGACAAGCCAAAGATCTGAGGCTGCCAGCTTCATGGGAGGTAAGGGCCAATTTAAGTGCTGATGCTCTTCACAGGACTTAATAACACAGTAATACCTGTCTAGTGGTTTCTAAAACTTACCCGGGTCATAAATTGTTTGTTTATGTAAAGAGAAACATCCTATGTTAACGATAATTTCTAAAACTTAACTAAGACATGCAAATCAGGAGAGTGATGATCATTCCTCCTAGTTGCATTACAGAGCAATCAGAGCAAGGATGGAGGACTTCACTAGAATGTCCCTTACAAATGTGTTCCTGTCAAGAAGACTTGTGGAGCCAGCACGGTGGCATAGTGGGTAAAGCCGCTGCCTGTAGTGCTGGTATCCCACATGAGCATCAGTTCAAGTCCTGGCTGCTCCACTTCCGATCCAGCTCTCTACTATGGCCTGGGAAAGCAGTACTAGATGGCCCAAGTCCTTGGATCCCTGCACTCACGTGGGAGATCCCGGAAGATGCTCCAGGCTCCTGCCTTTGGATTCTTGTAGTTCTGGCTGCTGTGGTCAATTGGGGAATGAACCAGCGGATGGAGGACCTCTCTCTCTCTCTCTCTCTCTCTCTCTCTCTGCCTCTCCTTCTCTCTCTGTGTAACTAAGATTTTCAAATAAATAAATAAATCTTAAAAGAAGAAGGAGAAGAAGAGGAAGAAGAAGAAGAAGAGGAAGAAGAAGAAGATCTGTATCTAGCAGAAGCTTACTCCTGCGTGAGAACAGCACTTAACATCAAAGGCAGCAACTGCCCAAATGTACAGCTTAAACAATGATGGAAATTTGACTCAACAAGCAGAAGGGCTGGAATAGCATCAATGGAATCACTTTATTTTTTCATCCACATCGAGACTAGATGTAACTTATGGTAATGACAGGAAAGATTTTGAATAAGAGTTGTTCTTAATGTTATGAGTGTAATGGAGACTGGGAAGGAAAAATGGGGATGTAGAATTTTCCAGTCAATCTTTATTCAGTCTGTCTTAGAGTGAGATGCCCCTGACCTTTGAGTTTTTGATACTAAAGATTAATTGGTTATCATTACTCTAGAATCCCACCCTTTACCTGGGAGATAGCAGAAATGTAAAAAGGAGTGGAGAGGGAATGGGAGCATCATGGACATCATGTAAGAGATGCTTTCTCTCCCTTCCCACTCCACAGAACACCTGTAGAGGCAACACTTTGGGGTATATAGGTATCTCTACTATTAGAAAAGTTGTGCTGTGACAGGCAGCCCTATTTCCCAATCCAGCTATCTTTGCAACTGACATCTTTAGAATGTTACAATGCAGTAAAGTAGATGTCAAAAGTTCCAGGACCACTGGAGAGTGTTTAAATCCATAAGCCTCAATGGCATTCAAATGAGCCCTGGCAACCAAACTGAGGCATGAGGATTTAAAAGACAGCAAACACAAATCCGGCCCTTAGAGTGTGCTTGGCGTGGTACCACATGCCTGGTTTGACAGTGCACGCCAAATATGATGGTGCATTTGGGGCTGCTCTGCACTGGATCCACCTCAGTTGTCACAGACCCAGCCTTGTTAGATAAGAGGGCTGCAGTTCTATGCACCACTCACTGGCCCATGGAAATGAACCATTTCACAAACTGCTAATTCCTAAAGCCTTCATTGGATGGAGCCAGGGGAAGGGGAAAAACAGTTTAAAGGCATTCTCTGAATTTGCTAATAGGCATGCATGGTCCTTTTGGAACCAAAATAGAATTTCTGATGAAGTACCTCATGGCAAATTTGAAATATTAGCCTGGGGGCCCCAACAAGACATAATTCACTCCACTGGTGAGAACAAATCTCATTTCCACATCCATTCCTCTAAACTCATTACTGACCCGGGGGAAAATGCTAGCCTGGAGCAAGTTTTAATAAAGACACTAGTGGAGCCGTTGCTATAGTACTAAATGCAATAATGAGCAACAAGCCACTTGGTGGCAATGGACCTCTGGACCTGTGGAGACCCTGGAAGGCAGCTTATGGAGGGCTTAAAACTCCACTCAGAGCAGAACACAACACAGCATCCAAAAAAGATTTCATTACACAATAATTTGTCACATAAGATTCTTTCTGACTTAAATGGGCTGATTGTCAGCTTGCTTTCAAATAAACAATTGTTCAGAATAATTTATTACAAATTGATAGTAGTTTTAAAAATACTTAAAAAAAAGAAAGAGGCTGGTGCCGCGGCTCACTAGGCTAATCCTCCGCCTTGCAGCGCCGGCACACCGGGTTCTAGTCCCGGTGGGGCACCGATCCTGTCCCGGTTGCCCCTCTTCCAGGCCAGCTCTCTGCTGTGGCCAGGGAGTGCAGTGGAGGATGGCCCAAGTGCTTGGGTCCTGCACCCCATGGGAGACCAGGATAAGCACCTGGCTCCTGCCATCGGATCAGCGCAGTGCGCCTACCGCGGCGGCCATTGGAGGGTGAACCAATGGCAAAAGGAAGACCTTTCTCTCTGTCTCTCTCTCTCACTGTCCACTCTGCCTGTCAAAAAAAAAAAAAAAGAAAGAAAGAAAGAAAGAAAGAAAGAAAGAAAGAAAGAAAGAAAGAAAGAAAGAAAGAAAGAAAGAAAAAAGAAAGAGGCAGATGCAGTAAGGGAATTACTGTGGGCAGAGTCCATGACTTGGTTATTTTCTAGTATATCCTTAAAGGTCTTCTCATATAATGATGCTCAACAAGTATGTGTTAAATTGATCTACTTCCTTTAAGGATTGTTATGAAGATTAACAGTGCTGAAATATGTAAAATCCTTAGCATCTTACTTGGCACCAGGTGACTTAACAAAAAATTCAGAACAAATTAACTCCTGATATAAGGACACTGGCACAAGACCAAAAGAGGGACTTAGAATAAAAAATTCACACAAACTGAAGAAAACTGCAACTAATGTAGTGTAGGCAGGAAAGGGTCATTTCCAGGGACACCAAGGAAAGAGTGACATAGGACATGGCAGAAAGAGTCAGGATGCCTTGAAAATTCAAGAAAGTATTTAGGAAGAGCTGGAAGCCAGTTATACCAGTTAGGGAACCACGACTGGTAATCCATTCTCATGTTTAATAAGCAGACTGAAATGTGTGTCTGAGCAGCTACAATCAAATAACAAAGTCAACTTCACCCAGAGCATGCACCCATCAACTATGAGGGAAGCACATGTTTTGCCTGTCCTGACTTATTTATCAAGTGGGGGATCCTCCTCACTTCCAAGTGTATCTCACCATAACCCTCCTATTTCAGGGTGGTCAATCTGTCCCCCACATAACCCAAGACCATATCATGACTTCCCTACTTTCTGTTCCTGCTCTTTGAACATGTTTCTGCCAATCTAATTTCTTCCTGTTCTTTAAGTTTGAAATAATCTATATAACCTTCCCCTTCATTCACAAAGGAAAGAGAGAAAAAAGTAGAGAATTTTAGTGCAATGGGACCACTGTCCATCTCCTGTCCTGAACAAACCCTCTCATTTGTTTCTATAATATGAGGATTTTAAGTGTTTGTAATGTCTGTATCTTGCTTCCCCAAATAAAACATTGTTCCCCAAAGTAGGAACTGCTCCTTCATACATACCTATTGGAGTAGTTACTCAGCTACATGACTCAGTAAGCACCTATCAAATCAAGGATGAAATAAAGCCAGTTGATTTCTGATTCACAATGTACGCATAGGGGAAAACAGCCTTTCATGATTTTCAGTAACTTTCCACAAACACTTTTAGTAATTGTCATATGCATGCCAATCACAAGCATCATCAACATTGTACAAACATACACACAAGCAAATATATTACATACAGACACATCATGTGCAACATCCCCAGCTCACCATCTTCACAGGCAAGAATCCTCACCAGGTTCTGGTTTTACTTCTCACTATAACCAAGGCATTCCAACAAAGCATCTTGGGAAGGAACCCAGAGCCTCTACAGTAGGACCAGGATTGACCCACCCCACCCACTAGTACTTATTCTCTGGGCCACCTGCTTCTCCAGCTGACAGCTCCAAATCTACCCTTGACTTTCCTGCTCAGGGGCTCTTTCAGTCTGGCCCTGTGGCTCAGCCATTCCGCCATCTACAATCATGACCTTGCGATACATAAACATGCATCTCCTTTAAACTCACAAAATTTGAAAAGTTTGAGTCACACTACAAAAAAGTATCCAACACTCCCTCCTCATTACACACAAAGTAAATGAATATCCATGCTTTAATTAAAAACTGATCCTCTTTTTCTGAGAAAGACAATGACAAAAGTCATAAAACCAATGGGCTGGGATTGGAAGGTGGGTGAGCCAGGGGACAGAAACAGCTGAGAATTTGTTGCCACAACAAGCAAAATGGAGATCCCAGAGACTTTCCATCACTCCAGAATTACCAACTGATCATTTTCCTTATCATATTTACTGTGAGGCACATTCAGTAGTGAACCCCAGATAAGCTATCCTCAAGGACAGGGAAACATATCCGCATCAGAATTGTAGGGAAAGGGAGTAACAGAAGAATGACACCATATATACTTAGAAACATAAGAGGGAAGGAAACTCCTAGTGCAGCCAGTGCCCCACTGTGAGCAAATGCATCCTGATTAGCACAAAGTTGAAAGAAGCTAGTCTTGAGCATAGGTACAGCTGAAGTCCTAAGAGGAGTGTAAATGATCTAGCAGGACAGAACAATTAGGTAATTAATTAATTACACTCTGTTTATACTTCCGTTGTCACTGCTAATTATTTGTTAGTTTGAAGTAAGCTCCATTGTCTTCATTAGTAGCTGTCAGTGAATGATAACATACTTGGATTTCCACAAGTATCAGCTGTTGCTTCCAAGGACCCTGTTTGAAACATCAGCCCCTATTGTCACATGATGACACTAATAATCAAGGAACGTGACTCATTTGAATTAATCATACCCTTTTAAAAAATAAGTTATGCTACTATTTCCTTGCTTCAAACTGTAACTTCTGTCTGGCTATTAGTATGAAAAGGAATAGTTCTTCAACTTTGAAGAAGACAGGATAGTTAGGTTCTTTGCAAGAGGGTGAGCTGACAAAAGCTCTCTCCATGAAGCATTTGTAGCCATTTTATAAATGGCTCCCAGCCCTTCCCCTAGCAAGTGAGCACAGCCAGGCAGGAGATCTGGTTCAGAAATCTGTACACAGCCTTCCAGTGAAGAATTTGTGAGGGAACCCACTGGCTTATGTCTTTGATCATTATTTTTGCCTTGAAAAGGAGGAGAGGGGCCAACGCTGTGGCCTAGTGGGTTAAAAGCCCAGCCTGAAGCCCTGGCATCCCATATGGGTGCCAGTTCTAGTACCAGCTGCTCCTCTTCCCATCCAGCTCTCTGCTATGACCTGGGAAAGAAGTGGAAGATGGCCCAAGTCCTTGGGCCCCTGCACTCATGTGGGAGATCTGGAAGAAGCTCCTGGCTCCTGGCCTCAGATCTGTGCAGCTCCAGCTGTTGTGGCCATTTGGGGGAGTGAACCAGTGGATGGAAGACCGATCTCTCCCTCCCTCCCTCCCTCTTTCTCTCTCTAATACTCTGTATTTCAAATAAATAAAAATAAATCTTTTTTAAAAAAGGAGTAGCAGCTATTCTTTTCTGTTGATTTCTTACAGCTGCATGCAGACTTTTCTCCTAAGAGTGGCATGTATTTTAACTTTTTTTTTTTTTTTTTTTGACAGGCAGAGTGGATAGTGAGAGAGAGAGACAGAGAGAAAGGTCTTCCTTTTTGCCATTGGTTCACCCTCCAATGGCCGCTGCGGCCAGCGCATCTCGCTGATCCGAAGCCAGGAGCCAGGCGCTTCTCCTAGTCTCCCATGGGGTGCAGGGCCCAAGGACTTGGGCCATCCTCCACTGCCTTCCCGGGCCATAGCAGAGAGCTGGCCTGGAAGAGGGGCAACCGGAATAGAATCCGGCGCCCCAACTGGGACTAGAACCCAGTGTGCCGGCGCCGCAAGGTGGAGGATTAGCCTGTTAAGCCATGGCGCCGGCCTGTATTTTAACTTCTGCAATCATGCAAGTGTTTTCAGGGCCTAGGTTGGTGGTAGGAGTTGGTATGATGGCTCAGGGGATGCAACGCTGCAGGAGTATACCTGGAGAGAGAAATCTGATTTCTAAAAAGTGCAAAAACACAGGGGCTGGATTCCATACTTTTGATTACAAAAGAAACGGTGTGGGTAAATGGGAGGGAGAAATGAAGACAAGAAACTGCAGGAAGACAAGAAAACATAGGCATGGGAAATCCAACACATTTACTCCTGCCTGTTATTTGTAATGGTACTTCTGATTTTTTTAAAACCAGTAACTCAAGAAAAATCTGATCAAACCCATCTTCTCTTAAATCCAGTCCTGCAGAAATTGTTATTTTCCTTTTATCTTCAAGGTATTTTGTTTCCTTAAGTGGAAAGTTTTCTATGGTATATCTTATCTTAGAATCTCTAACTTTGTCTCCCCCCCCCCTTTTCAAATGAGAACTGTTGTAATTTTTGTTGTTTCTGGACACATTCAGAGTGACCTTTAGAATCAGATGGTAAAGGTGGTGATTTCACAGGCAAAGGAACAGAATCTCAGGTCTGTGTAACCCTCAGTAGTACATAAAAATGCATTTCTGAAGGGGAGGTGGGGGTAGGAGAGTAGGGGCTGGTGATGGCAGAGGACAAAACCTTCTGAGAGTAGAAATAGATAAAATGACAAGAAGACTAGAGTTGCCATCTGCTGGAGGATGGACAGAATGACATTTGACACTCACTGTTTGCCAGAGCAAAGCTTAATTCATTAGTCAAAATATTAAATCTCTGCACTGGTACTTGCCAGTTACAGGATACAAATTTGTAAATGTGTGCTTTTAGCTCAGCATGGCAATTTTTTGGATAACGTACAAAATATGTGTGGGAAGTCAAACAACGGTACCCTCCTCCCCCACCTTGCACCCCACATATTCTTGGAAGGAAGGGTGAATGAATATTGCTCTATGCCCTTCTAAATGCCAGTATGCTCCTTCAACATGTATGATCACTTTCACCACTGCAACTCTGAAATTGAGGATGGGGTTATTCCTACAAGTATGCCTACTCATTGCTTCCATATTTTCTCTCTGCTTATATAACATGACCAAATGCATGCAATTCATTAGGGCTCAATATAAAGAGCACTGGACTGGGAGTCAGAAGGGTAGGCTAGCTCATCTCAGTTTGCTCACCAGCCAGCAATGAAACCACGAGACAATCATTTTAGAACTTTGGGTCTTGCTGTCTTAAGCTGTAAAATTGTAAATGCTATGGAGGATGGGCTGCAGAGTCTGATCTCTAAGGTCCTTTTTAGCTCTCACATGCTATGAATCTATAAGCATTCCAAACTCATGTAGCACTTATAACATGAATATTCAAGCTATATTCCTCATCATTGCTTCTACTGAATGCAGCAAAACTGTATCTAATGGCCTGATTAATCAGCCATAACCATCTTCTTTCCCAATGAAGGGAAAAATGTTTTCCCCCTTCTCATATTGTAGAGAAAGAGCCAGTATTTAAAATGCTGTTTTGGTGGCAGCAAACAGCATACCAAGGCTCCCTGATCAAGAAAAATAGAAAACAAAGACAGGTAGAACAGCCAGTAACCACCAAGATAAGAAATGGAAACTGAGATTAAGAGATTCACCTCTACTTGAACAATTGGTGTCGTGCCAAAATGAGTGACATCACTTAATTGGAAAATTCTTCCTTATCTGTGTCAAGTGTCTCCTCCTCTCGAAACTATTCTATTCCTCTCCAGCCTGGAGTGATTCTTCCCTCCTCTGGAAACACTGGAATTTAATACCAGAAAACCTCTTTTGACAAGTGACATAGATAGCTTTTCATTCATTTATTTATTTGACAATTATTTAATGAATGCATGTTTGATGTCTTGCACTCTTTTAAGTGGATTGAAACAGTTAAGAGCCCTTGCTCACATGATGCTTATGTGGAAAAAGTTTGTGGAAAATGGAATTAAAAGATAATGTGAATTTTCCATGAACTTTTTGAATCCTCCCTCAGTTTTAGTGGAGAGGAGCCTATATACACAGGAGAATCATATGCAGATATATGTGCCATAGTAAAGCACTGTGACAGATGATATGATTATGATCTAAGGTCTTAGGGAAGACTTCTCTGAGGAAGTGACTTCTCCATTGAAGCTTGAGTGATACAAAGGAGACAGCTATGTAAAGATGGAGGGAAGGGCACTCATAAAACACATTAGTATGAAAGGGGCCAAGTCTAAGGAAGGAGTAGCTCTGGGCTAAAATCACGAAGAGGGACAGGAACTGGCAAGATGCGAGCAACATCCAGATAACGTGAAATCTATGCCACGCTCAGAAAGGAGAGTTTTATTCCAGCTGTTCTGGAGAGCGACTTTAAGCTCTCGTTTTCTTCATGTAAATCAGTTTCCCCTACCTGCAAGAATTCACACCATTTTTTTTCTAGCTTATCTCAACTCCTAAGCCACTGAAATCTTTGTGCATAGGATGCTTTTTTAGGTGATAGCTAGAGAGTAGTAAGAAGTTCTGAGGCTCTACTGCATTGTAGAGTGGCGACAGATACTGTTAATTTACTGTAGATATCTCTATTAAGAAAAACCAAAAGATAGGATTTGGGGATATTCTCACTGTACAGAAGTGCTAAATGCTTGAAAATATAAATATCTTTACCCTAACTGGACATTATATAATGTCCAAATGCAACAAAGCATCACATGGTATCCTATAAATATGTACAATTTTATACATCAAAGCTTTTTAATCAGAAACATTTTTAAAGTTGCTAATGTGCTATCTGGGTAGCACATGGAATCTTTAAGTTAGTTATTACTTCAAGTAGACACTTAACCTAGAGACAGTTAAAGGTCATGGGGACTGCAGCCCTTGACCTCAAATTCACATGAAGGCTGAGAAGATGAGGTCAGCATGTAGGCAGCTTGTCCTTGACACCCCTATGACCATAACTGAGATGCACAACAAGGCCTCGGGCTGCAAAGGGCAGCAAGGGGCAGCCATGAGGCATGGAGGGAGCACCTCAGATGCCTCCTCCAAAGCCATTCACTATTTGGAGAGCAGTTTCCATGGTCTTTGTACCTATATGTCATACAGCTTTAACTGAAACCTTGGAACAGGCAAATCCCTAACAACCCATGGTGTTCATGCTCAAAAATGCATCCTTGTATAAAACTGCAGCCTGAACAAGGGCAGTGGGGGCTTGGTGTCTTCTCTTCTGATGCAAGCCCATTTAACATGCTTTTCTTTTTACTGGGGGGTGATCTTTAATCACATCTTCAAGGGAAGCTGGTACAAAGAGAGGTTGCTGAACATTACGCAAATTAGTGTCTCCAATGTTAGCCGAAAGTAATCTGACTTATTTTTCATCCTGAGCACACACAAAAAAAGGAAATCTCATGAAATTAGCAGAGTTTGGGAGGGAAGGGAATCAAACTCTTCTTTGTCCCACACCTAAGGGTCCTCTGAGCTATGAGGGGAAGAACCTGTGTCTTGGAAATCCATGTGGGTGTGAGAACCTTTGCATCCTTACCTGAAATCTGAGGTGGTAAGTTACATGCACACACACACACATTCAGTAAAGGGAAGTGGGGGCTGAGGGATGGAGAAGAAAGAAGGTAGGAGGAAGGGAGTGAGATAGAGAAACAGAAAGAGTCAGAAAGAGGAAAGTGTAGAAAGACAAGAAAAGGGGGCATTGTGGAGCAGCAGGTAGGGGCCTCCCATAAGGTCACGGGTTCCAGTCCTGGCTGCTCCACTTCCAGTCCAGCTCCCTGCTAATGCGCTTGGGAAAAAAGCAGAAGACACCCCAGTGCCTGGGCCCCTGCAGCATGTGGGCAGACCTGAAAGAAGCTCCTGGCTCCTGGCTTTAGGCCATTGAGGCCATATAGGGAGTGAACTAGAGGATGGAAGACTTCTCTATCTCTTCCTCTGCCTCGCCTCCCTCTCTGTAACTCCACCTTTTAAATAAATAAAAAAAAAAAAAAGAGGGGGAGGAGGAGGAGGGAGGAGTACGACAAAACAAAACACATCACATGTTCTCAAAGGTGATGGCCTGGGTGAGGTGCCATTCAGGAACAACAGTGCATACTTTAAAGAACAGAGGGAGGAAGTGAGCAGCAGGCGGTGCCAAGGCTGGTGCCTGCACCCACCCTGGGTACACCTCAGAGGCGGAGCGTCTGTGGGACCATCCCCCAGCGTGCCTGCAATGCACAGGTTGTGAGGGGGCCTTGGGTGGTTTTGGAATTTGACTCCCAGGTGGCACCCAGGGATAAGAGAATCTCTTCCGCGCTGAAGAACTAGCGCAAGTAGCTCCGTTTCAGAATACGGACAAGGCAACGCCAGCACCCCTCTCTCCTGGCAGGCATTGCCAATCACCCTGGTAACGCCCGCAGCGGCGGCGCTGCGCGTCTGAGCCAGGGCCAGGTTGGCGCGTGGGGCTCTGCTACCCCCGCCGCGGGAGCGCTGTCCGGGAGCTGCGGGAACCTGGGGGCGGCAGGCAGCTTCGTGGGGAGCGCAGCCGCCCAGGCAAGGGAACAATTGCCTCCCGGGATTAAATCTACGTGGGCCCGAGTTGTGTGTTACTATGACAATGGTAAATAGGCTCTCTGGCTTCCAGGGAAGTGGCACCGCGCAGGGCGCGAGCTGCGGAAGGCACCATCTCGCTCCGGTTGCAGAACACACGTTCCATTCATGCACACACCACAGGAAACGAAGGGCTTGGGGAAGCCACTCTATTACTTAAGTTTTAATCACCTGACACTGTATTGACAATGACCTATACTGAGTTAGATCTAGTAGCTCCGACTAATGAAAAGCCTAGTAGTAGAGTGGAAAAAGAGAATGAAAGCATGCTTATCAGATGGTAATTAACTTGCTCTCTAGAAAGACGGAAAATGAGCTAAGTGTTCTGATAAAGTGGTTCTGTGTAATTCGCCACATACCAGGAATGTGTCAAATCTCATTTTAAAAAATATGCCCACATGTAAGAGATGTTTTGTTCTGTTGTTTCTTCCGCAAGAGGAATATCCAATCTTTTCTGAAGGCTAATTCACCTTAAAAAAATACAGAGCACCTTCAGAAAGGCGATAGCTTTCCTTACATTTTAGATTACCTACCAAGCCAGAGTCAGTCTCGCAAAACGTGTTAGCGGAAATAAGGTATTGATTAAAAACAGTCACAGTAAAGACTAAATTTACATGAATATTTCCCACCACTGGTGACACAGCACTTTATCTTTCAACAGAACCCACACTCAGGCACAAAAATGAATTCTTTGCCACAATTAGCTGATTAGAATATACAGACTTCGGATATATTAGAAAGGCATGTTTGTTTTTTCCAAAGCCCACATCACAGGCCTCAAAAGAGGTTTAATTCCACAATGATCTCTGGTTGTAGTTCAGTTTTGTACATTCTATGGATTCATTACACATCATGAAATATTTTGAAATATGTTGTTCAATAAAGAAATAACACACTCAAGATGAATCAGTGCTTTTAGCACAGTTAGCTCACTTCATCTCTGTGTGCTTCTGCCTCATGTACACTTGGTCCAGCAGTACTACCCCGGGCAAATTTCCATTCCTACCACAGAGGTTTGGTCCAGAAACTCCTCACCACCTGTCACTCCTGAGAACTATATTAATACCTCCATTCCCTTGGGGCCTACTTCTTCTGAAGTGAGATCTCCAAAACTTGTCAATTAAATCCCCAAACTTCTTTGAGCTTCTCCCCCCCACCCCCAGGTCTTACATTTACTCTGTATGCTGTCAATATTTATTTGGTAGTTTATCAATTTCTTCCATGTTGTACACTTTTTTTACATTGTCTCTTTTTGACAGTTTTTTATATGAGACAATGTATCATGTTACATTTACCTTTATATCCATCCATCTGTACCATCTAATACTTTAGAAAAGAAAATCAATAAATATTTGAGTGAATGAACATTGATCATGAGTGCTTTCTGGAGGAATGACTTCGTGGAAGGGGAATCCCTAAAGTTATTCTTCCCCTCTGCACCACTCAAAGACATCACATCCTTAATGGAATAAAGTGTGGAAACATGGCAATCAGGGTCTCCGGTACAAGTAATAGGAACCCAACTACTTGAGCCGTCACCTGCTGCCTCCCTGGGTATGCATTGGCAGGAAGCTGGAATCAGCATTGGAGCTGGAGCACACACCTTGTAACTCCAATATGGGATGCAAGCACCATAAACAGCATCTCAACCACTATGCCAAATGACCACCCCTAGTTGAATGATAGTTTAATGTCATCGCTCTTCATACCACACTCAATAGTGACCAGGAAATGAAACAGACAGCTAGCCCTCCACTTGTCAATCATGTGTGGGTGATTTCAGACATTCTGTTTGTCACTCAACCCCTCTGTTAGACAAGCAACTGACTGACTACATCATACATCCGAGAAGGCAAACTATGATTAAATCCTAGAGTTAAGTACAAGGATTGCTGGGGTCAGAAGAGAAAAAATGGAGGTAGAAAAACCCCTACGGTTTGCTTCCAATACAGATCTCCACTTTGCTGAGAAATGTAGTCATTTGGCCAAAGGGAAGGACAAATGGCAATGCTAAATGCAGGTCTATGATTTTAGGAATAGGCCTTACAGAACTGACAAAGACAATAAAAATATCTTAGAACTGTAGGATGCAACTTTAAAACCAACTGTGTATGTATCATCTTATGTTAATTTTCCTTAAACTTGTGCCATAAGGCAAGAACATTAATATCATTTTATGGATGAAGAAACATACGCCCTGTTAGTTAACTCAACAAATCTTTAAGTTGCTTAAAAATATTTAATGGATGAAAAATAATCTCCAAGATTAAGGTACTTATGAAACATTAGAATGAGAAAAATATCATTCTTTGACACTCTGCTTATTACTTCATAACATGCAATTCCTGTCTTATCAGTTCCAAAACTGGATGAAAAATCTTGCCTCATTTCTCAACAGCAGCCTACAGGAAGTGGCATGCTCACTGCTGCAGAAGGTTCTAGCTGAATAAATGTTACTGTCTTTATACAGAATGTCAGATTTCTGAAGGACTTTTGAATATGTCTCCATTTTCCTGGCACCATTATGGTTAGGTGTGTGATAAACGCCATCTAGTTTACTCTATAAACAAGAATTCTTTTGTCAGTTAGGATACTGTTTTAGAGGACAATGAGGAATTTTGAGATTGGAGACCCAGGTACAGTCTTAATATATCCACATCATTGAAATCACATAGAATTGCTTTTTCTTTTTCATCCCTTAGGGATTTTGAAAGAGGAAAACCATCAAAGCAAAAACAGTACTTTGCTGTCCACATTGCTTGAATAATATCCTGAGTGGTATTCTTGGATCTCAAAAAGAATTCTGAAGCCTTTGCAATGTGCACAACTACAGAAGAGATGTACTGTTCACCATGTTATGTAATCAAACAAATGGTTTGAGTTTGAAGGGATTTGGCCAGTTTGATTACATGCCAGCATCATTTTGTTGAACAATTATTGGAACAACAACAAGAATGAATTTAGTAAATCAGTTGGTACCCACCAGTCCTTATTGGATAATTATACAGAAAGCAAATGGTTGACTTCCATTAAATATTCCAAACTGCAAGATACCCTTCAGACATCAATTGTATTGAAATTAAGCACAGTAGATAAATGCTTTTAGAGAATTGTTCATAAAATCAGTGCTTACCCATAGAGGGTGATCACTGTTTGAACATGATTGTCTTGGATATATGGTCAAAAGAATCTAAGATGGCCATTTAAATAGATGGGTCTGCAATCAGACCAGGCTCTCATTTCTGCTAAGTTTGATAAAAGATGTTAACGTTGGGGTCAGCACTGTGGCATACTGGGTAAACTACCACCTGTGGCTCCAGCATCCCACATAAAGACCAGTTTGAGTACTGGATGCTCCACTTCTGATCCAGTTCCCTGTTAATGTGCCTGGGAAGGCAGCAGAAGATGGCCCAAGTATTTGGGCCCCTGCACCCATGTGGGAGACCTAGAAGAAGCTCCTGGCTCCTTCTTTGGATCAGTCTAGCTCCAGCCATTGCAGCCATTCAGGGAGTAAACTAGTGGATGAAAGATCTCTCTGTCTTGCCCTCTTCCTCTCTCTAACTCTGTCTTTCAAATAAATTGCAATATCTTTCTTTAAAAATAGATATTAATCTCCCTTTGACAGCAGCTCCTCAAGCATAGAAAATGAATCTCTAACATCCCATCTTATTTTAATTATTAGCTATAAAATATTCAACCAAACATATATCCACTATATGATCATTGATTGGACAGGTATATATATGGATATATGTATTTGTGTACAAATGGGTAGTCTGGGGTGAGAAGGAAGCCATAACAAAGGAGATGGAACTTAATGGATGTTAGAATCAGAGGGAAAAATGTGAAGTCCTTAAGTCCAAAGGATGTTGAAATGGGCATTATTTACTTATAGGGATATAAAAAAAAATCACCAGTGTGAAGCAAAAGACACTGACTAGGAAATAGCAGACAACAGGTTTGGCCACTGCCATTCAACATCATGAAGCCAATCAAACAAAATTTCTGAATGTATGTGGTCTTTGATTGTTCTGTTTCTACACAAATAACAAAAGACAGCAGCACGTTGGCCAAGAGAAGCAGGATTCCAGGAATAGAATTTGAATTGCCTCATCTTCTCTCTTGCTAGATTATATGCTGAATGAACTCTGGGGCAAAGATAAATCATTAGAAGCATCATTTGGCTTTTATAAGGACAAAAGGCTGACTGATACAGAGTTTCCTTGAGATGACCCATTAAAAGGTCTAGGGTATATAGATAAAAACATATTATATAAATACCAGCTGTGATAAGGCAAGTCACTTAGATGTTCTATGTCTTGGTTGTACTGTGTACACTGGGGAAATGGTAGAATCTCCCAAAAATTTTGAGGAAAATATGGGATTAACACATTAAAGTGCTTTAATTTAGTGCCTGAGATAGAGCACTCACTCTATAATTTTGGTGGAATTGATAAAGTAGTTGGTGAATATTATGAAGTAAAGATGTATAAAAGGGTGAATAGATTCTTTAAGGAAGCATATCTTGTGTTCAGAATCCTTCCCCATCTTGTTTGTTCCACCTTGCTGGTCATTCTACAATCTCTTAAACGTTGACTCAGTTGGATCTCCAGGGCCTTGGCACATGCTATACCCACTACCAGGAATGCACATCTCATGGAACTTGTAATAGCTGCCCCATCCTCATCATTCAGGATGCAACATACTTGACACTTCCTCAGGGATGCCTTGCCTAATCTTGCATAAAGCAACACCCCTCCATCAATTTTTGCCTTTCACATAGTTCTGTTTTAGTTTTACCAAGCATCACTAGTATCTAAAATTATCTTATCAGCTTCCTGACAAGAATACTGAGTCTTCTTCACCTCTGTATCTCCAGACCTAGAATATGCCTGCATACATTCAGTGCTCAAAAGATATCTGTGAACTATTGATTGGCTGGCTGACTGAGAAGAATGGGACCTCAAAGTATGTACAGTTAAAATTGCATGAGTTATTCTTTCAAAGAAGAAGCTGTCTTTTTCCAAGAAGACAACAACCCAAATAAAATTCACACAGAATGACAGTATTAGACTCTAATGTAAAGTTTCTTCTTCTCTCTCTCTCTCTCTCTCTCTCTCTCTCATTCAGCCTTCAGGAGAAAGGCAATGTTGAGAAGGGAATAAGAAGTTGTAACTAGTGTTTTTCACTTGAAAGAAAGGTAGAAGTTGAGGAAAAACTACATGTGAATTTAAAAAAAAATTTAAAAGGATGTATTTATTTATTTGAAAGCCAGAGTTACAGAGACAGAGGAGAGAGAGACAATGTTCCATGTGTTGGTTCACTCTCCAAATGGCTGCAATGGCCAGGTCTGGGCCGGGTCGAAGCCAGGAGCCAGGAGCCAGGTCTCCCATGTTGGTTCACGGGCCCAAGTACTTGGATCATCCTCTGCTGCTTTTCCAGGCACATTAGCAGGGAGCTGGATGGGAAGTGGTAGAATTGGGACTCGAACCGGCAGCCATAAGGGATGCTGGTGTTGCAGGCAGATACTTAACCTGCTATGCCACAGTGCCAGCCCCATTACATGTGTTTTATATGTCACTGATTATTATTCAACCTGCTGAAATGCACTTGCATTGTTGACAGCTTTGCCTCCCCATTACAAATTTCTCCTCACTTCTGGAATTTAATTGGAAAGGAAGGCACTAAACTGGAGTATATTTGTATTTCCTACAAGTTTCAACCAGTGGTCTGCACATGCTACATACATAAGAAATTCTGGTGATCTTACAAGGAGACTCCAAGAAGTTCTTGGAAAACAGAATTTTTTTAGGTTTATTTATTTGTTTTTATTTAAGTGAGGGAATCTTTCACCCACTTGTTTATTCTCCAAATGCACACAATAGCCAGGCTGAAATCAAGAGTCCCAAACTCAATCTGGTCTCCCATGTGCGTGACAGAGACCCAAGTGTTTGAGCCATCACTTGCTGCCTCCCAGGGTGTACATTAGTAGGAAGATGGATTGGAATCAGAGTAGCCAGCACTCAAACAAGGCACTGTGATATGAGACACAGGTATCTCAAATGGCACTTAACCTGCTGCACCACAATACGCACTTCAGAAAACTGAAATTAAAAGCAAATTTGTTTTGGAGCAAATTTTTTTGAAATCTATGCACAGTTTTTCTCTATATACATTTTGTGTGAAGATTGTGATGACTCCTTTGTACTACTTGTATAAAATTGTAAAAAGTATCCAGGGACTGTTCACATTCTAGACATATTTAAATTATGGACTAAAAATCAGAAAGTCATTCTCTCAACTTTCAAAAAACAAAGGTCCAGCTACAAAATGATTTTGGAATATAAAAAATCAGTTTTGGTAAGCAGGTGCACTACTTCTTTAAATTGCTCTACATTTGAACGGTGCTTCTTAGTTAAATACAAAATATTTTTTAATATTTATGTACTGTTATTTTAATTTTAAATTGCTATTTTTATAGGCAAAGGACAATTGAGCAGAAAAATGTTATATCCTTTTTTTCCAGCTATTCATGCTGTGAAGCAACCTGTTTTACTGCTTAAACCTGTGTTTGTTCTGTTTCAATTGTGCAGAAAGAAACAGTTCTGGCACCTTTAAAAATCAAAGATCTATCACTCAACAGGAGAACATAGCAAACCCAGGAAAGGGAATTCTAAGGAATAGCAAAAAGCTACAGTGCTTCTAAAACCTTATTGGGTTTATGAATCACCTGGGGATCTTGTAAAAATGTAGATTCTGATTCAATATGTCTTGAGCGGAGTCTGAAATTCTGCATTTCTAACAAGCCGTGGGTGATGTCTATGCCTCTGGTTCTTGGTGTTTATAGGTGAGGGCTTGAGAAATAAGCATTTCATATTTGCAGTTATAGTGACATTGTTACTATGGCTGAATTGAATCTGTAAAAATGACTATCAGTTCTGTCCTGCTTATTTAGAGATGGAGCCTGTTTCTCCACTCTGTGTGTCAAGCTGACCATGCGGCTAGCCTTGGTCAACAGACAACGGCAATTTGCCTGATGGTGAGACTTGAAAAGTGCACATACCCTGGGACTTCTCTCTTCCTGCTCTTAGAAACCTGTAATCACCACACAATTGCACCCAAGGTAGCCTGCTGGAGGGGAAGATGCCACGTGGAAGACATGTGAGATGCCTCAGCCTATGGTGTCAGGCAGGCAGGCCTCAGCCTTTGGCGTCAGGCAGGCAGGGCCCAGCCTCCAGCCTGCCAACTGCCATTCCAGTGAGTGAAGCTATGCAGGATCTCAGCTAATTCCCCAGCTGATGGTCAACACCTGAGCAACCAAAGCAGGTCAGAATTCTGGCCATACAGAAGATGCCCTCCACTAACATACACTTGATAATGTTGTTTCCATAACCACAATTGTGACGTTTTTGTTGTTACTTGTTCATTATTTTACTTGGCTTCTAAAGCAGGAACAGTTAAGAGTTTAAGCACATGCTGACTTAATTCTTTTTCTTACTTGTCTTCAATCTATAGGGTAGAAGTGGGGGTCATTGTTGTGGTACAGTGAGTAAAACATCCTATACCAGCACTGGTTTGAGTCCAGGTTGCCGCACTTCCAATCTAGCTCTCTGTTGATGGCTTGGGAAAGGCAGCAGGGGATGGCCCAAGTATTTGGGCCTCTTAAACTCACATGGGAGACCTAGAAGAAGTGCCTGCTCCTGACTTCAGCTTGGCCCAACCTTGGTCATTGCAAGGGTTAGATGGAAGATAACTCTTTCTCTTTCTCTCTCTCTCTCTCTCTCTCTGTCACTTTCTTTCTCTCTGTAACTCTAACTTACAAATGAATAAATAGAACATTAAAAAAAAACAAAATATACGGTATAATTATGCTACTATATGATAAAACTGACACAAGTAGTTATTGTCATAACATTTGAACTATTTCTATTTTTGTAAATAAATTTATTTTCCCTTTGTTTTACTATGTTGAATATATTTTTTAAAAGAATATACTGTTTTAAAGACCATTTTGCTTATTTACTTGAAAGGGAGAGAAAGAGTGAGAGCATCAAACAAAGAGAGATTTTTCCATCCCCAAATGCCTGGGCTGGGCCAGGCCGAAGCCAGGGGCTGAGATTAGAACCCAGTTCCCAAGAGACATGTTAATTACTGTGAGAAACATTTGCCTCCGTGTTGACTACTTCTGCTTAGAAGCTAAAATGCTTGCCTAAGTCACACAGCTTGTAAATTGAAGAATATTTTTCTCCCCAATATAGTCATAAATTTCAAAAATTATTTTCACTGAGTTATTGATATCTGAGAATCTTCTGGTAAAATAAATATGTAGAATTATTTCTTTCTGAAGGATATATTCTGTTCATCATTTTGTTTCATGTTTAAGAAGATAATGTAAGGCCTAATAATCTTACAGATTTTAGTGGCCAATTAAACACCTTTTCTTGGGAAGGCTACACTTCAGCCAGTCATTGACATAGAGCCCTCAGGCACACAGCAGTGCACTATATGCTTCCTTTGCCAGTTTATGCATTGTTAGGGATCCTTGTCCAACGCTGGTCATCCTTGACCATTTGGGTATCCTCTCAAAACCTCTCAGTCATACTTTTTCTTTGTCAAAGACACTTGAAATCCGTATTAATGCTTGTCCCACAGCCATGCCTATATATATTAAAGGTTGCTTTCTATGGACTGGGGCACTGTTTCTGAAATATATTAAACTGTTCCTCCTGTTGAAGTGATTTACCTCTTCTACCCTCTCCTATTCTTGCTCATTGAGAATCATCACATTTAAAAAAGGCTCTCCAGTATCACTTCTAACCAATGGAATAGGGTTTTAAATAGCATTTGAATGTCTTTAATCACAACACACAGGATATAGGTAATGGGACCCCGACATCCTCTAACACCCAGCTGGTATCCACATTACCTTATTGGACTACAAAGGGTTTTAGATTGTGCATCAGCCACATTCTAACCTTCCTCTCTGGGGATGTGCATCGACTGCCACAACTGTGACTCCTGAGTACATTCCAGAATCTCCATGATCTGGATGTCCAGCTGTCACACCTGTGCAGATCTTCAGTTGCTTACTCTTTGCTCCCAATATTAGAGTTCCTTTTCACATGTTACTCTTCTTTGCCTCCCTTTCACCCTACAGCAAGCCATTCTATTGAAAGCATCTTAAATTATTTCTTAGAAAAAGTGCCATTCAAAAGATTGTCAACCTTGATGCAGAACTATTGTTGATGTGTCTTGAACACTTCTTTTTTTAAAAAAATTTTGCTTATTTATTTTGAAAGTCAGAATTACAGAGAGACAGAGGCAGAGACAGATAGAGATCTTCCATCTGCTGTTTCACACCATAGATGGCTGCAACAGCCAGCTCACAGCCAGGCTGAAGCCAGGAGCCAGGAATTTCTTCTGGGTCTTCCATGTGGGTGGCAGGGGCCCAAACACTTGAGCCACCTTCATTTTCTTTTTCCAGGCCATTAGCAGGGAGCTGGATCAGAAATGGAGCCACCAGGACCCAAACCACCATCCATATAGGAAGCCGGTGTCACAGGCAGCACCTTTACCCGCCAAGCTACAATGCCAGCCCCATGTCTTCAACATTTCTAATGTGAATATATCGAGCCCCAAACAATATCTCACAGAACGGCTCACTTTACAAACCATATACCAGGTTGAAAGTCTTCACATTCTGGCTCTAAACTAACGTTCTGGTCTCACCTCTCTTCATGCCCCTCTACTTCTTTCCCATGCTCCAGGCACCCAATGCATTTCAGAAGAATTCTTAGTTTGTCCACACACTTTGCCTACTAACTGGAGTATCTTCATCCATCAGACCAACTCCTCTTTTGCTCACAACTCCTCTGCCTGGCTCTGCTCAAACAGCAGAAGACCTCTATTCAACTTCAGCCCTAGCTTACAACTCTGCCACAGCATGGATGCTGTTGCTTTGTTACTCTTCACCTCCACTCCAAGAGCACTGAGGGCGGGGGCCATTTTTTTAATCCAAGTCTACATCTCATCAGCTAAACCTCCAACTGACTTAAAGCTAACTAACCAAAACAACAACATCAACTAAAAGTGTATGCTAAAACAATTAAAAGATGGTCTCAAGGTGCTTATGGGAAATTAAAAATTGGTCCCTGAGAATGGGACACAGTTTGGGTAAAAAGATAAAGGAATCAAACTGATCAGGGTAATTTACCACAGAAGACTCACTGCTTATGGATGATAGGGGATATCTGATACCAGAGAGACCTACAGAAGGAGGGCTCATATAAATCACATTAATCTGTGTGCCTTCAACTCCAAAAATTTGTATCTTTCTGTGTTAATATTGTATGCTTATATGTCAGTGAAATACAGAAGCTTTTTATATTTATTTCAGATTTCATAGGCTATTGATTAGGCAAACATTCAACCAGCTACAAAACTCAATTCAACAAGAATCTCTATGAACCCAGATCTTTGAAGACCTCACTAAGAGGGGGCATGTTTACCAGTGCTATGTGACAATTCCTATGCTTTCTCTATATATGGTCTGCTATATCTGATCATCTTCTACCTTTGGAGGTAGATATTATAGGATCTGAAAAGCAGGAAAATAATAGTTATGTCTTAGCAACTTTCATTTTATTATGACAATATCAGCAACATCTGGAAAATTCTACAAAACAAGATAATTAAGTGTCAAAGTAGACCAGAGATAGGAGTTACTGCAGAATTAATTTGGTTCTGTTATTTGTGACTAGGATGAGGAAGCTATATTTGCTAATGCAAAGTACTTCAAAAGTACTTATCTAGTTAGCCCCATAATTTCTGGAGACCTGACATAAATAAATAAACAAATTAATAGTTCTTTCATCAATGTTTTGCTATAGTGCTTAAAAAATTGAAACTTAGAAACTCTTCCTGGTATGGAGATAGCCAATTAAAGTCAAGTCCAACTATGAACCGCAATTAAATATGTGAGTGTATTTCCAAAACTGTCCTGACACATTGGTTTAGTGTTAATAGATATTCCAAATATGAAGATACTTCAAAGAGTTTATGGAAAATGGTATTAAAAGAGAAATTTCTTTGGGGACAAAAAAATTGAAATCCATGTAGAGTTATTTCATAATATGCATTTTTCATGAACTTTGTGAAGACTCTTTGTAAATCAGTGTAATCACAAAAAACAAGATTTCTTATGATGGAGATAAATAGAATACTGTGAGTCACAAAGAACAAAACAGAATACCGTACACTTTACTAACATATTGGAATACTCCTACCTTCACAGAACATTTAAATAACCCTGGATTAAACCATTTTCAGTCGTTAACACCTTTGTGGAAACACTATGGCTTGCCATACTAAATAACACACAGCAATTTAAATGCTCACGTACAACCAGAGGGAACTTGTAGGCATCATAGCCTAATGGTCATTCTGAAGTGGGAGTTGCCTACCCAGGATGCAGTGAGGAAATGGATGAGGAGAAAAGATGGCGGTTCCACAGCATGAAGAACAGACTATGGCAGAGATGTCAGTGAGATAAGATGAAAGTTTCACACCAGACGAAGGAGAGGAATCAAACTGGTGTTTTTACTTTGGAGTAGTGGGGTTTCTCAAGGAAAAGAGAAGGCAGCAAAAGGATGACTGAGTTTGAAACATGTACAGGCTTTCAAGAAAATGATCTGGCATTGTATTTTGAAAGACTTTGTTCTTTTTAAATGCCATTTATTTACTTGAGAGAGAAGGAGACAGAAAGAGAGGAAGAAGGAAGAAAAGAAGATGAAAGAAAGAAAAAGGAAAAATAAAGACAAAAGGAAGAAAAGTCTTATGCTAGATGTCAGATCATCATCTCCTAGTATAATACAGAGAGGTGCCAGCCAAAAGTAAAGCTAGCACCTATGAGGACTCTACACCTGGCGTACTGATTGCAAATCAAATTTTATTAAGATCCTTGCTAAGTGCTAGGAGCTTTAATAGATGCAGACCTTGCATTCTATGTACTTAAAATCTAATAGGAGAGAGAAGACATGATTCAGAAAATCACCTTTTTTTAAACTCAACTCTGCTATCAAAAGTGGGCATTTACTTGACATTTCCATCCCTTTAGTTGTTCATTTATAAAACTAGAGAACCAGTGATTGCTGGGCATCATTTTTGAAGTATAGAAGTACAAGCATACTTTAAAAGTTTGTTGAAAATAGAATTATAAGTTTTCTTTGATGAAAAAAATTGAAACCCATGCACATGAGGGTTCTTGTAAAAGTTCACAGAAAATGCATACTTTTTTTATTTGTGAAAAAATACTCATGGATTTCAACATTTTTTGTTCCAAAATAAACTTATCTTTAATTCCATGTTTTTCTTGAACTTTTGGAAGTACTTTCACATTTCAGGTTAGAATTTGGGAATACTGCCACAGAATGCTTCTACAAATTTAATGAATTACCTAGGACTCAAGGTTAAATGCAGATTTGAGTTGGTGGATTCTGCATTTCTAAGGACCTTTGAGGTTGCTAGTCCCAGTCATAAGACTCTAAAATACAGGCTGATTTAATTCACCCAAGCTATCCATTAAGATAGCTATTCTGAGCTGCATTTCACTGACAAAGGGGTGACTTGTGTAGGGCCACAGGGACAAAGGTAGCATTCCAACTGAGATTTTTTTCTCACTTCTCATCTCCCAAATACATACTGTCCCTCTCAGTTCTACAATACTATACTTAGAAATTATAAGATTGGTAAAGTGCAAATGAGCTCAGAAAAAATGAGGATCACTTCCTACTGGGAGCTGGGGGTTCTTTAAGAAATCACAGAGAAGATGTGGCATGGACCTGGAAGGATTGTTAGAATGAAATAAGCAAAGATGAAGAGGGCAGAAAACAATTGTTAAGCCTAGTAAGCTGTGATCAGAGTCTGCCAGTAGAGAAAATCTGTGGAGAAGGACCCACAGTGATGAGACAGGCTCCGGACCTTGCATCTCCGGCTTATTCCCAGCCATTATTCACATCATTCACTGGGTATGGCATGAACTTTCATACTGCTCTCCATTATACAGCCTTGTTTTAAGAGGAGCATACAGTTTGATGAGAAGAGTGGTCTCTCGGGTCTGATTTCTTTCTCTTCAGCTATCTCCTGGGAGCAGTCTCCAGTCTTCACCCATAGACTCCACATGCATGTCTCCAGGCCCTCTGTACAATGCCAGCTTTATGGTATGTGCCCACGGAAACAACAGAGTGAATTCTCTCCTTTTAAGATTGTGACTCCCACCCTCCCCCAATTCCTCCAAACGTTTCCCTTTAAAGAAAAGCCATGGTTCACTGCTACTGAAAATTAAAGAAAACAGCATAAAGATCAAGGTCCAAGCTGGTGCTGGTGATGACAGAACATTAAAATCACTGCTCAAATTCCTCTTTCCTTGAACATTGACAAAGACTACTAATAGAAAGCCAGTCCCCAGAGCGCAGGTTCATTTCAGACTTTGTACTTGCCCCTCTTCATCCATGAACTATTTTCACCAAAATGAACAAATCACAGGTGGCAGTCAGTTGTGAGAAAACAGGCGAGGTAATGACATAGCATGTGACACTCCTCCCCACCCCAATGCTTATCACAACACAAAGCACGAAGGAAAAGGAGGAGGGCTTCTTAGATCAAGGTTAATTCACGAAGTTGAAGAGAGAAGGAATTAATCAACACTCCCTCCACCAAACTATACTTCTGGCCTTTCTCAGTACACCAAGCTTGCTCCCTGAGCTTGCCTCTTTGATCTCCCCTTAGTTCCAGATTATGTTTTGGTAATTGGAGCCACACCTTGGATGCCCCAGAATTCCTTCCCCCCTTGCTGAATCCTCATTTTCATGATTCTTTTCCTTTCTGATGCCAGGTTTGAGGTCCATTCTCAGTTCGCAATTGCATGTTGGCATGACAGCTTGGGATAGTATTCGTGACACCCACCTGCTAGAACTACTGCTATTCTGGTTCAGCAAGAACCAAGCTGAAGCTCTATCCCCATCCAAACATGGGGAATGTCAAGGATGCTTTCAAAGCATGTAAAGTATCTCTCATCAGATATCCAACTCTGAATAAGGAAACATGTGCCAACAGAAATCCGTGGTGCACCCAGAAGAAGAGATGGATCTGGTATACATCATAGTCACATTACAACCTGGTCAATCAGATGTTCTTTGATGATAGGTAAAGACACAGGAGAGAAGAAACAGGAGGAAAGAGAAAACTTCAGGTGAGTTTTGTCCCATTTTTTCCCCTTTTTGGTGTGTTGGACAGTTAGAAGCATGAAATTAAAACTCATGAAAAACAGCATATAATCTTGCTGTGGTGACTCAAAAGTTGTCGTTTCTCAACTGAACTTTGCTGAAACACTTGATTCGTGTTGTTCTTCTTTAACCTAATTTGCATTGATTTAATCAGTGCTGGTATGCTTTAAATACATAATAAATTGGGATTCTGCAACTTAGATGACTTAGAATAGCTAAATTTCAATAAAGCTCATTTCAATCTGTTAATGTATACGGTTCTGCCAAGGGGTTTAAAACTGTAGAAAAGATGTAACTTGTCGTATTAGAGGTGGGAAAGGCTTAACGATATCATATAGATGAAATGATTTACAGGATAATAATGTAAAAGGCAATACTATATATATAATATATATATATTTCTTAATTACAGCCTAGAAGCATCAGTTTTGAGTAGCATACTTAGAAGAAAACTCACATATAAATGCAGTGAATTTAATGTGATTCTCTTTCTTCCTTGCCAACACTCAACTCTTTGCTGCCTCTCTTACCAGCTCTACAAATCAAGTGACATCCAAAGTAGGACCTCTTTTTGCCTGCCCATTTGGCAGCCCCTGTCGCCACTTTGCCAAGCCGCCTGCCTTAGAAGGATTTTCTTCTTAGCAGCCATGGGGATTGGGTGGCTTGTACTCCCTGTACTTGCTGAATGGCTGGCCACTGTGCACCCCTGCCTATGTCTGCCTTTCTCTCCATCCCCCTCCCCAGCCCCAACCCTTTGGAGTTTATGGCTCCATCAGCTCCTCTGCTGTCCATGATAACTGTCTTGGCAAGAAGCAAAACCACCTGATGGTGAAGTTGTTTGTCTGTTAAAGTGTTCTGCCGCACAACGGGGGTGCCAGGGCAAAATCTGTTAGTAACCCAGCCCACAGTCAGGCAGGAGGCCACAGTGAAGGAGGGGAGATCATCGAGAATGGCAAAGGATGGCTGCCACTTCGCGGAGGCAACAACGAAGTCGCCATCTCTGTTAGTCTCAAGCTACATGTACAACCTTGGATAAACCCCTGATGTCTCTCTCTCGCCTCGGTTTTGTCATTTGCAAAATCAAGTGGGTTGATTTTCTAATGTCTCTTCTAACTCCTAAGACAGCATGTGATGTCTAGGCCATTTCAGATTTGTGTTCATTCCAATTAAATGATGCATCTTAGAGATGAATGACCAGGGCAAAGCTCAGATGAATACAAAATGGAATGATTCATGCATGACTTTTCCTGAAATGTACCTCAAGTCTGCTGACTTTGATTCCCCTGGTGGGTCTCTTCCGTTTGCATATTAAAGGCCACCCCAGTTCCTTAACCAGGCCATCCAACTTGGGAGCCCTAGTAATCTATCCTTGTTCCTATCAAGGTGAGGACCCCAGCAGATAAAGCCCATTTCCTTTGCATTTCTTCTGGGCAGAAATGAAAGGAATTCAAAGGGAGGAGCTGGAGCTGCACATCCAGCCCCTCTCCCACCACCTCCTTGGGCATCCTAGTCAGGTGAGTAGGTAGGCTCGCCCACATTCCTTTCCAGCAGGCTTATTCAGCCATCTTTGAGCATATTTATTTATTTATTTATTTATTAGCAGATGGCCAACAGGTCCCTGACATGAGCAAGGCAGATCCCCTCTGGACTAACTAGAACTACAGGGAGAGCTCACCGCCAGCACTTCCATCTGCCACTGACTGAAAAGAAAGCACCAGGCAGAGGCTTCTCTTCCCACTTAGAGCAACCCAAGGCTGAATTAGGGGTGTGTGCACAGCCAGGGGCAGGTCTCATCATGGTTTATGCGACCTCTTCCCTGCACATTCCCTAGCACACCCTTCTGGAGTGGGACAGACTGCAGGGCCTGGTAATGACTGAACAAACATGCCAGGGTTAACGCTCCCCACGTTAGGCAACAGAATCCTGATTAATCCTCGCTCTGCACCATGGATACCTAGGGAGAAGCTCCGGCAAGCCTCCCTGTACACAGATACACGTTTCTGCCACACTGGATCTCACACCACCAGGACTGGGATGGCTTCCCAAAATGGGGGTGGGATTGGAGAGCATCTCCCCCTCCCCACCCACCACCAAAAAGGGCTGGCTGACCGCAGAACTCCAGGGCTCACAAGGGGGGGAGTGGGGTGGGGGGAATCACAGCCAAGCCCCAAATCACTGCCTTCCTCTGTCTCCTCTGGAATCGCCCTCTAAAGCAAAGGACCAAATGTTGATTTCTCTACAGACTCCCACGTATTTCTTAAGGCACAGACAGCTTTAAAGGGGGGTGGGGTGGGGTGGGAAATACGTATCCCCAAAAGGGAAGGGGGAGAGCGTGAAATATTTCAGTTTCCCACTTGGAAATATCTTGTCAGTGATGATGCTTACCCCTCTCCTCACTCCCTCCTCCCGTTTTTTTTTTTTTCTTTTGAAATATAGACAAAAAAGCTGCAAGTGTTTTCCATTTCATCAAAGAACATATATTACTTTAGTGGTTCGGTAAAATGTTGGTTTTATGCCCACCCCTTTTCAATCTGCCCATGTCTGAGGTGCTCGGGGAGACGCACAATCGCGAGCAGCTTACGACACTCAGTGAGCAGTAGGTGCCTGTGCAGGCTCGCGCCGCACACTGCCTGGCGGAGGAAGGAGCCGGGCGCCGCTCGCCGCTCCCCGCGCCGCCGCCGCCGCCGCCGCCCGCAAAGCATGAGCGAGCCCGTTCTCCGCAGCTGCCCGGGGCGCGAATGGCCGGCGGTCTCAGCGAAGTGAAAGGTGGCGCCGGTCACTGGTCCTTTCCAATGACGGACATTAACCAGACTGTCAAATCCCGGGGAGTCGCGAGCCCCGACTTTGGAGGTGTTCTCCCCCACCGCGTCACAGTCCGAACTGCGGAGGGAAAGGACGGCGGCAGGAAGGCGCAGCCCGGGCTCCGGCACGTAGTTGGGAAACTTGCGGGTCCTGGAAGTCGCCTCCCCGCCTCGCCGGCCGCCCTTGCAGCCCGGAGCCGAGCAGCAAAGTGAGACATTGTGCGCCTGCCAGATCCGCCGGCCGCGGACCGGGGCTGCCTCGGAAGCACAGAGGGGTCTTCTGTCGCCCTGCATATAATTAGCCCGCACACAAAGGGAGCAGCTGAATGGAGGTTGTCACTCTCTGGAAAAGGGTGGGTAAGACACTTTTTAATTAAATTCTTTCCCGAAGATTTTTTTTTTTCCTCCCTTTTCTTTGCTGCAGCATCTAACATGGACCAAATCCCCATCTCTTTGATCTTTGTGTGGCTGTGAACTTTCCATGCTGCCAGCTTTCTGCATGCGTAGAGGTGAACGTGAGGTTTTGGGGAGGGGGGTTCCTTCTTTATTTCCATACATTTATTTGATTTTTGCCCTTTTCTCCCCCTCCCCCGCTCCCCCTCCCTCGGAATAAAATACGATGTAGATTTCTGACCGAGCGCTTCCAATGGACAGTCTCCAGTCTCTCTGGAAAGATTCTCGCTAATGGATTTCCTGCTGCTCGGTCTCTGTCTATACTGGCTGCTGAGGAGGCCCTCGGGGGTGGTCTTGTGTCTGCTGGGGGCCTGCTTTCAGATGCTGCCCGCCGCCCCCAGCGGGTGCCCGCAGCTGTGCCGTTGCGAGGGGCGGCTGCTGTACTGCGAGGCGCTCAACCTCACCGAGGCGCCCCACAACCTGTCCGGCCTGCTGGGCTTGTCCCTGCGCTACAACAGCCTCTCGGAGCTGCGCGCCGGCCAGTTCACGGGGTTAATGCAGCTCACGTGGCTCTATCTGGATCACAATCACATCTGCTCGGTGCAGGGGGACGCCTTTCAGAAACTGCGCCGAGTTAAGGAACTCACGCTGAGTTCCAACCAGATCACCCAGCTGGCCAACACCACCTTCCGGCCCATGCCCAACCTGCGCAGCGTGGACCTCTCCTACAACAAGCTGCAGGCGCTCGCGCCCGACCTCTTCCACGGGCTGCGGAAGCTGACCACGCTGCACATGCGGTCCAACGCCATCCAGTTCGTGCCGGTGCGCATCTTCCAGGACTGCCGCAGCCTCAAGTTTCTCGACATCGGATACAATCAGCTCAAGAGCCTGGCGCGCAACTCTTTCGCCGGCTTGTTTAAGCTCACCGAGCTGCACCTGGAGCACAACGATTTGGTCAAGGTGAACTTCGCCCACTTCCCGCGCCTCATCTCCCTGCACTCGCTCTGCCTGAGGCGGAACAAGGTGGCCATTGTCGTCAGCTCGCTGGACTGGGTCTGGAACCTGGAGAAAATGGACCTGTCGGGCAACGAGATCGAGTACATGGAACCCCATGTGTTCGAGACCGTGCCGCACCTGCAGTCCCTGCAGCTGGACTCCAACCGCCTCACCTACGTCGAGCCCCGCATCCTCAACTCCTGGAAGTCGCTGACTAGCATCACCCTGGCCGGGAACCTGTGGGACTGCGGGCGCAACGTGTGCGCCCTGGCCTCGTGGCTCAGCAACTTCCAGGGGCGTTATGATGGCAACTTGCAGTGTGCCAGCCCGGAGTACGCACAGGGCGAGGACGTCCTGGATGCCGTCTACGCCTTCCACTTGTGCGAGGAGGGGGCAGAGCCCACCAGCGGCCACCTGCTGTCGGCGGTCACCAACCGTAGCGACCTGGGGCCCCCTGGCAGCCCAGCTACCACGCTGGCTGATGGCGAGGAAGGGCAGCGCGATGGCACGCCTGAGCCGGCCACTGTGGCTCTCCCAGGCGCCGGCGAGCACGCCGAGAACGCGGTACAGATCCACAAGGTGGTCACCGGCACCATGGCCCTCATCTTCTCCTTCCTTATCGTGGTCCTGGTGCTCTACGTGTCCTGGAAGTGTTTCCCAGCCAGCCTCAGGCAGCTCAGACAGTGCTTTGTCACGCAGCGCAGGAAGCAAAAGCAGAAACAGACCATGCATCAGATGGCTGCCATGTCTGCCCAGGAATACTACGTTGATTACAAACCGAACCACATTGAGGGAGCCCTGGTGATCATCAACGAGTACGGCTCCTGTACCTGCCACCAGCAGCCCGCCCGGGAATGCGAGGTGTGATCATCCCAGTGGCTGCCAACCCACGCGCTACCAAATACGCCTGGGCGCCGCGCGGGCCGGCGGGCACCGGGCTGGGGTCTCCTTGTCTGCGCTCTGATTTGCTCCTTGACTGAAACTGTGAGGGGATCTCTCCCAGATACTTGACATTTTAGCTTTATTGTGTCTTAAAAACAAAAACGAAATAAAACACAACAAAAACCCCATCCCACAACCTTCAGGACAGTCTATCTTAAATTTCATATGAGAACTCCTTCCTCCCTTTGAAGATCTGTCCATATTCAGGAATCTGAGAGTGTAAAAAGGTACCAATCATTGATTTTTTTTTTGTAAACTAAAATGTTTAAAATAAAATAGCATTTACAGTTTTTACAGACTGGTGTAACCTAAATGAATTGCTACATGTGTTACAAGTGAAGCAACAGTTAATTTCCTTGGGGTGGGAGGTGGGTGGGGAGTGAGGGATGGAGGTTGTCCAGTGACCAAGGAAAAATTTCAGAAATCCAGGGGCAAAGTAGATTCAGTTTGAAATTTGAAGAAGGGCAAATAAAGCTGATCAGTGTAATGATTTAGGTTAATTTGCCCCCCCCCCCCCGCCCCCCAATGAGTAAGGACTGAAAGAAAAAAACCAGTAAGATGCTTTAGGTGGTGGGGGAGGGAAGTGCAATCTAAGCACTTTGAGGGAAGGGAAGGTGGAACTGAGGACTAACTGGGCGAGTTGCTCAGCCTTTATGGCAGAGATCATTGCAAATGGCTTTTTAAAAGGCAGTGCCAGGCCGTTTTTCCTAGGAACAAGAACCATTTCTGCTCTTAATGTAACCATCTTTCAAATCAACTCACAAACCTCACCTCCCAATGCCACTTGTTCATATAATTGCCCTATGCCTGTGTTTCGCCAGGCTTAGCCTTTTGGCTAATCACACCCTCCGGTATTCAAGAGAGCCCCTTAGTTCCTGCTCTCCTGGGTCTGGTTGAGGGGAAGGAGGAGGACCCCTAATGTTCTGTGCTGGGAGCACACTGCTACCACTGCAGCAAGCTTAGGCTCCCAGGCACACTCCTAGTCACTATAGGGAAAGGGGAAAGTCCTCCAGCCTCCGGAAGAATGCCTAGGTGGTAGGGACTTGTAGCAAGGGACTTTAGGGACAGACAGGATACAGCAGCGATGGGGGTAGAGTGGGGAGGGAGAAGAGCATCCTTTGAGCCTGTGTTTGCACATTACTGGGATGGGAATAATTTGAGAACCCAGGACTGAAAAGATGCCTCTTCTCAGATTGCCCCTTTGTGTAATGCTTGCTTTTTTTTTTTTTTTTAATTTAAACTTTTTTCTGTGTCAGGATTAATGATTGTCCCTTCTTACCCCTCAGAGATTTTCAGGTTTGTCGCTTAGATTTCAGCATTTTTTTTTTTTTTTATTGAGCTAAATTGAGAAGTGGAGGTAGTGGCAGTTGGTGGGTGCGGGAACGGTGTGTGCATTGGAGGGAGGGGTCTTCCACCAGCTAACAATTTAAGCAAATGTGTGATTGAAATAAACTGTCATGGATGGCAGATGGTGAAACTGAACCATGTTGCCTACGTCCAGAAGTCTTTCTCTCACTCCTCTAACTGATACTAAAGACTGGCATCTCTCTTTCCTTTTTTATTTCTCTCTTTTAAGAGCAAAGTCAAAATAGCAGAAAGAGGGATGCGGACACACACACACACACCCTAGCATCCCTCCCAAACTGCAAATGCCTCCAACCTAAAGAGGCAAAATCAGCTTTTTGAAATGCAGACGGGCATCACCAGGTTTACTTAAGCTAAGGACTGGTGGTAGGTTCCTCTTCCATCTATGGGGAAACCAATATGTCTGGAAAATATGCTTTTAAAAGGCTCTTTCAAGAGAAGCAGTTCCCAAATGTCTTTAAGATGCTAAGGCTCAGGAGAGAGGGTATTACACACACACACACACACACACACCACCCAGCTTATTCCTAACCAGGAAACTTCATCTTTTGTTTATAATTAAAACATGGCATTGTGACATAGACTATATGCAAATAATACCCATGGAGACACAAGTGATTTGTTTGATGACTTTGAGGAGGGGGTTTGAGATTTGGTCAAAGCATGGTCATTTGGGGTTGCCATTCTACACAAAATAGCACTTGAAGGGCAGGCATTGCAGGGACAAGGTTTTCTCCAGGATATCTCACGTCTATCACTGAACTCGACTAAAGAAAACTCCTCCAGAAGGCAACATACCTCTTCTTTGGGGGGGAAAAAAAAAAACCTCCCAAGTTGTGGCAATTGAAGGGAGGCTCTGTGGATTTTGTTAACTTAGCTTCCTCATGGAAAGACTACAGAAATCCAGTGCTAGAACCTGCTCTAGCCTGGTGCATTAAAGGGCCGAGTCAGTGTGTTTACATTGAAAGCTTCTAGAAGCAAAGGCTTTGTGGCAAAGGTTAGAACCACAGAAACATGGATACTGGAAATTGTAGTTTAACCTCCTATCCCCAAGACTTTTTTTTTCTTTCATTTTTCTTTTTCCAATGTGTCAAGGAGAAAAAGAGAATTACTCAGCGTTGTTTAACACAACTCTCTCCCACCCATGACTAAACATCATGTCTTTGGAAGCTCTGAAGTTCATGTAAATCTAATGAATAATCATTGAAGAGAGTAATTGAAATCAGGTAACTTAACAGCACATGGTGGCCATGGAAAGCTGTGTTCTTAACTCTGTGTATGTCCCTATGTTTCTGCATTGTGTGTCTTTGTAGGCAAGAAAATAGGTTTTCTACACAAACAGGAAAATGCTCACATGACTTCATGGCTCCTGTGCCTCTTCTCCTGCTTTGAAGAATGACAGGGGGAGGAGGCAGGAGTGAATAAGGGAAAGTGGTAGTTTTAACTCAGGTTTTCTGACACTTGAAATCTTTTCTTTTTTAGATTAATTGTTAAGCTTCAATAAACTTGCTCTGACCCTTCTAAGCAAACTCTGCTGAGCATTAAGAAGGAAACCAAAATTGTAAAGATTTTTTTTTTTGGTTTTTGTTTGTTTGTTTTTGGTTCTTCCCACAGAGAGTGCTATTCTCATTATCCTGGCTAAGGGAAAAGAATTTCAGGTCCCACCCTGGGCATTGTGATGGATTAACCCTGCATTTGCAGTATCTCCCCAGCTGATTAAAATTCAGCACTAATCTTGAGGGTTGTTTGTTTTGTTTGTTTGCATATTTATACAAAAAAAGAAGTCTTTTCAAATGACATGTGACACTCTCACACTAGGTTTAGCCCCCAAGGTTTTCTAAATTAAGCCAGAGGAAGCATAGTTTTAGCCCCCAGAGGAAGCAGGTTAAAGGAAATCTATCTTTTGGTTGTACTGGAAGAAAACTGCAGCCCCCACCACTCAGACTTCAGCCTTGAGAGTTAGGACCACCTGTCCCCCAACACACCGGGTGCTCCCCAGACTGCAAAGTTACCATCAGAGAAGTGACGTTACTCCAGTAATGGCAAGTAATTTTTCTTAAATCAGTTTTTATATTCTCTCCAGCTCTTCAAAGCAGAAGAGCGCCTTACCTACAGGACAGCAGACATGTGGTATGACTTAGCATCAACAACACATTTACGAGCGTGTGAAGAATTAAGAGGGGGTAAACTCACTTGTTATTCCTCTCAAGTTTCCTAGTCAATTGCACTGGCAGTATTAGGGGCCATCCATGTTTCTGGGATGTACATTCTGTTTGGCATGTCCAAGTGCAAAGAGGCACCAGTGGATCACAGAATCTGGTAAAATGAAAGCCATCAGATACTCTCTTACAGAGAGCATTACTGAAGGACCAGAATTTATATCTGTTAAGAATTGGTTGCATAATGTTTCAGGGTAGTCAAAGTAAGCACCAACTATCTTCTCTGGATGAGTGGTTATGTTACTTGATTTGGGTTTGCCATTGATGGTTTGTCAAATAGCAGGAATTTAGCTACAATACAAGTATATTTTGAGAGAAGTTTATGGACACACACACACACACCCCTATCTTATCTATCTCCATATACATATATATCAACCACAAAACACACACACATATATATAGTCATACATACATACATACATACCTAGCCATACATATAAACATAAACACACACACACACTCACATTACATAACTGCACTCCAGCACGAATTATCCTTATTTTTTCTTCTATGATAAAACTATTTACTTGGGAAAAGATCTGATAGAATCCATCAGAATTAAGGTAATAAAGGACTGATAGGGTCAATAGTTACTTCAGGCATTCTTCTAAGTTGGTACATGCTTTGTAGCCTAGGGATACTTAGTTCCTCATGCTGTGACAAAGTGTATACCTGCTGGTTAGTGGTAAGAGCCAGCAAATGGCAATGCAATCTCTTGAGAGTTATTTTCTATCTTATGGTTAAGAAACATATTGTACGTTTTAAAAATGCTCTTTTATGCTTTCTCCCCACCCGCACCCTGCTGGGATCCAGAAGGCAAAATTCTTACATTCCTAGCCTTCCTCAATTGAACACAATTTTCTGAAGGCCTTTGGGTTTTTTCCCAAAGTGAGAGGTTTGGCTATTGCATCTTTCAGCTTCAGATAGAGATGTCAATGAGCTGGAGAATGAATTTACTGAGCAGTTACTTGGCATGGATGTCTATAACTTTACATGAGGAACCTGAAGTTCAGAGAGGATAAGGGCTTTGTGCAAAGTCACCCAGCTGATGAGTGGAAGCACTTGTATTTGACTTGGCGGCCTCTTTACTTTACCTTCCACTCCTATACTCAGTAAAGCACCTAGGGTTAGACAGGACACAGGTGACATACTCAATACATTCTTGTTGAATGCCATGGGGTGCAAGGCTCCAATCTAAAGCTTTTGATCATGGCTTTGTTTGCTGTGGTCAGTGGTCACTAGGTAATGCAGAACTCTGCCAGTGGAGACAACTTCCACATGCTTCCAGGAGAAGAAATGACCAGTAAACATCCAGTCTAACTGCTTATCAGAGGATTGAGAACTCAGAGAGTATGGGTATCCATGTGTTAATGTCAGGTTTTTTCTGCATTTCTTTCTTGGTGATTACATGGACTGAGTGGCTATGACAGTGTTTCTCAACCAGAGGTAAATTTTTTACCCAATGAATGTTTAGCAATGTCTAGAGGCAGTTTTGCAAGGTTGAGGGAGAGTACTACTGATACTTAGTGTACAAATGCCATGGATACTGCTATACATCCTGGAATTCACAGTACATCTCCCACTTCAAAAAATTATGTGACCGAAGATGTCAGGAGTGCTGAGATTGAGAAACCCCAGTCTATAGTGTAATGCAATGGTGCCTTCTAAGCCAATATATCATCCTCCAGCTCTGCATGGTTCAGTTTTCTAACTTTTGGCTTACCTAGATGTATTCCTTTTTAATTTTCTTTTTTCCTGCCCAGGAACTGGAAGTCTAAATTAAACACCCTCAGGTTGGTTGCTAATCGGCAAAAGGACCTGTAGTTAGCATATGCTTCTCAAAGAACATATGGCAAAACATAAATTAACTAGGACAAAACTAGTTAGAACCCTCAATTGACCCACTTTTTCTTTAACAATATTTCATGTAGGAAATATATTTTTTAAAAAATCAACACTGGTGATTTAATTAATAAGAAGGAAAATGTGAACCTTGATATTCCTTCCATGAGGTGTTCTGGAATCTGAACAGATAGCACTTGCCTGTGCTTTCTCCTTCCCCACCAAAACTGGAAGGCCTCTGAGGTGGGAATCTACTTCCATTTAATAAATCAACATACCTAGTCCAATGAGTAGAGTGACATATATCCATCAGCAAAATTGTCTCAGACCTTTGAGAGAGGAGGGGCTACAAACTGTAATGCATTTGGGATCAGGCAATATCGATGATTGAAGTCGATGGACATGAGGGAACTAGAGAATTCACTTAAAATAGTGTAGTTCACATTAGGCAGGTCCTGGTGAATAAGAAGACTTCTGTGGGGCAGATCACATGTGTGCTCTGGAAGGGACAGGGTCTAGAAGTCAGGAGTCATGGTCTTGAGACCTAGTGCTCTAACTCCCATGCCTTGGGAACATCTGGAATCACCACACTGCGATGGACACTGTCTCTTGATTTTGAGAAAGATCCATCTCTAAGAACCTTCCATTTTAGGTCTCTATTTTATCATTTTTCCCCAAGAACAAAACATGAAACAAAAGTGGTGTTCAAGCTAGTGTCACTTAACCAGGAAATTCAAATTCCTCTGAATTTCCATTCTCTACACATTGTGATTCACCAGGCTTGTCTGCCTATGAATGAAA
The DNA here is from genome assembly GCF_033115175.1 of Lepus europaeus. NCBI lineage: Eukaryota > Metazoa > Chordata > Mammalia > Lagomorpha > Leporidae > Lepus > Lepus europaeus. The sequence goes on along the minus strand of NC_084839.1, from coordinate 75,796,438 downwards.
AAAGGTAGATCAAAAATCAGTAAGAGACAGGGGCTTCAGAGAAGGAGGTGGAGATGCTAGTGGAGATGCTAGAAAACAGACAGGGAAGCTCAGGCATGTGTGAGTGGGAAAATAGCACTCAGCCCTGGGGGTCACAGGAATCCCAGCATCTGCAGCTCAGCAGTCTACAAGACCTGCAAATGTGACTGCAGCTCTTTAAAAATACATGGTCAGCTGGTGCCTGGCTGGGGTGAAGCTGAGCGAAGAGCACCCCCATGTCTGACTCCACCTGGTGGCAGTGATAAGAAAAAGATGTTCCAGCGCAAGTGTGCTCTGAATTTCTTTCTGAGCATCCCATACTTAACAAATAGGTATGCCAGAGAGGCCACCATGATGCCCAGGAGACAGACAGACAGATGTGAACTCTTTGCGGATACACTTGGAATGGAAAGTTCCCTTTCCACTCAGCCCACTGCCATCAATTCTTCTAGGCATTTTTGTAACTAACTCTTCCAAGATTGTGAAAACCTAATCCTAGTCGGACATTGATGAATGACTGGTGATAATTTCACCCGGAGATTATTGCAACTTAAACAAGGATGTCTAGGGAAAACAACCTAAATACATCATTCTCATGCTAGAATTTCAGGCACTGAAACTACTGGGTGACATATATTTTGACATGAGATCTTGCCTTGCTCCCCCAAAATGAAACCACACAGGTGAATGCTCATGCATGGGGAATAAAGATCACCTCATTCCACAGCTTTTGGCTCTCTGAGCCAGTGTCTTCTTTAAAAAGGATATATTTTAGGTGTTCAGCATCAGAGTGTCTACGTTAACAATTCTCGGATAGCAAACTATGTGTGGCAGAGACCTCTCTCTCAGATATCCTGTAGACAGTCTCAAGTAAAAGTGAGAAACTCCGCAGCATTTGAGAGCTGGCTTAGCCTGCCATAGAAAGGTCTGGAAAAGCCAAGTTACACACAGCTAACAGAACAATGCCACAATCTGTCCTCAGCTGGCCAAGGCAATCCTGTCATTTGTTCCTCAGCTGCAGAACAACCACACAGCCTGTGATTCTGTGTTGCTTCTCTTCCCCACAGTGATTACATTTGCAGTGAAATCTGTATTTCCCTATAACTTTATTCCTTTTTTTTTAAAAAAAAATATTCTAAAAATAAAGGTCCTTTTGGGCATTCAATCTCCTTCCTTTGGGAATTCAATCTCATTCCTTTGCTTGCTGTCCAGGTCATTTTTCTATGAGATTCTCCTATTGATCCTCTTTTTGCACACTATTTCAAAAATCATAGAGGTACAAAAAGATAAAACTGTAGGGAAGAAGAGGAGAAAGTGTACTGTCACTGAAATGTAACTAAAGATAACATATCATTCAGAACTTTTAAGTTCCAATTATATTGTTCAACACACCCCACCAAAGTAGCACAACATTTTTTGTTCAGGGATTAAGTAAATATTTGTTCAGGGAACAATAGAACCACTTAAATTATAAGTGATTGCTCCTGTGAAGGTGAGACATTAGCCAGTGAACTGTGCTGGTTGTTTTTTCTGACAGAGTCAGTGTGAGAATGTGCCTGCACTTCTTCCTGATCCTTTCATGAAAGAGCCCCAGACCGCAGGAGTGTCTATTATAAATTTTTATTTACATGGGTGCCTACCAACCTGCTAAATTTTTAACACTTTCTTACTTAAACCCTGCAACAGCCTTCCTCCTTCTTATTCCAGAGTCATCATACTATCAACCGAGTTGTACAAGTAGGTAAGCTGAGGTTTAGGGAAGCTCTTACCCAAGATCACTTAGTGCAGCAGAATGTGTCAAGTGGGAGAGAGTGCTCGGGTTGAAATTTTGACTAAGTGATTTTTGCAACTTTTGTAATTTTTCATGCCCTTAGTCCCTTCATGAGTGAAATGGAGATAGGGTTGTCATAAGAATTCAACAAGTTTTATTGAGAATTAAATGAATTATTATTTGTAAAGTGTTTAGAACAGTGACTGGTACACAGCAGGTGCTAGGTAAGTGATTTTTCAAGTTAATTAATTTGAGAGTGAGAGAGAGGCAGAGAAAGATACAAACACACACATACACATAAACATACAGAGAGAGAGAGAGAGATCTTCCATACACTATTCACTCTCCATATGCCTGCAATAGGCCCTGGTCCATGGTGAAGACATGGGAACTGAATCCACGTCTCCCATATGGGTGACAGGAATAAATCACGGGAGCCATCACTGCTCTCCTCCCAGTGTGCACTTAGCAGGAAGCGGGAGTCAGGAGCCACAGCTGGACATGGAAGCCGAGAACCGCAATATGGGACTCAGGTGTCCTAACTGGCATCTTAAACCACTATGCTAAATGCTCACCCCCTCCCTGGCTCCATATTTTTTTAAATAAAAGATAAACCAAACAAGGTCACGCAGCCAGGAATTGACTGAGCCTGCACGTAGCAGGCTTATCCTAAAGACATGTTCTTCTCATTTTCTCATGGATAGGATGATACCCCAAAACCTGAGCTCTTGAAAATGCTGGACCTGAAAGATGAGGGCTAAGGAGGCAGAGTGTGCAGTCTTCAGGCATGAAAAGCACACATGGAACCCTTCACTGTCTTCCAACTGGCCCAGGTCTTAGTCCATATGCAACTCATTGACTCGATTCCCACTGTGGTCAGGCAGCCCTGGTGAATCCACTGCGTCCCTAGAAAACGCTTGTGCATGTGCCTATGCACCTGTGGATACAGGCAAGTTTGGCACTGTTTTTGGCCAGCTACTGGAAGCATTGATCACATGGGTCTTTGGTGACACAGCAAAACAGATTTCCACATCTGAGCCATTTGCTCTCAGTTCCAGAAGGTAGAAAGCCCCTACATGGTGTGGAATTGTTATCCAACTCCCAAACTCTTATTTAATATTGGCAATGTTAAATCATGCTGGCCCCAGGGACTCTAAGCATACATCTTCCGCTGTAACAGATTTGTTGGTGTTTATTTAAAGAAGCTTTTTCTTTGTATACTAACAGCCACTGTTTGATGCTTTTCAAGCAAATGCAACAAAGGAAGAAGTACACATCTGAGGCTGACCCTCTCTTCTGGGAGATGAGGGTGAATCAGGGGAAAAAAAAATCTCTGTTCTAGTTTTGCCACTAATTCACTCCTGCCAATTGACAAGTCAATTCTAGCTGTCCAGGCCTTTCTTTCTTATGTCTATAGTGGGAAATTCTGATATTCCTTCCAGTTCTTTGAACTGGTAGGCAGGCAATGGAGTTAAAGAGAAGGAAAGCAAGTAATTTCTAACACATTCTCCTGTGCTGCCACTTTTCAACAGGCAAAGTTATGAATTCATCCAACTTCCCCCAGGGGAAGGCTTCAGTGCCCTTAGAGACCTACTCAATCCTATAAGCACAAACTATGCTTGGCCAGAACATTCTATTTCACACCGAGGGAATTTTCCAACTAGATGTTCCAAGTGGAATCTGTTCCAAGACACACACCTGGTCCTTGTGATTCACTCACAGAATGATCAAAGCATGCTTTAGAGAACAAGATTAGGAATTCTTTGGCCAAAGGGGAGACTCAATACAGACACTAATGCTGTAGCTATTGGGAAACTGGGAACCACCTTCAGGTTCTTGTTTCATTGTGTCTTTGCTAGCTTGTTGTTTTCTCCTCCCTTTCCTCCCTCTTTCTTTCTTTCTTTTTTTGTTTACTCAATTCATAGTTGTGTGCTCCGTTATACATTCTCAACAGCAGCAATATTGCATCATGTAAGCAAAAGCTTTCTTGTGTGAGTGAAAACAATATTACTCATTTTAGATCTGAAGCACAGATCCACATACAGCTCATCAACAGATATGACACAGCTATTACAGCACTGCTTGAGAGGCCTCCATCCCATGTTGGAGTAGCCAGGGTTGAGTTTAAAAGGTTGAGATTAGAAGCCCGCTCAGTTTCTAATCCAGATTCCTGCTAATTTACACTCTGGGAGATAGCAGATGATGGCTTAAGTACTTGGGCCCCTGCCACCCCCGTGGAAGACGTAAATGGAGTTCCTGGCTACTGGCTTCACCTGGCCCAGCCTTGGCTCTCATGGGCATTTGGGGAGTGAACCAGAGAATGGACAATCCCTCTCTGTCTCTGTCTCTCTCTTTTTCTGTACCTCCCCAGTAACACTCTGCCTTTCAAATAAAAATAAATTAAAAATTTATGTATGTATATATATATATAGTAATATATATCAATAAAATTTATGCATTATATATATATATATATAACTAAAGTTTAAGGGTGAGGAAATAATTAGGAGGAAAAGTCTCAATGTCTTTTTCATCTTAGCTAGACAATGACTGACATCAAGAAACAGCAGCAGCCAAAAAGAAAAGGATTCTGATACGTTATCCATGTAGAGAAGGTCAAAGGAGGTCCTGGTACTTTGGTATTGAAAACTGGGATTCTGAGACTATTTGGACAGCCACAGTTTCATTTCAGGGACTTGGTCTGACCAGCCCCTCCTGCGCGCAATAGATTCCAGAGTTCTTTATTTGGAGGCTTCATGATGCATTAAAGAACTATTAGGAATGGACTTAATAGACAGAGCCCTGGTCCTGCCTCTGCTGTTTAGTAGCTTAGCTAAATCACCACCTCTGTGGACCTCAATTTCCTTATCTATAAAACTCAGAAAGTAATCCCTGCTCAGCCTGTTTGACAAGGATCTGGTAAGGATCAAATGAGATAATGTGAGTGACATCACTTCAAAGGCTATGAGGTCCCAAGCTAAGATTTAAGGTACTGGAAGAGGGAGGGGTTGGTGACACACGCTGTGTGGTTGGCCACCCACACAATGAAGACCACATGCTACAAACTCTCTTCCATAGGGACTTAACTTTCTGCTGGTAGTCACTGCTGTCAGTTAAGTCCCTCAAGAATCCTTCATTGAGCACCTATACAGCAGGGAGGTGCCTGGGATGCAAGTGCCTTGATGGGAGGGCTTTCATTTTACTTGACATTTTTCCCTACCATGGAACACAGAGTGTGACTGAAGTGGGCCAAATGGCCTTGGCCAGGTCATTACTTCAGCTCCATGATCCTCCATGTCCCTGGCTCTAAAATGGGCATACCCATGCTGCCCTGCAGATTTCTAACAGGATTCCGAGACCCCATGTGCCTGAGTCTGCAGAAACACTCGCCAATGGCAAATTGTCAATACATATCACCACTGCCCCCACCCCATCACCATGTGGAGTTACATATTGTGTTGATAAAGCTAGACTCAAGGGGAACTGGGCATGGAATTAAGAACAAATGGTTGATAGAAGCAGAAACTAAGGAGAGACGTTAAGAGGTTAATGTAAAGAGCACAACCAGTTGTATAAAAATTATCTCTACTGGGAAGAGAGCAGGAGTAGAGATTACCACAGGAAATAGCAGCATAGAATAATTGGGAAGAGGGAGAGACAGCACCCTCTCTGTTAGAGTCAGCTGGAGTACTTAAAGAAGGAGGTGACAAAGATCCCCAAAGATCTGCACAACAGACCTAGGGGACTTGCCTCTGGTGACTGCCTTTGTTTTATTGTCAATAAAGTTTCTGCCCACGGAGCCAATCCCCACTCTTCTTTCTCTAAGCATACCTCTCCTTAGCAGCCCATACCTCCTAGATTTTCTGAGAGCTTACATAGAAACTTCTATAAGGAGAGAGGGCAGATGTTCACCTTAGCTCAATTATAATCACGTATCACCTCAGATCATTGCCATTAAAAGTGCATGCATTTTTCTGAGCCTGTCTCAATAGGCTATCACTGTGGTCCTGCATCTCTAAGCCCAAGAAACAGCACTGAGACTCCACGCCCAAGCTGCCCTGAACTGCAGCAATACTCAGCCACACATTCCGCATCAAGCGATCTTCGAGGCTCCTTCCCTTTATCCCGGGCCACCAACCCGAAAGGGCTGAGATGAAAACAGATGAGAGGAAGGGAAAGGACCGGTTTTTGTTTTAATGTTCTAGCAGGCTTAGCTTTTCGTAGAGGGGAAAAGAAAAGAAGACTCCAGCTCCAAGCTGGTGCTCTGCCAGCCCTCCTCCCCTCCCTGCCTGGTCCAAGCACTCCACCGTCTGTGCAGACTGCATAACAGCAATTTCTGGAAACAGGCTGGAGAATCCAGGCCAGTGCAGAGGCTGTGGATCCCGGGTATCTATGTGGTGGGGTTGTAGGGATTTTATTTTTCACCTTAATTCTTTTAACACCTGCCAGCTTTTGGAAGCACATCTGTTATCGACAGCTTCTGTTTGTAAAATGAGACTGAAGGTATCCTCTCTAGAGAAATTCCTGAATCTTCTTTGTAGTTCAATGCTTCCACGAACAGTTTGGCTCACAAAGTACGACTGTGGTAAATATTAAAGAATATTAATAAAAATGAGATAAAATGCCCAGGGATCTTTTTTCCCCTTCCAAATTCTGCTATACTCACTGCTAAAGTTTATCTTGACAGAAAATTTACTTCTCTGATCCACATCATTTCCCAAAGCAATTTTCCAATAGCAAATATAAATTTGTGGTGATCGCTAAGAGGTTTTCAGTCCCTGGGCTAAGGTTGCTGTAAGGTTCCAACCACTTGTCTCACCTTCAGGTAAATGGCCCTCAGTGGGAACACCAACACTGGAGGACCCTGACCACCAACTAGGGGCAAAGGCCTGGAAATGAGCTTTTGCCAGCATCATCAGCATTGGCTGGAAGACAGGATTTGAGTCTCAAAATTGAATCTTGAGCAGGTAATTAAGTCATTAACTAGGAAAACAATTGCCTAAGTCCATGTATCTCTCGTGAATGGAATAAAGCACTAAGTAAATGTAATGCCTTTACATTGGGCTGACCTTTGAGCTGCTTAGCACAAATCACATTTACATAAATCAGAGGTGAGAGTTAAGCACATATCATGAGATGAAATTTGTGCTCATTTCTTTATTGTGTTTGCCTTGTCCTCAGCCTTTTAGGGCTCTAGAGAATGCAAAAATTACTAGACTTTGGAATACAATAGGCCGGGGTAGGATTCCATGCTCCACCATGTGGGGCAGGTGATTCAGTCCCAATCAATCTATTATGGCTGAATATTTCCACCCTGAAGCTATTGGGGAGATTAGTATTACCATACATAAAATACTTTTCACACACTAGGCACATAGTGAATGTTCAATAATTGTCATTAGTATCATCCATGTCATCAACATCATCATCATCTTTTAATAACAAGCATGTTGATTATCGGTAATGTATGTTTTGACTTAATACCGGGAACCTCCTTTATATTGCTATGTGCAAATATAGTAGAATTCAGTCTATGGACCTCAGTAGAGGGACTGACATAAAATAATATATGCACTAGCACTTCATATATTGCAGAGTTTACTTTCTGGGTTATATAAACAACACACAGATGTTGAAGTCATTCCTGTCACTCCCCATTCCCATGCCCACACCTCCTCTGCTTCTTTTCTTTACTATTTGCTCAAATTTTCATGACACATCATGCAGTTCAAATTTCAGAGGTATCTGTGAAGCCACCTTGCTGATGCATTCAACTTGCTCTTAGTACCAGAAGGTTTCAGAAATGTCATTGTCATTGGCACCCATATTTACCAGTCTGGATGCTCCTGGATAACTCTTTCCATTGTCTATATTATTAATTTACTTATCTATCTATCTAATAGACTACGGCCATAGAATAACATATTTATATCAGTTCAATTTAGTCAGTTTCTAGGTACCTTAGATGAAGCAAACAGTGTAAGATATGGCCCTTTTCTATAAGGGTTTACAGACTAATAGGATGGGTTCACACAACAGGTACTTCATAAACGTCATTAAAAATTGAACTAAAATAGGGTTGGTGCTGTGGTGTAGCGAGTAATCTTTGCCACCAGCATACCTTATGGGCACCAGTTAGAGTACTGGCTGCTCTACTTCCAATCTAGTTCTCTCTGCTAATGTGCCTGGGAAAGCAATGGAGGATGGCTCAAGCATTTGGGCCCCTGTACTCATATGGGAGACCTGTAAGAAACTCCTGGCTTCAGATAGGTCTGGCCCTGGCCATTGTGGCCATTTGGGGAACAAACCAGCAGATGGAAGATCTCTCTCAGCTCTCTCTCTTTCTGTAACTCTGCCTTTCAAGTAAATAAACGAATCTTTTAAAAAATGGAATCAAAAGAAATTTATTTTGATGTATATGAGTTTTTACAATGACAACCAAACTCAGAATAGGATTACAACATAGCACAGTACAGCAAAGTCCTCTGAGGATACAGCTAAACGAGAGTTTTCTCAATTCAGGGGATGGGTAGGAGGAAGCAAGGGAAGGGTGGCATCACCCAAGTGTACCAGCAAGGTGCTCAACAACAGGTGATTGGACTTTTTATAAGCAGATGCTTAATCAGTAGGACAATCTCAAACCTAATCTTATCAAATATTTCAATTTTAATAAGAGTGTACCCTATGTACAATAGGATGCATTAGTGAGAAAACATCTAACTACTCTTTTATCCCTTTCCTATGTTTATTACTCAAAGGAGAACAGGGAACACAGTAGCATTCTGTAAGGCATTTGAAGGGAGAATCAACTCATAGGAAAAGAAGGAAAAGGAAGCAGTTGAAGGGGGACACTATAGCAAGATTTTGAGAATAATCTGCAATTGGAAGGAAAATGTGGTTGAAACCAGTAGGAATCTGGAGAAGTGGCAGGATTCCAGAGGGGACAGTTTTGTGGGCTCCTATAAACACTGGGTCATATCCATCCTCAGAAAAGACTCCAATGCACAAACATGGCATGAAGCTGCAGTTCTGCATACATCAGGGAACATGCAGACACAGATGATAATAAGGCAAGTGGAGGTCAGGGGGCCTGAAGAAAGAGCTCCATTCCTGAGGGGTTTGGGCCATAGCAGGCCTCCAGAACCATTGAGTGATCAAGACGGTTAGCATGGTTATACAAGCTTGACAATGGTTTTCAGTCAATTTCCCTGATGAGAGAGAGAGACCATCCTTTAGCTGAGCAGATGAAGTTCTGAAGGAAAAAAAGGCAAGTGAAAGATATTTACATGTTTTCTGAAGTCAACTTGGTATCCATCACAGTGACTACTATCATGCAAGCCACGGCTAAATAACACCAGGCAAACAGTAATGACTGAAACATTACTGCTATTCTATAAATCCGTGTTTGAAGTTCATCAGTCAGGCTGAATAGATTTTAAGTGTCACAAACTCTAATTTTCATTCCCTAACTTGAGTCCCAGCTTTATCTGAGTTCTACCTATTTACATGAGTACTGAGTGGGACAAAACAAAGGGACATAGAAAGACATGACCAGTTCCTCAAGAAGAGCAGAAGCCAAGGTGGCCATCAACCTCGCTACAAATGTCCTGGAAGAAAAAAAAAATACACTCCAAGGTAAGAAGATCAAGATGAGGTAATGGGTGACGATTACTATGGATGGAACTTGATGCTCTTTCCAGTGTCTCTAGTGCAAGACTGAGGATGAAAACTGTAATAAGAGAGGTACTTAGAGTGGTAGATAATATTAGAAATTCACTTAATAGCTATTCTCCATATCCTTCTTCCATAATGGTAGAGTCTGCCACCATAATAAAGGCTAAAGATGTCATATTTTGTCAGCTTCCTTGAAGATAGGTAATGGCTGGCCAGTGGTTAAGATGTCTGTGGATTGAATATATCAGCAATGTTCCCTTTGCAGAAAAAACAATGTTGTACAGAAGGAAATGCCCCCACCCCCTTTTTTTTGCCCATGGACAACAATACTGAGTCCTACAATGGAAACGCACTAGGAATAAATTAGGTAACAGAGCTGAAAATGGAAGAGTTTGGTCATTGATGACTGTACTGTGTTTCAGAGTTTAGACTGGAGCATCCAGCTCTAGACTTAATATTATATGAAATCATAAAAAAACTGTTACTCTAGCCATTGGGAAGTGAGTGGTTTTTATTACTTGCAGCCACAAGCACCTTAACTAATACAACAAAATTCTAGGTAGAATAGGGTAAAGACAGAGCAGTTTAGAAAGCTAAGAGCAGAATGCCAGTATCTTAAGAGGCCAGGAAAAACACCATCCTTCAGGGGCTAGGGTTGAATCTTTTCCTGCTTCTATGAGAACTCAGAGGGACCCTCAGAGATAATGAAATGAAGGTAATGAAGGCCAGAGGTGACAAAGGGATGATGTTGATGGTTTTAAAAGGCAAAGGCCAAGCAAGGATAAGAAAACCGCACTGAAGAGGAAAGAAAAAACAGTGAAGGGGAAACTTGGCTAGGGTCACTCCATAGAACAATAGCAAGTTTCTGTCCTTGACTCAGTCACGGGCAAGGAGGGATTGGAGGAATACTCCATAGAACTTAATGCTGAAAACTACCCCAACTCCTTTGCAAATGTTAAACTTGTTCTCTAACTGTTCAATTTGGGACTGGGGGACCTGGGGAAGTTGGGGTTACCTACTTCTACCTTTGGAGGAGAGTGACATTTGGCAGTGCTGTACCATCCAGAGTTAGGATTTCTTAATTTCCCAGTAAGTAAGCTTGTATTTCTATTTCCTGGTTAATTCACCATCCTCACCTTTAGAAAAATAGAATTCTTTAGGATTAGGGCATTAAAATAATCTAACAAAACTTAAGTGGTCCTACTGAAATTACAATATTGCAGGAAGGCAGAATCTCTTCCACTTATGTTGCCATAAATTGGATTATTCCACTCAAATTAACTGTGTCATTCAACTATTATTCGTAGCCAGTTGCTTTGCCCTTCCCTCCTCTTCTCTCTCTTCCCATCCCCTTTCCTTCTTCTCTCTTCCTGTCCTTGCCTTTCCTTCCCTCTCCCCTTTCTAGTCCTTCCTGGCACTCTGTGCCCAGCATATGCCATGGCTGGAGAACTGTCTTACACCTTTCATGGCTAGCTGCCCCTCAGCCCTAGAAAGAGCTAATAGAGACACACTCCCCCCCTCAGCTGCAACGAGGGGGAAGAGGAGTTATGCACAACCTGCCATCACCTGTTGTAACTCATGAGCTATCTTTCCATTGCGGTAATGCCATAAAAGTGGGTCCTTTCCTCGTCTGTCAAGAAATATCCACTGAAGGGGCTGGCACTGTGAAGTAACAGGTTAGGCCTCCACTATGGCACCAGCATCCCATAAGGGCACTAGTTTGTGTCCTGGCTGCTCTGCTTCTGATCCAGATCCCTGCTAATGGTCTGAAAAAGCAGTGGAAGATGTCCCAAGGGCATGGGCCCCTGCAGCCATGTGGGAGACTCGCAGGAAACTCCCGACTTCTGGCTTCAGATGGGCCCAGCTCCTGCTGTTGTGGCTGTTTGGGGACTGAGCCAGTGGATGGAAGACCTTTCTGTAACTCTACCTCTTGAATAAAATTAAATATTTTAAGAAAAGAAATCTCCATTGGAGACTCAAAACATTCATCAGTCCTATTTCTGGGGTTGTGTTTATGAGATTACTCCCTTTGTGTGTAGGTCGAATATCCATTATTTGTCCTTTGAGTCTTTGTACCCAAAGACACTAACATATACTCTCTCAAAAATAACTTCTTAAGACCATTTAATGACCCATTTGTGGTTAAAGCCCTTACTCGCAAGGTCTCCCTTCTACAGAACACACTTGTGTATTTCAAATGAAACCCATTCGTAAGGAGCTCCTTTTCATCCCTCTCTCACCTTCCACATTAGCCCCAAAGATGGACTGCAGGTTTGTATCAGTTGGATTCCCATTGATGCAGAAGCTGTCCTTTAATGAATGCCAGTGACTTCATCTCCAGAAGTGAATCACTTCTGCATTCCATAGGTGGACAGACTTGGTCTCTGAATTTCTGATGAGATAATAACTCTGGCCTTCACAATGTACCACCTTCGCAACACAGATCCCGAGTGGGCATCCAGGGACATTTCTGAATATAATTCATGCACAATTAATCTCTGGTCACCCTAGGGATCTCAAATCCCTTCAGATCAATGGAACCAAGAGGAGGTATTTCAGCTAACAGCCAATAGCATTTTATGGCTCTCTTGAGAAGGCAGAAAGAAATGATGATACTTCCCTGCAGCATTTCAAAAAGAAACCTTTCAAGGAGGAAAATCAACTCACCAAAGGAAATAAACAATACTTGGTGTTCATGTCATGCCTTTCAGAGATATCTTAGAGTTCTTTGCAAATCAAAATTTGCTCTGATTTGAGAGGTGAAAAATAAAAGAAGAAGGGAAGGTCAGAACAAGATTATATAAAGCCCAAGGCCAGACACCCCATGTTATACTAAGTGACAATGGGCTAAAAAATTGGATCCACATATATTATTCTGTAGAAGGCTCAAACTAAGGGTTGGTGTCTGTGTTTCTGTTGCCTTACCTAAGACTGCAGAACTTATATTCATATGTATGGCCTCATTAATGTGTTCATCATTCAGGGCAGGGTAGCCAGTAGACAAGTGAGCAGTTAATTGGCAAAGCTTTAAACCAGAGGCAGAAGTTGAAGTCCATCCCCCATGCTGACTCTAATGTAGCTGCAGACTTCTGAGCAATGAGAACCTTCTGGTATTTTCCAGATCTTGTAGCATGAGCTAGTGTCAGTAATACTAATTAATTTCTTGTTTTGTATTTTGCGGTTACAAAGTGATGCAGCCAGTACACAGGATCCCATTTGATCAACTCAACAAGGGCTAAAGCGAGGAAAGGATAATAACTATTGTTTGAAGTCACACAGAGATGTTGGTGTGCGTAGAAACTTAGGTCATTTAGTCATTATAACAACATTGCAAGGTAGGGATTGTTAAGCTGATGAGAAAACTGGGACTTACAAAAGATACGAATGTAAAGCATCCCATAGAGAATGCCATTCTTCCTATTTTAAGTCAAACAAATATGAGGGATCTTCAACAAATTAATGGAAAATAAACATGATGAAAAAACTATGTATGGATTTCACAGGTTTCTAACCCTAACCCGAATGTACATTTCCACACATTTTAAAAGTATCCTTGTATCTCCATTTAAAAAGAGATGTCAGTAGAAAGGAAAGCCTGAGCCTCACCGGAGGGTAGGAAAATCTTCTATTTTCATCAGGCAGATCCCCCAGGAGTCCAGGCCATGACATGGTAATATCAAGGTTTTGACCAGTAATTCTCATTTGAGCATCTACTCCAGTATACAGAATATGAGATCAGAACCACATGTCTGATGGATAGGACTAAGAACTGGGCTGGTTTAACCTATCAGAAGCAAATACTCGGAGACTATGAGAGAAATCTTCACTCTTTCCCATGACTCTTAGAAGGCTAGAACAGAGCTTTGAGGAGTAGTCAATGGAAGGTTTACTTTGACATCTCACTCTACTGAGTTCCCTCCTGATGTTCCCAAACTCAAAAACCCCTTGCTTTGTTTTTCCATCTTACGTTTTAATAATAGATCTGGTCACATTTTTCAAATTTTTCTTTTTAGGAGAGCTGGTTAGGATATGGTCACACACGTAAAGGAAACCTGGGCAGAGACGTGCATGTTACACAACCTGGGCATGCACAGCAGAAAACCCTCAGCAGTGGAACCCAAGAAACCACAGCACCAGAGCCCTGTGGGAAATGAGAGTTCCACTGAACAAGGAAATCTGGAATTTGAAGTCCAATTCACACTGCTGATCTGATTTGAATATTCTCCAATCAGAATCTGCTCTGCCAGCATTTCCATATACAAGCTTCTTCTCTCTAATCCATGAAACTTTTCCTATACTCCTGAATGAGTCATAGTCTGTCTCCTCCTGGCCCGTAAGAAAGACTTTCTCCTCTCCGAAGAGCAGCATCATGGATCATGTTTAGCACAACAGGTTGTGGATCTGTGTATTCATTAAAAACTTGACCAACTGCAAGAAAGAACCACCTAGCAAAAGAAATGATGAAAAATGGAACAGGTTTACTCAAGGAAAAATGTGTTCCCTGGAACCAGAGAAGCTCAAACAAGAAAATGTATACCGTCTATGCACACCACAAACATTTCTATCTCACATTTTCCCTTCTGTTCCTCTCTGGACCCAGATTCTACACAAGCTTCCAGGCCTACCTTTTCCATAAAACTTGGCCTCACTTTCTAACCACACTGAACTCTTTTTCTCTGCTCACCCTGATGATGTCAGTTTGTTGCACTTATCAATATAACACAATTCCAGTCTACATTATGATGTGTAATAGCTGGCAATTCATTTGGTTTTTTGCTTTTGTTTACCTTCCTGTGCTACTTTATGAAGCTATTAGGAGGATACAATAAGAACACATATGCAAAGGGCTTGGCGTGGATAGTTTTTTTTTTTTTTAAGATGTATTTATTTATTTGAAAGGCAGAGTTACAGAGAGAGGGGGAGGGAGGATGAGAGAGAGGAGAGTAAGTAAGGGAGAAGAGGGAGAGGGAGGGAGAGGGAGAGGGAGAGGGAGAGAGAGAGAGAGAGAGAGAGAGGACTTCCATCTGCTGGTTTACTCCCCAGATGGCCACAAGAGCCAGAGCTGTGCCAATCCAAAGGTCAGGAGTCAAGAGCTTCTTCTGGGGCTCCTACACTGGTGCAGGGCCCCAAGGACTGGGGCAACCCTCTACTGCTTTCCCACACCATAGCAGAGAGCTAGATCGGAAGAACAGCACCTGGGGGTTGAACTGATGCCTATATGGGATGCCAGCACTGCAGGCTGTGGCTTTGCTTGCTACGCCACAGTGTCGGCCCCATGCATGGTTCTTAGTGTTATAATACTTTACATGTTGATTTTTGTCTCATGAAATAGACTTTGGGCAAGAATCAGTTCTCACAGTTCCCTAACCAGAGTCCCTTCAAAGACTGGGAATAAGCACATATACGAAACACTTGGAAATACTAGAAACACTATTTCAATTGATAAAATAACCACTGCAGAAGGCAAATCTAACACATTTTTATAAAATAATTATGTGTATAATAAAATAATCTATCTTGTCTTTGCTCCTTATTTCTAGCAGAGAGCTTTAAGAACTATTGAGGGGATCAATGTGTGGCACAGCAGTTACATTGGCCACTTGGTGTGCCTGCATCCCATACCAGAGTTACTGATTCAAGTCATTTCACTTCCAATCTCCCTTCCTGGTAATGTGCACCCTGGGAGGCAGTATGTGGTGGCCCATTTTTCTTCTTACTCACATGGGAGGCCAAGATTGAGTTCTAGGCTTTTGGCTTCTGATTAGCTCAGCCTAGGCTGTTGCCAGCCATTTAGAGAGTGAACCAGTGGTTGGAAGACCTTCCTCTGTCTTTCACAGTGTCTCTCTGCCTTTCAAATAAAATGAAAATAAATAAGTATGATTTCCTTCTTAAAAAGAACTCTTGAAATTTCCTGTCTTTATTATGCTAATGAGGCGATTCATCCTGGAGTTCTTAAATAGCTTCTGGATGGGGCTAGTTACAAGAAAGACAGATCAAGTGACCAGAGGAATGGAACTTTAGGCCAGCCTGACCTTTGTGGAATGAAAGGAGACTGAACATCAGTTCCAATTATGTGGCCAATGGTTTAATCAGTTGTGCCTATAGAATGGAACTTCTCTAAAAGCTCTGTGGAGCTTCCTGGTAGGGGAACACACTGATGCCTAGAAAAGTGCTGCACCAGATACCAGAAACTCTGCATCCTCATCTCTCCCAGTCTCATCCCATGCACTTCTATTGCTTGGCTATTCTCAAGCAGTGTTTGTTATAATAAAATGGCAATCTTAAATGTACCACTCAGTGAATTCTGCACGGGGTTCTAGGATATTTTTGAACCAAGATGATCATTGGTACCCCACAATTTCAGCTAGCTAGATGTATAGAAGGCTCTGAGACCTGTAGCTGTGTTAAGTGGGGACAGGTGTGTGAAAAGCTTTGCCCTTATACTGTGAGGTCTGGGATAACTCGGTAGAGTCAGAATTGGATTACAGTTCATCTAGTTGAGGTGGGGATGAAGCAGTTTGGAATTTGTAGCTAGTTGGGTGGAAGTGCAAGTGCACTGGTGACAAACACCCCCAAATTACATCTGGCATCTAATGTGGGCACAGTTTGAAGGACTCTATTTTTAACTTGGATGGAGTGTCTACACCAACTCCAGGTAGCTGCTGTCAGAACTGTGTTGATTTGCAGAATATCCAACTGGTATTTGAGAACTGGTTTTAGAAACCAAAGACAAATAATCCAATATTTTGCTTATTAAACTATCTTTTCCTGAATAAAAAAAAAATAAAAATTCCAACAACCCCTTGGCTATATTCCTGTGGGACAGTGGTCTTTCTACTTTTTACTTGTTTGATACTATATTCAGTGGACTATTAAGCCTGTGATTGCAAAGTAAATTGAAAGTATCTTATTACAAAAATTAAAAAAAGCAACAAAGAAAGAAAAGGGGGGGAGAGGGAGGGACGGAAGCTCCCTTATGTTTTTAGAAATTAATCTTTGGAATACATGAACTCTGTTCTCTTTATATTAATTTAACAACTTTAAAAAAGAAACGTATGTCCACTGGGTTTTCCATTTGGCCTCGCAGTTAAAGCTCCTCTATCATTAGAGCACCTGGGTTCCATATCTGCCTCTGGTCCTGATCAGGACCTTACTAATAAAGATTGAAGGAAGCAGTGGTGATGGTGCAAATATTGGGGTTTGTTGCCCACATGGGAGACCTACATTGAGTTTCCTGCTCTGAACTTTTGCCTGGCCCAACTCTAGATGTTATGGGCATTTGGGGAATGAACAAGAAGATGGGAACTCTTTCTCTGTCTCTCAAATAACTAAAATATTTTTTAAAAATTTAAAAAACTAAAAATAAGCACATTGGGAAGAACTTTTTTTAAAAACGTTCCCTTCATTAATTGCTTATATTTTTTTTCCCTCTATTATCACGTTAGTATTTAGCACTTAAGGGATGTGAAAGGAATGAAAAAAATAATCCAATGAAACTCACAACAAGAAAAATATTGTGACACAACAACCTACAGTACCAATTATTAGTTTAAAAAGAGATAAAGATATATCCTCCTGAAATTTCTGCAATATTGTACACCATGCACTTTCTTTAACTGATTAGTTTTGCTTGAGCATTCAATTATAATTTAAATTTTTTCCTTCAAAAGCTTTTAATTTTTATTCTGTCTGAAAAATTTTTGCAATGACTGGCAGGCTAATATTGTCTGCAATTTCCTGGGCTAGTGTTACTGGGGTAAATGAAGTGTCAGGTTCCACCCTAATTCATCACTTATTAATTAACAATATCAACAACTCCTTTTTCATTACTGATAACACATTTTACTGACTACTAGAAGGATTTTTTATTACAAAACTTATCTCAAAGGCTCTTTCCTGTTATCTGCTGCAATAATAAAAAAAATCATCATTCAATCATCATTTTAATGACTGATCATTTTCCCCCTCACTAAAATTAAATCATAAAAGCCTTTAATTAAATTGAATGGTAATTGAATGACTTTAATAATTCAAAGGATTAAAATGAAGGAGGTTTTCTCTCAAAACCTGACAACATGTAATGACGTAGTTTGACCAATGTGGCAAATCCTGAGAATGAGTAGGTTGATAATTGTCTTGCTTTTTGGTAGCATCGACAAAAGAGCATCTGTTAGAAAAACACTTTGTCTGTTTTAGCTTTCGGATAGAGTTCAACCAGCACATTGATACATGGACAAGAGGTCATGAGGTTTGGCTTTAGGGAGATTCCTATAAAGAACCAACAAAAGCAAAGCCAGTAACTTCAGAGAACTACATGGGGCATCTTCAAAAAAGTGAACGGAAAACATATAAAATCTGAAAAACATATGCATGGGCTTCAATTTTTTTAAACCAAAATAAATTTCTCTTTTAATTCCACTTTCCCCTATCTGAAGTACTCTTGTATGTTCAAGAACAAGAATAGATTTCTCTGAACTTTTGAAAAATACTAATACATTTTCCATATGTTAGATGTAGTGTTAGAGTTACAATATTGGGAAATATTACCTTCCCAATCTGCTGGAGGAGATCCACACGCCAAGTAATGATTATAATATCAGGTAAGTGCTGCAGCAGAGGTATGTGGGAGATGCCATGAAAAATCAGAAGGGGGACCAATATGTACTTTCAGGAGATGTTAAGAAAATTCACCTGAGAGCTGAGAGCTGGCAAAGCTCCCCAAGCAATGGAGGCCATTCCTGGGAGTTGAAAGACACAAGCATGTATAAAAGCTCAGTATAGCCAGTCAGAGATGAGGCACTGATGGAAATGACAACGAAGAAGCATGGGAAGGGAGACTTACCCCCAACAGTGAATAAACAGACATTGAAACATGGTTTGATTAATTTCTTAGGAGAATCTCTCATGAAACAATATTGTATGGGGTATAGGCATTGAGAGTAGAGAATAGAGCAGAAGAGAAGAGAGGGGAAGGTGGCAGAAAACTCATGGAAATGAGCCTCCTAACCCACATCAAACTGGAGTTTCAATGATCTCAATGTCTTCTCAGATCCATGTAATAATTGGAGAGCTCTGGAGTGAAGACTATTGATGTATGATGTATTACTTCCATAGTGATGAGTCATATGAATACCCTGGAACTTAATTTCATAAAAGGGCTGTCACTGACAAATTTCAACGCATTACCAAAGGACTCATATTCACCTGCCTGTCAAACTGTCCGCTATCATCTTAGTCTTTTCCATCTCCTGCCACCAGCTCCTGGATCTTCTGTAAAATGCAATTCTTTCCTTTATGTTAAGTGAAATAAGTCAGACACAGAAAGAAAAATACTGCATGTTCTACTCCCATGTGGAAGTTTAATAAAACTTAAGTCAATCTGAACTTAGACTACTGATTACTAGAGACTGGGATGGGTAAGGGGAGGAAGACAGAGGGGTAGTTGGGTAACAGCTATCAGAGTAGTCAGAGAGAAGTAGTAAGTTCTGTGTTCCACAACACAGTTGGGCAACCATAGTTCACAATAGTCTATTATATACTATATACTATATAAAGAACTGGAAGAAAAGAGCTGATAAATTCTAAATGTGGGAGAATGGGCAGAGAGGTATGGATGTTGTTTGCCTGGTTTGATCAAGTTATGCTCTATGTAATGTTAAAATATTGCACTGTGCCTCATAACAGTATACAAGAATGAAAGTGAATCTGTTGTCATAACTAACCTGCCCTATGCCAATTCCCTGCAGATTCTCCTATCTGTAAAGTACTAAATTCACATCACAACTTCTTTTTTTAAATTTATTTGATTTCTTGTTTATTTGAGAGAGAGAGAGAGAGAGAGAGAGAGAGAGAGAGCGCCAAGATCTACCATCTGCTGGTTCACTCCCCAAATGGCTGCAATAGCCAGAGCTGGTGCAGGCCAAAACAAGGAGCCTGGAACTCCAGCCATGTCTCTCATGTGGGTGCAGAGACCCAAGCACTTGGACCATCTTCTGCTGCATTCCCAGGAACATTAGCAGGGAGCTGGATTGGAAGTAGAGCAGCCAGGATTTGAATTGGCACTCTGATATGGGATCACATCACAAGTGGTAGCCTAATCCATTGCACCACAATGCTGGCCCCATATAACAATTTACTTAAATGGTCATTCATTCATTCAAAAAAACATTTATGCAGCACTCTCCATGTGCCAGATACTAAGCTTGAGGTTATAGGGACAACCAAAATAAACTACAGCAATGACACAAAGCCTGACACCTTCACAGAACTTACATGCCAGTAGAAGTGACATGAAAACACAGATAAATAAGGAAAAGATAGAGTGCAGACAATGACACGTGCCATGCAGGGCTGCAATTACTGTGAATAAGACATCTGAGTGAAACTGGGAAGGGGCCAAAGGAGCAAACCATGCCGACACCTGCTGTATACAGAACAATCGCAAAGCTGTTGAGGTGAGTGTGTCTGATATACGGATATAATACCACACCAGCCAGTTTGGCATGAAAAGGGTGATGAGGAGGGTAGGGCCTGGGCCCAGAAAGGTGCAGTGGGGCTGGCCTTAGAAGCCACTGTTAGAAGCTTACCTGATACAGGAGTTCGGTCCAGCAATTTAGATGCTGCTTACCTGGTGTGAGTTCTGCTTCCCCTGCTTCCTATCAAGGTTTGTGTTAATCTGCACCCTGGGAGGCAGCAGGTGATGGTTCAAGTACTTGGGCCTCTGCCACCTTTGTGGGATACCCAGATTGAGTTCCTGGGTCCTGGCTTCCACCTGGCTCAGCCTTGCCTAATTGTAGCTATTTAGAGAATGAACCAACAGAACTATCTCCGTCTGTTTTTTCTGTCTCTCTTTGTCTTTTGCTTTTCAAATAAAGTGCAAATGACTAAATACACTTTTAAAAACATATAATAATTTTTTAAAAAGTTGACCTGCATGAGCTGGAGTCATGGAAGGGTTTTAAGTGACAATCAGATTGAGGATTCAACAAGATCAATCAGGAGAGTAACCTGAAAAGGGCAATGGTGGGGGAAGAGAGAGACCAAGCCAGGAGGAGACTGCAATAATTCAGATGAGAATGAGAAAATGTGGTGTCTTGGACCAAGGTGGTGGCAGCTGATGAGGTGGGAAGTGGACAGGTTCTGCTATTTTGAAGGTAGAGTTGACAACATTTATTGTTGGATTGGATTTGGAATGTGCAAGAAATTAAAAAGTCAAGAATGATTCCATGGTTTTTGGCTTATATAACCAAAAGGGTGGCATTGATAAATTAACCCTCAGTCATACTACATTAAAATTTAGCTTTAAAAATAAGTAGATAAATAAACAGAGCAGTCACTGCATTTTGATCCTACTCCTTTCCTCCCTTTTGCCAGACTTATGAATACTGGGAAAAATGCCACCTGTACATTCTAAATCTAGGCACCACAGAAAGGTTTTCCCAACCTAAATCTCTCTAGATGTCACTTTCCAAGCAAACTTAAGGTTCCACCAGTGGGGGTTCATTTTTGGAGATCTTGAAGGGCTTGATGTTTTCTTAATTTTTTTTTAAAATTGTTTTCCATTCAAAAATAGTAACTGTGAGTATTTATGGGGTATAATGTTTTTATCTATATATACACCATAGAAAATTCAGTCAAACTACTGAACATATCTATCACCTCACCAATTTATCATTTTAAAACTTTTATTGGGGCCAGTGTTGTGACATAGTGGGTAAAGTCACTGCCTGCAATACTGGCATCACATAAGGGCTCCAGTTTATGTCCTAACTGTTCCCCTTCTGATTCAGCTCTCTGCTAATGGCCTGGGGAAAGCAGTAGAGGATGGCCCAAGTGTTTGGGTCCCTGTTACCTATGTAGGAGATACATATGAAGCTCCTGGCTCCTGGTTTTGGTCTAGCCCAGCACTAGCTGTTGTAGTCATCTGGAAAGTGAACCAGTAGATGGAAGATCTCTATCTCCTTCCCTCCATATCTCTCTCTTTCTCTTTCCTCTCCCCGCCCCATTTCCCCAACTCTGTCACTCTTTTAAATTAAATAAAATAAAAATTAAATCTTTAATAAATAATAAAAATGTTATTGATTTATTTGAAAGGTAGAGTGATAAAGAGAGAGACAGACAAAGAGAGAGATATCTCCCACCTGTTAGTTCACTTCTCAAATGGCCAGAACAGCTAGGTCTGGGCCAGGCCAAAGCCAGGAGCCAGGAACTCCATCTGGATCTCTCACCTGGGTGGTAGTGGCTCAAGCACTTGGGCCATCTTCTACTGAAGTGCATTATCAGGAAGCTGGAGCAGAAGCAGAGCAGCTAGGACTTGAAACAGTACACCAGTATGGGGTGGCGCCATCGCAAGTAGTAGTTTAACACACTTTGCCACAACCTTGGCAATTTTAATAGTCTTTAGAACTTCAACATTACATCAATCATGCATTTGGACAGAGAAATTTGACACCATTTTGGAGCAAACATCTTGGCAAACTGGTTTTCTTGTAGCTTCTGTTGCTAGGTTCAGTAAATACAAATATAGGCTTTCCAGTGAATTTTGAATTTCAGATAAACAGAGAATTACGGTTTAACAGAAATATCTCAAATACTGAATGGGACATACTTATACTGAAAATAATTGTTGTTCATCTGAAATTTAAACTTAACTGGGTGTCCTAGATTTTTTCTGACAGCTTTATTTGAAGGTAAAAATACATGGATTTGTTCACAGTGCAGGCAGAAGTGACTAAGGCACTCAGAAAGAAAGGGATTAGAGAACAATTTTTTGCCATTTCCCTCTTTCCTCTGGGCCAGATTCCTAAACTTTGGATACTTCCAGCCAAAACTTCACAGGTTCTAAAACTAAAATTTGCAAATATTAGAGATTTAAATGAAACTTTCAGCCCTTAGAAATCACATTTTGAAAGTACAGCCAACTCTGTAATTAAGCTCCAAATTATTTGGTGCAGTCAATTTGGCTAACAGATGGAACAGTATTTTTGTTTGTCTTTCACCCCTGGAGTGAGTTTCCAGAAATCCTGAGCTGGGAGTTTCTAGATTATTGCCTGAGTAGCAGTTACATGTGCCTAACACTTTACTAGAATCAATGGATTTCTTTAGATAAATTCAGTGACCTGTTATTTATATAGGTATGAATAATACATTTATAATGGAAAGAGAAGCAGTTGGGAAATATTTTCTAAATGATATATTGTAGTAATTCTAAGTAATTACACATCATTATACTATTTGCTGATAACATTTAACCACCTCTGTTTCTAAAAGTTTTTCCCATGGTCTGCCCTGATCTGTCTCAGCAGAACCTAAAGTAGGCAGTCTTGCATGCACAAGACAGAGAGCACTCACTAAAAGATCCTTACAGAACATTCTTACATAAAACATTTTCCAAACAAGACTCTCCAAGGCTTTACCTTTTCTTGTTTCAGTCTCACCCTTATATGAAATCTCCCAGTTATTTATTTGGTGTTTATCACATATGTCTGTGTTATTTACCATTCAAGATAATGGAGCAACTATTCCTCATGTCTTCACTTCATGACAAAGTAAAATTTTAAGGATAAAAAAATTTGCCCAGTGTGGTATAATCTGTGATTGGCTTTGTAATTCTTCTTATCCACTACATCATGTGATTGGAGCTAAGCACCTGGAAACTTCTGATCTCAGTTGAAACAAACACACACACACATCTCCATCCCACCATTGCCACTGCATATTTGACAAATCTCTCAAGTTTAAATGAGCCATGATAAAGATGGTCTTTCCTGCTGTTACATACAAACTTATTTGCTAGGTTCCCTCCACTGATTCCAAAGCAGTCCATCCCAACTAGGGGGCATTGCACATTATAGGATAGATTTGGGATTGTGTTTTCTTGGGGGAGTCGACTTTTATTTTCAAAGACAACTTTCCTTGGCAGTAGCTTCCACGCATATTTCTTTGCTACCCACTTACTCTCTCCTACTCTTAAATTGCTAAAGTTCCATCAGCAATCATCTGAATATGCCAGAGTAGCTCATATTTAATTATTAAATCATGTGGAAAGAACTGTTATCATCCCACTCCCGGGAAAGTACCCAAAGGAAATGAAATCAGCACATGAAAAGAGTTACTTGTATTTCCACAATAATAGCAGCTTAGTGCACCATAGCTAAGATTTGGAATCAGCATAGATGTCTATCAATCGATGTTTGGATAAAGAAAATGTGGAATATATACATGATGGAATATTACTCAGCCATAAAAAAGAATGAAATTGTGACATTTCCAGCAAAATGGATGTAATTGGAGATCATAATGCTAAGTGAAATAACCAAAAACAAGGATGCTTTCTCTTATTTGTGGTATTTAATATATAGGTATTATTAAAATTGATCATCATGTCATTTGGATTATAGCTATGAATATTGCTTCACTGAATCTTACCCTGTAAATGACAATATACTCTGTTTTACCACATTTAAAAA
This sequence comes from Lepus europaeus, assembly GCF_033115175.1. Classification (NCBI taxonomy): domain Eukaryota; kingdom Metazoa; phylum Chordata; class Mammalia; order Lagomorpha; family Leporidae; genus Lepus; species Lepus europaeus. The sequence goes on along the minus strand of NC_084839.1, from coordinate 75,772,507 downwards.
ATAAAATAAATGGAAAGGAGGGAATAGTGAGGACTCTTTCAGTGCTAGTAATGTTTTGTTCTTAATTTGGATGTCAATTATGAGTGTGATGAGGACCCAAAACTCATGTATATTTGTACACTTGTGTGCATTTCCTGGTATGTATACAATTTTTCAATAAAATGTTAAAAGAAAAAAATGCAATGGTGAGTAGAATTAATTGTCATCATGACTATCTCCACCAAACTTTACTATTTGTTCAAGGTATTGGAAATGATATTTTCTTAGGGAAGCTGCCTGTGAAGCTTCAAATGTGTGTACTAGAAGACAGTAGTGTATGACAGAGTTGTCTAAGATTGGCACTATCTTAGGTGAAAAGTGAACTATTCAAGCAATTATACTACTATTTCTAGTATGCCAATTCTCATCAGACTCAGAAGCAATGATTTGAAGAGACTGTCAGATGAGTCAGAGCAAACTATCAATGACTCTATGAAGACATCAGCTAACTTTTAATTAAATTCTGTCCAAATAATTTTCTTCACTAAATGAAGTCTGTGGTTCAGGTTTGAACTAGTTATTTTACACTGTAGGTTGGTCCTTAATTTATTACATGTAAGACCATCAGACCCTACTTGAATAAGCTGAAAAGAAGGTGGGAGCTGGGAATAGAACCTGGGCACTCCAATAGAGGATGTGGGCATCCCAAGTTGTGGCTTAACCCCTGCACCAAATATGTTTTACTGCTTTGAAGACATTCTTGAAAAGGCATACTTTTCAAGAAAGAGATGCAGGTTAGCCAAGGAGCCGCTATATTTCTAGCCTCTTGATTGCTTCTGGGTATATTTCTCAGTTTCTGGTCTTAGACTAGTAGAGTGGTCACCTGTTTATGTATAAAATCTGAAAAAAAGATTTTTCTCTTTTATTGTAATATATTGGCCTCCTAAGAGTTATCATACATATTCCATACCGACGATTCAGAGTACAAAACACATACCCACATACCTAGCAGTAATCAACTAAATTAAATTTTACATTGATGATATACAAGGCAGCATGGGATTATTCTTGAGAATACAACTTTTCCTACATAGGAGTTGAGATAGTAGAGTATATTTAAGAAAACAAACTAAGTTGTTATGAGATTTATTTTTCTCAAGTTTCTGATTTCAGTCTTCTTGTTAGTTGTTTCTAATAAAACACTGGGACAGATTTAATAAATGATAAAAAAAAAAACCCACTGGGACAGAAATAGGAAGTTGACCCCTGAATGAGAATCAACAAGGACAAAAGGAAATAATATGGTCTGTGATCTCTGACAACTTATTTAACTTCTCTGTAACATGATTTTGTCACTTGTAAAATCAAGGTGGCATGTGGAGAACAAATGAAATGAAATAAAATAGACGCGGGGCAGGTTTGCAAAAGGAAGCAGACCTATTTGTTGATAGCATTCCATACCTGTCCAGGAGCTGCCCAATCCCTTTTCCATTCTTAGGGTGTAATTTTACTTTAAAATTGTGCCCCATGCATCTACGACCAAGGACTATGAGCACAGCTATGTCTAGCATGAGCACAACCTTTAGAGCAGCAGCTGACACCCCAACTCTTAGGTCACTGAAATTCCCAGAGAAGCAGGAGCTGGGCTCTGTGCACAGACCTGCGCCTAGTGCCTGTGTAGCAGAGTAGACTTCGGCCACTTTAAAGCGTACCCTGGGATAGGCAGTTAGCACAGTGGTTAAGATATCTGTGTCCCAAGGGGCCAGTGCTGTGGTGCAGTTAGCTAAGCCTCTCCCTGCAGCATCAGCATCCCATATGAGTGCCCGTTCTAGTCCCTGGTGCTACTCTTCTGATCCAGCTCTGTGCTATGGCTTGGGAAAGCAATAGAAATGGCCCAAGCGCTTGGTTCCCCATAGCCTTGTTTGTGGGAGATTCAGAACAAGTTCCTGGCTCCTGGCTCTAGATCAGCTATTTGGGGAGTGAACCAGCAGATGGAAGAACCATCTTTCTGTCTCTTCCTCTTTCTGTAACTCTACCTCTCAAATAAATAAATAAATAAATAAATAAATAAATAAAATCTTTTTTTTTTTCTTTTTAAGATACTCATGTCCCACATTGAAGTGCCTGGGTTGGATTCTTGGCTCTGAATCCTCTCCACCTCCTTGTTAATGCAGACCATGGGAGGCAGTGGTGATGGCTCAATTAAGTAAGTTCCTGCCACAATGTGGGAATCCTGGACAAAGTTCTGGCTCCCAGCTTTGGCCTAGCCCAGGTCCAGCTGTTGTAAGCATTTGGTTGAGTGGATCAGTGGATGGAAGACTCTCCTCCCTGTATACCTTCTCTGTGTCTCTCAAATAAATAAATAAATTCTGTAAAGCACCCTCAATTCCCATCTAGCTGGGTTTCCTAATAAAGCCTCTCCTACAGCAGCTGGGATACAGAGAGGAAGACATCTTTAGTACTGAGGCTGGCTCCTCTGATGAATTCCTCCTGTCACAAAAGCAAACACAGGAACAAGTGGTCTTGCCTCATCTGTGCCTCTTGGACTCTCATCATCACTAAAACTCCACTAATTCAGTCTCCAGCTCTCAGCCAGAAACTCCCAACTCACCCTTGGCTGCTCTCCTGGATTGCACCTATTCATCTCACTACTCTCTCCTCAAATGCACCTCCCTTAAGAAAGCCTTTCCCACCTTTCCAGACTCATCTATGTTCCTTTGTTTGATGTTCTCATGGTAGTTAACACTCTCCTTCCTAGCTTGTATTGATATTTGTAGTTGGGCATCCCAGTGGCAATTCACATCCAGCCTGCCCCCCTGTTAGACTGTAAACTCATGAGGGCAGAGCACTGTCTCCTCTCCTCAGCACTGCAGCCCCCAACAGCACACCGAGTACACAGGGGTGTTGTCAGGAAAAACCCGATTAGGCTATCGATTAGAAAGGTTGTCGGCCAGCGCCGCGGCTCAATAGGCTAAGCCTCCACCTGCAACGCCAGCACACTGGGTTCTAGTCCCAATCAGGGTGCCGGATTCTGTCCCGGTTGCCCCTCTTCCAGGCCAGCTCTCTGCTGTGGCCCGGGAGTGCAGTGGAGGATGGCCCAAGTGCTTGGGCCCTGCACCCACATGGGAGACCAGGAGAAGCACCTGGCTCCTGGCTTCGGATCAGCGCAGTGCGCGGACCGCAGCTGCCATTGGAGGGTGAACCAACGGCAAAAAGGAAGACCTTTCTCTCTGTCTCTCTCTCACTGTCCACTCTGCCTGTCAAAAAAAAAAGTTTGTCCAATTATTGGTCAGGTATGGGGTCCAAGAGTCTACCCCCCACCAACATGAGCCACTTGCTGTGGTTTGAATGTGTGCACTCAATTCAGGAGGTGCCAATGTGGTGCTACAATAAGTAGATTCCGTAACAAGTGGGGTTCTATAACGAGAGGTCCAGCCTCAGGAATGGCAGTAAGAGGCTCATGCAGCGTTGGCTCCCTTGCCCTTCTGCCTCCTGCCACGTGAAGACACAGCAAAAAGGCCCTCAACACACCACATGCTGATGCTCTACCGGGCAATTCCTAGCCTCCAGAACTGTGAGTAAATAACTTTTTAAATAAATTACCCAGCCTGTGATATTCTGTTGAAGCAGCACAAAACAAAACAACAACAACAAACCAGCTTTGTAATCCACCCTCTCTCAGTCTTCTTCACTTTTCAGTCTCCAATTAAACGTATCATTCAATTCCATTTTTCCATGAACCCTCAGATGTTCCCTTCTAAATGACACCATTCTAATTCCAAGAGAGAGGTGCACTCCTCACATGCATTGGGTACCTACAGGCATTAAGGTCTCACCCACTGCCAAATCCCAGGAGAGAGGAGATGCTCTGGAGGCCGAGCATTGCCCATTTGTTCTCTCTGGGTGCCCACACAGCCCCCTCACATGGAGACTCCCCAAACAAGAGGGTCCCATCAGGGAGAGGGACAGGGAACACCAGTGTGAGGGATGGCAAGGTAACATGATGACACACTCAGGGGAAACTCATCCAGACTCTCATCTCAGGATGAAGAACTAAATGCAACAGGGGAAGCAAATCCCATCACTGATGTGACCCTCAGACTCAACTACTTCAATACTGTTATTTCTCAAATTGATAAACTGGGACCCTGAAACTTAAGTGCCTTTTTTTAAAAGAGAGATTTATTTATTTATTTAAGTGAAAGAGTTACAGAGAGGGAGACACAGAGAGATAGATCTTCCATCCGTTGGTTTACTCCCTAAACGGCCACAACAGTCAGGCTGAAGACAGGCCGAAGCCAGGAGCCAGGAGCTTCATCTGGGTCTCCCATATGGCTGGTAGATACCCAAGCACTTGGGCCATCTTCTGCTGCTTTTCTCAGGCCATTGACAGGGGGCTGGATCAGAAGTGGAGCAGCTGAAGGGACAGCACATTGGGATAGCTGGTAAAGCTGCTACCTGAGTGACACTAGCATCCCATATGGGCACCAATTTAAGAACAGTAGGAAATATAAATATAATAAGCAGGCAAAGGGTGTTCTGTGTCACCTCTCAAGTTTGGGAAATACCTCAAGGGCTGGGCACAGAATCATTTACATTGAAACAGGTGAGGGAGGAAAGATTGTGTAATTTCTCTTCAGGATCCCTGAACACGTTTCCATTTCCAGTGCCCCTGACACCATCTTTGCTCTGACATTTGAACTTCCATGCATTGGTTTTGCCAACAATCTCCTAACTGGTGTCCTGGCCTTGGGTGTTACCCTTCTTTAGCCTGCTCTCCATACTGTTGCTGGAGGAACTTGACAAGAACAAAGCTGTTATGGGGCTCTTTTGCCTAAAACTCTTCTTTAACCTCTCCTTTCTTATACACTAAAGTTCCAAATCCTTATAGACACGTTAAGGCTCTTCTTAATCTGGCTCTTGGTTATCTTGGTTCATTTTCAGTGCTGTCCTGAGCTTCACATGAAAAGAAATACTTGCTGTCTCTCAAAGGTACTGCTACATCTTCGCATATATTTTATTTTTTTATATGAAATGTCTACATCACCATCTTCATCCTCCCTCAATTTTCACTTAAACAACCAACACATATTCTTCAAGTCCTAGGTTAAATGTCCTTCCCCAACCCAGTGATGTTTTCATTTTAATAGGAAGGAAAGATAAGGAAATTGAACTTTAGTAGTGGAATTCCAGCCATCAATCAATAAGGAATAAGATATTGGTGGGCATTCAGACTATTGAAATCACAGTCTGTACACAGTTGCCTCTTTTGCCAATGGGGAAGGTCGAAATCAAATGGAGAGAGATATAAATATCAGGGCTTGAAATAGTTTCAGATACATTTTTACCTGGATCAAAGGCAATCACCTTTTTTGGGATTGGTGAAAACACAGATGTTGATACTGTTAAGCCCAATACACAAATCTAGATTAAATTTTTGGACACATTTATGGAAATAGGTAAGCAGGGGAATGCAATTACTACTTGTAAATCACTTTCCTATAACCTTTTCTTCCAATATTGTTACATAGCAAAATGCAACTGATGCTATTTTAGCTACAAGCAGAAGAATATAAATCCTTGTGGCAACATGCATCTGTCAAGGGATTTGATGCTCTCCAAAATACTCCTTGGTATTATGCAAGCAATCTTTCACTTCTAAAGGGGATTCTCATTGATGTGTATGAGCTAAGCACTCTATTATTTATGCTTAAGTACAAACTAATACTTTCAGAAAAATGCAAAATTAAGGGACATGTATATTAAAAGATTTAAGGTGGTAACTATGCATCCAGTGGATCATTTAAACACAGGCACATTACAAGAAGCTTTAATAAGCCTAGGTATGTCTTTGGAATGCACTGCTTTTAAAAGGGCTGCACATGAAGGAACAATAAGTGAGGTTGTTCTGGAAGGGAAGGCTGGAAAAAGGATTTCAACAGAGGGTACAGTGAAATCATTCTGGAACCAGTACTACACGAGAGGATAAAGAGCAGAGTTGTCCAACAGAACTTTCTGTGGTAATGAAAATGTTCCATAATTGTATTCTCCAATATGGTGCCCATTAACCACAAGTAGCTATTAAACACTTATGTGGCTAGAGTGACTAAAGAACTACGTTTTCAATTTTATTTTATTTAAATTACAAGTTTTAATTAAGTCACATGTGGCTAGTAGCTCCCAAATTGGAGACTAAATTTCAGGTTTAGTTTTAATGTGAAATTCACCACACAAAAGTCTCTGAATCTTTCTGGTTCTCAGTTTTCTCATGTATGAAAAAAAAGAGTTTTAAGAAAATAATAACTGATGTTTGTGAATTTATAGCTTCTCCCTCCTCCATTAACCTATCACGTAAAACAAATAAAAATCGATAAGGACATCCTACTAGGACCAAAAGACTCATTAAACAATTACCCCACCTACTGCCCCCCGCCCCCCAACACACACAACTAAGTTGAAGGAGTGTTTTGAAATTAGTCCAAAGAAATGCCATTTCTGAGGGTTAGGTTAGATAACTGAAGTCTAGCACAAGGGCAATTGTATTCATTATTATCGCTATTATTTTTAAAAAATTTTTGTCAATAGTATTGCTATGGAGATAAAAGGAAGTCTTAGGGTTTGAATATTTTGTAGAGATTCCTGACATATTATTTTTAAAAGATTTACTTATTTGAAAAAGTTACAGAGACAGAGGGAGAGAAGAGAGAGAGAGAGAGAGAGAGAGATCGCTCTTCCATCCACTGATTCACTCCTTAGATATCTTCAATGACTAGGGCTGGGTTAGGTGGAAGCCAGAAGCCAAGAGCTTCATCTGGGTCTTCCACATGAGTAGCAGGGGCCCAAGTACTTGAGCCATCTTCTGCTTCTTTTCCCAGGCCATTAGCAGGGAGCTGGATTGGAAGTAGAGTAGCCAGGACATGAGCCAGTGCCCATGAGGGATGCCGTTGTCACACACGGTGGCTTTTTTTACCCACTATGCCATAACCCAGGCCCCCGATTTTTAGTTCTTAAGAACTTCCTAGAGGCTTAAGTTAAGGACATGTTGATAATTAGAAGGGGTAACATAAAAACTAGCCAGGGAGATAACAGGCATGGCAATGCTATTTGTATATGCTAAACCATTCAGAGGCCTCCATCACAAAGAAGAAAGCAGCCCCAAGCCACAGGGCATCATGATGGTTTTGTGTAGAAACATGAGAGAAGTCTGCAGGATCAAACTGTAAAGGTCTAAACAACCATGAACAGCAGAGCCACATGGGAAATCCTAGAGAAAGGCAGTACTGGAAAGAGAAGCAGCGGAGACACACAGGTACCAAGGAGTTCCATTTTTAAGAAGTTTCCATCAGAAAATACCCTCAAAATTGTGTGTGTGTGTATAAATATATATGTGTGTGTAAAATATATACATGTATTTACACACACAAAGTGCACAAGCATTGTTTCAACAATGCCATCCTGGAAGCCTGATGTATGCCTAACCATAGGGAACTGGTGAGTAGTTAGGCTACAGAACAGAACACTTCGCAGCCAATAAATTTCAGGAAGAAAAAAAAGAAATGGAAATATTTTCAAAATGTATTATACAGGTAATACACTTGGGAATCTTCATCTGTATTATATATGATCAGGCACCAAAATGTTAATAGTAGTTCTCTCTAGGTGCAGGATCCTGGGTGACTTAGTACTCTTTCAAATATTTTTTTCTAATTTTTCTAAAACTCATCACATTAACAATTAAAATGATAATCCTATTTTATTTTAAGCATATTGTAAATCACTCCTCAATTTTTCAAAGTTTAATTTTATTTAGTTGAAGATACATGGAGAGCATGCTCTTCTATTTGCTAGTTGACTCCACAAATATCCATAACAGCCAGAGGTAGGCAAGGCCAAAGCCAACAGCAGAGAATTCCATCTGGGTCTCCCATGTAGGTGGCAGGGCCTGAAGTGTTGCACCATCATCTCCTGCCTCCCAGGGTGCACATTGTCAAGAAGTTGGACTAGAAGCAGAGGAGGCACTCAGTCCTAGACACTCCTAATATGAGATGTGAGCATTCCAAGGGGCAGCTTGGAATGTCCATCACTAAAACCACTTTTGTAAATAAACTGAAGACTCCAATGTCGTAACAGAATTGCTAGTAGTCAGCTCAGCAGATGCTACTATATTTACGTACACAGAGGTCATTAGTGATAGGTAATAAACATGCCTTAGGGTACCATGAATGAGTTAATAGTCCTCCTAAAACACCCTATTTAGGCATAGGGAGAAAATAAAGTTCATTTAATGTTTGATACAGCCTAAGAAATGGGTATAAATATTCATCAACTTCTATTGCTTCAGGTTTTATGCTAACCATAAACACAATTATCAAATCACTCTTTGCCCTTAGAAAAAGCAGTGGCTAATATAGGGATCTCTTTGTAGCACTGGAGATGTCTACAAGAATATTCAAATTATTAACTCTGATCATAGTAGAAGTTAAGGCCCCAATCACCTAGAACTACAGGGTACTGTTTCAGTAACTTATTTTTTTAATCTTGGCTATTTAAAGGAGCCAAACCCACCTCTCAGACTACACAGAATCAGCGCAAGCTAGCTACAAACTGGCGTTAAAAATATACTAGGAAGTGCTTGAGAGCACGCAAACTGCTCTGTAATGAAGTCATTAAACTGGATGAAGCTAATTTCTGAGGTACATTCTAACCTACAACCTAAGCCAGCAAGCAGAAGTCAATAAACTTTTATGGGGTTCTGTAACCAAGCCATTCCTGGGAGCTAAATTACCAAAACCCATTACAAGGTGTGTTTGACCAGCAAAACCTGAACTGGCATTTGCTGTGCAAGAAAAATCAAGTTAGCAAATGGACATCTAAATTTCCTGCTAACTCTGTAGGGCAGGCATCATCTGAGGAAATCCACACTGATGAGTGTGTCAGGAAGCAAATATTGCAGCCTGTCTTGAACAATTAACATAAAGCCAAGCAATTTGAGCTAAGTTCAAACATATGCAGAGACCATTATGCTTAGTGAAATAAGTCAGACCCCAAAAAGCCAAATATCATGTTTTCTCTGAAGATTCTTAAGATGAAGATTTTTAAAGAAGTTTTGCTTGCTTCAGTCTGAGAGGATCTGGCTGTCACTCTGCACAAGAAAGGAAAAATTCACATAAAGAATAGTAAAAGGTTCAAAAGCAAGAGGAAATTTTTTCCTCTCAGCTTTTCTATACAACACCTTACTTTACATCTACCTGTTAAAAATGTATTATAAAATGTTGGATTATTAAAACAAGACACTTGAGAATATTGGTCATCAAAATATACAACTTGGATATCTATGGTATACACCCTAACCCTGTGCAGTAAGCAATCTCTATTTCTATGTGATTATGTTGAATTTAAATGCAGATAGGATTCCTGACTCTTGGGACGCTTGTCTTTTTTTATTTTTGAAGATTTTATTTATTTATTTGGGAGACAGAGTTACAGACAGTGAGAGGGAGAGACAGAGAGAAAGATCTTCCTTCCGCTGGTTCACTCCCCAAATGGCTGCAACGGCCAGAGCTGCACCAATCCGAAGCCAGGAGCTAGGAGCTTCCTCTGGGTCTTCCCATGTGAGTGCAGAGGCCCAAGGACTTGGGCCATCTTCTACTAGTCAATAGCAGAGAGTTGGATCGGAAGTGCAGAAGCCAGGACTCAAACCGGTGCCCATATGGGATGCTGGCACTGCAGGCAGCAGCTTTACCTGCTATGCTACAGCGCCAGCCCCAGAGGATGCTTGTCTTAGCTTCTGAGTGGGTACAGATAAAAGTTAGAAGGAAAACTGTATTGAAATCAACTGAGTTGCTGATTGTCAGGGTGTGGATCTCATGGTGGGCACCTCTGTAGTCATGGACACCAAGCTCTGGCTTCCTTGTTCGATGATTTCTTATCCCTGACCGAGTGCCAGAGGCAGAGTGGCAATGCACCTGAGCGAGCAAATGCTTCAGGAAACACAGATCCACATGAATAGTTGAGGACTGAGCTGCGCTGTACACAGCAACTCACCATCCAGGGACTGATGAATTCCTCATTCACTGGAACTGCTTCTTAAAGATCTACTTTCAGCCTCTCCCTTGCACTCCATTCATCAGGGTGCTATACCAGGGCCACAGGATGCACTGAGAAATCCTTTCATGTATTTATTTTTCTCATCTGCCCTTTCCCATAGCAGAGTCAATCATTACCATTCACAGGGTTCTCTAAAGTCCTATTACAAAAAGTCCTTTTACTGTATGGATCATTACAAAACTTGCCCTATAGCAATGCTCTGAGGCCACTATTATTATTATTCTCACTTGCTCAGGGTAACACAGCCAATACAAGGTGGCTTTCGATCTAAAAGTTAGGATGTCTGGTTCCAAATTATTACATGCTATAGCCTTATATGTTTATGTAATTGTAGCTGCATATGTGAGGGTGCTTCAAAAACATCATGGAATTAGATGACAAGTTTATTCTAATGCAAAATTTTCTAAAACCAATGCTTTTTTAATAATATACTTTTTCCATGAACTTTTTGAAGATTCCTCATATTTAACTCCCTATCCCAGAATTAGGAAGAAGAAGAAAAGGGTGATAAGGAGAAGTACAAATGTACAGTCAAGCCAGAGGTGCAGTGCCTAGTAAAATAACTGCCCTCTCAATTGCCATAACTGATTCATGTGAGCTTTATAAGTAGAAACTGTCTTTAAATATGAAATGTCAATTCTTTTATGATGAAGAAACATCTATTTAGAATTAGCCAGCTAGACTCAATTTAGATGATCCTAATTTCGTTGGCAACATCCAAACCATCATCATCAGGAGCCAGCCAAACATATGCCTTCCCTCCATCAGGCCTGATCAAGGTAGAAACTCTGGCCACATCAATAACATAGAGTTTCTTCACAGCCTGCTCCGTGGTCATACAATCCACAGTAAACTTCGTGGCAAACTCAGTAGCCATCATGATGGCAGTGGTTCATCCTGCTTCTCCTGGGGGTGCTCTTCTGAGGACAGGTGGGCTGCCACTGGAGGCATAGTACTTTGGGCTACTGAAATGTGAGTGTGCTTGCATTTGTGTGTGTGTGTGTGTGTGGCATTGCTTTCTTGGCTTTCAAAGCCTTTGCTCTGGCTTCAGCTTTGGGAGGAGCAGGGGCTTTCTTCCTCACCTCCAGCACCATCTTGTTGGGAAAAAACTGGAATGTTAGTATTAACTAAAGAAAAAATACTGGATCATATTCACAGAGACAGTTAAAGTGAGGCCATCCTTGAAACAAAGGGAAGCCTCAACATTTGTTGAACTGAACCTCTCCTGAATCAATTGGGAAATCTGGAAAGACAGAGTAACTTCTACTCTCTCTCACTTTCTAAGAGTCCAGGACTGACAGTAACCAATATTATTAAGTCCAGGATCTGCTTCATGAGTTATTATTCAAGTTGTGGAATACTCCTCCTTTCACACTTTTGCAGGTACCTGTAATTTTCCTGGCTTTGGCAAAACAGGAGTTTTTGTCCAACAGAGAAGTATTTTTTAAAGATTTATTTATTTATTTATTTAAAAGGCAGAGTTACAGAGAGGCAGAGGCAGAGGCAGAGGCAGAGAGAGAGAGAGAGAGAGAGAGAGAGAGGGAGGGAGGGAGGGATGGAGGGAGGGAGGAGGGGGGAGAGAGAGAAAGAGAAAAAGAGAGATATATCTTCCACATGTTTGTTCACTCACCACATGGCTACAACCAGGGGTAGGGAGTTTCTTTCAGGTCTCCCACTTGGGTGCAGGGGCCCAAGCTTTTGGACCATCCTCTGCTGCTTTCCCGGGAGCATTAGCAGGGAGCCGGATCAGGATTGGAGCAGCTGGGACTTGAACTGGTGCCCATATGGGATGCCTACACCACAGGCGGTGACTTTATCCACTAATCACAGAGCTGGTCCCAAGAGGCAAGTGTTTTGAACATTCTGCCTTCCCCCAATGATGGAGTGCTCTCCTATAGGATCTGTTTGATTCCGGTTGACTAAAATTGTCTAAGTAGGAGGCCGGATGACCACTTTCTAGGAATGGTGTGAGTCACTTCCCTGAGTGGATGAAATTGGAATAGTGCAACTTTTTAATCCAGAAGTGAGATTTCTTCTACATGGGGTGGCAATTATATTAGCAACAAGGGGTTCCAATAAGTTTCAAGAAGAATCCTGAGTGTTGCTGGGAAAAGGAGGTTATTTTCTTGTTGCATGCTCTTTTTTTCTAATGATTTTGTACTCAGAGGTACCACAGCTGTCTCAGAACCCAGGGAGATGAAAGCAGCATGCAGGAGCCAGTAAAACATCCATCAGCAAAATGGACTTGGGTGCAAGACTGAAAATACCAAGTGTATGAGGGAGTGGTGCTGACTAGATAGAGCCCACGCATATCCTCTTGAGAAGAATTTCCCCTGACACAGAGGATGAAAACTGAATTCACATTGTATGGCTGAGGGCAGCAACAATAGGCTGTGCCTTTTAATGGCTTTCTGAAAATGCTGCATTCCGTCCTTTTGGCAAAGGAAGCCCATTAATAAAGAGAGAGTGGCTGGGAACCAGCTAAGATAGCAGGGCTGTGCTGGCTTGCTGTGATTAGAAAGCGTGCTGCACTTAATACAAGCCCCTATCCACATTGAAAGAGCTTCATTTAATAAAGCAGTATTACTGCTGACACAAATGTATTAAAAATTGGGCAGAAGCAGGAGTCTTAGGCTCTTGGGAACATTCCACCCACTTGGGGAAGGGTGGCAGAAAGGTGCAGCACTAAAGTAGATTTGTTTTTGTGAGTGAAACCCAATCCCGGAATTCTTGCAGATTCTAACAGACAACCATGGTGGTACACTGTTCCTGTGGATGACAACAGAGATCCTAAACGGTAAACATCAAGTTGGTATACGTATGTGTGTGCACATGCAAATGGGTTTCGAAAAGTCCACAGAAAATAAGTATTATGAAAAAACTACACATAAGTTTCATTTTTTGCACCAAAGTAAGTTTATCTTTCAATTCTATTTTTCCTTGGACTTTTAAGAATTCCCTTGTGTGCACACACACACACATACCACTTTAGCTAAACAAACCCACCCTTTCTAACTTTCCTGGAACCCTGGGAACCTCTTAGATTGCCAATGTAACATTCTTTTTATCTCATGGGAATGCAGGTCACTCAATTCAGACATGACAAAAATCTGAGTTGGAATGGACAGGGAGAGAAGTGTTAAATCTTAAGAAAAGGCACAGGAGTTTGATGGACAAATTTTCTCTTTGAAAAAAGTTAGCCACTTATCTCCTGAGAGAATTCATTATTGGCAAGGCTCAGAAATCAATTTGAAAGAAGTCAGCATTATAAAATATAAATATGGGAGTGAAGCCCAGCAGTTATACTTCATTTAGAGCAGTATGTATTTTTTTTTTCCTGCTTGCTTTCTTAAGGAAAAATGAGAGGGAACAGCAGTGAACAGTGAGAAAAGCCTTACTGAATCACCGTGTGACCAGTGGGTATTTGCTTTCTTCATGCAGAAAACCTAGACACTAACACTCTCAGCTCCTAACCCTGAGTTCACCGACAATGTAAACTGATGCTGCAAGTGGAATCATTTCAAAAAAGCAACACAAATTTAAGAAGTATGTAAATTTTCTGTTAACCATAAAAGGATTGGGAAATCAATGTGCTCAAATACAGAACAATGGGAAGAAAACCAACTTGTGACCCAAGCGGGCTGCTGGTAGTCGTGTGGAGAAGGAAACATACCATACTGAAGGGACTCCCACCGTGTGTGAGGATCACCCCTGGATGTGTGCAAGACATCCCTGGAAGGCTGGGCTCATTATGTCCAGTTTCCACGTGAACAGCAAAGTAAGAGAAGGAGAATGAAGACTGTCCAGCCACACCCAATACCCAGTTTTCTCTATTATCTCAGAGATAGACCAACTCTGCTAATGACTCACTATGTGATCTCAGCCAAGTCAATGTATTTCTTTGAAAAGCAAAGTGATTGCCAAACATAATAATTTGAAAAACACTTTCATATTCTTTGCTAAATCCATAAACTATCTATTCTAATGTTTAACAAATACTTTTCTAAATTAATACGAAAAACCTAATACTTCCATAAATGGGAAATGTATTTTTCCAACACATTAAAGCAGCAGCCTTCCCAGCACATAGCAAAATCCCCAGCTATGACAATAAAAGGTGTTTCCTTGGATAGCTCCTAGGGTCAACATTTTGGGAACACTGGGTCAGATGATCACTAGCTCAACTCAGCCCTGGAAACTTGTGTTACTACAGATCAGAGGGCCAGACTAGCATAGAGTACCCGGTACTAGCTCCCTGGCACTTTGGCTTCTCTCTTATTGTGGGTTTTATTACATTTCAAATACTGCATCTTTTCCTCCTTAGTTTTCTACAGTCTTTCTAGGTCTTAACTTTTGGCCATCTTCAGTGCAAATTTCAGCTAGTTCTTTCGCAAAAGCACTGTGGGCAGAAGCATGTGGTCGGTGTTCTCAGGGCTTATGAAATGAATAAAGCATGTTCATAAAATATATGAGTTAAGAGTCAAGACAGATGAAGCACTTTAAGGAAAAACTTACAAAGAAACACTGCAGCCAACACAGAATAATACATTCTAACATTGACACAGCTAGAGTTGCACAGATATTCAAAAATTGAATCTTAGGATTGAAAGGCTCTGGAAAGGCCATCAAATTTAGAGCCTGCATATCAGTGGCCTAGGGTTTAATTTACCCAGCAGATACATTTGGTTTAGCATGAAAGTTACATGGAAATAAAATAATGAGATACCTCCCTTATTAACCTTAGGACCCAACACTTCCTATAATTTTATCCCCGGCCTGTTTTATTCATTTTATACTCTACCTTTCCGTAAAAATGTTTGCACATATAATATACAATCTTTGATTTACTTCAATCTCCTCTCCTCTATGCCTATCTCCAAGTCACCAAACAAAAGTAGGAAAGTAAGAAACAAAGCAGATAATAGTCTTGTGGGAGATCTGGGACTGGAATCCTACAACTGTAGGTTTTCAGTGGAGCCACTTATCAAGTTCAACAATGATGCTTGCAGAATCCTCACTGCTATATTACATCCTGAAAGAGATAAGGAACCTAATCTTGAAAGAAATTTCAGTTGAGGAGCAAAGAAAAAGAGCTGAGAAGGGAGGATTGAGAAGTGTGGGAGGTGGAGAAGGAAGCACACAATAAAATCAAGCAAGTGAAAAGGAACAGCAGGTAAATGGGCTTGCAGATACAAGTTCCTCCTAGACCCTGCAAGATAAGAAAAATGAGGAATAAGCAAGGTGAGAAAGAGGTAGAAGTAGAGATCCTAGCTGGTTAAAAGATTTGAGAGTTAGTTTCAGAAATGCCATGCAGTTTCAAAATGGTGTAGCAGTACATATTTTGTGTTGAAGCTAATAGGGACCTAGGCTGGAAAAAGAGTGATCAAGAGGAACAGCAGGGCTTGAAAATGAGTTGAACTGTTTAGGTATATATATTACATATCATGTAGTGAAATCTCATTCTCTCAAGAAGAGACAATGGTCCCAGAAAGGTGGTGCAATTGCTCGAGTTCACCTGGAGGGGTAGACTGAGAGAGACACCAAACGCTCAGCCTCTGTGCTTCCAATCTGGTACACTTTTCCACTGCTTTTGAGGGCAGGAAGGGTTTAATATAATAAGCAACAAGGAGAAATGATTATGCACAAGTACAGTTTGAGGAACTGAAATTTGCAACTGTATACAGGCAGAATTGGAGCATAAATAAATAAAATAAGGAAAATTTATCAGGAGCTATTACTTCCCAGCATCATTTTAAGGGATGCCTTCTTGTTTTAGTTATCAATATCCTAATCCTCCTTCTAAAAAATCTGATAAATGAAATTGAAAATCAATTCTCTTCTTTGAAAAAGTCATCAACTTACCACTCCCACCCACCCTACCCATTATGCCTCCTGCAGATACATCACCTTGCAAACAAGTCTCCTCCTACAAGCCCTTTTGTAACCTCATGATCTTGCATAACTTCTATTATAATATCACAGAGTGAAGGAACATTCAACCACTAGTCATGCTAAAAAGCACATAGAATATATTTCTGAGCAGCTACCGGGTCATTTATTTTCTATCTGCCTAGATCCATGTCAATGGTTCACTTTCTGAATTTTAAAATCACAAAGAGTTTCTGTTGACCAGAATTTATCAAGCTGTTTTAGAAAACACATAATGCCAGCAAAGGGAAGTATTTTTTTAGCACTGTACGTTGTTTAACATCCCTTGATGGTGATCAAATTTACTGCACCTATAAAAGGCAGGGCAACTCAAGAGACTGAGCCAAGAACTTTGAATTTCTAAAGAACTAAGCATTCCACAGCAAAGACTGTGGTTAGCATCTCTCAAAGTAAGGGGAATTGGTGCCACTTAACAGAAAATTAAAGGCATACAGAATTAGGCATATAGTCAAATGGTTAAGAATTAAAAATATCTTCTTAATACTAACCACCACTCAAAGTTTAGTAATACATAAAATACATATTGAACAGCTCCTATGTACAAAGTTCTGCAATAGATAACAAGAGTCATAAATAAATAAATAAGACTGGGGAGTCAAGATGGCAGAATAGGGAGGGAGCTCACTGCTCTAGTCTAGGAGAAGATAGTTTTCAAAAAAAAAGTAGAACAGCAGACTCACAAAATGACAATTGCTTTAAGTAAAACTCTGACCTCAGAATCAGCCCTTAAGGCTTCCTGGTCTGGCTGAAAAGCCCGTGACAGCACTGCAGGTATGGAAAGCCAAGACATTGTGGCAAAAAATGTTCTACACAAAGGATCTCTGTGAGACCACAACAGAAAGAAGTGGCCATCAAAGAAGGATGTACTTTTTCTCTAAAGGGAGGAGAGAACTTCTTCCACTTTGCTTTTTGCTTTGTCTAAATAGATGGAGTTTGTGGATTCAAAAGGTCTCCATAGTCAAGAGCCTTGGGTGCTCACTGATGTCATACATAAAAGTGTTAATTGTTAAATTAATAACAGGAGTCATTGTGCACTAACTCCCCATGCAGGAGCTCTCCTCAATGAGTTGTATTATGAGAGTTAGTTGTAAAACTAGTTCTCAAACAGTTTGTGTGTGTGTATGTGTGTGCAAATTGTTGAAATCTTTTCTTAATATAGAGTTGGTCTTCTGTGTCCAAAATTAATTGAAAATGAATCTTAATGGGGAATGGGACTGGGAAGGGTAGAGGGAGAAGGAGGAGGGGTGATATTGTAGGTGGGAGGGTGGGTATGGTGGGAAAAATAAGTGCATTCCTAAAGTCATACTTACGAAATTTGTATTCCTTAAAAAAAGTGGAGAGAGTACAGTCTCAGGGAAGAGTTAGGGAGAAAATGGCAGAGGAAACACCACACAAATTAGAGGAACACTGTGCACTTATGTGGAAGGTATGTACATGAACAACTCAGGACCCCAGCAGCTGAGAGCCTCAGCACCAGCTTGGAAGTAAAGTGAGACCAGACTGCAGCAGCCCAAGCCACTGGTGAAAAGCTGTGAGAATAGCCTGGCGTCAGTCTGACTTGGAGCCCTGTCAAGGACAATGTACCTGCCAACCTAGAAGAAGAAGAAAGAAAAAAAGGACATGTTTCTCTATTCCTGATCACACAGCACTTGCATCCTATAACTAGAAGAAAAAGGCCAGGCATAATTTTGGACATACCTAACAGATGCACCAGCTCGTGTCTGCATGCCCAGCAACCAGCTGAGATGAGACACCCGAGTCTGACTGGGAAAATTGACAGGGGGCTGGGTGATCATAACAGTGAGAGCCTTGTGTGCTGGGACTATGAAAATACTGTGCCTTCATGGGAGGGCTCACGGTGTAGCTGGAACATTGGGCAGTCACTGTGGGAAGTGCCACATGCTTGGGACTCCCTGATTCCATGGTGAGGGTCATTGCTGCAAGATCCATGTTCACACCAAAGACTACATGGATCCTATGTGCAGTTTTTGTGGCAGCATGAATGAAAATTGTACCCACTGGGGCTAAAGCCCAGGTATTGGTCTCCTTTGAGATGAGGTCAGTATGAGACTATGTGTCAACAGAGCAGAACAAACTTCCCCTCTGATAAAAAAAGAGATTTACCATATCCAACTTGGGTGTCACTTTTGACACTCCCCCTCTCTGTGGAGCACTGAACAGAGCTCCCTACCCATTCCCAGCACACACCTCTAGGTATTCCCTGAATGAGAGGACACTCCACTAAGCCACTGAGCCACAATTCAAAGATAAAAGCTATCACAAGCAGACAACAACAAGAACAAGTATTATCACAAATGCCTACTACAAACACAGCAATTCAAGGAACAAGAATAAGGAAGGTAACATGAAGTTCCCAAAAGAACACAACATTCCAATACTAGAATGTGAAAATGAAGAGATTGTAGAAATTCCAGAAACAGAATTCAAAAAATTGACTGCAGGATTACTTAGAAATAATCAGAAACAAATTCATGAACTAAAGAAATCCATACATAACATGAATGAAAATTTTTCACATGAAAATGAGATTTGAAAGAGAAATCAAAATGAATATTGGAAATGAAGAGTTCAACAGAACAAATAAAAAATATGATGGAAAGTCTTAAGAACAGACTTAGTGATGCAGAAGAAAGAATAGCCACATTAGAAGAAAAATCTGAAAATTTTACAGTCAGACAAAAAAAGAGGAAATTAGAAAATAAAAACCAGTGTCAGAGATTTATGGGACAATATCAAGTGATCCAACATGCAAGTCTTGGGATTTTCTGAAGGCATGGAAAAAGAGAATGAATTAGAAGGCCTTTTAAGTGAAATAATAACAGAAAACTTTCCTAATTTGTACAAAAAAAGGAATGTCCAAGTACAGGAAGCACACAGAACTCCTACTAGATATCACCAGAAAAGATCTTCAGCATACACACTGCAGTCAAAATATTCACAGTATGGGGCCGGCACTGAGGCTTACTTGGTTACTCCTCCGACTGTGGTGCCAGCATCCCATGTGGGCACTGGTTTTAGTCCTGGTTGCTTCTCTTCCAGTCCAGCTCTCTGTTGTGGCCCAGGAGGGCAGTGGGGGATGGCCCGGGTCCTTTGGCTCCTGTACTTGCATGGGAGACTGGGAGGAAGCACCTGGCTCCTGGCTTCAGATCGGTGCAGTGCTGGCCATGGCGGCCATTAGGGGAGTGAACCAATGGAAGGAGGACCTTTCTCTCTGTCTCTCTCTCTCTCACTGTATATAACTCTACCTATCAAATAAAAAATATTCACAGCAAAACATAAAGAAAAGATTCTAAAATGTGCACAAGAGAAATGCCAGATTACTTTCAGAGGATCTCCAATTAGACACAGTTGATTTCTCATCAGAAATCCTACAGGCTAGGAGAAAATGGTGAGATATAGTCCAAGTCTTAAGAGAAAAAAAACTATCAACCCAGAATACTGTACCCTACAAAGTCCTCATTTATGAATGAAAGTGAAATAAAGACTTCCATAAAAAACAGAAATTGAAAGAATTTGTCTCCATTCATCCAGCCTTACAAAAGATGCTTAAGGATGTGCTACACATAGAAACACAGAAGCATGGTGATCACTATGAAAGAAGTGACGGCAGAAAATCTCCCAGTAAAAGGACAAAGGAAATCCAAAGTAAAAATAGGAATATTAGTGGAAAAACAGCAGGACCAAGTAATTACTTAACAATAGTCACCTTGATTGTAACTGGCCTCAACTCTCCAATTAAAAGATACAGACTGGCTGAATGGATTAAAAACAAAGCCCATCCATTTGCTGCCTACAAGAAACACATCTCACTAACAAAGATACCTGCAGACTGAAAGTGAACGGATGGAAAAAGATACTCCATGCTAACAGAAAACATAAAAGAGCTGATGTAGTCATCCTAATATCAGACAAAATAGACTCTAACACAAAACTATTAAAAGAGACAAAGAAGGGTACTATGTAATGATTAAGGGATCAATCCAACAGGAAGATGTGACTATTATAAATGTATCTGCACCTAATTATAGGGCACATGGCTGTTTAAGAGAAATGTTAATGGATCTAAAGGGAGACATAGATTCCAATACAATAGTAATGGGAGATTTCAATACTCCACTCTCAGCAATGGACAGATCAACCAGACAGAAACTCAGCAAGGAAACAACAGAGTTAATTGACACTATAGATCAAATGGACTTAACAGATATCTACAGAACTTTTCATACTACAGTTTCAGAATACACATTCTCACCAGTGCATTGAACTTTCTCTAGGATAGACCACTTGCTAGACGATAAAGCAAGTCTCAGCAAATTAAAAAAAAAATTGAAATCACACCATGCACTTCTCAGACTATAATGCAATGATGTTGGAAATCAACAACTCAAGAATTTCTGGAAAGTATGTGAACACATGGAGACTGAACAAAATGCTCCTGAAGGAACAGTGGGTCATGGAAGAAATCAAAAGAGAAAAAAAAATTTCTGGAAATGAATGAAGATGACAATACAACATATCAAACCTTGTGGGATGCAGCAAAAGCAATGTTAAGAGGAAAAGTTATAGCGATTGGTGCCTACATCAAGAAATTGGAATGGCACCAAATAAATGAGCTATTGATGCATCTCAAAGACCGAAAAAAACAACAGCAAACCAAACTCAAAAATAGTGGGAAAAAAACAATACTTAAAATCAGAGAAGAAATAGACAAAATTGAAGCCCCCCTCAAAAAAATACACAAGATCAGCAAAAATCAACAAATGGGATTACATCAAATTGAGAAGCTTCTGCACTACAAAAGAATACTCAGCAAAGTAAAGAGGCAACTGAGAGAATGGGAGAAATTATTTGCAAACTATGCAACTGGTAAAGGATTAACAACCAGAATATATAAAGAGATCAAGAAACTCTGAAACAACCAAACAAACAATACAGTTAAGAAATGTGCAAAGGTCTTAAACAGGCATGTTTCAAAAGAGGAAATCCAAATGGCCAACAGACATATGAAAAAATGCTCAGGATCAGTAGCCATCAGGGAAAAGCAAATCAAAACCACAATGGGGGTCCACCTTACCCCTGTTAGAATGGCTTTCATACAGAAATCAACAAACAAAAACTGCTGGTGGGGATATAGGGAAAAAGGTACCTTAATCCACTGTTGGTAGGGATGTAAACTGGTACAGCCATTGTGAAAGATAGCATGGAGATACTTCAGAAATCTGAATATAGACCTATCATATGACCCAGCCATCCCACTCCTGGGAATTTACCCAATGGAAATGGAATCAGCATATCAAAGATTTATCTATACCCCATGTTCATTGCAGCTCAATCCACAATAGCTAAGATATACAATCAACCTAAATTCCTATCAACTGAAGACTGGATAAAGAAACTGTAGGGGGCCAGAGCTGTGGCACAGTGGGTTGATGTCCTGGCCTGAAGTGCTATAAGGACACTGGTTCAAGACCTGGCTGCTCCACTTCTGATCCAGCTTTCTGCTATGGCCTGGGAAAGCAGTGGAAGATGGCCCAGGTGCTTGGGCCTCTGTGCCCACGTAGGAGACCCAGAAGAAGCTCTGGGCTCCTAGCTACTGGCTCCTGGCTTTGGGTTGGTGCAGCTCTGGCTGTTGGCTGATTGGTGAGTGAACCATTGGATGGAAGACCTCTCTCTCTCTGCCTCTCCTTCTCTTTCTGTGTAACTCTAACTTTCAAATAAATAGATAAATCTTTAAAAAAAAAAGTGTGGGATATATACACCGTGGAATACTACACAGTGTTAAAAAATGAAATCCTGTCATTTGCAACAAAATGGATGTAACTGGAAAACATCATACTCAGTGAAATAAGCCAGTCCCAAAGGAACATATACCATATGTTCTCCCTGGTCTGTGATAACTAATAGAGCATCCAAAAAGTAATCTACAGAAGTAAAATTAACACTTTGAGATGCAAAGACTTTGAACAGCCCTTGTCTCAACTGTTGAGGAATGGTTTGTGGTTTTTTTTTTTTTCATACAACTTGTTTAACTCTTCACTTAGTATAGAATTAATCATATGTGTATAAAGTTAATTGAAAACAGATATTAGTAAGAAGTAAGAATGGGAATAGGAAAGGGAGGAGGAAAAAGGGTGGGAGTGTGGGTGGGAGAGCGGGTACAGTTAAAAGAGTCACTATATTCCTGAAGTTGTATTTACGAAAAGCATAAAGTTTGTGTTCCTTAAATAAAAGGTTTCTGGGGAAAAAAATAAAACTCAGTTCTTCCCGTTAAGAGCTTGTTAAATAATAGAGGTTAATCACTTACTCTAAGGTACAGCATTTTTTAAAAAGATTTATTTATTTATTTATTTGAAAGCCATTATTACAGAGAGAAAGATAAATAGAATCTGCCATCCACTGATTTCATTCCCCAGATGGTTGCAATGGCCAGAAAAGGGTCAGGCTGAATACGGGAGCCATTTCCAGTTCTCTGACATGGGGGCAAGGGCCCAAAGACTTAGGCACAATCCTCTGTTGCTTTCCCAGGTGCATTAGCAGGGAGCTGGATCAGAAGTAGAGCAGCAAGGACACAAACTAGTGCCCTTATGGGATACCAGCACTGCAGAGGATGGCTTAACCTGCTATATTACATATGGCACCAGCCCCACAGTGGGATGTTTTAAATATTATAATAGAGGCCAAAGCATCATGCTGAAGTTGCCCAGAGAAATTAATTCAAGAAAGTGTTTTAAGTTTGATTATTAGACCAACAAAATTGAAAAAATAGAAGCAATGATGTGGATTAAATCAACTTATTTGATTAAAAGTTAATTAAAAGAAATAAGTGTAATCATTTAAAATGTTGACATTTTATCTATAACTTTATTAACAGAACAGAGATTTTAAAATGTGAAAGCAATTTCTTGTGAATGTTGCATATTCTTCACCAGAAAGAAAAAAAATTCATTTACTTTAATGACTCTTCAATGTTTCCAGGTATTGTGTGCTTTCTCAGGTAATGGCCCAAAGCAGGTTTTGCTGTCAGGCATTTCCTTTGCTTTCCTTCTTTTTTTAGCCTTACAAAATTCAGATATGAACAATTATTTCATAGCAAGGACAGACGGGGCTGATTGGGTGATAAGATCTTGGTTCATTCTAGGGAAAAGTCAGGGTCTTCAGTATGGTTGGCTCTCTCTATACTGTAATGGGAATGACAGCCTAATTGGTTCTTTAGGAGCTCACTTAAGTCTCCCATGGATTTTCATTGTAGAGTCTGTTGGGGTATAACTGAAGCTCCTCTCTATGGATTTCCAGTTCTCAAATTAGGAAGTTAGAGGACTCCTCAGCAGAGTAGAGTGATTAAAGTGGGATAACACCAAAAAAGGAATGAATTTCAAGTCTGAATTCTTCGAACAAACTCCCTTCACAGTACCAACCATATTATTGCTACTGTTATTATATTCTACAAATTACATCTGAATGATGAAGAAATCAAGATGTAGACATTAAGCAAGATCAGGTGACATATTCATTGGCTCATAAACAAGATAAATGCCAAGATGCAGGTTCTAACAATCCTTGAACTTGCTAACAATCCTGAGGACTTGCTTAAAATTGCCCATGATAGATTGGGAAGAATCACTATTGAAGAGAAATTAAAAGGCTGTAGCATATACTATGTACTAATCTCCCATGACTAAAATTAAAGTACAAAAGTTGTTAGCGTTGCAAAACTAATAAATAGGATGCTAGATATCTGACCTCCTTTAAGACTCATTTGGCTTATAATTTAAGAACCACAGTAGGGTTAAGGTTTTCCCTTGAAGTATTGGTTTTTGGTGGTTGAGTAGAGTTAGTAGCTACCAATATCATATAGCTCAGGAAAGTGAAGTCAGAAAGATAAAATACTGCCCAAGTCCAAGTTAGTTCTTGGACCAAAATTAGAAACCCAGTCTACTATTTTTCACAGAGAAGTGCAAGTTGACTCTGAACTTTTTATTTTGTTCTCAGCCACAGTCTTTTGTTCTGAATACTAATTATGTGAATGGCATTTGCTGAAGTCCTCACTCTCCTGTTAATACTAGATACAGGAAATATTTTCCAGGCATTTTTCTGTGGAACATCCCACCTTCCTTGAGCTCTCTGTTCCACTGAATGACATAGCCCCATTTTCTCAATCTAGTTCTAACTTCTCTGACCACTTATTCTCATTCTGTCACTGGTTTCTAAAATATCGATGTTCACTACAATCCCATATATATATATATATATATATATATATGAACAGAAAGAAAATATCAAGGTAATAGAAAAGCAAGACAACATGAAGCAAAATGAAAGATGTATGGTTATAAAGTTCTGAACATGGTGATTACGAAAAAAAATTTTGATAACAAGGAGTGCTACAGGTTTTCATTCTATGGATTGCTTAGTTGTGAAAAAAAAACAGACTTCAAAATTGCATAAACAAAGATCATAATTGTATGTAATACTCAAAGATTTTTGACAGATAGCTGAGTAATAGTTAAAAATATGCATCTTGGGGCCAGGGTGGCATAGCTGGTTAAGCCACCACCTGTAGCACCAGCATCCTACATGGTTGCCAGTTTGTGTCCCAGCTGCTCTACTTCTGATCCAGCTGCCTGCTAATGCACCAGCTGGGCCAGTTGCATTGCTCCCTGAATTCAGTGAATTCCTTCTGATAAAGGACTGGCAAGGGCACCTAGGGCTAGGGGAGACAGACAAGAGGCTCACTTGAGAGAGTCCTGTTTTCAAGATTTCTTTCATTTCACTGCATGTAAATTTATTTTCTTTAAACTTCTCCTTTTCTTAGGCCCCCCTTAAACACAGAGGCTAAAATCTACCTACCTGCCTTAACATTCGTACATTCAAAAGGACTGAAATCATGTAACTTTTGACCACAATTGTATAAAAACAGATATCAATAACCTGAGAAACTGTGGAAAATTCACAAATACGTGAGAACTAAACAACATGTTTTTGAACAACCAATGAATCCTTAGATGAATTTTAAGAATTTCCTGAGACACAGAAAAATGGAAACAAAATATATCAAAACTCATACGACATAGGAAAAGCAATTAAAAGAGAGTTTATATCAAAAAATGTCTACTTCAAAAAAGAAGAAAAATTTAAAGCATTTTAGTGTTGTACCTGAAGAAACTAGAAAAATAAGAGTGAACTAAATCCAAAGTTAGTGGGAAAAAAGGCAATAATAAAGATTAAAGCAGAAACAAACTTAAATAGGGACTAAACAAATAATAGAAAACATCAAGAAAACCAAGAGTTGATTTTTAAAAGACAAAATTGACAAACTTTTAGCTAGACTAAGAAGAAAAATAGACTCCAATGAATAATATAATAAATGAAAAGGGAGATATTATGAATTATACAAAAGAAATTAAAGGCTTATAAGGGACTATTATGAACAAGTATAAGCCAACAACCAGATAATATAGAAGTCGATAAACTGAGATTGCATTATAAATAGATAGGCAATCTCCAAGGATTGAGTAAAGACACTTTATCGGTCATAAAACGTCTCCCAACAAAGAACCTGGGGGTTGGTGTTTAGTGAAGATGCTAATTAGGATGCCTGCATCTACTATCAAACTGCCTGGGTTCAAGTCCTTGCTCTGCTTCTGTGCCCAGTTTCCTGCTAAGTACACCCTGGAAACAGCAATTATGGCTCAAGTTGTTAAGTCTCCCACTCACATGGGAGACCCAGATTGAACTCTGGGCTCCGATTTTTTTTAAAGATTTATTTATTTTTTTGAAAGTCAGAGTTACTCAGAGAGAGGAGAGGGAAGGAGGGAGGGAGGGGAGGAGGGAGGGAGAAAGAGAAAGAGAGAGGTCTTCCATCCGATGTTTCAATCCCCAGTTGGCCGCAGTGGCTGGAGCTGTGCCAATCCAAAGCCAGGAGCCAGGAGCTTCTTCCAGGTCTCCCAGGTGGGTGCAGGGGCCCAAGGACTTGGGCCATCTTCTACTGCTTTCCCAGGGCATAGCAAAGAGCTGGATTGGAAGTGGAGCAGCCGAGTCTCAAACCGCTGCCTGGGCTCCTGATTTAAGCCAGCTGCTGTAGGCACTTGGGGAATGAACCAGTGGATGGAAGATCGCTTTGGTCTGTTGTCTCTGTTTTTCAAAAATACTTTTAAAAATTAGTTTAAAAAGAAAAGAAAAACCAAGAGGAAAACAATAAAAGTCTCAGACATAATGGCTTCATTGCTGATTTCCACCAAATGTATAAGGATTAACTAATGCCAATTATTTTCAAAGTGTTCTGGAAAGCTGAGGGTGAAATACTTAAAAACTCATTTTACAAGGCTGGCATTTCCCTAGACAAAACCACTACAAACAAAAAATAAGAAAGAAAAAAGAAAACTAGAAGCCAATATCTCTGATGAACATAGATGCAAAGTCCTCTACAAAATACTAACAAATTGAATTCAACAGCACATTAAGAAGATCATTCACCATGATGAAGCAGGATTGATCCCAGTAATTCACACATGGTTCAACATCAGTAAATCAATATATGTGACATATCACATTAACAGAATGAAGGACAAAGCCAAATGATCATTTTAATAGATGCAGCAGAACCATTTGAAAAAATCCAACATCACTTTGTGATAAGTACTCTCAATAAATTAGGTATAGAAGGAACACACCTTAATAAAATAAAGGCCATATATGGCAAACCAACAGCTAGCATCACACTAAATGGGGACGACTTGAAAGCTTTTCCTTTGAGATCAGGACAAGACAAGTGTGCCCTCTCATCCTACATCTACTGAGTATGGTACTGAAGGACATAGCCAAAGCAATTAGGCAAA
This sequence comes from Lepus europaeus, assembly GCF_033115175.1. Lineage (NCBI taxonomy): Eukaryota > Metazoa > Chordata > Mammalia > Lagomorpha > Leporidae > Lepus > Lepus europaeus. The sequence goes on along the minus strand of NC_084839.1, from coordinate 75,745,616 downwards.
AGAAAGAAATACAAGGTATTGAAATTGGAAAGGAAAATGTTAACTTTTCCCTATTTGTAGATTACATAGTTATTTTCCTTCCTTCCTTCCCCCATCTATTTACTTGTAAATAGATACATAATGTTAAAGAATCTAGCAAAAAATCTATTAGAATAAACAAATGCAGTAAAGCTTCAGGACACAAAGTCAATATGTAAAAATTAGTAGCATTTCTATAGAGTAGTAGCTAACTATCTGAGAAAGAAATAAAGAAAACAATCCCATGTATAATAGCTACTGAAAAATATTGGGGAACACATTTAACCAAGTAGATTAAAGATCTCCATACTGAAAATTATAAAATGTTGGTAAAAAAAAATTGAGAAAGACACAAATAAATAGAAAGATATCTTCATAGATTGGGAAAATTAATATTGCTAAACTATTTATAGTATCCAAATCAATCTAAAAATTCAAAACAATCCTTGTTAAATGACCTATAATAATCTCAGCATAAATAGAACAAGAAATCCTAAGATTCATACACAGCCATAATAAATCCAGAATCAGCCAAAACAGTCTTGGACAAAAAGAACAAAGTTGGAGGTGTCACACTACTTGACTTCAAAATACAATTAAAAGCTTTAGTAACTGGGGCCAGTGCTCTGGTGTAGTGAGCTAAGTCTCTGCCTGTGGTACTGGCAACCAATATAATAGGCACCATTTCGTGTCCTCGCTGCTCCTCTTCCAATCCAGCTCTCTGCTATGTCCTGTGAAAGCAGAAGACGGCCCAATTGCTTGGGCCCCTGCACCCACGTGGGAGACTCAGAAGAAGCTCCTGGCTCCTAGTTTCAGATGGGCCCAGCTCCAGACACTGCAGCCATTTGGGGAGTGAACCAGTGGATGGAAGACCTCTCTCTGTTTTTCCCTCTCTGTTTGTAACTCTACCTCTCAAATAAATAAATAAAATCTTTTTTAAAAATGCTATAGTAACTAACAAAGCATGGTACTGGCATAAAAACAGACACACAAACCAATGGTATAGGTACATATCTCAGAAATAATCCACATATGTACAATGAAATTATTTTGCACAAAGGAGTTGAGAACATGCAATGGGAAAAGTCCAGTATCTTCAATAAATGATGCTAGGGAAACTAGATATCCACATATAAAATAATAACAATAGATCCTTATTTCACCTGTTAACACAAAATTAACTGAAATGGGTTGAAAATTTAAGTGTAAGACCTGAAACTATAAAACTACTAGAAGAAAATATACGGAATATCTCCAAGACATCAGTCTGGGCAGGTATTTTGGGACATGACCTTAAAAGTACAGACAACGGAAGCAAAAAGGGACAAATGGTGCTATTCAATCTATAATGTTTCTTATAGCAAATGATAAAATCAACAGAGTGAAAGGATAATTTAAAGAATGGGGACATTCTGAGACATTATGCTGCACTTTTAGAATGGGTATTATAAAATCAACACGATGAGAGAGAATAAGTATTAGTGAGGATATAGAGAAAACTGAATCCATACACACTGTTGGTGGGAAGGAAAATTAGAATAGCCATTATAGAAAACAGCATGGAGGTTTCTCAAAAAATTAAAAATAGAACTACCAAATGACAAAGCAATCCCACTACCTGGTATAAATCCAAAGGAAACAAAATCAGCCTGCTGAAGAGGCAGGTGTACACCCATGCTTGTCACAGCACTGTTCATAATAGTTATGAAATGGAAACAACCTACGTGTCCATCAGCTCATGAATGGGTAAAGAAAAGGCAATACACACACACACATACATACATAGGATGGAATACTATTTAGACAGAAGGAAGGTAGAGATATTGTGATATGTGAAAATGTGAGTAAACTTGGAGGACATTATATTAAGTGAAACAAGCCAGGTACAAAAGGGCAAGTACTGCATAAGTTCACTCCTGCGTGAAGTCTGTAACGGTTGATGTCACAGAAGTAGAGAATAAAATGGATGCACCATGAGTTAGAGTGGTCGGAGTGGGAGCTGTGGAGATACTGATCAAAGAATAAAAAAATTTGGCCGGCGCCTCAGCTCACCTGGCTAATCCTCCGCCTGCGGCGCCGGCACCCTGAGTTCCAGTCCCGGTTGGGGCGCCAGATTCTGTCCCGGTTGCTCCTCTTCCAGGCCAGCTCTCTGCTGTGGCCCGGGAAGGCAATGGAGGAAGGCCTAAGTGTGTAGGCCCTGCACCCGCATGGGAGACCAGGAAGAAGCACCTGGCTCCTGGCTTCAGATCGGTGCAGCGTGCCGGCAGTAGCAGCCATTTGAGGGGTGAACCAATGGAGAAGGAAGACCTTTCTCTCTCTCTCACTATCTAACTCTGCCTGTCAAAAATAAATAAATAAAAATAAAAAATTTTAAAGAGGAATAAGTTCAAGAGTGGTGTTGTGACCATGGTTAAAAAGTGTTCTCACCATAAAAAAGGGTACTATGAGAGGTAACACAAGTGATAATTAGCCAGAATTAGTCATTACATAATATGAATACTTAATATCACATATCACATTGTACACAGGAAAAATACATAACTTTACTGGTCAATGTAAAAAATTATATTAAAAACCTTCACTCCTTCCACAGAAAGGATATATAAAAGAATAATAAGCAGGGTACCCATCACAGACGCTGACACATTCTCTCCATGATGATGTTTGCCTTCCTGCCAGGTTACTCTGTGTAGGAAAAATAGCACAGTGTGGAAATGAAACCGCATCATCACCCAGAACAGGAAAAAACCAAACTCTGCTACATGACAGTGCAATCACAACATCCAGCAGGTAAATTATATGGATTTCCACTTTTAATAAGCAGCCCTGCTTCATCTCTCCTTTTTTTTCATCTTAAATTTTATTTTATTTTTATTTGACAGGGAGAGAGAGAGAGTGAGACAGAGAGAGAGAGAGAGAGAGAGAGGAATGAATTTCCCATCTGCTGCTTCACATCCAAAATGCCTGCAACAGCCAGGGCTGGGCCAGACCAAAGCCAGGATCCAGGAACTCAGTGTTGGTCTCCTACATGACTTCTGGGAATCCAGACACTTGAGCCATCACCTGCAGCCTCCCAGGGTGCTCACTGGCAAGTAACTGGAATCAGAAGCAGAGCCGAGAGTCAAACCTCGGCACTCAGAAACGGGAAATGGACCCTGAAGCAGCATCTTAACCACTGTACAACACATCTGCCTCTTGAATAATTTTTAAAAATTAAATGAAGAAAAGCTAATTGCTTTACTGCTAAACTGAACCTAATGTTGCACTTAGCCATTTCTCTCTTCCTTCTGGAGCCAGCACCTTATCTCTGAGAGGCACATTTGCCACCTCGCAAAGTGGAAGGGAGCCAGCCAATCACAGGCAGCTGCACTGACTGAGATGGTACTCCCTTGGGGCAAGTCCCCAAGACCCGGCCAGGAGCTGGGGGAAGACAGACTCTCCAGGGAAGCATCACAGTGGCCGCCGGAAGATGACAGGCACAAATGGGGTTAGCAAATGGCTGTGTTTGTTTTTAATAACTATGATTAAATGGAGCAGTAATGGAATAAAGCAATTTTTAACATGAGTCTCAAGAAATAAAAGAAGACTCTGCAAACCCTTAGTCTGATACTATAGGCAAAGCACAAAGTGTTGGGAACAAATGAGGGGTCAAAATGCTGGAATCTCTCCTACCCAACAAACAAATAACAGTGCTTAATTCCCTCTGGCAGGAGACTGATGATCACATCTGAAATAACAAGAAGAATTTGTGAGCTGTTTCTAAAGCAGATGGAGAGAGGCCATACTTCAGAATAAGTCTAAAATTCCATTTATCTTGACAAGAGCTTGCTAACTAACTGAAGGCTCAACCTCTGTTCAATAGGTTGGGCATGAAAGGGGCTTGTCGGGATTGGTGAGAGAGAGCCTCTTAAAAATAAAGCCAGGTAGAGACGCCAGCTAATTAGTGCATACCCTAAGGGTTAAAGAGGCCACAGGTGCAGCCACCGTTCAGAATGTGATGTCTCCCAAGTCCAGAAAAATTAGCCCCCATCAAAAAAGAGAAAAAGAAAAAAAAAATCACATGGTGCCAGCTTTAAAGGGTTTTCACAACTCTAACATGCAGATTGCTGCAGTGAGAAATTTCAGAATTCAGCATCCTGCAGAGTAAGACCACTTGGGATATTTGTTCTGGCTTTCTGGTATCCAACCAATATAAGAATCAATTTACTTCCTCTAATTTTATTTTCCTCCAGACTTCAGGTCTTATTAAATCTTGGATATCCCCCTACATAATCTAAGTTACACCAGCCTATGGGTGAGTGTTTTGTACATGCCAAAGAAAATTTATTTAGAAGGGATATGAAAGCTGGACATAAACAACTCAGGGAAGATAGCACAGAGAATTCTAAAAAGGAAGAGCGGATGGTAAGGCTCGAGGAGGCAAAAGGTTGTGATTAGAAAAGAAAAAGAGAAAAGCAAAGACATTTTGGCTATCTTGCCAGTCCCAAAAGGGTAGGTTTGTTCAAGATAAGAATCTGGACTAAATGACATACTCTAAGGTCTGTAAGTGATACCCCAAATAAGTCAGATGGGGGAGGTCCATACAAGGACACATAACTGGGTGCACAGAACAAAAGGGCACGAAGATCTGGGCGGTCAAGTACTCCAAACCTTTTGGTCAATAATTGAAAAAAGTAGCATTCCAATATACTGGGCAACGTTATATAGCAAACAGTTATGTTTGTTACTGGAAAAATTCCCCTTTGCCATGCTACACTCACACTTTACAAAATTAATGCATTCACTGTCATTTTTATCTGAAAATCAGAGAGAGAGAGAAAGAGGAAGAGAGGGAATCTGCTGGTTCACTCCAGAAATGACTGCAACTGGCAGAGCGGGGCCAAAAACCAGGAGGCTGGAGTTCAATCTAAGTCTCACATGTGGGTGGCAGTGACCCAAGCACTTGCTCCATCATCTGCTGTATCCCAGGGACATTAGTAAGAAGCTGGAACCACAAGCCAATCTGGGAGTCAAATCCATGAATTCAGATATGGGATGTGGACATTCAAAGTGACATCGTAATTGCTGCGACAAATGCCTGCTACTACTCTCGCCATCGATCACCACCAGGCATCCATACCTGTACCTCATGCTCATCATATTACATGTATTTGAACTTGGTGCAGGTTGTAAGAGCTTTTGAACATCGCTGAGATCTTAAAGTTTTCTCCATCTTTCCCTTGCAACATGACCCTTTATCATATTTCTCATTCTAACTCTGGCCACTTCATTTTCATTGCCTTTTCCTCCTAAACCTGCCTCTTAAGTGTGCATGGTTTCTAGATTTCTTTTTTTTTTTTTAATTTTTTTTTTGACAGGCAGAGTGGACAGTGAGAGAGAGAGACAGAGAGAAAGGTCTTCCTTTTTGCCGTTGGTTCACCCTCCAATGGCCGCTGTGGTAGGCGTGCTGCGGCCAGCGCACCGCGCTGATCCGATGTCAGGAGCCAGGTGCTTCTCCTGGTCTCCCATGGGGTGCAGGGCCCAAGCACTTGGGCTATCCTCCACTGCACTCCCTGGCCACAGCAGAGAGCTGGCCTGGAAGAGGGGCAACCGGGACAGAATCCGGTGCCCCGACCGGGACTAGAACCCGGTGTGCCGGCGCCACAAGGCAGAGGATTAGCCTATTGAGCCGCGGCGCCAGCATGGTTTCTAGATTTCTATTCTTTGTCTTTTCTTCTCTCTTGATACTTATGCAATATATAACTCAATACATTTAAAAATTACATTTCATGCCTACAGAACAGAAATAGATTTCTACTCACATTCCAAATCTAGGCTAGAGTAGCAAGCGTCAAGGTTGTTATGCTGTCTGGCCTACCTCATTTATTGCTTCCTAACATATTTACCTAACAGTGACTTCCCACCCAATTCACGGATTCACATGCCTATAGACGAAAGTGCCATTCAATATGCTGTGTGCTTTCTTCAGTCAAGCACCGAACCTATAACCCTCACTAGAGTAGCTCTTACACTTCAGTTCTGTAAAAAAACATTTAAGTTCCCTGTTAAAATGTACATTCCAGCACCGCAGCTCAACAGGCTAATCCTCTGCCTGCGGTGTTGGTACCCCAGGTTCTAGTCCCGGTCGGACACCGGATTCTGTCCCGGTTGCTCCTATTCCAGTCCAGCTCTCTGCTGTGTCGCAGGAGGGCAGTGAAGGATGGCCCAGGTCCTTGGGCCCTGCACCCACATGAGAGACCAGGAGGAAGCACCTGGCTCCTGCCTTCGGATCAGCGCAGCATGCCAGCCGCAGCGGCCATTGGAGGGTGAACCAATGGAAAAAGGAAGACCTTTCTCTCTGTCTCTCTCTCTCACTGTCCACTCGGCCTGTCAAAAAAAAAAAAATAAGTAAAAAAAAAAAATGTACATTCCTGATCTTCAACCTTCTACCTCCATAGACTTTGATGATTCAATAGGCTGAAATCTTTATTTTAATATGGAATTCCAGTAGATTTGTATTTGAAACAATGTACAGATTTGAATAGGCTATATAATTTAAGATGTCTTATAGAAATGTGACTGAGCTATAGGTAACGATTCAGTCTTCCGTGTCTTTGTCTTTCTTGGTAAAGGAGTGGTGCACAGTGTAGAGCTCACTAAGTGATGTATCAAGAGCCAACGAATCCAGTGAAACAGTTCCCATTGAGACTGTAAGATCTTGTGCAGGGATAATAAGTGGAATTATATTGCAGAGACCATACTATGGCAACAGAGGACTTGGCCACACCTTACATAGTATTGTGTCTCAGAGATTCTATAATTAGCTAGTTAATATCAGTGTCCTAGAGCTAAGACTGTGGTAGTATCCGAGCAACCCGTTCCTTTGAATGACACGTGTTGCTAGCAAAGTGATTCTTGATCCAGCATTACGCCTAAGGCATCCAAGTGGATTCCTCAGTGCTTGGTGGGCTGTAGGGGGCATCACATTTATGACACATCCTTTGGCATTATGACATCACCACCATCTAACTGCTGGTTTTGGCTTCATAAAAACCATCTATATATTGGGGTAAATATATAGACAGATTCAGGTTTGTCTATATATAGACAAATATATAGACAACAGATTCATTTTGGCCTTTGTAGTGATTTTACAAAGACCTTATATGCAATGCTGTTTTTATCTGCTACATTCAAGTTATGCCCAATTCGTTTGTTCAGTTTTTATTAAACAAGTTATTTCTGTACTAGTGAAAGGTCAGTTTAATTGCACTGATAATTTTGAGAAACACAGTTTAATCAATGCAATTGTATTATATATGGGCACTAAAATATACCGTGCTACTTTCAGTACCAAAGTATGAACAATAGCAGTTAATGGCAACCCAGACCCACTTTTCAGTAACTCCCTCACTTCCTAGCCCTATTAGAGGAAATCTTGTGAGACCATCCATGAACTAGGGATTGAAATGAGCTCTCATACAACCATTTCATTTTGATAGTTGTGAAACAGCTGCTTAGGAAATGGAAGAAATGAGGTCACGTGCATTTCTCACCTTTAACAAGTGATTATTCAATAGCATAGTTCTATCAATTAATTCTTCAATCAACTAATGGAATCCTCTCATGAAGTCTGTCTCACAAGAAGGAAAATCCTGGGTGATACAGCAAAACACTCATTAGGGGATCATGTAGCCCTGAACTGAACAAGTTCCTCATCTATTCAGAGAAGCAAAATACAAATGGGTAAAAAGTGAGAACAATTTAAAATTTTTATTCAAGATTAGAAAATGGGGGACCCGTGCCTTGGCGTAGTTGGTCAGGCCCCACCTGCCATGCTGACATCCCATATGGGTGCCGGTTCATGTCCCAGCTGCTCCTTTTCTGATGCAGCTCCCTGCTAATGGCCTGGGAAATAGCAGAAGATGGCCCAAGGGTTGGGTCCCTGCACCTACACGGGTGACCCTGAAGAAGTTGCTGTTTCCTGGGTTTGGATTGGCCAAGCTCCAGGCTGTTGTGGCCATTTGTGGAGTGAACCAGTGGATGGAAGTCCTCTCTCTCTCTGTCTCTCCCTCTCTTTGTCTGTAACTCTGACACTCAAATAAATAAATAAATCTTTAAAAAATGTTTAAAAAATAGAAAATGTAATATCATAAACCACCACTCATTTAGCTTTTAGGTTAACAGTTCAGAAAACAGTTGTCACAGGGTGTGTCAAGGCTGTGCAAGTTCCACAAGTCTTAGAGAAGGGGCAGGAATCTGAACTCTAAATGATTATGTGAATTTGGATGGGACAAAGTAGAGTATGTGAGGAAAGGCAGAGGAGACAAAAGTGAAGATGGTATGTCTGTGAGACTAGGAGAAAAATAATCTGGTAGAACAAGGATCATGTAAGAATTCTTTGAGAATGTGTCTAGATATTCACCCCCTGATTAAAATCTCTCAAATTAAAGAATGACTGTGAAAAAGGCAAGTGATGTAAGTTCAGGGAAAGTACAAAGGCACCTCAGGAAATTTGTGAAAAACAAAATTAAAAGATAAACTTTTTGGGGTTGGCATTGTGGTGTAGTGGTTAAGCCACTGCCTGCAGCACCCACATTCCATACAGATGCTCACTAGTCAGGCTGCTCCACTTCCAATCCAGCTCCCTGCTATTGTGCCTGGGAAAGAAGAAGAATGACTAAATCCTTGGGCTCATGCCACCCATGTGGGAGTCCCAGAAGAAGCTCCTAGATTTGGTCTGGCACAGCCCTGGCCATTGCAGCCATCTGCAGGGTAAACTAGCAGATGCAAGATCTCTCTCTCTCTCTCTCTCTCTCTCTCCCTCTGTCTCTCCCTCTTTCTCTGTAACTCTGCCTTTCAAAGAAATAAAAATAAATGTTAAAAAAGATAAGCTTATATCATAATAAATTTGATGCATATATATGAGGGATCTTGATAAAGTTCATGTAAATGTGTATTACAGAAATTATGCATGAATTTGAAAAAATATTATTACCTGGGTAATAATAAACTACTTCACATAATGTTATTTTTCCAAAATACATGCTAGCAAAACAAATGATTATGCCCTGAATTAATATTTTACAATGGGTTTCATGTTTGTCAATGGCTAGGATGAAAGGCAGAGTTCATTCACAACGAACTTGCAAAGAGCAAAGCTTACTCAGAACACTGCACCCTTCATACATTATCCTCATATACTTCAAGTAATAATGACACACATTTTCAGCTCAGCTACCCTGGCTTTCCAAACCAAATGCTTCCTTAAGATAATGAATTCAAAAAAAGGGGAACTCAAGTATGAACAGTTTGTGAGGCTCAGCAGCGTGGAAAATCCTTTTGTGCATGTTATAATTTTCTGTTTGTTTTAGTCTCTGCACAGTAAAAATGCCTGCTTTGTCACCTGCAGGCAAGCTGGGTTTAGGGGCAGGTGAAGAGCCTTCCACCTGCCTCTTACTTGTAGGCATGCTAGAGTCCCCATGTGGCTTTCCTCATTTCTCTGCTGAGATCTGTGATCTGGTGTAGAAATGCCAACAGAAACTCACGATACTTCTTCATGAGCACCATGCTAACGATGGCTGATTTTTCATTTTCTGTGGTAAGTAAGCCCCAGAGCCTAGATCTCAAAGGCCCTCACATGTTGGGTCCAGTCCTCTTTCTTTCCCAGTAACATTCTACCTGGTCTAGCCCAGAAGCTCTGGGATAGCAGTTTCAAGAAGGGTTCATTGTGGGGGCAATTCATCCAAGGGCAGGGATCAACGTTCTCATATGCAGGGCTCTGACTTCCTCTTTTTGTCCTTGTTTCCCAACTATTAATGCCAAATACTTAAAATTGTTGTCATGGGTACTGGAAAGAACATGAGCCTTGGTGTGAAAACTGGGACAAAATTTTCACCTAGGTTTGTAACCTTGGGAGAGTTATTTATTTTCTTTGTCTGCAGTGGAGGTAATCATACATTGGCATAGAACCAAAGATTAGATTAAGCAAGATAAATTATGAAAAGATTCTATCTAGCAGACTGGCTTGAGACAAATATTTATGCCCTTTTTATATGTCTCTCCATGGGTATTTATTTAAAATATCCTGTGCAGGGCCGGCATTGTGTTGCAATGGCTTAAGCTGCCTCTCCCTGTGCTGGCATCTCATAATGGCGTGCTGTTTTGAGGCCTGGCTGTTCTGCTTCCCATCCAACTTCCTGCTAATCCGCCTGGGAAAGCAGCAGATAATGGCCCAAGTGCTTGGGCCTTTGCTACCCACATGGGAGATCCAAATGGGATGGCTTTGGCCTGGTCCAGCCCTGGCTCTTGTAAGGATTTGGGAAGTAAATCAGCAGATGGAAGATTTTTCTCTCTGTGTCAAATAAATAAATATTTCAAAAACTGTCCTGGGTGTCCATAGTCTGAACTTCATCTAGAACTTCAAAAAGATGATTGATTTTAATGAGGATGTCACTTAATAACATATAATATTGACTAATATTTTTATTTATTTATTTATTTATTTTTTGACAGGCAGAGTGGACAGTGAGAGAGAGACAGAGAGAAAGGTCTTCCTTTTTGCCATTGGTTCACCCTCCAATGGCCGCTGCAGCCAGCGCATCATGCTGATCCGAAGCCAGGAGCCAGGTGCTTCTCCTGGTCTCCCATGCGGGTGCAGGGCCCAAGGACTTGGGCCATCCTCCACTGCCTTCCCAGGCCATAGCAGAGAGCTGGCCTGGAAGAGGGGCAACCAGGATAGAATCTGGCACCCCAACCGGGACTAGAACCCGGTGTGCCAGTGCCGCAAGGCGGAGGATTAGCCTGTTAAGCCACAGCGCTGGCCCAATATTGACTAATAAATAAATATCCTAATACTTGGTTAGAGTTGTATAAGGAATTCTGAAAAACATTATTCCAGTGTTTTGTTGATATCTTGATCAGAATCTGTTTAATTAAATGCATGAATGATCATAACTCATGGACAAATAAATGAGGAGGCTTCCAGAGGGATCTCTCCAGGTATGTTCTACCCTCTGAGGTCATTAACACACACTTCGGCACCTGCTACTTTTGTCATTGTGCCTTAGAGCTAAGATAACCATCAGATCCTACCCACTTAACTTTTCTGCCATTTAAGGGATATGTTTTATCTTGCCTCCACACCATGATGATTCAATTGAAGTAGGAAAAGATAGGAATGCTTCCTATCTTTTAAAGATCTTTTCCACACTACTTGCAGGGAATATGTAGAAAATTCCCAGAATACCCAAAGATCTCTCTCTCTCTCTCTCTCTCTCTCTCTCTCTCTCTCTCACACACACACACACTACACACACACACACAAACACATATCACCAACAGCTCTAAATCACCAAAAAAGAAGCTAAATCTATTTATTTGCTTTGATTTGGTTTTCAAGTATTCAATAAGGTATGCCTTAATAAAGCATATGTAAACTGACCATATATATAATATACATACATGCATATGTATATATGTGTGTATATTTATAAATATGTGTAAATATGTCAGAATAGATGGTTGGGTTAATGTATACTATTGTGGTGGCTTTGATGGTCCAGTGAGGGACTGGCTTATATCTTACAAGCTACAGAATAGTACATAATTCACACTTAACTATAAATGAACTCCTCTGTTCGTTTTGCTAGTCTTTAAATTAAAGATCAAACATGGTTAAATGAAAGCAGTACTAAGTTCTATAAGCCCCATCTTTTAGCACCACCTAGATATACTATGAGTATGATCTCAAACAGAAGCAGATGATATCTCTTCTTCTTTTTTTTAAAAAAGATTTTTTTTTATTTGTTTGAAAGGCAGAGTTAAGAGACAGTGAGGGAAAGACATACAGAGAGAGCTTCCATTCACTGGCTCATTCCACAAATGCCTGCAACAGCTGGAGCTGGGCCAGTCTGAGTACAGGAGCCAGGAGCTTCTTCCAGGTGTGCCATTGGGTGCAGGAACCCAAGCAGGGATCCGGATAGCAAGTGGAGCAGCTGGGACTTGAACTGATACCCATATGAAATGCCAGTGCTGCAGGTGGTGGCTTAACCTGCTATGCCAAAGCATTGGCCCCCATATCTCCTCTTGAGGTATCAGACTTCTCACCTAAGAGAGCTAGACCATATTGACAATTTTGCCCCTCCCTGCTCCCTCTCCATTGTTCCCTTCTACCTCTCCTTCCTCCAGCCTCTCTCTTTTTACCTATCTATCTATTCATCCATCTGCCTCTCCCTTCAGTTCATTCCTTCCTCCTTTTTTTATTAAGTGAAGAGACCTTTACTAGAGAACTCGGACTGAAGCTGCACTCATAAAGCACATGAACAAAGATCAACTTTACCTGACGCCTTCCTGTCCCCTCACCTTGCAATTCCAGAGCTCACTGCCAAAAGCACAATGTAAGACTCAGTGGAACCGATGATCTCCAGGATACATGATTTTACCTGGCAACATGATTCTAAATGTTGAAAATGAGAGGCCGGCGCTGCGGCTCACTAGGCTAATCCTCCGCCTGCGGCGCCAGCACCCCGGGTTCTAGTCCCGGCTGGAGCGCCAGATTCTGTCCCGGTTGCTCCTCTTCCAGTCCAGCTCTCTGCTGTGGCCCGGGAGTGCAGTGGAGGATGGCCCAAGTGCTTGGGTCCTGCACCTGCATGGGAGACCAGGAGGAAGCACCTGGCTCCTGGCTTCAGATTCGCACAGGGTGCTGGCCGTGGCGGCCACTTGGGGGGTGAACCAATGGAAGACCTTTCTCTCTGTCTTTCTCTCTCACTGTCTAAATCTGCTTGTCAAAAAAAAAAAAAAAAAAAAAAGAGAGAGAGAGAGAAAGAAAGAAAGAACGAACAAAATGAGAGACGCACAATAGATGCTACTGCCCAAAACCTGGGTTAGCTTTCTTACACTGTCAACCTGCTCTGATTGAGCAGGGCTGGATAGACAGTCTGACCCTGAGTTAGTTCACATGCCTAGGACAAATGGTTGCTAATTCCTTAGATAAGTATGTGCCCCATGAATAAAATTTTGTGACATGAAAGGTACACTACCTCTACCTCCCTTTCTGCTTACATACTATAAAAGATCTGAAATTATAAACCATGCTAATTTATTACTCCATGGATTTAACCAATACCTTATACAAGTTTTTCTTGAATTCTACGGAATCTCACAAACTACCTAGTTCCTGTCACTGTTTGGCCAGCATAGTGTTTTCCTCCTGTGTTCAGCAAAATTTTGACTCTTTGATATGCAGCCAGAGATAAGAAGCCATATCTGATACAAATGACCAAGCAGGCTAGACTGATGTCTCCTACTAAGAATTCAAACAGAAAACCAGCCAGGATATATAGCAACTGGGATTCTCAGTCAGTAATAGTATAAAAAGACATCATCTCTTACACAAGATTTTGGTAATTTCTTAAAAGTTTCACATGAACCCATCATTTGATCCTATTTTAATCCTATATATCCATCTCAGGGTTAATATTCTGTACTTTTGTATTTAACTGAGATATGAAAGTAAACAAGACTTGTAGGACAAATGTTTATATAGCAGCTTTATTTGCAACAGCCCCAAAGTGGAAACAACTCCAATGTCCATTATCAGGCTAATGGATAAACAAACTGCAGTATATCCACACCACAAGATGCAACACAGCAGCAGAAAAGGATGAACCATGAATACCTGATATGCTACTGATGAGTCTCAAGACAATTAAGTTGATGGAAAGAAACTTAGCAAAAACAGCACATACTGTTTGATGCCATTTACATACAAGTCTAGAAAACACATCCTAATTGATAGGAACAGAAACAAATGAGTGGTAGCTTAGAGATGAGCATAGAACGGGCATGGAAAAGGGAGTACAAATGGTGAAAGGAAACATTAGGGGATAATAGATGAAGTCATTATCTTGATTATGGTGATGATTTCATGGCAACCATCAGATGAAAATCTTAACAAATTATGCTCTTTGAATATGTACAGTTGATTGGATCTCAATTACATATCAATAAGACTGACCATATAAAGGATCAAGAGAAGAAATTAGAAGAAGAGAAACAGGGAAATTACCCCACAGTGTATGAAATGATCCCCATAAAGCTTGTTTCTCATTGACACTGTAATATCCAAACCAAATAACATTATCTGGGGCCAGTGCTATGGCATAGTGAGTAAAGAAAGCTGCCACCTGCAGCACCAGCATTCCTATATGAGTGCCAGTTCAAGTCCTGTCTGCTCCACTTTTGATCCAGCTCTCTGCTATGGCCTCAAAAAGCAGTGGAAGATGGTCCAAGCCCTTGGGCCCATGCACCCACATGGGAGACCTGGAAGAAGCTCCTGGCTCCTGGTTTCAAATTGGCCCAGCTCCAGTCATTGCAGCCATCTGGGGAGAGAACTAGTGGATGGAAGACCTCTCTCCCTCACTCTCCCTGCCACTCTGTAACTCTGCCTTTCAAATAAGTAAATCTTTAAAAAAAGGTAATAGAGGGTACTCCAGAATATAAAAATTATTATGACTGCAGAAAGAAATTCATAAAATAATCTTCTATTGAAACATGTTACTCTTTCTCTTAGAACTTGGCTAATAGTCATAAAATCACTGTCTAGTGCTTGAACCTAGTTCTGATCTGGGCCTGTACTGAAACTGCTCTATTGTACCCTCCATAAGGATTCCTGCCCTTTGCTGCTTTTCTCTCCCCTGCTGTGGTGCATGAAAACCAAGAGGCTAGGCTCTGGTACCAGCATAGCTATTCTGCTCCACCTAGCGGAGCCCCTGCAGAATGAAAAGGATATGCCCACCCGGCCTCATCATTGAGAGAAGGGGACAAGTGGAGCATAAGCAAGGATCAACTTGGCCCAGGCTTCTGGGTCCAGTCTACTGCTTAGCTTCAGTGTCTACATAAGGGAGGCATCTGGGGAGAAGGAACTAAACACTGAACAGGAAAGGCAGCTGTTTGATTTGACACTTAGACCTGGAGGGCCAGGACAAATGCAAACGTTTCCTGCCACAGTACAACATGAAAAGACCACAGGAGGCTGGCACCTTTGCTTTGGCTCTCACAGCACCAACAGAGAAGCCAGCAATGCTGGACTATTTTTTAATGTTCAAAGAGCCCAGCAAAAGATTTATGACTACAAATATGTAGTGTGGGAGAGATAAATTGAAGCAGGGCTCTCCCAGTTCCAACAGAGGAGTCAGCCTGCCAGCCTGGTCAATAAAGTATTTAAGCCCTGAGTGCTGTGTGGGCTGTCATAGATTAAAATTTGAAAATCTTTTATGGTGTAACAAGGTCCTTAATTATAACTCTGGGCTTTGGATCATTTGCAGGTTGTGCAAACAGCAAGAGTTATGCCACAGTGAACATCCTTGGATACAATAGCCTTTAAATCCAATGTCCATGAGAGAAAACACTCAATTCTCAAGTTCAAAATTATTTTTCTAGAAGAAAGGAGTCTGAACGATGTGCACCATAAAATCCTCTCCTGTCTCAATTGTACTTGATACTATTTCATTCTTATATGGAATTCAGAGAATCTAATGAACTGGCCGAAGTTTCAAGGTAGTTTTGATTTCAATCTTTTTCCTTCTGCCACTCAAGAATGTTAGAACATTCTCATTCTTTCTGAAATTTAAGATGCGTGGTGACTTTACGGCTGTGGAGTTCATTTGCTGATTCAGTATTTTGCATGATGGTTGCTAGATCAATAACCTCTCCTGGAACAAAGGAGTCTTTAATCTGTAAGTAATAGGTCTTAATTGGCAAAATATTTAACTGTCATCAACAGATCATGGTAAACTAATTTTAATTCTTGAAGACTGAAGACACTGGTCTACAGCAAAGCTATCCTTATGCTTAGGCTCATGCTTGGGATTGACTTCTAGTTCCATCTGCCATATTTTCAAGTGATCTCAGAATGCTATCTACACAGACTTACAGGCCTTTACAGGTGAATTTTATCTTATAACATAGAAATTATGTAGAGGCCTAGATATAATACACACACACACAAACACATACACACGAGGGCAGGGCAGTAGGTAGGATATTCATGGAAACACCTAGCACATATCAATGTATATGTATTTAAGCCTAAATACATGAATTTCAGCTTACAAAATAAAAATGTTTCTAAAATGATTTAAACTAATATAATTACTATGCATCAAGAAACTTCTCCTCCTACCAACTCCCTCAGCGTACTTTGTTTATCATTTACAAAGGAAGTATCAAAAAATGTTCAATGAAGTTTTCATTTAACCTATATTTCTCAATTTTCCTGCTCATTGAGTAAATAAATACTGCAGTGCATTATAAGTACTTCCATTAAAAGAAATAACTCTATAAAGTCAATCATATTGCAGTGAAAATAATTTCCAGATTGTTAAGTATGAATTTTTGAAGATGAGATAATTTTATAACTGGCTTTTAAAAGGAGAGCAGATTGGATAAGACAAGGTGGGTGTCCTTGAGGGCTGACTTCAGAGTACATAAACAGGGTGAGGCAGTGGTGAGACAAACGGGTGCGTTCCCCTCAGGAGCACCAGGTACCACCCGGCTTCCCTTTAGGGCATTAACATCGGGCCAGATCAAACCCGACTCTTTCGCTTGCCTGAACTGAAAACTGGAGTTCTACTGCCATCCACCTTGTTCTTTGAGCTTTGACATTTGCACTAAGGAAGGCAGGGTTCTGCAGAGGATGCTCATGGACTTGCCTAGCTCATGAAATGGTACTGAACCTCAAAAGTCAAGCTATACTCACACCAGGAACAAAGGACAAATCCCTAAATATACACAACCTGATGCCACTTCAGGAAAGACATATAATACCTTCAGGTCTTCCGAAGAGGATCATCACCTTAAACAGTCAAGTCCAGTATCTTCCAGAAAACCTAGGGCAAATCTTGCTTCCACCATGAAGCCCTTACTGATTGCTCACATTTTACACAAACTCGTTTTGGCCTCTAGAGCTATAAATTACACTATGGTAACAAGGAGATTAGTATTAATAATGAGGAGCCAGGAATAATTAAAATCATAGGTATAATAGGGACAGGTAACTTTTTTTTTCCTGGTTTATTATACTGTGTGAGGAGAAAGAAGTATTTGCACATGAAATGCATTAGAATATATGCTAATGCACTATGAAAGCCGAAGACACTGGGTGGGTTGTACAGGACTACACTTAGATAATTTGAACAAGTGATGTGATAAGGAGGTGTTAATTGAGGGTATAGCCATCTGAGGAGATGACTGGAGGCAGGAACAGTAAGATATTTGAGTGGAACACATCCAAGACACAGACCACTTCTGGGCAAATGCAAGGTACTTGTATTGAAACCAAGGAAGTTCTCAAATTTGGCTTGAGTTCAAGTAATTTTGTGTATTCTCTAAGACATCCTAAAGCCAAGGTCATTTGATGATTTATACTGTTTGTAATTATCTCATATGTGTCCTGTACTCCCCATTTATAGTAGATGGGAACTTTGTTTATTTTTGTTTATCTTTGTCTCATATCTGTCTCTTCACTGAAGCTATTGCATAAATACTTATTGCTGGGTTCCTTCAATACCTCTTGAAGTGTAGTTAGAAATGCCTGTGGTTGCTTCAGTGAAAAATATATATTTATACATATACCCACACACTGAGCATAATCAATATACACAAACACAACACATACTTTCAGAATAAGTAAATAACATTCTGACAATCACTCAAATTTTGCATAACTAACCTGAGTGGGTACCTAATTCTCAACTCTGGACCAAAAGTTATTTTCAGCACACTGATATTTTTCCCAGCATGAAGATACTCTTTTCAGATCACATACAAAGTAAGATGCTATAGAAGAACTGTATCCATAATAGGCATTTAAAAAACAGCACAACAACAGTAATATCCAAATGCATATAAGATTGAAGTAGAAGGAACTACTATATACAATTATCCTCATAGAGAAGATCATCCTGAGCTGGCTGAATTTTTAAGTGAAAAATTACACTGTATTGCTAAAGCACTTTGCCTGCTGTGAAATATCTTAAGCTCCCTCTTACATTTTCATAACGATTAGTTTCCATTGTGAATAGATTTTTAAATCTCCCAACATCAGCGGGCCCACACATCAGCATGCTGTTTCCTCTTCTGCCAGTAGGTGGCCAGTGCTAATTGCTCTGATACGCTCTGAGAGGTGAATTCCATAGAGTAGGTCTTTGACAAGATTCTGGGTGTTTCTGCTGCTTTGATGATGTCCTGTGGCCTCAGAAGTCAATTTTGTACCCTGATGACTGTGATCCTCCCTCTCATCCTCTCTATTTATCTTTCAGAGAAAGTGCTTCTTAACCTATATGCCAGTTCCTGGACATGTTTCAGAATCAAGAGGTTCACGTTCTTAAAGCCAAGTCAAGTGACTTGTCAAGAATCGTCTCATGTTCTTCTAACTCCAAGAATGTGGGACTCATGGGAGTGTCTGCATTGTCCCTGAGTGAGCCATCATTATACAGGAGCTTCTCTCCCCATGCTGTCTACAAAGCCTCTTTCACTCTGGCTGTTAAACATCCTCAATGCTGCTGCTCCTCATCCCCTTCCCCAGCTTCATAGTGAAAAGGCACAGCAGCCTGTAACAAATGCTTGTCAAGGCTCAAGGGCTTCTAATTAATTCCTGGTAATGCTATTTCTTATATCAATTAAGTCTTGGGGAACGAGCAACTCCCTGTCAAGGCCAACTCTTTGCAAATGCACAGCCAAAGATTTTCTGCGTAGGAAGCAGCTAAAGGGTCTTGACTGCACAAACTTTTGTCAGCTTCTTCCTTGCTTGCTATGTGGCCATTCCCTCCTGCTTTGGGCCTCAGATAATCTTAAATCTTAAGTGAAGTCATTCCATGAGGTCATGGAATCAGGAATGGAGTCTTCTTTCCAGATACTTCTCGTGAGAATGCTCTATTCTACCCCGTAACAGTGATGCAGCCAGTGGAGGGAACCCATTAGATACTTTCTCCCATGGAGATGTGCTCACAGATGGGCATGTCCTCATAAGGCACAGACATCTAAAGGCAGGATTAAGAGACTGGTCAGGGGAGTGGCCAAGGCAGAGAACGAAACAGAAGCTTCAAGTTAGAGACAGGCACTGGACCTAGAAGAGCCGTCATTAATTGGAAAACATGAGCAAGCACCAAGGGAAAAAGGCAAAGCAGGCCTAAACGAAGGGTAGGCCAAAGAGTAACTGAACTTGCCAATCCTTTACCAAGATTATGGAATCTTCACAAGACTTAACTCTTCCTTTTCTTAACTCTTTTCACAATCTTCAGTTCCATTTTTATGATGGCATTCTGAAAATTCAGCCCCTCCCCCCCAAAAAAAGTCAACACAAGCCTCTCGACCCTCACCATTTCAGGTGATATTCAAAGTCTCGTTGCCCAGGGGAGAACGATATAGTGTCTGTCCCCCAGCTGCTGTCACAGACAAAGTTCACTGCGTCTCACTCTGAGGAAACTTCCACTGTGGTGTGAAGGCCAGGCTCACTGTCGAGTTAAGGACAACAGAAAGGAAAAAGGGTACCTCTCCCACTGCTCTCCAGCAGCACCCCCACTGAGAAAACACAACAGTCTTTAGTTAGGTTTCTTTAAAATTACATATTTTTAAAAAGTCATTTTCTATTTTATAGCAAAGTACAGGTATAACAGAACACAAACAGAGCCACTAAGCTGACAAGAGCAGAGCTGGGGCCAGTCTCCATGTGTTTGACTCAGCCATAGGGAGTATTCTGTCTCTTGTGTGGCCTGCAAGGCACTAATTTAGAACTCACCTTTGTGACTCTATTTTCTGATCCAAGTTTTAGGTTACATGGACTGACAGTGGGATGGGGTCCTTGAAAAATCCAGGACCGTGGCCGGCGCCGCGGCTCACTAGGCTAATCCTCCGCCTTGCGGTGCCGGCACACCAAGTTCTAGTCCCGGTCGGGGCACCGATCCTGTCCCGGTTGCCCCTCTTCCAGGCCAGCTCTCTGCTGTGGCCAGGGAGTGCAGTGGAGGATGGCCCAAGTGCTTGGGCCCTGCACCCCATGGGAGAAGCACCTGGCTCCTGCCATCGGATCAGCACGGTGCGCCGGCCGCAGTGCGCCTACCGCGGCGGCCATTGGAGGGTGAACCAACGGCAAAAGGAAGACCTTTCTCTCTGTCTCTCTCTCACTGTCCACTCTGCCTGTCAAAAATAAAAAAATAAAAAATAAAAAAAAATCCAGGACTGTTCTATCATGGGTATTCTGTTGCTCCTCCTAAAACAGGTTTGGAAAAGGTTCCTTTCCTGGGTAGTGATAAACACTGCAGAGTATACAGCTAGGTTTCTGGTCACACTTACTAGTAGAGAGAGCTGCAACATTTTGTATTCTCCATCACTGATCAGCCACAACTCCTTTTTTTCCTGTTTTAGGAAGGAGGCCAGGAAAACTGCTTCATTTCTCCAAGTGATTTTACAGACCTAAGGCTCCTTGACAAATAAAAGTAAGCTCAGGGGCAACTGTGCACATACAAACAATTATCTACAAGCCTGCTTTACTGTATTTATATTTATTTACTTTTAGTTTATCTTCCCATCCCAATTTGTATAATTTTTTTTTTTACAAAATATATTTATTGATTTATTTGAGAGTGGGAGAAGGATAGCAGCAGAGAGAGGGAGAGGGAGGTTGAGAAGTACAGGGAGAGATAGACATATTTTATTAGCTGGTTCACTCCCCAATTGGCCACAACAGTCATGACTAGCCAGGCTGAAGCATGGAACCAGGAATTCCATCTGGGTCTCACATAGGCCTGGCTGAAACCCAAGTATGTGAGGCCAGGGTACACAACAGCAGGAAGTTGGAATTGGGGGTAGATGCTGGACTCAAATCCAGACAAGGGCTAAGAGCATCCAAAGTAATGTATTAACTGCTATGTCAAATGCCTGCCTCTACTATGTTTTTAGAGACTGGCTAGATGTTTATCTAATCCTTTATTTGTCCCTTTTGCACCCATAGGACCTATAGATCATGTTTCCCAATCTCTCTTGCCACTGGGTTCTGCATGAGTTCTTATTCGCAAGTAGGACAGAGAGGATTACAAATCATGAAGGACTCTGGAGAAGTAAGATAGGAAAAGCCTGGGTAGCAGTATGACCACCAGCCCTCAGCTCTGCACTCCACTGTCAATTTGACCAACTGCATCACTCCCTTGAGAGTCCGAATGCAAGACACAGGCAGTGAAATCGTAAAATGACACTCAGAGTAGAAATAGAAACATAGGATGCCACTGATGTGTACTGAGGGTGCAACCCTGAGATAGGGTGAAGAAGAGATCTACCCTCTAAGGTAGCTTGATTCTTCATTGAGAAGTTCTAGCTGCCTCCTGAGGTAGGGGCAGGGCTTCTTCTGGGTTCTCATGAGACTTAGGCAAATGATAGGGATCCCAATATAGTGATCAACAGTTGCTCAAGAGCAGTAGTGTCAGCCTCAGTGCTTTGAAAAACCCCTATGGTGGCTACTACACTGTCAGGCTCTCCACCTACACAAAACTGCATTGCTGTTTTCAAGGTTAATTATTGGAATCTCTCTTTTATGGGAATAAGTGTGTTAAGCTTAACTCTATAGACCAAACTAATTGCTTTCATATGTGAAGATTCTGGCATTTACAATATTATTAGAATCATAATGGAAAATATGAAAAATCACTGAGCTTAAAAGAGGAGTTAATACTCTTCAGAATACCAGTTCATTTTAAATTTTAATAAATCTGAGTTGGGCTTAGAATCAGACTCCATGTACTAATGTTTTGTTTTTAACAAGAGATTTTATAGACACTGACTTTGGCTTTTAAAACACCTTTATTGTAAGTAAGGTTGTGATGTGATAGTCACACATAGTCATCTATGGTTGCTTCAAGACAAAATTGAATAGTTGGGACAGAAACTGGCCCACAAAGGTAAAAGTGTTTACTATATGATCCTTCACAGAAAAATAAAATTTTAAAAAAAATTAGATGAGGGGAAATGGTGTGCTAATCATTTCCTCAATTTTCATAATGCTGCCCATCATTGTGTGCTCTTTTCTGATTCCTGTTATTTTCAATCCGGTCCAGATTGTCAAGTCTTGGCCCTGCAAACTGTGACAGCAGCCCCCAGCTCTTCCTCCATCACATACACTCCTCACTAGCTTGCCTGAGCCTTTGCCTATAGTAACTTTTTCCGTATAATATTACTGACTCAACTACACTATTATTGATAGTATCAGTCCAAGTTCCATAATGACGGGATCTCTGCTTTCACCTTGAGAAATCATGAGAAAAAGAACCTTTCTCAAAAGAAGATGTCAATATTATAATGGAAGATAAGTTCATGAAATATTGACTAAAGCATTTTCTTGATGCAGCCCCATAAAAGAAGGAAGGAGAGGGGAGGGTAGAGAGAAAGTTGGTGTAGAAGTTTAACACCTTCTGACATTTATGCCTGCTCTACATGTAGTGTTTCCTTTAAAGCATAGTCAAACTTTTAATATCCTTTATTTGGGGATGAGGATGGAGAAAAATATAAAGGGAGATTTACTCCAAGTGGAAGTCTATGTAAACATGTCTTATTTATCACTTCTATTGCAACTTTAAAGACCTAAGGAGCTAAACAGAACTTCATTAGAGATAACATAACATTATTTACAGTTTTTCTTGTTCTGATCTGAAAAAAAGAAAAAAAACTCTTTTTTTTTTTTAAATTTTTGACAGGCAGAGTGGACAGTGAGAGAGACAGAGAGAAAAGCTATTCATACAAAGCCTAGGTATGACTACCTGAGTTAGTGAGGAATACATTCCAGTCCTAAAAGGGGAGATGTACTAAAGGCATGGCTGACATTTGACTGTGAAGGTAGTTCCCCAAGGCTGTTTTCTCAGTCTCACTGGCAATTGTAATCGCTCATTAAAAGATGCCTTTTCTAACAAAATATCATAGCATTAACTCAAATTCATGTCTATATAATTGAGTTTCAGACTGTCTATCACATCACAGATAATGGCTAAGTGGATTTTCATTAAATTTGGAGGCTATGTGCCCTATGATGAAATTAATTTGGAGGGCTGGCAGGCTGGTCACTGTGAGAGAAAAAAGAGAGAAGTTATTCCCCAGAGCCACTGCAACTGAGCTAAGACAGAAAGTTTAGAAACCTTTTGGACAGAGTCTTCAAAGAAGTGTCATGCTGAAACTCCCAGGGGTAACTGCTGCTTTCCAATGGGATTGCTTCTCACTTGGACAACTCCATGTAGGAGTGCCCTGAAAGGCAGATCAGCAGACATTTATTTAAGAAACATTAAGAATTGTCATAACACTGCCAATACCAGTAAGTCCTCAGTATTTTATAAAAGAGACCCTGTGCATCATTTTTCAAGTACATGTATTTGTAGTGATTGTTACTTAACTTCCCGGGGAATTTTTTAGTCTGGCAGTTTGTAATCCATGCAATTTTCATCAAGGATGTTACAAAGCAGCCGAAGAGTAGTTCTTTTGTCTCTGATAGTATGGGCAATACCTATAGAGTATTTTAGGAATAAATGCAGATTAATCGATCTTTCTTTTTAAAAAAGATTTATTTATTTATTTGAAAGTCAGAGTTATAGTGAGAGAAGGAGAGATGGAGAGAGAGAGAGTTTTCGTCCATTGGTTTACTCCTTAGATGCTTGCAATGGTCAGGGCTGGGTCATGCCAAAGCCAGCAACTTTTTTCAAATTTCCCATGTGAGTAGCAGGGGCCCAAGAACCTACACCATCTTCTGCTTTTCCCAGATCATTAGCAGGGAGTAGGATTGGAAGTGGAGCAGCCAGGACTTGAACCAGCTACAGCTTTACCTCCTATACCACAACAACGGGAATTGATCTTCCTTAGCCACTTAACCAGCAAATGAAATGAAAAAACAAAACAAAACAACAACAACAAAAAAAAACCCAGAATTTACAAAGTTAGAGAATCTAGGTTGAAATTCAGCTTGCTACAAATTGATTTAGTTAAGCTTTCTCTTTTTTGTTTGCATGATCTACAAGAGAGGCAAAAATGACCCCTTTCTGTGTCAGTCAATGTTCTCTGGCCAAAGGAAATACAAATTCTCCACAGCTATGAAAGAAAGAGGTAAAGTAGGAACTCAAGGTAGGGAGGGCCATTCTCTGGGTGAGTCTTGAAGCCTGAGTGATGATCTGGCCTTCTGAGTGCTTTTCTCCATGTCTGTGTCCCAATGTACTTTTACTGATGAGTTCTGCTTGCACTAGCATGCACATGGAAGAAAAAGGGTCACTCCAAGCAGGCCAGTCTCTAACTGGAAAGTTGGAAGCTAAAGTGTCTCTTGTGGTGGAATGAGAAGGCCATGCCAAGATGGCCACTGGCAAGCGAGCGTCAGTTACTCAGGAATGGCTTCAGAAACCATCTAGGAAACCACCTGGCAAGGGAGACTGCCTGGCAATAGGCTGATTGGTTAGGGCATAAACAGCCCCTTGACCAGATTGGCTGCCTCAGCTATATAATCTGTGGTACCAACTGAAATAAACGAGTCTGCAGGATGCTCACCTCTAGCCCACTTTCACCCAATTCTGGTGTCTGTGTGGTGACTCCACGCCTCTTGCCCCCACTGCGCTCCTCCTCTCAGAATGAATCCACAGCAACAGTCTCTAACTTTATTTAATTGGGTGTGGAATGTGTATTGGAACACAGAATTGGAGGGACAAGGGCTGGTGCCTTGGCATAGAAGGTTAAGCCTCTGCCTCCCATGATAGTAATGCATATGAGTGACTATTAGAGTCCTGGCTGCTCCACTTCTGATCCAGCTCCCTGCCCATACACAAAGGAAAGCAGCAGATGATGGTCCAAGGGATTGGGCCCCTGAATCGAAGTGGGAGATGTGGAAGAAGCTCCTGGTTCCTGGTTTTGGCCTAGGCCAGTCCTGACCATTTCAGTCATTTTGGGAGTGAATCAGTGGATGGAAGCTCTCTCTCTCTGTTTCTCTCTCTTTCCTTCTCTTTCTGTATTTCTGCCTTTCAAATAAATAAATAAATAAATAAATAAATAAATAAAATAAAATAAAATAGAATTGGAAGGACAAAACTAGCTTGGGTTTTGGAAAGAAAACTCAAGTAGATCTAATGAAGGGTCCTTGAAATTTCCTGTTATCTACATCTTTATCATTATAATAAAATAGCTGAACTAATTCCAAGTTTCATTATTTTAAATTTTGTATTTATATGAGGTGAACAAATTTCAAGTATTTCATTTATACATATTTCAGAGCATAATGCTACTTCTCATGTTACTTTCCCTCCCACCCTCCCTCCTCCTTCCTTCTTTAGAGGAAGCACAGAGAACTCCTAATAGACACCACGAGAAAAGATCTTCACCACAACACATAACAATCAAACTCTCAACAGTAAAACATAAAGAAAAGATTCTAAAATGTGCAAGAGAGAAATGCCAGATGACCCTCAATAGATTTCTGATTAGATTGACAGCTGATTTCTCACCAGAAATCCTACAGGACAGGAGAGAATGAAGAAACATAGTTCAAGTCCTAAAACAAGAAAACTGTCAACCCATAATACTGTACCCTGCAAAGTTTTCTTTTATAAATGAAGCAGAAATAAAGACCTTCCAAAACAAAGAGAAATTGTAAGACTTTGTCACCAGTCATCCAAGCCTTACAAACAATATTTAAGGATGTGCTACATACAGAAACAGAGATAGTTATCATTATGAAAGAGTGTGAAGGCAGAAAATCTAGTAGAAGTACAAAGGGAATTCAAAGCAAGCAATAGGGATATTTATGGAAAAATGGAAGAACCAAGTCTTTACTTAAAAATAATAACCTTGAATGTAAATAGCCTAAATTCTCCAGTTAAAAGATATAGACTAGCTGAATGGATTAAGAAACAAGATCCATCTATTTGTTGCCTGCAAGAAACATATCTCACCAACAGAAATACACATAGACTGAAAGTGAAAGGATGGAAAAAGATCTTCCATGCTAACAGAAAGCAAAAAGGAGCAGAAGTAGCCATCTTAATATCAGACAAAACCAACTTTTGCCCATACGGGATGCTGGCACTACAGGCAGTGGCTTTACCCACTATGCCACAGTGTTGGTCCTTAAATTGCAATGATAAAGGGATCAGTTCAAGAGGAAGATGTGACTATAGTAAATGTACATATATCTGGCTATTTTTAAAAAGGTTAATGGATCTAAAGGGAGGCACAGACTCCAATACAACAGTAATGGAGAACTTCAGCACCACACTTTCATCAATGAAAATGATAAAATTATCAGCTAGACAAAAAAAAAAAAATCAATGAACAACAGAGCTAACCTACACTACGGACCAAATGAACCTAACTGATCTCAATGGAACATTTCATCCCATAGCTGCACATTCTTTTTCATCAGTGGTTAGAACTTTCTCTAGGATAGATCATATGCTATATGCAAATCTCATCAAAGTAAGAAAAGTTGAAATCATACCATGTACCTTTTCTGACCACAATGGAATGAAGTTGGAAATTAATAACTTAAGAAAATCTAGAAAATATGCAAACTCATGGAGACTGAACAACATGCTCCTGAATCAACAGTGGATCATAGAGGAAATCAAAAGAGAAATAAAAAAATTCCTGGAAACAAATGAAGATGACAACATGACATATCAAAAGCTATGGCATACAGTAAAAGCAGTAAGAGGGAAGTTTACAGCAATTAGTTCCTAAATCAAGACATTGAAAAGATATCAAATAAATGATCTATGACTGCATCTCAAGGCTCTAAGTTTTATAACCACATATGACAATATCCAGAAGAAAACAGAAAATGGCACTATTTGTAGTTGCCTCCTAAAAAAGAAAACACTTTTTCTGAAAGTCCAGAAAACTTTGCCTTCCGAGTGTGCTTTTCTAAATGGGAAGAGGTGCTCATTCATGAATTGTTCCATGCAGTCAGAAACTGACCAATGACACCAACTGATTGGCTTGGGTTCCTAGACTAAGTCAGGGACCTGAGTGTGTGGGAATTGATGATGAGAAAACACAGCAGCCGGCATCGTGGCTCACTTGGCTAATCCTCTGCCTGCGGCGACAGCACATTGGGTTCTAGTCCCAGTTGGGGTGCCGGGTACTAGTCCTGGTTGCTCCTCTTCCACTCCAGCTCTCTGCTGTGGCCTGGGAGGGCAGTGGAGGATGGCCCAAGTGCTTGGATCCCTACAGCTGCATGGGAGACTGTGAGGAAGTACCTGGCTCCTGGCTTCAGACTGGCACAGCACAGCCATTAGGGGAGTGAACCAATGGAAGGAAGACCTTTCTCTCTGTCTCTCACTGTCTATAACTCTCTGTCTCTCTGTCTCTCTCTCTCTCACTGTCTAACTCTGCCTGGCAAAAAAAAAAAAAAAAAAAAAGAAAACACAACAATGTCATTACTGTGATATTGTTTTTTATAATCAGACATACATATTAGGTCTTTTTCCCATTCCTGTCACAGGGTTTCTAAAACCCTGGGACTTTACTATAAGAGTAATGAAGGTGAAAAGAAGGTTGTTGTTTGTTTATTTGTTTTTGTTCATAACTATCTCGTTTCAACCACACCTGAGTTTATGTTAATGAGGTGAATTTTGGTGACTTTACCATGGGGAAAGGCTTTCCAAATTCAGACTTGTGGGAGAAATAAAGGGAGAGAGAGACATGGCAGAAAATGAGGAAGAGGAAAGTGTGACTATTGTGTATGGGTGTGTAGGCTGTACACGGCATCATTCCAGGGAGACATTTCACATCAGAGTTCATGTGAAACTTGTCCCACTGAACTGGATCCAGTAAGTTGAACAAAAACCAAAGGCAGAGATTAAATAATCTCAAGATTCAACCCATCAAGGGAGTTCTGTTCTAACCATACCCTTTGGCATGAAGTCATAGGTATGTAGTCCTCTAATTAGATACAGATTGCAATCACAGATTCATCAAGAGAGACCAGAAGTAACTATACAAATGATCTGTTTGTCTTTAGCCCTAGTAAGGTAGACATGTTCTATACAAATGTAGTCCCATTAGCTGAAGTCACCAAAGCCATCATAAGGATAGACATTTTAACGCTTATCTGATAACAGATGAGGAAAAAATTATTAAGATTTTGAAGGACCTACCTAACGTTGAGAAAAATCAACTAAACATTGTGATTCATAAAACTTTGATGTATTGGAAAATAATAATGCCGCATGCTTTCTCATCTGAGATCAAGAACAATTCTTACTTTGTCACCAGTATTTTTTGTTATTATAGCTATCACTTAAAAACAACATGAATCCACCATCAGATAAACACTAATAGTACATTCAAAGGAAAATGAAATTGATTTCTGTCCTAGCTTGCCCTATATCAACAAATTTCATTTATGTAGGATCCCATTGTTTTGACTCAAGGCTGAATGGGATACAAAGTAACTATTTTAATAAAATCTAATTCTGCAGGGGAAAAAAACACCATCATCTCAGATTTATGCCTCAGTTGGTGGGAGAATAAGTCTGACAGAACCATTATATGTTCTATATACATAGCTGTTTTCATTGAAGTTACTTCAAGATATTTTCTTACCATACCAATGGAAAACTTTTTTTTTCCAAAAATATTAAAAATAGGGAATTGCTGCTATAAAACATATACATCACAAAGGACTCATATTCTGCATTTTTCTTAAACCACTTACCATAAAACCTTCATTTTTTATGACCAACTCGGTGCTGACTTTATGATTTGCAGCCAGAAACAACTGATTTCACAGTATCAGTCAGTCATGAATCTTAAGAAGCTAAGTTCCAAATCCCAAAGCATTGCCCAGAGATACAAATGAGATTTCTCCCTGAAAAGTGTGACTTGTGTTTGCAGTTTTGATTAAAAGGAACAAAGTTAAGAAAATGGCAACCATATTCTCCTTTTTCCATCACTTTAGAAAATCTTTTTTTTTTTTCCCCAAAGCTAAGCCACGGCCAGAGTAGAGCTCTGAGAGTGGGCTATTGAAAGCTGTCACCTAAGGACAGTGACTCACATTCCTAAGGAGGTAGTCCTGTCTTCCATGGCACCTTCCAGCCCACTCGTAGAACCAACTGTACAGCTTCCTTTAGTAAAATTACTGGCGTCCTGGAATAGGATTCACAGGATAGTGACCAGGATGGTGAGGAGTGTGGGCATTCTGTTTCAAGTAGGATGGTTGAGTCATTGTACACTATTTACGTAGGGTAAGGGTGAGGGTTTAGGTAAGAATGATCTTTCTTTCAAACAACTGTCACATAAAAAGAAAATTGGAGTTAATCTGTGGCACCCAGAAAGGTGTGGAAAAAGAGAAATGAGCTTTGTCACTGAAGATGTGATCAGTTGACTGGAGAGAGTCTAATAGTTTGGGAACCAGAGGTAGGTCACTGGTAGTATTCATAAAAGCAGATGTATAGATCTGAATCGAGTGAGGCCAGATGAGTGTGTACGTGGTGAAGTGAGAGAAGCCATGGAAAAGCAAAGATCATCCCTAGTTCTTGGAATTCAGTGGAATGTCTTGCTCCAGGATGGAGGGCTTACACTCCATTAGTTATTGAAGAGGACCAGGCAGGGTGCAATGCAGACGTGTTTGGTACCTGTGGAGGATCTCTGTGGCAGAGGCAGCAGAGAGCGGCCTGCTTCCACATTCTCTATGATATAGTCAGTGCCCTAATCTATAGAAAGACAAGAACACCAAGGAGTTTTTATGGCAAGAAAACTAGGACAAGTCACGAGATATGAGAACGTAAGGAAGGTCCTCTGGCCTGAGGGCTGCAGCAACCCAGTGCTCTAAGAGCCCTAGGTGCCCACAGTAGACAGGGAACTGGCACTGCTGGATTCCTTTTTCTTAGTTGCTTTGTATCAGCTTTGTTATCCAGGAATGATAATGTCTGGGTGTGATATCTAAACAGTGTGATTAACTTGGTCCTGAAAAACAAAATACCAGGGAAACCAGGATAATGACTCTGTCTAAGATCATCAGTCACATCTTAATCCACAGGGGTGGGCACTGGGTCAAAGCCTTAAATGTTCACACTTGGATAGTATTTTCCAAATTTCATTCTTTAGAAAGCAAGAATTGTTTTCAGTGCATGTCCTAAGTAGTAGTGGTCACTCTCTCCTTCCAACAGAATTTAAAAACTGACCATTGTTTTGGACCACACTCCTGCACTAGGCCCCAACAGACAAGAATGAAGATCAAAATGGCATCACTGGATATCACCAAACTGAAATTAAGCTATTATCTCACATCTCATGAAACTTGGAGAGAAAAATAGTAGCCAAATTTTCTAAACAGGCTTTTACCAAGTGGTATGGTAATGAAGTTCCTTCTGCTTTAGTCCTTATCAAAACAAAGGGTACTGATGTTAACCAGTCATTTTTTTATTGGTTCAGTATACTTATACTAACCTTTACAATGATCAAATGCTTTTTGATCTTGGTTTTTACTTTCTTCAGACCTGTTCTATCTATAAAACCAACTTCTTTTGTTCAGCACACTGGAAAATTTCTTCCTTTTTATTAAATTTTAAAGATTTATTTTATTTATTTGAAAGGCACAATTAGAGAGAGAGAGGAAGAGAAAAATCTTCCTGTTTATTCCTGGAGACATTAGCCAGGTCTGGGTCAGGCTTAAGTCAGGAGCCAGGAAATTCATCTGGGTCTCCCTCATGGATGGTAGTGTCCCAAGTAACTTGGGACATCCTCCACTGCTTTCCCAGGCTACCAGGGAGCTGGATTCAAACTGGTGATTGTGCCGGCCTCACTGGCAAAGGCTCCTGCTGTGACACAATTCCAGCCCCTACTTACATCATTTTATAGAATGAAGTGTTGCCTGATTCTAGGACCACAAATAAAGCCAATGAGATCTTTAAATTAAGTTTGTTGTAATTTCATCCTTTAATGAGACAGACTAAAGAGGTGTTGGTCACTTTTATCTCTATCCTGGCTCTTCAAGGATGTTGATAAAACTGTGTATGTAAAAAAATAGGTACAATACGTTCTCAATAAATTCCCTCCTTTATCTTCCAATATCCTGACTTTCTGATGTTTTCCTTTACCATCTGTATTGACCAAGAACAACTTCCAACCTCTTCCCCCTCCACAATTCTTCTACTTCCTTAAGTTTCAGAAATAAAAGGCAACTCAAAGAAAACCTGTTACATCTTAAGAAACACTAACTTCAAACCAATATAGATGATCTTTCCATTCTACTTGAAATTTGCATATTCAATGTATGGATAGTATTATGGCCATTATGGTCATATGAAGCCTGAGATTTGGGGGAAAAAAAAATTAGGGAAAGCTATATGAGTATGACAAATGACCAAGGTTTTCCTAAATACTGTCTCTTTCAAACCAAGACCAACTTACCCCAAAAGGTTAGAAAGAGGCAGGAGGCAGTCTACAGTCAACTAGGAAACATAAATCTCATCTCTTTTTTCCAAGTTTCAGTAGTTTTAATTCATTAAACAATAATAAAAATAAAACAGCAACATAATACTGTAGATACATCTGTAAGTATCTACTACTATATAAACATATGGTCCTTTATTGACAATGGTTTGGCTTTTTAATTTTTCAACTTACAATGGTGCCAAAGTGAAACACATTCAAGACAAATTACTTTAAATTTGAATTTTGATTTTTTCCTGAGGCTAGTGATACAGAATGATCCTTCTTTTCATTTTCAGTATATTATTCCATAAATTACATCACAGTCAATTCTTCATTATAAAATAGGCTTTGTTTTAGATGATCTTGCTCAACGGTAGGCTAATATAACTGTTCTGAGCACATTTTTGATAGGGTAGGCTAAGCTCTGATGCTCAGTACATAAGACCTATTAAACAAAGTTTCAATTTACAGTATTTTAAACTTAGATGGGTTTATCAGGTTATAACACCATCTTAAGTTGATAGGCATCTTCACTTGTGAATCCAAAAAAGGTATCAGAAAGTCTCTTGCTGTGATTTCAGATTATAAGCATAAAGATCAAAGCATAAAGTTGTCTCTTCCAGATGAAGAATATGAGCTATATTTATTAAAAGATGGTAAAACTCTTAAGATTTTTTTACACCCTTAATCCAACTAGTTTCCTAGGTTTTACCCTCCAGCTAAATAGTTTACCAATTGTGACAGCAATGTGAGCAGTTGGAAAAGCTGAGGTTCGGGTTTTAGAAGATCTGAGTTCTAGTTCTGTCTCTGCTACTAACTAGTTGTACCATTTTAGATGATTCTATGGAATTCTCTTTGGTCTTGAATTGCTTCATCCTAGTATTTAGGTTCTCAGTCTTTAGAAGTAAGATCTGAGACATGATCTTGTCTTTGCGTTTAGAGGTAAGATTTGTAAAGATAACAAACAATAAGTTTAGTACTTAAATTATCACAAAGGAAACTTGGTATATGCTTGTTATAGGGGAAATACAGGTGAGTGATGAATGATAAAGGTACAATTGAAATAACATAGAGTAGGATCATTATAAGGAATATTTAATGTAGAACAGGGACTTATACTATCTATAAGTGGAAACTGGGACACTGGAGCCCAGAAATTAATTTTAAAAACAGAAAAGGGATTAAGATGGAGGAGTGGGGAGGGAGCTTTCTGCTCAAGTCTATGAGAATATAGTTTAAAAAAAGCGAAAAATTGTATCTCAGGGAAGATTCAGGGAGAAAACAGCAAAGGAAACTCTACATAAAATGGAGGAACACAGTGGACCTACGTGGAGGGAGAAGATGTGCACAGCTTAGGACTCCACCAGCTGAGAGGCTCGACATCAGCATTTGAGAGTGAGGTGAGACCAGACTGCAACAGCCCAAGCCACTAGCAAAAAAGCTGCAGGAAGAGCCTAGAGGGAACCCAGCTTGGACCCCCATGGGGGATAGTAAACCCACAAAACTAGAAGAGAAAAAAACAAAAGGGGGGATGTTTTCTCTCTCTCTCTGATCATTCTGCAAAAGCATCTTGTGAAAAGCTGACAGAAAGCAGGTGCCATTTTAGACATACGTAACAACAGTGTCAACTTATGTCCATGCCCAACAATCAGCCAATCAGACTCCTGAGTATTGGGGGAAAACAGATAGGGTCCTGGGTGCCTGTGACTGTAGGAGGCTTGTGTACCGACACTGTGAAAACATTGAGGCTGTGTGGGAGGACACAGGGTATGACTGGAACGTTGGGCAGTCACTAGGAGACTCCACATGATCAGGGCTCCCTGGTTACCTGGAGAGAGACATTGCTTGGAAGTCTGAGATTATCCTAAGGACTGCACAGATCCTCTGTGTGGTCCTTATGGCAGAGCAGATGAATAATATACTCACTGGGGCTAGCACCCAGGCACTGGTCTCCTTCAAGGAGAGGAGCTTAGCTGGATCTACTCGAATAGACAAGAAGAAACCTCCCCTCTGATACATAAAAAAGGAGGTTTAACACTTGAAACCTTGGTGTACTGAACAGAGTTCCCTGGCCACTCTCAACACACACCTCCATGAAAGCAGACACTCTACTAATCCAATCATAGTCCAAAGATAAAACCTACTACAGCAAAAAAATCAAAGAAACCAACAAGTATCAACACAAATGCCAAATAACAAACACACCAATCCAAGAACAAGAACAAGGAAGTCAACATGACACACCCAGGAGAACACAACACCTCAATACTGGATTGTGAAGACAATGAGACTGCAGAAATGCCAGAAATGGAATTCAAAAAATTCATCATCTGATTACTTCAAAGTAATCAGAAACAAATGCATGAATTAATGAAATCCATACCTGACAGGAAAGAAAATTTCTTCCATGAAATTGAGATCTTAAAAAGAAATCAAAATGAAATTTTGGAAATAAAGAATTCAATAGAACAAATAAACAATACAGTGGAGAGCCTTAACAACAGAATTGGTGACACAGAAGAAAGAATATCTGACTTAGAAGACAAAGCACAGGAAATTATACGGTCAGGCCAAACACAATAAGAAGAAATTAGAAAACTAAAAAAGACTGTTGGGAATCTACAGGATATTATCAAATGACCCAACATTGGGTTTGAGGAGTTCCTGAAGGCATGAAAAGAAAGAAAGGTTTCGTGGCCGGCGCTGCGGCTCACTAGGCTAATCCTCCGCCTTGCGGCACCGGCACACTGGGTTCTAATCCCGGTCGGGGCACCAATCCTGTCCCGGTTGCCCCTCTTCCAGGCCAGCTCTCTGCTGTGGCCAGGGAGTGCAGTGGAGGATGGCCCAAGTCCTTGGGCCCTGCACCCCATGGGAGACCAGGAGAAGCACCTGGCTCCTGCCATCGGAACAGCGCGGTGTGCCGGCCGCAGCGCGCCTACCGTGGCGGCCATTGGAGGGTGAACCAACGGCAAAAGGAAGACCCTTCTCTCTGTCTCTCTCTCACTGTCCACTCTGCCTGTCAAAAAAAAAAGAAAAAAGAAAGGTTTCGAAGAGCTTTTTAGTGAAAAAATAACAGAAAATGTCCCCAATTTAGAGAAAGAAAGGGGCATCCAAGGACAAGAAGCCTATAGTACTTGTAATAGACATGACCAGAAAAGATCTTCACATTGTAATCAAACTCTCTACAGTAAAACGTAAAAAGATCCTAAAATGTGCATGATAGAAATGCCAGATCACTTTCAGAGGATCTCCAATTAGATTCACAGCAGACTTCTCATCAGAAACCTTGCAGGCTAGGAGAGAACAATGAGATACAGTCCAAATCTTAAGATAAAAAAACTGTCAACCCAGAATACTATACCCTGCAAAGTTCTCATTTATGAATGAAGGTTAAATTAAGACCTTCCATGACAAACAGAAACTGAAAGAATTTGTCACTACCCATCCAGCCCTGAAGAAGATGCTTAAGGATGTGCTTCATACAGAAACACAGAAACATGGTCATCACTATGGAAGGAGGTAAAGGAAGGAAAGCTCCCAGTAAAAGTACAAAGGAAATCCAAAGAAAAAAATGGGAATATTTATGGAAAATGACAAGGCAAAGTTGTTACTTATCAATAATCACTGTGAATGTAAATAGTCTTAACTCTCCAGTTAAAAGACACAGACTGGCTGAATGGATTAAAAAACAAAACCCATCTATTGGCTGCTTATAAGAAACACATCTCACCAACAAAGATGAATGCAGACTAAAAGTGAAAGGATAGAAAAAGATACTCCATGCTAACAGACACCAAAAAAGAGCTGGTGTAGCCATCCTAATATCAGACAAAATAGATTTTAACACAAAAACTGTTGAAAGAGACAAAGAAGGGCACCATGTAAAATTAAGGGACCAATTCAACAGGAAGATTTACTATTATGAACATATATGCACCTAATTACAGGGTACCTGGCTATTTAAAAGAAATCTTAAGGGATATATAAAGACATAGACTCAAATGCAATAGTAATGGGGGATTTCAATACCCCATTTTCCACAAGGGACAGATAAACCAGAGAGAAAATCAGCGAAGAAACAGCAGATTTAATAGACACAATAGACCAAATGGACTTAACAGGTATCTACAGAACTTTTCATCCTATAGGAGCAGAATACACATTCTACTCACTTATGCATGGAACCATTTCTAGGATTGATCCATGTTAGGCCATAAGACAAGTGATGACAAATTCAAAAAAATCTAAATCATACCATGCATCTTCTCAGACCACAATGCAATGAATCTGGAAATCAGCAACTCAGGAATCCCTAGAATATATGCAAACACATGGAGACAAAACAGCATGCTCCTGAGTGAACAATGGGTCATAAAAGAAATAAAAAAATTTCTGGAAACAAATGAAGATGACAACAAAACATATCAAAATGTATGGGATACAGAAACAGCAGTGTTAAGAGGAAAGTTTATAGCAATTATAGCCTACATCAAGAAATTGGAAAGGCACCAAATAAATGAGCTATCAATGCATCTAAAGGATCTAGAAAAACAACGGCACACTCAATGCAAAACTGTAGGAGAAAAGAAATAATTAAAATCAGAGAAGAAATCAGTAAAAGTAAAACAAAAATACAAAAGATCAGCAAAGAGTTGGTTTTTTGAAAAAATAAACAAAATTGACATACCATTGGCCCAACTATCCAAAAAAAAAGGAGAAAGAAGACCCAAATCAGTAAAATTAGAGATGAAAAAGTAAATGTAACAACAAACCCCACAAAAATAAAAAAAATCGGAATTTTTCAACAAAGGAATTTTTACAAAGAATTTCTACAATGAAATTCCCCCCAAAAATCTGGGAAACCTAGAAGAAATGGATAGATTCCTAGACACATACAACCTACCCAAATTGTGCCTTGAAGACACAGAAAGCCTAAACAGACCCATTACCAAGATGGAAATTGAATCAGTAATAAAGACACTCTCTCAACAAATAAAAGTATGGGACCAGGTGGCCTCACTGCTGAATTCTACCAGACATTTAAAGAAGAACTAACTCCACTTCTTCTCAAGTTATTCCAGACAATTGAAATGGAAGGAATCCTCCAAAAATTTTTCTATGAAGCCAGCATCATCTTAATACCTATATCTGAAAAAGATATAACAGAGAAATAAAACTACACACCAATTTCCCTGAAGAACACAGATTCAAAAATCCTCAACAAAATTTTGACCAACCGAATCCAAAAATACATCAGAAAGTTTACCTGGACCAAGTGGGATTTAGTCCTGATATACAAGGATGGTTCAACATTTTCAATTTAATCAATGTGATGTGTCACATTAACAAAGTGCAGAACAAAAACCATATGAATTTCTCAATAGATGCATGAAAGCATTTGATAAATTACAACACCTTTTCATGACGAGAACTCTATGCAAATTGGGTATTGAAGGAACATTCCTCAACAAAAGGCAATTTACAACAAACCCATGGCCAACATCCTATTGAGTGGGGAAAAGTTAGAAGCATTCCCACTGATATCTGGAACCAGAAAAGGATGCCCACTCTCGGCACTACTATTCAATATAGTCCTGGAAGTTTTATCTAGACCCATTAGACATGAAAAAGAAATCAAATGGATTCAAATTAGGAATGAGGATGTCAAACTATCCCTATATGCAGATGACATGATTCAATATATAGAGAATCCAAAAGACTCACCTAGAGACTATCAGAACTCATATAAGAGTTTGGTAAAGTATTAGGATATAAAAGCAATACACAAAAAACAATAGCCTTTGTATACACAGAAAATGCCACCACTGAAAAAGAACTTCTAGGATATTCACAATAGCTATAAAAATCAAATAGCTTGGAAAAATTTAACCCAGGGTATCAAAGATCTCTACAATGATAATTAAAAAACATTAAAGAAAGAAATAGAAAAAGATACATAAAAATGGAAAAATCTTCATGTTCATGGATTGGAAGAATCAATATCATCAAAATATCCATTCTTCCAAAAGCAGTTTACAGATTCAATGTGATACCAATCAAAATACCAAAGACATTCTTTTCAGATCTAGAAAAAATAATTCTGAAATTCATATGGAAACACAGGAGACCTCGAATAGATAAAGCAATCTTAAACAACAAAAACAAAGCTGGAGACAGCACAAAACCATATTTCAAGACATACTACATGGAAGTTATAATCAAAACAGCCCAGTACTGGTATAGTACTGGTACAGAAACAGATGGATAGACCAATGGAACAAAATAGAAATGTCAGAAATCAATCCAAGCATCTACAACCAACTTTTTTTTTTTTTTTGACAGGCAGAGTGGATAGTGAGAGAGAGAGAGACAGAGAGAAAGGTCTTCCTTTTTGCCGTTGGTTCACCCTCCAATGGCCACTGCAGCCGGCACATCTCGCTGATCCGAAGCCAGGAGCCAGGTGCTTCTCCTGGTCTCCCATGCGGGTGCAGGGCCGAAGCACTTGGGCCATCCTCCACTGCCTTCCCAGGCCATAGCAGAGAGCTGGCCTGGAAGAGGGGCAACTGGGACAGAATCCAGCACCCCAGCCGGGACTAGAACCCAGTGTGTCGGTGCCGCAAGGCGGAGGATTAGCCTGTTAAGCCACGGCGCCGGCCTCTACAACCAACTTATATTTGACCAAGGTGCTAAAACCAATCATTGGAACAAGGACAGTCTCTTCAACAAATGGTGCTGGGAAAACTGGATTTCCACATGCAGGAGTATGGGATTATATCATATTTAAAAGTTTCTATACTGCAAAAGAAACACTCGGGAAAGTGAAGAGGCAACCAATAAAATGGGAGAAACTCATTGCAAACAATGCAACTGATAAAGGATTAATAACCAGAATATATAAAGAGATCAAAAAATTCCACAACAAGAAAACAAACCAGTGAAGAAATGGGCCAAGGACTTAGACATTTTTCAAAAGAGGAAATCCAAATGGCCAACAGGCACATGAAAAAATGCTCAGGATCACTAGCCATCAGGAAAATGCAAATCAAAACCACAATGAGGTTTCACCTCACCCCAGTTAGAATGGCTTTCATACAGAAATCAACAAATAACAAATGCTGGTGGGGATGTGGGAGAAAAGGTACCTTAATCCTCTGTTGGTGAGAATGTAAAATGGCAAAACCACTATGGAAACCAGTTTGGAGATACCTCAGAAACCTGACTATAGACCTACCATACGACCCAGCCATCCCACTTCTGGGAATTTACCCAAGGGAAATGAAATCAGCAAATTAAAGAGTTATCTGTATCCCATGTTTATTGCAGCTCAATTTACAAAAGCTAAGATATGGAAGCAACCTAAATGCCCATCAACTGAAGAGTGGATAAGGAAATTATGGGATATGTACTCTATGGAATACTACACAGTGGTTAAAAAAAAAAAAAGAAATCCAGTCATTTGCAACAAAATGGATGAATCTGGAACACATCATACTTAGTGAAATAAGCCAGTCCCAAAGGGACAAACACCATATGTTCTCCCTGATCTGTGATAAGTAATAGAACACCTGAAAGGAAATCTGTAGAAGTGAAATTGACACTTTGAGAAGCAATGACTTGAACATCTCTTGTCTTGACTATTGAGGAACAGTTTTTTTTTTTTTTTTTTCTTAATGGAGAATGGGACTGGGAATGGGAGGAAGAGAAGGAGAGGTGAGAGTGAGGGTGGGTGAGCAGGTAAAATGGAAAGAATCACTATATTCCTAAAGTTGTACTTACAAAATTTATACTCATTAAATAAATGTGTTTTGGGGGGAAAATCAAGTTAGAATAATAATTTTAAAAAAAGGAAAAATCATTAGAAAAATAATTTAAAAAAAAAACAGCCTGAGACATTAAGATCATGGAATACCTATGCTGATTTTCTAGCCTGGCTTTTTGTCACCAATGTATTTTTCCTGACTCCTATCTCACCTTATACTCATATTGTCCAAGTGGTAAATGCTCTCAAGTTTTTCATTTGGGCAAAAGGGATGGCTACTGGTTTGCTCTCCATGACCCTAAAGTGTCAGAGATAGGCTGGTGGCAATTTTGAGGAAAACAGTGAAGCCCTCCAGAAGTCTGAGTGCTGGAGGAAGTAAGCATACTTAAAAGCACTGGCTTATTATAAGGCAATAGGAAAATTTGTTTAAAAATCAAGCCTTCTTCAAGTTAAAGCCATACAACCAGAGGTGATTAAATCTGCATAATTAAATTCCAGAAATTAAAAACCTATAAAAAGCATTCTAGCAAAAGCATCTATCTTGCACACATTTTGGCCATTAATCTGAAGGCTCTTTAGCCGTCCAGTACCATTTCACTCTTTCCTTCATCTTTTTGATTGCTCAGGCAGTTTATGAGATATATAGGACAAAGAGAATCAAACCAGAACACGGTAGTATCTGATCCATTTCTTCCATTAAATTTTCAATGATTTAGGGAAGAGGTAAAGAAAGAAGAAAGGAAATTTAATGAGAGGAAACAAGTGTAGCAGGAATGAATGGCATTTGAAAGATAGATTTACACTGAGCTTCCATTTTCCAATACAGTCATTGGATTTGTAAATGGTCTTCTTTCACTTAGCCAGTCCTGAGGTATAGTGCCTCACAACAGTGAGAAGAATTACAAGAATTGCAAGTTGGAGGAAGGATTTGAAAGAAACGAAATTCCTTTCTGATTTGCCAGTTGACTGCAGTCACCATATCAACTCCAGCTGCATCACCCACCTCTCAAATGCAGACAGCAGATGGGAGCCCTGGAGCAAAGCAGCCCAAAGTTGGCCAGCTTTGCTCACACTGATGCACAAGTGTGCATGGTAAGTCCATGCTCTGAGGAGCCCTCTAAGATCACATTATCCCAAAGGTTAACAAAGCCCTAATGACTTAACAGCCAGTAGGGAAAAAGACCCAGTGGAGGGAGAGAAGAGTAAAAGATAAATTATTTTGCCCATATTGCTATTTTAAGACAAGAATAGGCACTATTTTATTATTTGTTGGTAATCATAAAATAATTGACTATCTTAAAATTGATGTCCTTTAGTTTTTATTTAGAATATAATTTTATTTTCCAAGAAATTACGGGTTTGTTTGTTAAACTTGAGGAGGTTACGTATTTTTCTGATAGGTTTTACAATCAAATTGGGAGGGTTGGGATGGGCTGGTTCCAAGTAACTCTTTCTGAAACCACATCTACATTTGAGCCAGTTCACAGTTTTAGAGTTTTCACTTGGGAATCGTTGTGGAATGACTCCTGCAGAGTAGTGGACTTGTCTCTAGACTGCATGGGTTCTTCAGAGCTACTAGCGCTATTTAGATTATGTTTGTTTGGGGGAGCTGAGGCATCATGGGCCCTTTATTTTCCTAATAACCTCTTCTGTTAAGGGTTTGGGGAGATGTAAGGGACAAGGCTTGGATCTAAAGATGCTTTCATTTGTGGTCTGAAAACTCTCCCAGGCAATGACTCAACCTCACAATAAGATGGTCATGATACTAAATTTGACTTGAATTAAAAAGGGACAGACATGTTTGTTTCTGTTTTATTTTTAGTTAAAGGGGCAGAAGGTTAAAAAAAATGCTTGAGGAAACAGAGATGTGAAGAATATATTTTAACATCTCTTGACATTGAGGGTCTCCTAGGATGTACCTCCCACCCATGTGATCAACTTCTCTTTAAGCTTTCTCATCTTAGGACCTTGGGTATAATTCAAATACCACCTTTTACTAATGCTATTCTCTATAACAGAGATGTTTACCTGCTCATATTTACAATCTTATCCCTCTTTCAAAGATTATTTTGCAAGTCACCTTCTCAAAGACAGTTCTCTTGATCTTCTAAGGTGTTCACAATCTCTACCAGCTTTGAAAATTAATAAATGGTTCAGCCCTCCAAGCCTCCAATAGCATTTGTTATCTATATTGCATTTAAAATCATGCATGTATCTATTATTTCCCCTACTAGACTATGATAACCTAAGAAAAGAGATTATTTTTTTCACTTCTTCCTATATGGAAGATAGTTTAGTCATGTTGTTGGAATTCATTCATGCTTGGACATATCCGAGTGATGGAGGAAGATCCTACAAGAGTCTCTTTGCAGAAGAAATTGGATATGAAATCCTTAGAAAGAATCCAATCTGAGGGAAGAATTTAAACTGACTTTGTGTCTTAGTAAGAAAATCTTAGTCATTTAAAGAGAACAGTAGCTCTATGCTTACAGAGCTATAAAAGCCAATAAACTTGAGTCCAAGTCAATGGCATGGCTTCTATAGAAACAGAAAGATATATTGTTGCTAATAAGCCTTATGATCCTAGGACTGGCTTTGTGGTGCAGTGGGTTAACGCCATGGCCTGAAGCACCAGCATCTCATATGGGCACTAGTTTGAGACTCGGCTGCTCCACTTCAATCCAGCTCTCAGCTATGGCCTGGGAAAGCAGAAGAAGATGGAAAATGGTTAACTCTATGACCGGTGCCGTGGTTCAATAGGCTAATCCTCCGCCTCCAGTGCCAGCACACCAGGTTCTAGTCCCAGTTGGGGCACCGGATTCTGTCCCAGTTGCCCCTGTTCCAGTCCAGCTCTCTGCTGTGGCCTGGGAGTGCAGTGGAGGATGGCCCAAGTCCTTGGGCCCTGCACCCACATGGGAGACCAGGAGAAGCACCTGGCTCCTGGCTTTGGATCAATGCGGTGCGCTGGCCACAGCGGCCATTGGAGGGTGAACTAACGGCAAAAGGAAGACCTTTCTCTCTGTCTCTCTCTCTCACTGTCCACTCTGCCTGTCAAAAATATTTAAAAAAAGAAAATGCTTAACTCTAAAAGAGTAGAGAAACATTCCCCCAATTTCTTATGAGTCATGTTTAGCTGGGTTTCAACACACACACACACACACACATACACACATGGTGGGGTTTTAATTATCAGTAGCAAGAGGCTTAACAGATGCGGTAAACATGGCAGAAACCAATGCAAGGTATAACTATGCATGACAGATGCAGCAGTGCCCAGAACCCTGGGTGCCACTCCAAAGAGGGAAATTGAAAATATGCAAAGATCAGATAAAATATGCCTAAAGGAATTACCCTGAAGCAAAAAAAGGAGGTGCCACATGAGAGTTGATGATGAATCTTATATGTAAGCCCATGTAGTAGACCTACTGAGTATGTCAAAAATATTTGAGATGATTCTGGAAGTCGGGGGATGCAGGAGCACTGTGACTTTTCTTTGTAGATGTCAAGTATGAACTGAGGCCTTAATATCTTAAAAGTAGGAAAAAAGGGCAAGGGAATTTAATTAAATGGTCAACTTTCACAGAAAGTTTTAAAAAGAACTGCATCACATACCTTCACATACAGCAGTCACAACAAAGACAAGGTCTTAAACAGATGGAATTTTGGAGGCTGTTTTTGTTAAATTCTTTTTTAAAAAAATCAACTTAATGTACTGTGAGGCAAGGAATAAACATACATCTGTTATACTATAAAAATGTAAAGAGTTCATATAAAATGCAGAGTAATTAAAAATAAAGTTGCATAGAGAAACCATTTTGATGTGTTTAAGTAACATGGACAGAAAGTGGGGGGTTTTAATAAAGAACAGTGCTAATTAGGGAACAAGATGACCAGAAATAGTAGCTAAACTGATAGACACTTGAAAGACTGATGTTTTGTCATGAATTTATTATTATGTATAGATTGTTTTGCTGATATTCATCAAAGTTGTTTCTGCATCAGGTATTAGGAAAATTGAATGGATGATGGTGAAGAAAGTACAAGGCACTGACTCTTCAGGGTATTACAAAAAGATATGTGGGTGGTGCCTTCATGAGCAATATTGACCCAGACCAGAATCTTGGATGACACATTAGGTGATACATGTTTAGAGTAAAAGTAGCACAAAATAGAAATCTTGATCCTTGTTTCCTAATTCAATGATGTTGAAGCAAGTGAGAAAATATAAACAAGAAATTTCCTCAAAAATTATTA